>NC_052532.1:60418273-61028727 GCF_016699485.2 Gallus gallus | reverse complement strand
AGTAATTATGTCCAGCTCCCCACTCCTTCAGCCACCAGCTGGGCAGAAGCAAGGAGAGCTGAGGACAGAGGCTCACCGGCAGCTGAGCAGCACCACACTGACCCGGCTCAACTCACAGCTGCGGATCCTCCAAGGTCCTGTCCACACCTGTAAGCAAACTGCAGGCACTGGGCTTTTTAAAATTAAGATTCAAAAGGAGAAGAGTCCCGCCGAGTGCCCCTACCACTTCTGGATGCTGTGGCTGACACCCCAGCTTGAGTCACACTGCTGCGGGCCGTCAGGTATAGCCAGGCAGATGTGATTTCACACACAGAAGAACAGGAAAATCAGCCCAACAGCACATCAGCTGCTTGCAGTCGGGAGAGAGCCCACCCAGAGGCCCAGCTGTCCCACAGGGGCTCACCTCACGGGAATGATGGGCTTGATCCAACAGAGCCCAGCCCCAGCCAGCCACGAGGCCAACCTCCAGCGCTGTGTGCGGGTTCAGCACGGCTGCAGACAAACACAGAAGGTATCTCCCAGGTCTGGTTTGGGTGTAATTTGCCTCTGTTAGGGAAACACATCAGTGCTCTGGGAACCCAGCCAGGCATATGATTTTCTCATCTCATTTGCAACTGGAGCGGCTCAGCTTTTATGCCAGCTGCTAAGAGCCTCTGTGCCCAGTTGTTCTGTGCCAGAGCTGAAGCTGCTAAAAAAAACCGAGATCAACTTGAAACGCTGCTGCAAACATCTCTGAGCTCGGAGGCAGCAGCAGCTCCGGTGTTCCACTGCAAGTGTTAGCAGAGGAGAGAATGGCGAAGCAAAGCTCTCCGAGGTGGCTCTGGAGTGCCAGGACTGAGCTGAGCAGGTAGGTGCACACAGGATAGCCTGCTAAGTGCTCACTCACAGAACCCCGGCCTCCTTCCTAGGGCAGAACGAGGTCCCTGGGTGATGCTGGGCGGAGGATTTCCTCGTGTGCTCTTTCTGTGCTGCTGTAGTGCCCAAGGATGACCACGCTGACACACTCGATGTTGCCACGAGGCTGCTATGCCTCCTACATATATAGCACTTTGCACCTTGGGATCTTCTCCAAGGAGCTGCTTTTTGAAGGGGCTGTCTGAAAGCATATCAGCTGGTGCTCAGCACTTCTGGAAATCAGCCTCGAGAAGTGAGGCTGGAGCACTCGAAGCAGGCACAGAAGTGCCGACCAGCAGGAGAGGTTGGCTCAGTGCTTGATGGCACGCAGCAGGCAAGGAAAAAAAAAGAGAGAGAACTGAGCTTCGCTAATAGCTTCAACCAAAACAAACTCAGCTCCTTCATACTAATCATACACCAGATTTATTTCCAGCTGCTTTTAAAAAGTGAGGCGGCAGCCCTGAAGGCTCACCTTGATTGCAGCACTTCAACTTCACCACAACCTTGGCAAGGAACGAAGTGATTTCAGAGGGAGGACCAAGCACGGCCTCAGCCCCATGCAGAGGCAGCAGGGTGCAAAGCTTCAGACTGCCCGGGCAACTTTTCAGTATCATTCCAATATCCGAAAACACAATAAACCCAATTCACATTTGCACGGGGTAGCTCTTTTCAGCGTAACTTTGTGTAATCTAATGCTGAAGTTCTCTGTGCTCCCTGAATTTGCTTTGCATTTGAAAACAAGAATCCATCCTGAGCCGTCTAGCTGATACGGGTTATTTGCTGGCGCTGTCTCTCTTACAAAGAGTATATCTGGAAAATGGGAACTGATGAACAGCACAGCTGTAGGTGCCCAGACTGACTCTGAACCAACACCGGAGGAGGAGGAGGAGGCGGCTCATCTCACCGAGGCGGCTCACAGCTGTTTGCTGACAGCTGCGCAGCAGAGATGAAGGAGCAGCAGGCTCTGTTCCAGGCGTGGAGCTGCTCTGGTCAGCAGCAGCCCCGCTCCCTCCCCAGCTTAATGAGGCTCCATCCCGCCCCACCAGCCTGTGTCTGCTTAGCAGTAGGAGATACCCATCCCCTGTGTGGGTAAGAGCTGGGAAGCATTTCCTCCAAACTGGTAATTCCAGTCCAGCCTTCCTAGAGAGCCCTTCCAAGCTGAAAAGCCCACACCAGCCAAGGGCTCCAGCACCCGTCCTCCTCCTTCCCAGCTCCCCTTCTTCTGGCTCCCCCTCCCTCCTACCTCTTTTCCTTCCCACAAGCTCTCACCGCCTTCGACCTCCCAATGCTGCCCACAACCCACCAACCCTGCTCCCTCCACCCAGTTTGCTTCTTGTCCAGTTTGTTCCAGTCCCTTATCTGCCAGGTTAAAGGGGCACAGAGTGATGGAAGAGGATTGGGAAGAAGGCCAGCATGACTCTGAACCGTCACACCCAGCCCAGAGTGACCCAAGGCAGCCAGACAACATTCCATTTGGTTCTTTTATTAGCAGAAGTTAAGAATACAGCAAGTAGTAAGATCCCATCTTATATGGAACCATCACCAGAGTCCCCGACCATCAAAACCCTAGAATGTGCTTCATTGCTTTCAACAGTAAGCAATTTTTAAAAAGAAATATACTGAACAAGGCCACTATTTAATGGGGAAGGAAAGAAGCTGTAGGTCCTAACTATTCTATGGCAATAACCTGCACACAGAGCAAGCAAGCCTCTGACTGCTGAGAGTAAGGCATTCAGGTGCCAACCTGGGAAGAGTTCTCAGCAAGAGCTACAGAAAAGTGCACAGCTAGGTTGCTTTTATTGGAACACACGAACTTCTTGAAGGGAGAGACTGACCGGGTAAGAATAGCAGGTGAGTACTGTGTTTCTGTAGTAGTTCTGTGCTGTGTAGGACCAGGTTACAATCACCCTTCAAGGAGCGAACGTGGGATGATGCAGGATGGAGACTGCCACTCCTGCTGGTACTGGTACGGAGGCATCCCAAAGCACCCTTCAGATGAGTCTGATGCTGATATGTTCTATTCTTTCCTCAGCCACCAGCCTACTTCCTGCCGGGCACCTCTTTGTGGTGCCGCGAGCCCTTACAGCCACTTTAATACTGCTTTGTTTCTTTTCAGTACCACAGCCCCATGATAAGCATCCTCCGGGCCCGCTGGCATCCAGCATAGTGACCCTACTGAGAATACACCCCCTACGTTCACAGAGGGCTGCAGCACCTCTTCCTGCAGCTGGCCCTGCCCTCGGGGGCTTTACAAAGACTCCCAGCCCAGGGGCGAAGCCTCACTACCCAGCCAGCTGTAGGAAGGCGCTCTGCTTCCATCCGACTCCAGCAGACAAAGCAACCTCCCGAAGCACCCTTGGTGACACCCAGCACGCTGAAAGATCTTTGTGATCCACATTTTTTTTTTTTTCCCTTGAAGGATGAAAATTAAAACTTGCAGAAGAAAAAAAAAAACCAACCCAAAATAAAAAAAACCCCACGAAAACAACCTTCTACCTTCCTTCTTTGTGAACTACAGCGTTTTATGAGCTGTTGAACTCATCTGTTGGAGGTAATTGCTCTGAATTTCCAACTAAACACTCCAAGCAGTGCTTGTGCCATAACAAACAAAGCGTTCAGGTTTCATCTTACAACTCCAAAGATTCTCCTCCAGTCTGGCTTCTGACTGGGCTCCAGAGATCAAGCTACATCAATTAAGCAAGAGAAGGGTATATACCTCCCTTTATATAGGAGCTGTGTCTGCTCCACAGCAATTCAGCTGAACTTTTAGTTTCAGGTTTAAGAAATACCAGCAGTCCCATTGCTAAAGCACAGATGGGAAGCAGACCTAAGGAAAAAGAAAAAAAAATTGAGCTGTATTGGGTTGAGTGTGGATTTTTTCCTCCTAAAAAGAAAAACCTGCAACCCCCCTTGGCGTATGGAGCCTGACACATGAGAAGGTAACATGCTGGAGGTCTGCAGTAACTGTTAACTCCAAGCCCTGGAGCACACGACTTCCTCTTTCCAGTCTACCTTAACCCCATCTCTGTTTCCCCTCACATGCTCAACTACCTCTTGACAAGTGCATTACCACCCTTCACTCAGACAAAACAGCGCAGGCCCTCAACTGGCAACTCAACAGGGGCCCCCGGGTATAGGCAGGCACTGATGGGGTCAGACCTTTTGCCAGTTCACGTGCAGTAATCCCACCCCACTCCAATTCAGATGCCGAGAACCCAAACAGTTCACTGTGAGATGCAAAGCCACGCAGGCCATGCAAGCTTGGAAGGCAGCTGTCCCACGCACTTGAGCATGGCCCAGACTTTTCTTTCGAGCTACACAAGTGGAACTCGCTAACACTGTGACCTGGATGTCAGCTCAATGACCGCAGCCTTCCCAACTCTTTGTGAACGTGTACTGAACCCAACCCAAGCGCTGGCCAGGATCCCGCACTGCCCAGGGCAGGCTGGCCATCAGGAAAACCTGCATGGCCAACGGGATTCACTCCTGGGAATTTTACCTGGTCCTTCTGCAATCATTTATTTTTGTGCAAAATTGAAACAGTGTGTGGTACTTGCATGTTGCATTCTTTACAAAACCCCTTCCCCCCCTCCCCCCCCGTTGTTTAAAACATTTATATAAATTTTATTTAAACAGAAAGTTAGAAATCTTATTTACAATTTGTTTTTCTCCCAAAAGAGCATCTAAAATCAACTCCCCCTCCCCCTCCAAGAGGATATAAATTTAACCTCTTTTTTTTTTATTTTTTTTTAAAAAAGGAAACTGCTAAGCTAGCCCTCCCCACTTCTACAAATAAATATGGCATTGAACAGAAGCCGATTTGGAAAGGGTCCTCTGTAGCTCAATCTGTAGATCCCAAGAATAAATTAGGGTTTCAGAATTTCCTGGTCTTCAAATTGATTCATTCCATTGCTTGAGGTATAGAATTTTATCTCGGTTAGTCAGAATCCCCGTGAAGCTCCACGCTCCATCAGCTGAAACTTGGATTCTTCTTAGGTATTCATTTCACTAGCCTGTAGGCTTCAGCCACCCCTGCGGCACTGTTTTGGTTATGACCTCAGACTGAAGCCCGGTCTTACTGCATCCCCTCTTCTTCTGTGCAGCCTCCTCCTACTGTGAAGCGGAACTCCTGGAGGTTGGAAACCCCATGGAAATGCACAAAAGCGCCAGCCACTACAAAGACGTGGAACAGCTGATGGGAGTGGAACTGTGAAGACAAAACACTTGCGTTCAGCTGGGTACCTGGGCTTCCAGGGCCACCCCGTCTCCAAAAAAGCCATACATTCAGCTGAAGTACACAGTAACATGGAGCAGTACCTCAAACCGCAAGCTGCAAAGTTAAGTTGTGTATTAAGCCCATCCCTCTGCTACCACTAGCAAAGAGCAAATTTTCCACAAGCGCAACCCCACACCCTGTCCTCCACAGTCATCTTAAGCAGCTCATCAATCTACATGCACACGACATAAATGCTATAAGCATCATCTCTGTTAAGGGGCAGGGAGAATTTCAACAGTTGGGGCAAAAGGCTTTAAAAAAAGCATACTTAAAATTAGGTCCTCAACCACACGTGCTGGTTGTTTATTGATAGAACACAACTATCTCATGCTGCTAGCAGCTACAAATCTCCTCTCTGGTTACAGGTATGAGTTTCACTGAGCAGATTTTCAGAAGGTAACTATTTTATTTCTCTGTCACAAAGTAACAGAGCAGGGAAAAAAAACAGCATGTTAAAATGCTGAAACAACTAGATGTTCTCAATGAACACTCAAGATGGTATTGAATACAGTAGGACAGAATGAAAACCAGGAGGCGGATACATGACAAAGCATGGCCTTGTTTTGGGAAGCCATACCAATACGGGTGATGCTCATGAAAAAGTCTATAAATGCATATTTGTGGGCTCCCCGGGAAGCTTGGAAAGGAGCTGGCGGTACACCAATGCTTCTGGAGCCTCTCTCATTATCATAAGAAAGTTTAGTTTGGCCACTTAAACAATACTATGTCTCTGATGTTTACACCTAGCAAACTGGTGCTGTGCAAAAGCCACTCAGACAACCCAGGCCTGACCCTCAATTCTAATCCTCTTTAGGGGCATTAAACCATTCTAATGGAAGTACAGCAGCCTTGCATCTCTCCCCAGAGGTCTATCTCCCTCTAATCTCTACTCTTGCACCAGTTTTTTCCTCTGCATCTTCCCCACAGATCCCTACTCCACAAGTCTGCGTGATCCTCACCCCAAGCTTCCACCCTACCCACTTGCCCACCACCAGCTTCCCTTCTTCTGGGCTAGGGATCCCTCCAAGGTATATCAATTCTATCCAGTGTTTCCACTGGCCTCACAAGATAAGAAGGTAGACATGGTGAAGATATGAAAGAAAGGAAATGGTCGTAAAGTTTCTTACCTACCTATTAAAGCTACCCAGTACACATGCTGGGGTGAATTAGCACACCAGCAGATAAATCAGACCAGCTAACCTGTGGTAACTCAGCCAGAAAGGCACAAGGCAAGCTGGGCTCAGAGAGCCCACAGCGGTTTGGCCCCTTAAGATGTACAGCTGTGATTCAGAGGTTTAGTATTTGCAGTAAAAATCATTGACACAACATCCTCCAGCCTCAAGGGAAACCAGCTTTCATGTTGGTCTCTTCATCCAGTCATTCTGTAGACTCACCCAGATGTCACACTTGCCAGGGAAGAATCTCTCCGGGATGCGGGCAGCATATAGTGCAGCACCAGTGATGTACAGGCATGCCATGAGTGCCAGCCAGCCTATCTGCCCCATTGTGGCTGCTTTCAGGAGCCCCTCAGAGATGACAAAGTGCAGGGTGGGAATAACCCCACTAAGACCCAGACCTAGAAATACTCCTGGGAGGTAAAGAAAATGTGGGAGAGTCAGGTTTGGACACACTCTGGCAGAAAAGAGAGACAACAACAATAACAAAAAAACCCCCAAAACAACAGGAGGCAAACCCAGTAGAAGCAGAAAGGTGACAACTCTTGAAGCTGGAGTAACTTTAGGGTAACTTTAGGGTTACTTAGCCAGGGTAACTTTAGTGGGGGCAGACATTAAGTAAGACACAGGTGTCCTTCATGTAACAGAAGCTACTTAATTGCATGTTCCAGCAGATAGTGAAATTTTTCATATAACAATCCTATCTGCCAACTTGAGCGTACATTACACCAGTTACACATCTGGGACTGTAGAGGGCACTGAGACTACGTGAATTATGTCACGCTGTACCACGGTCTCTCAAGAACAGGGCAACAAGGAGAAACAAAGACATTTATCATATTCAGTGCAAGTAATCCTAGGAAACAGAAATGTAACATCTGAGGCTCATCTGCCACACATGAGAACGTGGTGGTTTATTCAGATTTCAGAAGCACTGAAATCTTGAGGGGGGAAAAAAAATGTGGGGAGGATAGAGGGAAATAATCACATCCTATCCATAGATTTTAAGTTTGGAAGGCTGAACTCTCTGAAGGTACATCGATAGCTTGTCCAGGAAATCTGGATGTACTGTAGATGGCACGCTCAGGTTAAGTAACAAGAAGTACTAACATTCACCCCAGCTGTGTTCATACCCCACTGCAGGTCTCTCTTACTTCCTACCTGAGAACACAAAACCAAGCTCGTTTTCATTCTTTCAATCATGTGAAAAGAACAACTAGGCTCTTTGCCTTAAAGAACTATTTTATCTAGGCAAATCATTCAGATTAATTTGATCATTCAATGATTTGCTAGCCTGGTGTTACAGAGACAAAACAAAAAGCAGAAGGAAAACACACGTACACACACCAAGCAGCCAGCCATTTTGAGCAAAGTCGCTAGGTGCAGCTAGAGATATTTTGTACTGCCATCCTTATGGCACGTGTTACTGTCCATTTCAGGAATGTGGTTCCAGGACTTGCACCAGCCCTCATCTGTGCATCCAGCTAGCTGTAAGCAATGCTGAAACAAAACCCATCAAGCTCGCAGTCCAAGATTATTAGCATTCTCTAAAGTTGAGCTCTCTCTACACCTCCTCAAGACTGCTCCTTCAATTGACAGGTAGGAAGGAAGGCAGGCAGACAAGAAGCAAAATAATCGATTTCAAGTCTTACCTGCCCTTACACCCCGGTATTGAGGGGTTGCAAACATGTCCCACTGTGAGACGATTATGGCTGCGATGCCCAGGACACAAATCACAATCAAGTAGATGAAGCAAGGCTGAGGGTTGCAGTAGAATGAGTAGTACAGCCACGGTACAAAGCTGCCCATTATAAGAAGTGCAATGCCAGAATAATCCAGCCTGGAAGGAAACAAAAATCAGTTGGATGGGAAATGCAAACCTTTAGGAGTTTTCACATTAATACTCTTCTCAGGCAGACCAACAGACTACTTCTCACTGAAGATGAAGTTTTTCCTCACTGCTGCAACTTACTTTCTGACCGCAGCTCCTCCACCAGCGCATTCCTACAGTAACGTATTATCTTCATAGCACACAAGGTTAGTTCTGAACAGTCATCAGCAACATACTGAGCAGCCTTTAGATCAAGGTCTTTTGGAGGAAACTCAGATTCAAGCTTTGGATGAGGAAAAAAGCAGCGCAAAGTGCTATGAACACAAAGAAGGGCACACAGCGTGCTGGGAGAGCACAGCCAACACAAACTCTTTAGAATCTGACAAGTATGAGTTAGGCATCAGCTAAGCGACCACTGGGGAATAGTGTTGTAATTTTTCAGCCAAGCTGTTTTTCTAGACACCAATGAAGAAAGGAATTCCCACAGCCACTGCTTTTCACCACACCCTGACAAAAATGCTCCTACCAGAGAAGATGGAGTTAATTCTTTGGTAGGGGATTTTAATTGCTGAGTTACTCTAAAGGTGGTCTTGCAGATTACGTAATCCCAGGTTGAGTAACCTTAAGAAACATGAGATGCTTAGCAGCTAGCCAACAAAAGAATGTGTAGCAAAACCAAACCTGATACACAGAGCTGTCTTACAGAAGAGTTAAGATGCAGTTACCCAGAATAATGGAATGACAAGTAGTGACAGTAGCATTTAAAAAAAAGCTCTACAACTAAGCTCTAGGTATATCACTTGCAGCAGCAAGACGCATACACACACCTGCTGAACAACATAAAAGGAAACAGTTCTGAGTCTAAAACAATACAAAAGCCCATGCCGAAACAAACAGTTAGATTAGAAGAAGCTGCAGTGAATCAATCTCTGCTCAGTTCTGTTCCAAAATAGACACAGCACTCATGCAGCGAACCACTCCTACACTGGGGCGCCAGGCATGAATTCCAGTCCTGTTTTCCCAACTGTTTCCTATTTGGCTTACCCTGCCCTCTGGGCACTTACTTGGAGAAGAGCCGGGAAACACCTTCCGAGTGGCAATAAACTGTGTGGAAGAGCCATGAGAAGGAGAGGCAGAGTATAGCTCCCAAGAAGAACAATCCAACAACCACTTTCTCCTGCACAGGTGCTACAAAGGACATGTTTGGCCGGAACATGTAGAAGATTCCCAGACACAGGAAGAACACACATCCTGACAAACCATAAGGTAGAAAGGTGTCAATTTTGTGCAAACTGAAAGCTTTTCTTTCAAAAAGCATTGCTTTAGTGCGCAGGTGTAGTAAGCAGAGGAATTGCATGGCAAATAGTGGCACACATGCAGAAAAAAGTTCTTCCATACTTCAGTTACACTTTTCCACCAGGTTTTTGTTTCAAACTGAAGCAATCCATGCTTGCACACGCTCTGTATTTTTACTCATTCTGCAAGAATCCTGACAACAAGTTGCACATCTCAACAACAAAAAAATCTGTATAGAATATAAATGAAGAGAGTATAGTTCAAAGAGCTTGCAAGCTGAAAAACCACTCATACAAGCTCATGTTCCCATGGCAAAGAAAAAAAAAATCATCTTAATTCTTACACACTTGGGAATAATGAATATTTCTGGTAATTTATTCATTATCAGGAAGTTACTAATTCTTGCAGTTGAGTGCCATAATTAAGGACAGCCCAATCCATCCTCAGCGGGAGAAAATAAGGATAGGGACACCAAGCTAATTTAACAGGTCACTATTGGAATGATTATGCTGACCACTCCACGCCAGCTTCTATCTTGATCTCAAATAAAGAAAGCAACAGAACCGACCAGCATTAGAGCAAACCGAACATACCTAGAAGATGCGTCCAGATGTTGCCAGTCTCTGTGTGTATTCTGAAGATACTCTTGAAACAAGCCCGGAAGGAAGGCATGGGTGGTCTGTGTCCATGCAACAGGTAGTCGTTGTCCTTTAGCCAGTCAGGTAGAACATCATGGGGAATGACTCTCCATCGGCCCTCCCATACCTAGAGGTTAGAAGGTTTTGATTAAGTACAGGAAATCTGGCTCCAATAAGGTATGGCAAACGTCAGAAAACCCTCATTAGTGAAAGTGTTAATGTCAGAGTGTAATAAGTAGAAAAGGGTTCAATGGGATGTCTCTGGGGAAAAGACACACTCTTGAAATAAAATGCTTAAGTCACTCTTCCCTATTCAAAACATTATCATCATGAAGTTTAGCTGCCTCACCAGAAAAATGAATACTTCAGTATTTCATTACACAAGAAAGATACTGGACTTTTTGTTTTACTGCTAATTCGGGGAGGGCATTTAATTCATTCCCATGTTTGTTTATGCAGCAGATTTCCACAGATCATCTTTCCCACTTAATTGAAGGCGACTTGTTCTCTCCAACAAATAAATACCAGTAAAAACCTCTTTCTGCCAACCACAAGACAACCTGACTATAACATCTGCTAGCATTTGGGGGCAGTCTAGTAAAAAGGCTGTTCATCAGCACTACAATAGGCAAGAAAACATGAAGTGGCAAGAGTCCAGTAAGAAGTGTTCAACCCCCTATCCAGACTGGAAAAAGATCTCCCACACTCCCAGAACAAAGGGTGACAGATTTGTTAGGCCAACAGATCCATGACTGTCAATGCCATTAGATTTCTTCTTTAAAGAAGCTACTCTTGTAGCTGGTTCCCAATGAAAAAAAATACATATAGCTGTTCTTAGCACTGCTTCAGTGTGGTAAGATACACGTCGTCTTCAGTTTAGCTTCAGAAGCAGCACTGCCAAGCAGAGGGGTATCAAGGAAGTGCTTTATGTACCGGGGTTGTTTCTGCAGTGTTCGTTGGACTTGACGGCTGCTTAGTAATACAGGAGCGAAACTGGAGAATCCTGCAACACTAAGTTTAAAAAGCTACATTCTTATTTCAGTTTCAACATCAAAAGTTTTTTAAATTCATTCTCCTTGCTCCTCCACAAAAGGAAAACTAAGCTAATGAGAATAACCATCCCAGTTAAAGACCAGGTGCTTAAATATATTTAGCAAGAGAAATTCTTTAGTTAATGAAACAAAGGTTTCAGTCAAGGTAGGAACAAGATTTCACAGAATTCACCTTACAAAGCATCTAAAAAGTAGGAAAGATGAGTTGCAAAAAAGGAAAAGAAAAAAAAAAACACAGGCAACTTGGGTCCCCTTGTAAAAATAACAGGGAATAGTTCATAAAACCAGCAGGAACAAATATACAGAGGGATAGCATGCATCTCACCCAAGAAAGGGGGTCCAAGACTGATACTGCCCACACCCTGTGGCTTAAAAAAAATAACAGAACTTGAGCCAAGGTCAGCAATTACAAAGTCTACAATGGATTTAGCTGGATAACTTTTAATACATTCTTGTTTTCTATTTGAGTCAGGGACAAAGCTTGTTCTACAATGTATGCAAAGGGTGTCAGGAAAGCAAAATATCTGTGAGTCTGAAAAAATAAAAATGACCTTGTAAATGAAAGTACCTTAAAAGGAGAAACACTGGAAGCAGAAGGCTTTTATTCTGCTCTGTACACACAAGTGTTTCTCAAAAAAGACTTCTCAGTTGCTTCATCATCTTTTGAGTCTTTTATAATCCCTACTGTTCCATACTTCACCACTTTTTTATTTATGACAGACAGAGATCCCAGGAAGCTGTAATGTTACTAGTTAGCAACAGACACCCATTCAGGGATGGTATATACCTGCTCTTCCTCTTCCTACAGGTATAGTCTGTTGTCCAAAGGAACTTCCTGAAGAAGGAAATTACGGCAGTTTCCATGTACTCTTACCTTACACACAAATTCTTCCATTCTCTCCATGGCATGATGGGCTTGTAGAAGGGGTGACATGCCCATAAACCCTTCGTCTTCTTGAGGTGACTCATCATTGTGGTTACTATCCTCAGAACTCTGGGTTAGAGAGAAAAAAAAAGTTTTATAAGATAAACAGAGAAAGGAGTTGTTGTTTTCCACACAAAACTCTGATTATTTGACGTGTTGGCAAATAAGCAGACTTCTATCCTTGTACTGTACTGAGGAAGGAATTCAAAACAACCAGCCAAAAAATTATTGCACTCTCAGATATCTGAGAACAACTCACATGCCTGATTCATTTTGCACATGCTTTCACCAGGTTCGGAAGAAAGGAGCGCTCCTCTTTAAGTTATGGTTCATTAAAGTCCAGATACAGAGCCTCAGGCTTGCAGCCTACTCTCCTCTAGGGAAGAATTACTACCTGTTTTATGATGCAGTGCCACCACGTATGCCTTAATGCCACTATAACATATCTGGCATTTTAAAATAATAAAAGCAATACAGGGGAAGAAATCCATTTACCTTATCATAAGCTTCAATTTTTAGTTTGACTCTAAAGATCTATTCTGTTTAAAGGTCATTTACTCATTGGTTGAAAGTTCAAGATATTCAAAAAATTAGCATGCAACTTCTTTTAGTTGGACAAAAGCACATTAATCAAATAAAAGCAGTAACTGCCATCAAAGTCTTAAGCAAAATTGTGAGAAATATTCATCATCCACATCCTCAGTAGAAGCCAAAAGAATTGTGAAAACAAAGAAACAGAACTACCAAGCCTGGATATTCAGTTGATACTTGGCACTAATAAATACATAGAAAAAGTTAGTAGGCCTGGTAATTTTCTACCCTATGCTCACTTGTCACACCAGATGGTCATGTGCACTACCGTGTCATAGTGCACTACAGTTTTCCATTTTAGGGGAAGAAAAGGAGCAGAGGGAGAGATAGAAAGAGCTTTATGTATTTGTTTACTCACTACAATGCTCACAGCCCATCAGAGACCCCATTCAATGCTCCAGATTCCAAGATAAACAAGTCTGAGAAAACTAAAAAGGGGAGAATGAGCCTTCTGTACCACTCAAGCTTGACGTAGGAAGCTGCCACATCTCATGACCAAGTCAAGAAAAGTCTCACAAGAAAGCCAGGATGATGACTGGCCCCCTCAATACCACAAGCAGAAACACATTCTCCTTCCTTTTCCCATACCAAGATCAACATTTAGTTATCACTAATTTAGACTAAAGCGACAGGGAATCTAGCATATAACTTTCTGTAACTTATTCATTAATTAGTACCAGTAATGTTCAAGTCAGTATCCTAGGTTTTGAGTGAAGAGCGAAGATCCTGCTGTGCAGGTCACGCATTGCAACTCTCCTTCGAGTAAGGCCTTCTTAATTATTTCCATCAACAAGTAAACTTAACAAGCTGCTTAAACGTTTCATCTTTTTAAAAAAAAATATAAGGAGTTTTTATAGATTTGAAGAACGTTCATCTAGATTCTCCAACCTTATTTCCCTCCTGCCTCCCAAGGGAGGAATGACACATTAGTGCTTGTTCATTTACCCAGTGCGTGCAGTTGACCCTAGAAGTTGCCCCTTTTATGATGCCCCCCTGTATCATTCTTAACCCAATTTCATTCATCCACAATAGAGTTCTTTGCTATCCAATACGCAGTGTACATCCTTCGTACGCTATGTATGACCTCACATTTATCCACAATAGAACAATTCCATTGACTAAAATAATCTTCTCACATAACTCCTATCACTTGTTCTGTCTACTCACCTTCATTTACCATTCCAGTCTATAGCACCTCTAAACAAGTCAGACAAGTCATAAAATAAGCAGTTGCTGTCCTATCACGTGTTTGATACAAGTATTGATCACCTACAGGCAAATCTTAGAGCAGCATTAGATATACTCTCACAGCCTTGATTAATCCCATTAATTCTAATGAAAAAGGCTTCAGGCAACATAACTGTAAATAGGTTTAAAATTATTCTAAAATAGGTGTGTGTTCTGTTGGTCTAGAAAGTGCAATAAGAAAAACTGTTTCATTCTGACTCAACAAAATTCAGACATACTTCCCACATTGCTAGTTTTACTGACCTTCTCCACTAATGGATCTCTCCTATTAGGCTTCTCAGTTTTCAATATTATAAATAATTCACTCAAGGTCTAGAAGAGATGCTCATTATGAAAGCCTGCACAATCTTAGAAACAATCATAGAAAAATCTAGGGCCCTTCAGACTAGGGAAGGGAAAACTCTGAGGAGACCTTATAGCAGCCTTCCAGTACCTGAAGGGGGCCTGCAAAAAGGCTGGGGAGGGAATTTTTGTAAGGGCAGGTAGCGACAGGATGAGGGGAAATGGCTTTAAACTGGAAGAGGGTAGATTTAGACTAGATATCAGGAAGAAATTCTTTACTGTGAGGGTGGTGAGACACTGGCACTGGTTGCTCAGAGGTTGTGGATGCCACCTCACTGGAAGCGTTCAAGGCCAGGCTGGATGGGGCTTTGAACAACCTGGTCTAGAGGGAGGTGTCCCTACCTATAGCAGGGGGATTGGAACTAGATGATCTTAAAGGTCCCTTCCAACCCAAACCATCCAGTGATTCTAGGAAACCAAAGAAATCTTCAGGTTCCAAGAATGTGCCTTATAGAAAAGCAAGGCTGGTATGTAAGAAGTACTGCTACACCTTTAACCTACCCTACAGTTCTCTCCCCCAGCAGCACATAAGGACCAGCTGGAATGGGGTGATCAAGTTAGTAATCATCGGTTTACAAAACCAGGTAGACTGAAGGAAAAAGGTCCCTTCCCTTACTGAATCAAAGCTCGTATTCATTGCAGTCTGTCCAGTGACTCAAAGCCAAAAAACATTCATTTCCCCCTCTCCACATACTCCCATTTCTAGAATGATGGGAAGGCTTAATTTGAACAGACTGTAAAGCTCGAAGAGCACAGTTATTTATGAACTAGTCCAAAATCTTTGCATTTTGGCAACATGCCTACAAACAAATCATTAGTGAGCTTTTTAGTGATAAAAAGGAATTCATATCATATATATACACACACACACAGTCCAGATTACTGCCAGAAAATGGAATTGATTTTACTATCTCCTTCCTGCCATTAAGCTGCAAAATTAGCATTCAAGGAAAAAAAAACTAAAGCTCAGCTTCTCAGTCCTTTTTTTCTGTAAGGAGGAAAAAACGAGGTCTGTTCTGGAACATCTGTCCTCTCTCAACTCCTTCCCCCCATGTCCTATTAGAAAGAACAGTAAACTGCTTTTTGGAAGCTAGAAATGTATACCTGGAGTGCAACACCAACACCAGTTTTCATTTGGAAATCTGTAGGAGACTACTGACCTTCAGTTCCTCAGATAACGACTGAACAGAAAACAGCACCTTTCTGTTCAGAAGGCACACTGTAAAACATCCAACGTGACAAGCTCCTTCGTATCTTAGGATTCCAAGATTTTCTCTTCTTTGGCTGACCATATCAAAAATACTTCTACAACATAAGCAAGCGTGCACTTTAGGACCTGTTTTCCACTATTTCCAAATTCTGTCACAGAATCACATTTTAAAACTGCAGACAACGATGGGTTTTCTTGCTCAACACCTTGCAAAAAAAAGAGGCCCGAACTGTTTTTAGTGTAATGTGGTACATCCCGAACCAAGAACTTCCAGGACTGTTTTGGCCTTTGTACCTTCCAGATTACTGGCTGAGAAGATTTCTATTTGACTAACATTTCAGGTGTTCTTATTTATTTTCCATTGCCTAACTCATTCAACTCCTTTCTTGCAAGAGCGTTCTCAAGTTTTCAACACTGAAACTCTGAAGTCTTTAAGGCATTTGGAAATATTTGAGTTTGAAATAAAAACCCTCCCCAGTCACTTGTAACAAGCAAGCTTGATGCAATCGCCAGCTGTCACTCTCCTGCTATACATAGGCAGCAACGCCTAGAATCAGTCCTTCATTCTAACCAGAAATCGTGGCTTCTGGATACTTAAGACTCCACACTACACTTAAGCATCTGGACGCTTATGTCTATGGAAACGCCCAACAATCTTTCCAATTTTAAAACATATCACCTTTGCAAATTCATAAAGGATTAAAACTACAGGCAAACATAGTACCCAGTGTTACATCAATTATGTAACAGAAGTGCAAATGCATCTTGGGTTGATTAAACTGTACCAGAGAATAAATTAAACCTGAAGGGACAAGTGACAACGGCTGGAAGAAAAAGGTTTCACTGGTTTATCCACATGCACTTCATTTTGGGAAGTCTTCCAGCTTCTTTCGTGATAGCAGTGACGGACATGAAAGCAAAAGTAAGAAGTGAAAAACAGATTTGATCAGATCACTTTGTTTGGAGTTCTGGTCAACACACATCCAGAGACAGACAGACCATCTTCAAAACAAGAATTTTCAGAGTCTATTTGGGAAGGACGGAAAAAGCTTAATGCCAAAACCAAGACTCAGAATACAAGCAAATAAGAGCAAGAAACCTCTCAGAGCCCGATTGCCCTCATGAAGTAAGTTTATCTCAGCAGTAAATCTTGTCACTCTATAGCAACAGCACAGACCTTTTAAAACAGTTTACATGAAGTACAAGGATCTGTCGTCTGAACACCATCCAAAAATAAAATTAAAAAAAAAAATAATCAGATTACATAGCCAGAGACCTTGCTACAGACAAAAACACAGCAAAACTTGCTCGGGTAAAATCAATATACTTCCTGGCTACTACAGCTCACCCTTCTCATAGAGGGGGTAACAGTTTTTATACTGTCCCCTTTGTATCTGTCAGCAGATCATAGAATCCTTAGAGTTAGAAAGGACTTTTAAAGTCCAGCTCCCCTGCAATGACCAGGGACACCACAGCTAGGTCGCCCAGGGCCTGATCCAGCCTCACCTTGAAACATGTGCCCTATTTGTTGATACTCTCCCTCCAGGAAAGCCTACCAGAAGTCAAGCTCCAACAGGAGAAGAATATTCCAGAAACCCCTTGCCTGCTTTTGAGAAAGATGGGCTCTGCAGACTGCAAGTAACAAAAGTACAGCTTATTGAGGTCTGTAGTTTGCTAACATCAGTTTAAAGACTTACTGAAAGCCTGACAGTTTGTGTGACTACTACCTCACTCAGGCGACAAGTGAGCTCTTCTTCACTTATAGACTACAATTTTGCTAGAAAAATGTTATCTGCTCATTAGAAGGTGCAAACTGAAGCAAGTCAAGCTTTTAAGGTTGATTTAAGTCTATTTTATCAAAAGTGATCCTCTTCGCCTCCTCTCAGTCTTTTAGTAAAGTGCTTCTGGCATTTCTCCGACCCTTGGGTTGATCAGTGGATCCAACGGTAATCCGGCAGAAGTTGCTCTCACAGTTTTGTTAGGCAAACTCTGTTACTTAATCAAGTTGCTTCACATAACCAAAAGATCTAAGGAATTCAAAATTAGTGCAACGGCAACATTGGGAGCATCAGCCCCCATTTTTACCGAGGTCCACTACAGAATACTTTATGTAAAATACATTCGTGAGCAAATTTCAGTTCAATACATATCAGTTGAACACCAGATTATTTCCAGTCCCTCCTCCTGAACTGTTATCCAGCTAGAAAGGAACATAAGGACTTGGTTTAGCTTTCTTCAATCCACATGTAACTAATGCCCACTTCCTCAGGTTGCTGAAAATTGCTAGGAGTCTGGGGAATACAGAACTGCACATTCAGAAGTGCATGTATTAACCAGCAACACCAATAACTGCAATACATGTCACCTAAACCCTTAGAGGGGCACAACTTTCCCATGTTGGGGTTTCTTTATGGACACTCACTGCTCAGTTACTTGAGGGCCACACAGATACCCACGTCGTATTAAGACTGGGAGCTAATGAAAACCCAAGTGTCAAGGCTCAGTCGTTTCTGATTTCAACTCACTGTTGACATGTTGCTGGTGCCTTAAAACTACTATCACAGGAATATCCTAAAAATGATTCTGTCTGAATGTGTTTTAAAGTTCTTGTTGCTTCCTTCAGCTGACGGCAGATGTTCCCCTGTTCTGTTCTCTTCTTGACCTGCATCCAGACAGAGCTCTGCTTCAATATGAACGCACCACTGAACCACAGGCAAGATAATTCAGAAAAAGCATGGGACTAAGTCATGGGACACTACACAACCCCGTACACGTGCACAATTCTCTTCCTACAATACAAGTTAGAAGACATACATCGCCTCATTCACAATACCACCGTTATCCACTATATTAAACCGAAGTCACAAAGTCTAGACGCGAACTTGGAGCTCTCTTGCTCTTGTTTATCTTGATCTCATCAGATGAATGATTAATAGTGTTTAACATGACATTCAAGTAATTTAATGTTTCTTGGGGCAACGTGCCAGATTCAGTAACTCGAGAGCATGGAGTATAATGGCCAAGATATGTTGAAAGCTGTAATATAAAAATGCTGTTTTTTCCTGACTGCAGTCCTGTAACATTCTTTTCAGTTAGCCAGATCCCTTTCTTCAGGGATTCCCGTGTACCCATTCTGTCAACTGACCTTTTGCCAGCATGCGTTTTGCAAGGAGAAAGCAGTGATAGGTGCTACCATGCACTTTCTCCCAAAAGCCTGTTACACTTTTTCAGGATTCCTTTAGATTACAAGTAATTAACTGGAAAAGCAGAGCAGTTCTCCTGGCCTCCCCTTAACTTCTGCGCATACTAGGTTATTTTAAAACAGTTTTGTCATGTAGAGTTTACATTCTCTCAATCTGGCAGGGTTATAAACATGTACACACCAGAGTTTCCAGAAGGCTAACTAACCCTCCATGCAGGGTGTGCGGAGCTGTTTTTGCTGTCACAGAACCAAAAATGTCTTCCATTAGCTCTGTGCCAAAGACCCTTGCAGCCTATTGGTCACAATGTTAAGCACTTGAGGGTTCCTGCAGCTTAGTATTTTTCCTTTGTAGGTCACCTTCCTATAAAAGCTACACTCCATTTAATACCGCACTTGGAAACAGTTTTACACAACTCGTCACGGGTGACCGCTTGCTGGCACTCATTAAAAACGAGCGCTAACATTTAACACTTGTTTAGCAAACAGTTCTAGGACAAAAATCACATTGGCTTCAGCAAGTATGCTCTTATTAGAACGAGCTCCCTCATTAAACGTCTTCAGATGAATAGGGCTCATTAAACCAAGGCGTAATAGCAACTACTGGTTTTCTAGTCAGCGCTCAGTGCAACGGACCAAGGAGCTCAGTGTCCACACATTCTTATCAGTGCACTGCCCAGAGAAGCCAGCAAAAAACTCATCTGCTGCAGAGGGATCTCACGTGCCAGTTTCTGCTCCTTTACCACTATCAATCCTGGCAGCAGAAAAAAGGGAGAAAAAAATTACTGTGAACTCATGGAAAAGAGTGCTCAGGGAAAGGAACTACTGGAAGCACATTGCTGAACTTAACAGAAGAACAAAGGCAAGCAATTTAAAGCAGTTGGCAGAAGATGCAGGCTAACTCATCAGTACAACACTATTTTCTCCGTATTGCTCTATAGGGCTGCTGCATCCCTCATTACTGCCCAAGTCAGCCAGATAAGATCTCCATGAGAACTAAGGCAAAAGCTGTGGAATCTAACCTTTGTCCAGGAAAACAGACGTACCAGTGAGCTGCAAACAAAACCACTCCCTCCCTCGCCTCGTTGCAACATCCAA
This sequence comes from Gallus gallus, assembly GCF_016699485.2. Taxonomy (NCBI): domain Eukaryota; kingdom Metazoa; phylum Chordata; class Aves; order Galliformes; family Phasianidae; genus Gallus; species Gallus gallus. The sequence goes on along the minus strand of NC_052532.1, from coordinate 61,008,952 downwards.
CACAGCAAGAAACGGCCACAAACCCAGCAGACAGGCAGCAAGCCCAGCAGAGCTCCAGTGCTTCCCCTCACAAAGAGCTAAGGCTCTCCAGACTGAAAGGAGTCAGCTGAACCCAGCCGTATCCTAGCACAACTTTCTCAATAACTCATACGGAAGCTTTCTAGGAGAAGGGGCAGATGCACAGACACGGCAGTTCCCCACGTTATCTGCCTTCTGGGCAGACTGTCTATTCATGGTTGACTAGGTCAACAGTATTTTTTTCCCTGGAGACATTCAGGCCCTAAAAGCCTGTTAACATCCAGGCACATCAGTAACTGTCAGTGAAGGATGCATCAGCATCTGACCAATTCCAACCAGTGGAGCCTGGAAACCATCTCCAGAGATGCATCAGATGTCTTCAGATTGCTTAAACTGGAACACTTGCAGATACTCTGCTCTGTATATCTAAGAGGGCTTTGCTGCAGAAAAGAGAGCATTTTGTAGGGACAGACACTAGATTTGAGTACTTGCTTCACTGACTGGCAGTGTGAGTAAGATATGCATTACTTCCAGTGCTTAGAACAGCAACTGAAGGAGAAATTCAGATGCTCAGATCTTTGACCTGAAGTAAAACGCCAATTTGTCTGCTTTCAAAGAAGTAACATTCTTTCCCAAGAGCTGCAAAAAAGTGGAGGGACGTAAGAGGTCAAAGAAATACACAGAACGACAGATTTTGAACATAACACGCTTTAAAACAAACATGTTTTGGTGGCATCTTGAATTCTATTATGCCCAGCCTCTCCCATACACTCGGATGGGAATCTCTAACAACACAACCAGGAACACAGTGCAGAAAGCAAGAAAATACAGAAGCAGTTGCCAAGTTTTTCACAACAACTCCAAGCACCAACAGGAAAATGCTAGATGGAAACTAAAGCTAAGTGGAATCAAACAGATCAAGAAACTTGCAAAGAAAAAAAAGAGGTTCAAGCAGTCAGAATGTAAGAATATCAGTTCTAGAAAGACTACTCTTAAAACCCCAACGCATAGGGTTGGCCTGCAAGACTTCCTGGGACTCTTCCACTCAAACAGTATCCATCATGAAGACAAAAACTCCATGAATTTACACTCAAACTGCTGTCCCTACTGAAACTATTTTTGTGGTCTACTTTTGTAGATAACACGGGGCCACTTCTTGAACTGCAAAGGCTCTGAGTAAGTTCTAGAGTTCAACTTAAACGCCTCAAGTTATTTCCTCATGTCCCCATTACTCTACGACTTTTCTTTTATACCTGGAAGCTGCGTTACGCCCTTCTGTCTCTCTCCTTCACATCACCTTGGCAGTTATGCCTTGGAAAGCCTCTTGTAGCTACATGCAGGTACCATGACATGTGTCATCATGAGGTGTGAGTTCCATGAAGGAAGTGAGTTCCACTTGAAGTCAAAACATGTGCTCCCTGAGAAGCAATCCCAACGAGTATGTGCCCAGGCTTCTTCTGCCCATTTAGATGACTTGAGAGCTATGTGGAACTCCTCTCAAACCCTTACTACTGGTTACCAAACACTTCAGAGCAATGTCCCCACTCAACAGGCGCATCTCAGTGCCACCCAGTGCAACCGCACAAGGCGGCTCAACTGTACAAAAGGAAGCATCAGCCAGGAATATAAAAGCCTCGTGGCTGGAATAAAGGCAGAGAAAATGGTTTTTCTGTTCACCTCCTATCACTGACGGATTAAAGTTGAAAAAAGAGAAAGTCAAGCACAGGTTTTTAGGGCTGCATAAAGAGCTCATTCATCAGGTTACAAAAGTCACTCTCATCTGACTGTATGGGATTAAGAAAGCCACAATAAGAGGAATTTCTTCAGGAGCAATCACTGCTGGAATTATGCAGGCAGTTGAGATGTATCAACATATATGCATCCCAGGAAAGAACAGAATTACGGGATCAAAGACAGAGGTTCAACATGTAATGGGTATTAGTTTTATGTGATCCATACCTTCTTTTAAGTATCACTACATAACTGGCAGATGATAGCACTGGTAATGGCACACAGAAAGCATACTGAAGCATTCAGTATGATTCAGTATAATTCAACCCAATTACCTCCCAGGAAAGGCAACTAAAGTAATCATTAAGGCAACTAACTAGTACCTCTTGTGGTACTAGGGCTCAGACAGTCCCCTTTGTGTGAAGCGAACATGCAAGTAGGCAGAGGAAAGGGATTCTTGTAGAGGAAAGCTTGAGGCAGATTTATTATAAATAACAAAGCTGCAGCAAGATAACTAGGCTAATAGGATCAGCAATTAGCATGCAGGCAAAAGAAAAACAATGTAGTTTCATAACAGGACAAAAACTTAAGTATTTTTACACTAATGCCTCAAGTCTTATGCCCAGTAAATTTTAGGGAAATAGTGTAACGTTAGGATACACCTGTCTGGCAAAACAGTTTGTCACAATAGATCAATTTAAAAGCATAGGAAAATACAGTGGATGTTCTTAGGCATGTACAGGCATGTACACCCTCCCTATACAGCTCTCATCTACTCTTTACCAGCATAGGATTTCCCAGATTTTTGCAACTACACTGAAGCAGAAAGCATTTGACCAATAAAATACTAATACTGTGGGCATCACTTGAATCCTTTTATAACGTTTGCTTAGCTTCTGTGCCTGGGCATTATTGCCATCTACAGAAGAGCAGTAACCTTACTGCACTGTTATGTAAACAAGGGCATCTTCAAAACCAAAGGAAAATCATCCATTTGAACTTACTAATAAGTCACATCTATGGAGAGTATCGTGTAGCCAGTAGAGCAAAAAAGTAAATCCTAGATTGCATGTTAGCACATCCAAATAATGGCTATACTGAGGCTTATACACAACATAGGAAGACATATAGCATGGCCTTTTTCAGGTTATTTAAAACACTGCAGTACACCACATAACAAAGCCCATTCAGCAAGCTAACACTGCAGTGCTTCACAGCAGAGTGCTGATGCTCCATCTGAAACATCAAGCATTCAATCTTCTAAGAAGAAAAAAAACCCCTCAGATTTCTTGTTTTTAAAACTGTGATATCACAGAATAGAAACAAAACTTTGGGCTGAAGGAAAAAAAAAAGATGAGAATACACAAGGTCATATTTTGCATATAAAGCGTTGCAGCCCAAGAAGGAAAAGGCAGCATATCCAAGTGGCAAAAAAACAAAAAACAAAAACCAAAAAACAAAAACCACTCTATGGCAGCATTTTAAGAGACTGGGGAAGAAGGCAGGCAACAAACAAAAACAGCTAAATATTCATAGTGAACCAAAACTCAAGCAGCATATACTTTTGTCATAAGAGCAAAAGCATGCTAAGAATGCCTGAAAAAGGTAAAGAGTAAATCAGAATACTTCTTTTAATTTGAAAGAAAACTGGTTGAATATATTCTCAAAGTACTCTATACAAATATATCTGTTCCAAATATCTGTTAGTACAATTCAACTTATTTTTTTTTCCTATCCTAAGCAAATTCAGCTATTGGCTAACACACGTATAAAATTTTATACATATTTTATGACTTTCCACATAATGCAAAGATGACTGCATTTATTTGCTTTTATCATGGTTCTGAGAACAGCTCGTAGAAGTTATTGCACCATATAATCATTGACTTGGCTTCTCAGTCATCAATATTTGTTCTGACTTTGGTCACAAGGACATCTTATGCTAAATGCAGTAAGTGCTCATACTAATAAAATTAAGACAGCCTAATACAAGCTATCACGTCAGCCAAACCATTATTGTGGTCCATACACACAATCAAAATCTGTGGCAAATGCAATTATAGCAACAGCTCATCCCTTCTGCATTAAAGGCTATGTTATGTAGTATCAGGATGTTTTTGCTACTGTCTACAAAAAACGCATGGCTGTCATAACTAACCTGATACAGTACACTCATAAAATCATTATAAATTTAATAGTGAGCCTTAGATGAATGCTTCTTCCACTTAACTGTCCTGATATTCAGCTGCATATATCCTGAGAGAAGCACTAATTACAGTTCTGAAACTCTCTAACCAGAAGGTACTTTTGCCCAGCGCATGGACATTACCTTTGTACAACACTTAATTAAGGTGTGGAATGCCTTTCTACAGGATGCTGTGGCTGCTAAATTCTACAAAGACTCACATGCCAAAAATTCAGAAACGTTGCCACTACCTCAGGAGATGTGCAAACCACCAACTGCTAAAAGGTAGCGTAGTAACACAGTTCCTCATCCCCGTACTCTTCCTTACAAGTCTCCTACTGGCGACAGGATATTGAGTACTGCAGAGTTCTGGTCTAACCCAGACCGCTGTTCTTCCAGCAAGAACGCTTGCAAGCACTTTTCTGTCCTAATATCCAAGAGGATAGCAATTAGCCAAGGTTCCGATTATATAAAGCTAGAGTCTTCTCCTTTTATTTGTAACTGTCAGTTGCAGAACAGAAATCTTTTGACCTGAGCAACATCTCAGCAGGGAACAAACTATTTCAAGCTCTATTCTTTAAGATGGTAATACAAAAACAAAGCTGCTAAACTTACGCTTATCACAGAATCAAATACCTCTTGTGAGAAGAGACTCTGAAGACCACCTAGCTTCAACACCCCTGCCACGGACTGGGCTGCCACCCAGCAGCTTAGGCTGCCCAGAGCCCCGTTCAACCTGGCCCCGAGTGCCTCCAGTGATGTGGCACCCACAGCTTCTCTGGGCAGCCTCTGCCAGGGCCTCACCACATTCTGAGTAAAGAATTTTTTCCTAGTATCTAACCTAAATCTCCCCCTCTTTCAGCTTTAAACCGTTCCTCCTCGTCCAGTCACTAATGCCCAGTCTTAACTAGGGGAAGACGTATGAGAAGCAGCTGAGGTCCCTTGGTTTGTTCAGCCCAGAGAAAAGGAGACAGAGAAGAGGCCTCATCACAGCCTATAGCTTCCTCAGGAGGGGAGTGGATGGGCAGGAGCTGGTCTCTGGTCTCTAGTCACACCAACAGATCGGCATGGATCTGTGTCCAGGCTGGATATCAGGAAAAGGTTCTTCAGTCAGTAGAACAGGCTCCCCAGGGCAGTGGGCATGGCACTGAGCTCACTGGAGTTCAAGAAGCATCCGGACAATGCTCTCAATCACGTGGTCTGATTTTTGGGTGGTCCCGTGTGGAAGCACGAGTTGGATTCAGTGATCCTTATGAGTACCTTTCAAGTTGGGATATACTGTGATTCTATGAAGATCTCACACATTCAGCTGAGTGTTTCTGGTATCTTCCTGGTTTTATTAGAATTACTTACCAGGCATAACATGGTTGCAGAATTTCAGTTCACAGTTCTGGAACTTATTTCAACCACTGAATGAAGCACTCGCATAAAAACTCATTTATCTCAGCCACTCTAACCGATAATCATATAACTTACGTTTTCCTGATTAGAAGACAGAGGTGGCTCCACTAAAAGAAGCCTCTGCTCTGAGCTGTCCTCTTCAAAGGCTGTCTGTGTTGTTGCAGAGTCAGACATGTGTCCTTTTCTGAGCCGTAGACCTGGCTCTGGAGAACCAGCATTATCGAGTTCCGTTAGTTCATTCATGAGATGCTGGGAGCCTTCTCAAATATTCTGCTTCCTCTTGATCCCGTTTGGCTGATTATGCGTTGGCTCTGAAAGACAGAATTCGTATAACTAAACTGAAGTTAAAATGAACAGCGTAAGAATTGGCTGGAAGAAGAACGTGCCTAAAAGCTGCTAGACAGCTATGACGATTGCTTTCACACGTGCCCATATTACCACATAATCATCTCTATAGAATTCTACACTGCTGGACAGTGAATTCTTATCTTGTGAACACTAACGCTTGTATTCTAACACAAGTTAAGCACGTCTTTGAAAGACAGCAGAAAATGCATCCCAGAAATTCACAGTGCATTTAGAGAAGCACAACTGTGTTCTGACAAACCTTTATTTTTACAAAGTAGAAATGCTGGGCTGTGAAACTAGTCATAATTAAAGTACCTGCCACATGCATTCTAAAGCTATTAGTTTTGTGGGCATGAGACTCGTTTCAAATTGCCTGGGCTCCACTAAAACTAGAACATTAAGCACTGATATAGCTGCATGGATAGCAGCAAGCACACGGAGCACCAGCAGCAGCTAGCTCTAGGCAGAGTGAAAGTGGGGTAGTAGTACACACAGCAATCGTGTTGTTTCCATTGCTTAAGTTAGCACATTCACAATTATTGCTAGCAATGGGTCTGTACCGTAACTTACAAGAGGAGTTAGACTAAACAGTTTTAGATGCCATTCATTCCATCCCAACAACTGAAAAATGATAATTCCCATAGAAAACTGTAAGCCAAGCTATCCACACAAAAAACTGTATTTTACACTTACAACAATGCAAAGAGGATGCGGGGCAATTTTAACTCAAGATACCGAAGATGAATTAAGTGTCTAAATACTACCTGACGATAGCTTGTTAATCAATTTTTTATCCAAGAGTACTATTAGTTACTTATTTGTCTTGTATACCAGTACCCAGTAGTCACTGGGACAGTAAGCTGAGATACCCATCCGGCACCACGTGTCTTGGGAGCCACAAAACCAGGGCATTTTGTGCTCTGAGTGCCACGAACCAGAAGAATGAATCAGCGTTCAACTGACACTGCAGAGTCACTCTGAATGAGAACCCACTGGTCTCATACCAGTAATCGCTCGGTCTGATTCTGTTCCTGCAGCATTTAAGTACTCAGATGTGATTAACGTGTAACATTAAGATAGCCCATCTAACAAGTCTTCACTTGCCAGAGTGCATAGTTAGACTGGAATTTTAGAACCCTATAAAAGATGCCAAACTCTGCCATAATGTAAGAGGGCAAATTAAAAATATAAGATGAAGGTTTGATATTGGCGGTCTCGCAATAAAATGTCACCTCCAAAAGGCCAACAAATAAAGTAACCCCTTCCTCTAAGGGATTGATCTCATTTATATACGATCACTGCAAGATAATTCTCAGCTCTGTCAAGTGTGCTACAGTTAATTTTGCTGTAGCAGCTTGTAACGTTATCTCCCCTCGGCTGCCCAGCAGCCTCCAGGGAAGAGAGCTGCTAATGAGCAGGTACCAGACTGAGGAAGCCTTTGCACACCTCGGCTGCCTGAGCTCAGCATGGCACACTGCCTTCATCACCCAGGAAGGTACAATTACAGCACAACAGCAGAGCAGATGGCACACGCACCTTGCTGTTAGTGTGCCACTACAGGATCAGTAACCTCCATCTGAGAGGTATCACCCCAAATGGCCACATCTGTTCACCAAGTAAACAGCAAGTTTTACTAGCTTTTTTTTTTTTCCTTCCACCAGCTTTAAGCAATAGGACTGCTACTGTGTGTTGCATTGCCTGCTATGTTGCCTAAGAGCATGTCCTTACATCACCCTGCACCTCTATGACATTGTGGGAGCAGCTCAAAGACAAAGAGGCACAGTACCGACACAACAGGCTTGGCCACATTCGGCCAATGCATTTGCGAAAGGTTCTGCTAATACGACAAGATGTAAGAATGCCAAGAGACTTCTGAAATCAGGCCTTGAAGATTTACTTAGCCAGCACCCTCTGCCAAGCAATCACGGGGGTTAAAAATAAAAAGATGCATTTTACCTCCTGCCAGTCAGATCTGCATTCAGCAGCAGAGGTGAACTTCAGAGCGTCATAAAAATAGCATTCATTGTTTCTTGAAATTACAGCAGAACTGCTCAATGGACGACGATGTTGCCGTGTAGTCCTTCATGCAGCACTATTTCAGTGCTGAATATGCCCACTCTTGCGGGGTACACAGGGCATAGTCTAAGTGTGGCCGGTAACATCTAGCCAAAAGATGGCAGCTAAAACACTCAAAGAAGGCTTGTCATTCCATGCTGTCCCCAAGAGGAGGCAGCTCATGAAAACAAACAGCAGAAAGCTATAGGACGCTGGGGGTGTTGGAGGAGGTCGTCGTGCATTTGAAGTTACAAATCTCAAATTTAATGCCCTAATTTTTTTGCAGCATGCAGCAACCTAGAGCTCTCATTAAGATTAGTTTCTATTTAAAAAGGAAGATGCCACGTACAACTAAAACTACTTAATGACTGCATATATAACGAGCATAATATCCGTGCCTAGATCCATTAGTTCCTGCTGAGTTTAAAATCAGCTGAGAAAAGAACCTACAGAATTTGGTATATTTATTTTAATGTATGAAAATTTTAAAGGCGATGTCAGCTTTTAGAAAGGACATCACACTTCAATACAACCGTAAGTTCTAGAAGCAAAACCCAGCACTGTGTCAATCTGTCGACTCAATACGCAGCTGCCACCACAAGCTGCAATAGCCCAAGCGCTCCTGTCTCCCAACTGCTCGCTCCACACCAGTTCAGAAGAGGTCAGCCTCACAGCAAGGGCTGTCAGCACCACTTTATGGCTGGAGACAAAACTTATCTTTCTGAGAACAAATTCAGAAGGCAGAACTATTTCAGCAGTTCACAGAAATTGTGCAACAGCAGAGGAGTCAACATCCACAGTTACCGAGCATATGTAGGACACCAAATATCCCCCAGGTGTCATCCTCTAGATGACAAGGCAAGAGTAGTTACACAAGCCTAAGCAACACAGGATGACGATGCTGTTCTTTGTAAGGCCTTCCTGGATATTCTCAAGGGAAAAGACTGCAAGAGCTTAGTAACCTTCCCCAGTAAGTCACACAGACCACCTAAGCTCTCAGAACTTGCCCTGCATGAGAACTGGCTTTCTACCTTGAGTTAACAACGTATCCTGGTAGCAAAGCAAAGAAAGCGCTCTAAGGGTAATGCCTGCAGACAAATCTGAGAGATCTGTAACTCCCTTATTTGTGGTAGAACAGACCCCAGATGGTCACATTACTTCCCACCACCAAGGCAAAGCAATCTCTCCAGCACTCAGCCCTTCCAGCAAATCCCTCCTATAAGCGGCGCAACAATTCCGTAAGACCCATTTCATTCTGTTCACAATTGGTATTTGAAAGAAGAATGAAAATGTCACCTCTCCCCACTCCCCTCATTTATCAACAGCCTAACAGAAACATTCTGGATGTTTCACCAGTGGATGGGGTCTGCAAAAAGGTCACAGACAACAAGTTACAAAAGTGTGTTTCTCTGAAGTTTAAAGCAATGAGGTAATAAGCGAAACGATACAGCAAGAATAATGCAGAACGAGGCACTGTACCTAACCGTTACTACGTGAGGATAGCGATAGTGATTAAGATACATCACCAATTTTCCTACCACTTGACCATTGGATCAGCAGTCACTGGGGAGCCCCAATTGCAGTGAGGATTTGGAGAGCCTTTCCCATCAACTGGGAGGCCCTACGCAGTGCGTCCACTTGTAGGTGAGGTCTCCAACTTTGCTGTAAGACAGTCCAGCTTTTATATTGTTGAATAAACAAGTTTACATGCCAATTAGGTGGAAATATTTTGTTTCATTCTCCCTTTGGATTCCACCTCAAACCTGGCCAGGGCTCAAGGAGGAACCAAGGAAGTCTGTGCCCTAGTAGCTCTTGACACTACATTTCTAAACAAGGAAAGGTTAATACACAACGTTTTATCTAAGCTATATCTCTTGCTAATGAGATGCTTCGTTCAAGATACATATTTTGTTAATGATCATACATACTTCACTAATGATCAGATACCGATGATATGTAATGCTGGGTTGTGAGATTCATCTAGACGTCAACTTTGGTTCAATGCCTATAGTTCAGGCCTTAGTACTTCATCTGTTTAGAAAAACAGTGGCATTTGCATGTTTTTCCCTTGCTCATCCTCCTCAAACTATCCCTCAGACTAGTATGAGCAATATTTGATGAGCAACAGAGGACTAACCTTCATAAATATTAGTTCATTATCCCCAACAGAGCTTAGTTATCAAAAGAACAAAAGGTCATGAAAATTTCCGGCTAACACCATTTCCTCGCAATATTCATTAATGTATAAAGAAGGGCTTAAGTGCACAAAAAGCCTCCTTAGAGATGTATTTCAACCTGCAAACTTTTGCTAGAGAGGTCCTGCATGAGCAGTTCCTCCCCAAAGACAGAGTAACAACAGCACTATTCAGTAATATCATATAACAAATTATATCAGGTGATGCTGGCATCATCCTTTTGCCCAAATCACACATCATGTTCCCTTGTTCCCTACAGCCAGTACTCACCCTCAATTGAGTTTATCAATTGTGAGATTCTGGCAGGTTGTTTTGGGTTGGGCTTTTTTGGGTTGGTTTGTTTTGGTGTTCTTTTTGTGGTTGTGGGATGATGATGACGATTCTTCAGCTTTCTGCCTGTGCAGTACCCTGGTCCATTTACTGGGGAAACAAGACCAGCAAAGTGCCCATACAGACAAGAGGTGGGAGCATACAGCTGGGTAAGTGGGAGAGGAAGAGGAAGTCATGTGAAGTGCTGCATCACACGAATTAGACTGTTGTTGAGCTTCACCTGTAGATGTGGCCCTGCTAATCCATGCTGGGTCACTCATTAACTAGATGGGGTACCCACTGATTGGCCGCTTTCTTTGTTGCACATAGAGCAGTGCAGAAAAGATACACGTTCTATACGCTTCAAACCCCCAAGCTGAAAGATCACAGCTGGAAAGTTAACAAAACAATAATATCAAAAGATCCAAACAGCACGGCCTGAAATAAGGGATTCTTACCCCCCCCCCCCCCCTTCAAAAAAGTCAACGAGCCTTTCGGTGACTGAGCCGTGTCTTTTTCAATTAAGGAGTTACGGACTTGCAGTCTACCAAGTATTCTCCTGAACTACACGCTCTAAAATAACACAAACAAGGGTGCCTACAAACAAGGGAAGGAAGATGACCACAGAAAACCTTGTTTTCTTAACGTACCCTGAAGGAAACTTATGAATTAGGCTATAAAAATTCTTTGGGGGGGGGGGTCATCGTTAAAAAAGGAGAAACAATGAGGAAGCAGTGCAGCACCTCTCCTCTTAGATGCAATTTCCCTAGACAAAGAGACACCTACCAAACAAAGATTAGGCTCCCGCCGAGGGTCAGCGGCCAAAAAGCTGTCTTTGTAACTTGTAAACTGTCACGGGACACTTCAGCCTAAGCTATTTCACAGCAGGCTGCAGAGGCAAACAATCAGGCACATTCTGATGCGTTTGGATCCGAAGAAAGGGAACGAGCCAAGAGCCTGCCTACATTAACTGAATGCATCCATTTCACAGGATCCCGTTACACTGTTACAACATTTGTCCAATTTGTACTGCAAATTGGACCCCGGTTTTGTAGCTGGGTGAAGGCGTTGTGTCACAGGTTGGCCCACCCCCAGCGCCCCACGTCCGGCTCTTACAGGCTGGATGGCTGCTGTAAATTAGTTTTACTCTTCAATAAACTGAAGCCAAGAGAACTGTCACCGAAGCCACGTAAAATGAGGAACAGAAGTTCAAGTTCTTTTCACACCGCATTCCACAAGAAGCCACAGCCCAGACCTGGAAAGCTTTGGTTCATTTTTCATTCAACGGCTTGGTTTCTCCAAGCACAAGATGTCCCATCTTCCTTCCCTTCTATGGTTTTACTTCAACAGCACCTTACTAACTTGTACCAACTTGCTTCACAGTCGCTCACAACAAAGAAGAAATAAAAGATGCAGTTGGTTTTCGTTGGTAACGCTTTGGATCGCAGATTGTCTGAAGGTGAGAGACTGGAATCAGACATCACTTCTCATCTTAACCAAGATTTCTAGAATACAGCCTTTGAACTCCTGCCTCAAAGACACCCAATCCACAGAAGAGATGTTGGGTGACTATGAAAAACAAAATCTTTGGAGCAGGCACCAAAATCCATTGCCACACTGGCTGGATGTGGCTCTGGGCAGCCTGGCCTGGTGGTTGGCGACTCTGCACATAGCAATGGGGGGTTGAAACTCAATGATCATTACGGTCCTCTTCAACCCAGGCCATCCTATGATTCTATGATACACTGGGAAGCTGAGCTTACGTTCATTTCTCCCCTCTACAGAGAATCTTTGCATGAGAATGTAAATGGCACCAGATCAACAGCAGCTGAGATCCAGAGAGCAAACATTCCTCTGTGCTGGCAGGTCCAAGCACTATCCTCCCAGCAAGTGTGGGATTCCATCTCTAGAAACTGAAGTGAGATCCTTTACAATGCAGGCAAACACTCTTAACGTCTGGAGTACCGTACAAAAACCAACTACTTCTGCCTTGTTGTTAAAAACAAAGAGGAATACACACGCTTTAGGCTGCTGAATTCAAGCAAGATGCATTGAAAACAGTTGTTTCAGCAGTTGAGAATGGGTGGTTGAGAATGAGCAGGGCTGAGAATGAGATAACCACTTTCTATCCAAGTGGCAAGTTGGACTGGCTCAGTACACCACCAGATAAGCAGGAGGGGCAGTGTGACAGAGGGCTGGACCACACACTTAAGATTTTAAACCCTTCTGTGTTTTATAGGCAGTATTTTCCTTACTTCTTACATACTGACAGCTCTCCATTGACCAAACCATTGAGTTATCACCAACACACACACGCCACAATCTTTCCTACAACCTACTACCCAGCTGCAGACCACACCTGGTCTAGCAAACCAAACACTTTACCAAGACTCCTAATTTGAATGCATTTTTTGCTGATACTTTCTTAATCACCAAGACCCCAATAAATAAATTAAAAAAAAAAAAAAGAGATCTGCTGTAACAAGACTGCATGCAACTTGTACTAGTAAGAAATGCATTTAGTCAAATGGGTGACATTCTAGACAAGACCAGGTAAAGCTACTTTTATGATGCGTACCTTAATAGCCTTAATGCAAAAGGCAGCGAATGTAACCTGTTTTCTGAGAGGCTTATCACAGCTGACAGTTAAGAATAAGCCTAAGCAAACCTTTAGCACCTGCTGACACCTAGCACCACTTTCAGAGAAACAGCACTATCTGGAAAGAAACACAGGACATCTCCAACTTTGAAACAAGAGCAAGAACACTGATACAATCCCAAACAACTGCCCTATAACAAAGGACAGAGAGAGAGAGAAAGAGAGAGAGAGAGAGAGAGAGAGAGCAAAAATACCCCCCCATCTACTTATGATACTCAGAGTTCTGCTATAACACTAAGAACCCAAACTGATACCTGTATGCATGCAGGCCCTTACAGCTGTAGCCTATACTCACACACAAACATACCTACAGTCTCTAGCTAGACCAAGGCACTCTCACAAGTCATCATCTTGCTGCAGTTTGTTTTACCATCATGGCATGAAAACTTTTGCTGGCATAACTGCCTTCCCTGCAGTGGTTTTTCGCTAATATAGCTGTGGTCTGCAGTCTAATCAGCACAGCTACACTGATATAAACATTAAGTTTGAAACATCTTAAGATCATAAACGTGCTCCATGTTAATTTTCAGGTAACCAGGAAGCATTTGGGGAGCAAATACGTTAGACGTGTTGCAAAGCAATGGCATTTACAATGACAGGGGGATGAGCAGCTGAGCAGCCCTGTAATACAGCATGGCCACTGTTTGTACTGGCCCTAAGGGACTGAGGCTGGGCAGGCTTGCTCTGCAAACTCTTCCCGACCTGCCCCGGAGCTCCGTTTTATCTGGTTTAGCTGGGACAGCATCTTGGCTAATTGACTACGGCTTATTTGTTTTATTTTTCCTTCATCTTTGTGTGACAAAAATCACAGTTTTAAACGGATAGCAGTGACAAGTAGTTTTTCTCTGTAGAAAGTTATGCACAAGGATGTAGAGAAGCACAGGACTGGCATGACAGCAGTGGCCTTGAGGACAGACAGGACACAGTGCAGAGGAGTACAGGCACAGGACAGAGATGGGCACTCGGGCCCCCAGAGACCCCGTGGCTATAAACTACCCGCTAAGGGTCTGGTAAGGAAATGAGACAGACCTGGAGCTGGACAAAACTGACTTTAGGAGCAACAAGGAAATGGGAACTGACATATAGAAAGGGCACCATAGATAGTAAATCTAGATGCAACCTGAAGCTGTAGATCAAATAAGAAAGAAAAAGGTGTAAAAGCTAGCAAACATACAAAAATATATATATATATACCCCTAAGTGAATCTTAGAGGTAGGAAGAAGAAACAAACAGGCAACACTGCTCTCATATTCCTCCCAACAGAGGACTCCAGAAGGTGACATCACAGCGGTACCCCCCGCAGCAGCACAAAGCTGCTGATGTAAAGACTCAAAGCAGCACTGGAAGGGTGAGTGTCACTGAAAGAAGGGCCAGAAATCAGAGCGTGAGAGCATTATAGTCGTGTTTCATAGGGTTTTTTTTTCCCTGCAGGTAAGTATTCCAACTGCATTTTAAAAAGCCCCTTCTTTTACTTCAAGACCTACATCCAGACTAATGAATCTTGAGCCAGACAGCTAACATTTTTATTAAACTAACAACAACGTATCATTGGCTTCACTTACACACGCGTTATTTTCACACACAAACACACAGAGAACTTCCTCTTCACCCACAAACAAGGATGTACCAACGTGGGCGGAGGCCTCCAATTTCTTCCCCCATTTTGCAATTCTGAAAGCGTTATTAGTCTTTAAAGCACTACAGGAAAATTACAATAGAGCAACAAAGTCTGAAACAGCCCCAGGTAAAACGACCGAGTGGGCCATCTGAACTTGTAATACTCTTTCCCTAGAGAGAAATCCTTGTTGCAGGGTGACCCAGTCAATGCTGTTTTGCACTGAAGCGCCTTCCACTTATTTACATACATTCCTATGACAGCACCTAAATACAAAGAAACCAATCAGCTAAGCAGTCGCTGCCTCTTTTCTATTTTCAGAAAGAAATTCAGGCGTCACAGAAGGCATCTGAATTCTTTAAGAAACCCTATGAAAAGGAAGGAAGCGTGGCCAAGTCAATAAGCATCCACACTGCTAGGAGTAGGAAGGGTTGGAATTTGGGTTGATTTCCTGGACACGGGCCCAGACAAGAGGAACACGAGCAGAGAGCAAGAACTGGGTCAAACTACTGAATAGTTATTTGTCCTAGTTTTTAAAATACTCACCGTAGGTACTCTCATCCTAGCCCAGCTGCATCTGCAAGGGATGTTAATACATGCAGAACTATTCAGATAAACTGTTTAGGAAAGAGGAAAAATGCCTTATACTGAAACAACACCTAAAAAAAAAATCACATTCCAGAACAAGCTTGTTATCGTTCCATAACAGAAATAAGTCATCCAGTATGATTTTGATGCAGAGACTAACCACTGCATCCACAGCTGTGACTGAGAGGCAAAGCAGCACTTCAGATTCATCTGCCACGTACAGTCAGCCAGCCACCATCAGTACTGAGAGAACGCAGGCCAAGCTTCCCAGCAGAGACACAGTGCTGCACAGAGACGCCAAAGGCTCATCTGTACGCCAGGGAGGTACGTGGAAATCCAGCCAAGAATTCTACATACGGGGTTAGGTGTAAAGAGAACATAAATACTGCCAGATATACTAACGTGAAAGGTATGAAACGTTCTTACAGTATTGACAGCATTGATAGTAATGGCACGGATGCATTCAGGGAAAGAAATATACAGTGACAGAGGTGTAAATCCCAAGAAAATAGATGGTAAACCATGTGTGAATTCATTACCAGTAAGAGAGAAGTAAAATCTTGGATGACAACTGACCTGCCCAGAGATACGGCCATGCTCTGACCTATGAAGAGAAGCCACTGTAGCTAGGGAAACAACACTGCGAAATGACACAAGCCTTGCATGTATGAAATACAAAACCTGAAGTCTACTTTTATTGCATGCTAGGCAATCAACAGTTGTTGAAATCTTCTACATCACGTTTTGTACATTCAGTAAATAATTTGCTCATGATTTTGCATTTAGTAGAGGATTTGCTTTATGGTGGTGAAGTTCTATTTTAAACCAGTGTCTACCGCTCAAAATCCCAGTAAGATTTCAACATAGCACAAGGTTTCTCAATCTTCATATCTACAACAACAAAACACCACCCAAAACAATGACAACAAAAAAGCAAAGACACCCAACATTTTCTGTTAGCCAAGCAAAGGTCACAGTTAGCAGACAGCAGCCTCAAACACAGAAGGAAGCTGTATCTGATGCAGCAAATAGCCAGCTTTAGAAATTCTTGCTCTGAATGAGGATTCATAGGGAACAAGGGATAAATCCATTAAGGGGTGTTAAGCATCAGAGATCACCACTAGCTCTAGAAGTCCTTAAACAGCAGTGCTCCCCAAAGGCACTGCCCTGATGACAAGCTGGAATGACTCACCTCTTTCCACAGATTTAAACCAAAACACTCAGTTTGCCTCAACTGTGAGTATTCAGTGCAGATTAGACAGTCAGTTAACCAATCAGGATTTCCAGCTTCTTCAATGAATAGTACACAGACCGTCATGCAGCAATTAGGTGCCACAGATTTCTACTGCCTCTCAAAGCCATGGCATGCCGTTGCAATTTTCCCTCTGAAGTGGAGAAGAGTGACTATAGTTCAAGTCACATCAATATTACACTTTCATACACCTCAACTATCGACTCCAATTTAGAAGCCATGCTTGTCGCTTTAAGTGCCATCTCATTTCAGAAGACACATGAATTTCTTATAAGCCTCAGCCCTGAGAAACACAACTTAAAAACGACAAAACAAAATGCCCCTGAACCTTCTTTGCAGAGTAATAACACACAGTAGTTAATCACTAAAGTACACATCCCCCCAAAACAAGTCTAACGCCCAGTATTCCTAACCTCTCATTTGTTACTGCTGTCTGACAAACAGCTGTTACTGATCAATCTCTCACCTCTCCTTTGTCACTGGTCCTCCGGCTTTGCATTCAAGTTTAGGAAGTTACTGTCCAACGTCGCTATAAGGAGGATGTGGAAGCAACGTAATGGCTTTTGATCCACTTAAAACCAGATACTAAGTTTACACAGAAAGGAAAAGATGCTTAGTTTGTGTGATAGAGCAGCTATCAAACATTTACAGCTGTTAACAAAATGCACGCGTTCCATTTAACTTAGAATCCCTCAATTTCTCCCTTAAGAAAACAGCTTTGACTTCAATGAAACTGTGGCCAATTCCCTCTGACTAAGTATAAGGGTGTATCAGCACAAGACCAGGAGAAGTGAGAATTTTTCCACCATCTCAGCTTGAACACTCCCCATAAAATGCTCAGCATAACCCCAGATACCATATTTTAGTCAAGCCCTCAGTTAAACAAGTACTCGTTAGAACTGATTTATTACAGTCAAATACATCAACCCGCATGTTGATCTGCTTCGAGTCACAAAGACGGTCAGAAAGGAGTTTTATCAAACCACATACAGTGCTGCTTTTGGTTCACCCGGGAGTTTGAAATCGGAGCTTCAGAGTGATCGTCTATGACAAATATTGCAGCATGGAAACAGCAAGGAATGCTTAAGACTTTTCTTGTGATTCACTGCCATTTTCTCTGCGCTGTTTGATGGCATGTTGTTAAGACTCTTAAAACCACTAAACGAAGTCCGCGTTTATCTTAAGATCTTGTGTCACTGGAGTTGTAAAACACAGCACTCAAAAGCCAGCTCCAAGCTGACATTCACTGCACCCCAGTGGCAGGGAGAATGTTTCTGACTTCATACTGCCCACTTCACCCATACTTCACATAGTACACAAAGCAGAAAAGCAAGCTCAAACATTATGCTTACTGCGGTATGTCCAGTAAGTGCCTTGTATATTCCTGTACAAAGCTGAATACCCAACGGTTGTTTAAAGCCTTCACAAAAAGCAGGACTGGTTCTCACTATAGACAGCTCGTTTCCTACTACAGTCAACCCTCCAGACTACTTACCAGGCAACCTAAGACTGTCAGCACAATCCAACCAGAAACTCAAAGGCAAAGAGAGGCTGAGGACAAGCAGCCTTAGCGCACAGCACGCATGTCAGTGACCGGATGGCCAGACACAACACGCCCATGCAGCTCTATCATTACCTGTCACATCCCCTGAAGAGGCAGTCCCAAATGCAAGCAGCACTAATGCATATCGCCTGCACCTTTCCTTTTTATGTCTGCCTAGTAATTAACTTGAAGTGCCAGTAATTCCCAATTACTCCATCATGAGCATGACTAAATGCCATCCTACGGTAGGAATTATGCAGCTACGCTTTGGTCAACCCCAAACACCACCATCACCTGTGACTTTGAATGTTGTAAGAAATAATGTGCTTACAAACTGTTCATTTATAACAAAGACATAACTTAAATCACCATCTAATCCTGGAGTCCCTTTGGCTTTAAATGAGAAAGTATTCAGAATATCCTGTTACCTCAGAACAGTGCGCGCAAGGAGCGAGTACTCAGTTTTAAAGGAGCTCCAATCCCCATATAAGACAAAGCCTCCCAGAAAGCACTTTAGTCCCACCTGAATCTTACTGCCCTACGTACTGCTAAAGGTACAGGAATGTGGAATCGTACCTACTCAAGGATGACCACGGCCTGCACAAAACACTCATGTGAGTCTTGCAGGCACATAAGCCCTCAGGCACTTACATAATAATGAACTATTGAAATGGAGCCAAGACATGAGTTTTCAGAGGAAAACAGTCATGGGTTCTGTGATCACACTTTGTTTCTCACAATGACTTCACTGTGATGTGTAACAAGGGGCTGCTTTGAACCGCTTAACTGGCACAGAAAAAGTCAGCTGGAGAGGGCTTGCATTGAAAAACGAGAAACTAATGTCCTCCTGCAAGCATCTTGTGCCACTTGTCCTATCGCATTTTAAGACTCCGCCACTCAAAATCCAAAGCAGACCGAAGGTGCTCATCGCCACACAGAGCTGTAGTTACATCAGTCCTGACCTTATCTGAGTTTTGGTTTTATTTTAAGATCTGTTTTTCAGTATTGCCCCAGACAGTCTTATGTATCATCTCCTTTTCCCTACGCTGACCGCACACTGGAGTCCTTCCAAATCAGTTGACATAACTGGCATTTTCAACAGCATCACGCGCTAGCGAGATATGTTGGACAGAAACATTTTGCAACTGCTGTGAAACTTGCTCGGCCTCCCTTACTCTCTCCATCAAGGATGAATTTAACCTGAAATCCTGAGTTTGCCTTAATGAAGAGGAATAAGAAACATCTTCCTTGTACGCCTCACACTAAGGAAGCGAGCCCAAATTTGAGGAGAGTTGTTACAGCTACAGCAGCTAAAACCAACAGACAACTCCATTTTGGCAAGATGGCCCCGCTTACTGAATCAACCATTAACTTCCAGGTTCCAAAAATGGAAGGTTTAATTATTGATCTTCCTTATTTACAGTCCCGGTTGATGTAAGAATGCCAAGAAAGCCATGACAAATTACACTCCTCCTGGAGGACGATCTGCAAAGAGAACCAAGCAAACAAACAAACTACCCACCTCTTTCTGCCTTTCACGGGAGTGAAATGAGCAATTCATAACCCTTCAGTAGTCAGAGAGATTTAGCATTCCTCTTCCATACCAAAAATATATTTGGAAATTGCCCCTTAGATACCTTGCAAATCAAATCTAAGCTACCTAGCAACTTCCTTTGCTGCATTAGTGAAGCCCAGAAAAAAAAAAGAGTTTAATAAAGAACACGTTCTAAAAATCCCTTCTATTTTAATAATGCTGCAGAATGAGTAAGGTTGCCAATTATTAAAAAGGCCACAGCAGGAAGTCAAAGAGTATTTGCACTTAAGCACAGACATTAAGGTTATCGGGACAAGCATTCTCCTCTTAGCTCAGACCACACGGGTCACGAAGCCACTAAGTAAAGCTTTGGGTGACTTCATGTTTTTCTCAACTCTCAGCACATCCACCTCAAGAAATAATCCCTTTTGTTCCCCGCTGAAAGTACTGCAGGCAGAAAGCCAATGGTTGGCACTCAGTCACACAGCTACTTTAACAATAATTATTAATAGGCCCTTCTTTATATTTCTGGTCACATTCCATTAAAAAAAAAGATTGCCTGGGAGATGAATACTAAGAACATCAGAATATTGCTGTTATCAACCTCGCAATGCTATAATGCTGTTCTAGGAAATACATAAAGAGACATAAACAATTACTTCAACTAAGGAAATAAAGCCACCGCTTGCAAGGCACGTAGTTTGTTGGGTGCAAAGGAGTTCTATCATGACCCATAACGTGGGGCGGCAGCAGCTTCCACCACCACTAACTTACCATCACAGCGCTAGAACCTGACTATGCGGTGCATCCCCATGGATTCCATCAGCTAGGGACAGCAAGGCTTAAAGCATCCTCCAGTTTACCCCAGGCAAAAGCAACCCTAAATCACACAGGGCAGCCCACCAGAAAATGCAGTGGGGGGGTAACTCTTCATCACAAAAGCATGCCCGAACTGTCAGCTGATAGAAGCTGAAGTGCATATTCAGCAGTGCTTCAGGTCAGGTCCTGCAAGCTATCCACTTCCTCGTTCCAAAGGCTAAAATAACTTTCCCTGAAGGTAAAAGCTTGCCAATACTCTCAAGACTGATAATTGGTCTTGGCTATTCTTTGCACTGCATGGGTCTTTAAAACAGCTCCCACTACATACTGGGAGACAGATCTAAGAGTTTCTAGTGCAGGCAGGAATGTTAACCTTCAGATTCAGTCTTCTTGAAGCCAGAGGTGTCATTCGCTCTCAGAAGACAACTTCTACTGCCTGAGTTTGGTTATTCCATTTTCATCACAAGTTCTCCAGTTCACAAAACCTCAGGAGCCACGCACAGACACGCTGGCTTGGTGCCCTCATTATGGCAGCAGGCTCCAGGACACGTCACCCACCAGGAGGTTTGTACAAGAAATCAGACTGCAGAACTACATGAAGAAAAAGTTCCACACGTCAGGAAGGTCTGTGGCACTTTCCCTCCTTGGAACAGCCCATTTACTCAAATACCCATAAACATCCCATTTACTAAACCGCACAGCAACATTTTGAGGAGATGAGACTAGTCAAGCAGCAAGCAAGTGCACAAGTAAGGAGCTAAACAGCAGCCTCACCAGAATGCCATCATTACAACAAAGAGAAGCCCACAAAGGACTCTCACCAGCAAAACCACTACTTAGCATACCTATAAATAAACCTAAGCGTGCCCTTAAACATATGCAGATGACCAGAACTGCATTTTAAGAAAGAACAGTCCACACTGTTTTACAATTCAGAGAGAGTGGTGAGGTGCTGGCACAGCTGCCCAGAGAGGCTGTGGATGCCCCATCCCTGGAGGTGTTCAAGACCAGTTTGGATGGGGCCCTGGGGATCCCAGTCTAGTACCAGATCTGGAGGTTGGTGGCCCTGCCTGTCGAGGGGGAGTTGGAACTACACTATTAACTTGATGACCCTCGGGGTCCCTTCCAACCCAAGCCATTCTATGAATTCACCTTATGTTGTCTACGTGCTATGTTGTAGCACCGTGACATCTGTAGCTACTGAAAGTTGAGTTTTCAGCACTATGTGAAGATGAAAAGTAACCATTCTGAAATAACACACTACCAGAAAGAAAATAAGGCAGAGCAAGAAAAGGAAGCATTCTTTCCCACAGCAGATCCCCACAGAAGTTTGTAATGCAGCATTCTGTTAGCAACACTCACTTTAAGTATTTCGGAACGGACTTCCAATCTACCCCACATGTAAATCGTCTGCTCTCATTTGCTGTTATCCAAAGGCATCTCAGAGCCAATGATTACAGCACTGCCTATTCCAACACCGTCTTCCCGTAAATAGCGCCTATTTTCTGTTCTCACAAGAGCATAATTAGCCCTGTTCAGAGCAAAGCAGCTGGCACACCCCAGCAGCAGACTCCATCGCGCTTCCACAGCTGCTGAAAACTAGCAAAACTGACAGTGTGGTTCAGCTACAGCCCAACCGCAACAGCAACGTTAAAAGCTGCTGCACATCCCTTCCGGAGCGGCCAGCTGCTTACTGCCACCCCAACTGCCACGCTGTGACACGGTGAGTAGCTGTTGCATTCAGAATGACTGTCACTGTGCCCTGACAGTAAACCTTGATGTTTGTCTTCCAACTGGACCAAGATGAATATTTTTGCATCACGCCATCGAGAAGAACTTTCCAGAAACCATATGTACTCACCGAGCGGCTCAGGTTTACAGTTGCCTAATGACAAAAGCCTGAGTCTTACTGAGCTGTAGCCAGATGGAAGGCAGGAGGCCGTCCTTCCCAAAGCTCTGCAACAGGAGCTATGTGGAAACAACTTCTGCTTCTTACCAATTTATATCCTGACCCGTAACGTTTTACTTCAAAACTAAGGCATTCTGCTGGTTGGAACGTACTCACATAAACAAGTTAAAGTAAAACGTGTTTTCAGAAACCTTTTCTCTGATGAAGCAAAACCAGTGCCAAGTTCATCGGCACTGGTTTTATACGTTCCTATAAATATTCTTATTTCTTAAGAAAGGATTTCTTGCTTGAACTTGCCTCGACAAACCCGGTACTTCAAAAAGCAAAGACACACGGTCACCACACCGGGTGCAGGCAGCTGAAATAGAACGTCTCACAGGCACAATGTAGAGCTTCATTAGAGGATGGTACAACTCAGAGCAGCAGCCTTCCCCTCAGACACTGTCCCAAGTACATTTCTGCCATCACTACCCAGATCTTGTGCAAGAGCATCTTTTCAAATCTACCCACACTGTCTGCCAGAAAATTCACTGAATGACTCAGACAGACTTTCAGATCATAAATACTCAGATTTGCTATTTCCATTTCAGAACTACTTCTATTTAAGCATTTGAATCGTTGATGGCATAACAGCAAAACAATCCAACAACCGCCTGAAGTTTCCTTATCAAGATTTTCCTCATGCACAGGCACTAATGAAAGCAAGCCTTGTTTCTCAGCACAGCGTCTTGGACAATACAGTTACACAACCAGAAACCTGCAAAACTCACACTTTAACAGCCTCACATTGAGAATCTTTATACAGGAAAGCTTGACACAGCTACCTCGGATACTCAACAGAAAGCAAAGAGATACTAACAGAGATCCAAGCATTACAATCACTGGCATTACATGCCCTGCCAATTCCCATTAATTTTCCCTTCATAACAAATCAACGCATACTCTCGCCTCGAGCGAGCGCAGGCTTTCCAAAGCCCGGCCTTTTCACCCTGTATCCAGGAGCGGGGCTCAGGTCTGAGTCTCACCCACAAGCACTGCTCCCTGCCCACCTGGGCAAACATCCAAGAGGGCAGCAGCACTAGTACTACTCCAGCAACATGTCACACACAGGAGTAGCGGAGCAGAGTCCTGTGTCCAGCTCAGCCGAAGGCCTGATGTAGTTTAAGCTCCTACACCCATCCCATTTTACAGCATGATTTTGACAAACCAGACGAAGCTGGGTTGCAGCTTTCAGCTCTGCCACTGCCCATTCTGATTCAGCACTAGCAACTGTTCTCCAGGGTTTTCACGATGAAGCTGCCAACAGCCTTACCGCTCGGAGCAGGGAGTCATTGCTACTTTTTGAGCAACTTTACACGTCCAACACAACGGTGAGCTTCCTGCAAACTGCCCATTAACTCACACAGTGTTCACGCAGGATGGAGTGTCACAGGACAGCTGAAAACGACACATTACATGTTCTCTCCATGAAGCAAGAGCAACAGCATGAAGCAGTTATAACCAGAACTGGCTGGTACCCCTACAGGAAGGGAAAAACCTAAAACACGGTCACTTCCCCTTCTGCATAGGCAAAACCAATTCAGAACTAAAGATAAAAAAGAAAAGAGAACAGGCAGTGTTTTACGACCGGCTGCACCCACAGCTCCGTGACACACATTGGTCTGTCAGTCATTTCTGACACAGCCTCATTAAGCAAGAGCTCCAAAAGGACTGCGCAGAGGACTCTGCGGTGATTCTGGGACAGACCCGTGAAGAGCACAGCCAAAGCACAACCTGGGATTCAGTGCTCCCGGACACTGACTGCAGCCGGGCAGCAAACACAGAGCTTAAGTTACACTCTGGGAACTCGCCAGCTCGTGGCCAGCACAGTCTGCCCAGAGGGCACAGCTGACGTTGAGGTCCACGTTAAGGAATACACAGAGTTTGCATTAGGACAGCTCAAGCACCTGAAGAATTCAGCACGGGACTAAGACTCAGAAGGATCTTTCAATAAGGAATAACATCTACAGCTTTTCCACTGCGACAGCTGCATGTTTACATGTCCACATACACAGAGCGGCAAAGCCCCAGCGCCAAAGAACTTCCAATTGCACTCTAAGGGTTTTCTCACGCATACGCTAACCCACTAAAGCCACTAAATCAACTGACTTACGAGGTTAAAGCAGATCAAAAAAAACCCCACAGGCTGCTTGAGGAGCTCCCTAGGAGCAGCAGCTGTCACCGGGCTTTGGCCTGCAGCTGATTATCACCTTTCACCATCTTTCTTATCGTCCCCTACGCACAGCAGACGAACGCCCAATTACCCCTCCGAGGAAAACAACTTGCAGAGAAGTTAATGAAATAAACCCTCACTCGGGAATACGAGGATTGCGGCCGCGCTGCCGCCCAATTCCTGAGTGCCCTATTGCTGAGAGCTGCGGTGTTAACATCGACATACACACACACACACACCGTGCTGGCAGGGCAAGGCAGGGCAGGGCCCCCACGCACCGCGTTGTGTTTTTCCCCCCTCCGCCCGAGGACCCCAGGGCCCGCAGCCACCTCCGCCGCCCCGACCAGCAACAAGTGCCCTGAGGCCGAGTGCTCCCCCACTCGCGACTCACCGGCGGCCGCGGGCCTACTCCCTCAGCCCCTCCGAGCGCCGCATCTCATCGCAGCGCCCCGACCGCCGACCCGGCGCCCCCCGCCGCAGGCCCGCTCCCCACCCCCACCCCGCGCCCTACACGGCCCCGCGGCGGGACGCTCCGAAGCCCCGCGGCCCCGCCGCTCACCTGGCAACGCGCGCCCTGGCAACGGCCGGCGCCCGCCCTGGCGCCCGCGAGGTGCCGCCGCCGCCCCGCGCCGCCCCCCCTCTTGCTGCAATCGCTACCGCCTCCCGGTCCTATCACGTCATCATCGCACGAGGCCGCCGCCGCCAATCAACGCCTCCCCCCCGCGCCTGCGCGCCGCGCACCGGAAGGAAGGGCGGCCCGCGCGCCCCGATGCTTCTTGGGGGATGCAGGCGGCCCCTATCGGGAAAGGGAGGGGTGAGGGCGCCCCCCCGCCGCCGGGAGCCGGCTCTGATTGGCGGTGGCGTTTCGGCGGGCTTTTGTTCTCCGCCGGCGCTGTTACCATGGCGCGGGCGGTTGGTGGCGGCTGGGGGTGATGGCACCCAGGAAGGGCTGTGCCTGGCGGCGCTTCCTGCCTGCCCGCCCTCAGCCGCGGGCAGCGGGGGCTGTCCCGTGGCGCTGCTTCCTGCGGGCCTCGTGCGGGCGGCAGTGTCGCCCTTGGCCCCTCAATAGAAACAAAATCATCCCTGTAAATCCGTGTTTGAAACACTGGCCCCGGACGCCTACCAACATATGATAAATATTCCCTGAAACCTTGTTTACAAAAATACGAATCCCCATTGTCTCCTTTAAAACATGTCCCGTCTCACACATTCATTAACATCTTCAGGGTTCTGAAGGGAGAAGCGCCGTCGCCACCCACCAACACGGCCCTGCTGCCTGTATTTACAGTGTCATCCATCCAAATGCATTCTGACAGCGCAGCAGAGAGGAGCAGCTGCAGCGCCCGCTCCCGGCTCCACCCTGCTTGGCAGATGAAGCATTTCCTGCCCCACGTTTCAGTATTTCATCCGTAAAATGGCACTAATGAATTTGAAATACTTGGAGTATTTTGAGTTCCGCTGGCAAAAAATGCATGGTAAAACGACATGTCGTTTTCATCTGTCATTTCCTGTCACTGTAACTTAATGCGGGCTCGGCCAACGGAGAGGGAAATTGAGACAGGGGCACTGTTTCATTAAATATTAAATAAATGGGATTCAAGTGGTTTATTCTGGTTCAAGAGCCCGTAAAGCAAAACAAAAAAAAAGCAAAGCTGTGCTCTGCCATACTGAGCAAACGACTCATTTGGAAGAACACACTTAAAAAAACCTGAGTTATGTACTTCTTAGGTAATTCCTGGAGCTCAGAGCACAGATATACCATATTCGTTGCCTTAATTCCTTCTCTGAATGTTTTTCTTCTAAATACAGTCCTGTACTTGGTGAAAGTAGGCAGCTCATTAGTTAACTCTGTTATTGTTCCCGAGCAAGAGAGCAAATTTGCTTGTGGTAAATGAAACTCAGAATAATGACAGTGAATTGCAAAGCGGCTGCCACTCTAAAGCCCTCAGCTGATGTTTTCTCTGCTAGAGAAGGGGACTGGCTGAACACTGATGCTGGCCATGAGCAAAGCTGGGCTACAGTCAGCCCCAGCGCAGTGCCTGTGACGATCGGTGTGATGCTGGCTCTACTCCATATCTGTTTGGTTTGGTTTTGTTGTTGTTGTTGTTTTCCCTGAAAGGCATCATTGTAATGTGTCCTTGCATGGTAACGCCTCACCCTGCTCATCCTGCACTGGTCACGATGCTCCAGCAATCATGCAAAAGATTGACACAACTACATGGCACTCTAGGAACAGCCAAAAGGCAAATTGTGATTCAGAATAAAACTACCCTAGGGTAAGGAAGAGCCTGTACATTTTTCTTACAGGATATGCCTTATTTCAGCAAGCCTTTAAACTGCTTCATCTCCACTGGCGAAAACAGCTGCTGCCTTCAGTGCTTCCCTGGATGGCTGCAACCCTGTGACACCAGTGCTATGCAGGGCCTGGGGGTAGGGGCCTGGCGTTACTATTTCCCTGGCCCCCAGTGAACCTTTGCCTGCTCATTCTGTTTGCATTTCCTTACAGGTCTTCCCTATCTCATGCTCATCGCGTGCTCTGGCAGCGTGCCGAGGGGTGGTGCTCACTGCAACAGCCAGCGTGATGGCTGATGGCAGTGCCATGGGGTCATCAAAGCCGGCTCCCTCTGGACACACAGTGTGGGGAGGTAACTGTGGCATTCAAGCGGCCAACCTGATTGTCATGTTCCTCCCTCCTGGGCAATGTGGTCCCTGAGTCACTGCCGGGCCATCTCAGTGGCAGGCTGCTGTCTGAACATGACCGAGCTCCATCCTCCCAGTCCCAACACATGCAAGAAGAGTAAATGAAATACAAAGAACAGAGAGGCAGAAATGAATGAGTTCTGGCCCAAATTGTAAACTCCCTCAGTGTGGAAGACTCAAGGAGAGAAGCAAGAGTGGCAGAGCAGTGAGGATAAAAGACGGTAGCAGAAGTGATATCTTCCTGTACAGACAGAACAGCCACAACTGTTAATGGGATTCCACAAGAAAACTGTATGATGTCTTAGAGGCTTCCCAGTGCCTTCCCGGCCACTGCTGAGAGCTCCCTACACATACTGTCTGTTGGGAAGGAAAAATCAAAAGGAGGCTCTCTCTTCAGTGTAAAGAACAAATTGCTTTAAAAGGTAAGCCCAGCTTTGGTGTTCTCCCAAAATATTATATAATAATGGAAGTAAGGAAAACATTTTGGTAACATCTCTTTCTATATGTGCTATGCAGACACGTTGCCATGTGTGTGCCGGTGGGCAGCCCTGTTCTCTGCCAGTGCACAACAGAACTGGCATCACTACAGCTGGAGGACTTGTGTAAGACCTTCATGCCTATGGTGGCCTGCAGATGCACGGCCCTGCCTCGCTGGTCGTAAGGCCCTGGTCTAAGCGACTGTGGCATTGCGAGCTGAAACTGCACCTGTGAGGAACTGGCCTCCCATCACATCGCATCACATCAAAGAAGAGCTGCGGGCGCTCTCTTGCTGCGCTCCTCAGAGCTGAGGCAATGCTCAGAGATCAGTGCTTAAGTAGGGTGTATTCCTTCTAGGGGTGGTTGTGGTGGAGAGGCATGGCTGCAGAGCGCTACATCTGTTCATGCGGAAATGGAAAGAATGCTTTGGCTTTCCTACTTACAAGCAAATGCTGGCTGTTTATAGAGGACAGGTGGCAAAGTCCAAATTAACAAATAGACAGAAAGCATTATGATGGCAAACAAATGAAATAAAACCAAATAACTTTCTTAGCACATGTCCCCTGTACACTCCAGCCACTTTTCCAGGCTTTAACACAATATCTAGTGGTTAAATACCTTGACAGTTTTCTCTGGAAAAGGGAGGAGGACTTTTTTATCACAAGGCGAGAACCCACGAACCGTTTCCCCATGTGACTCACTGTGAAGGCATGCCAATTCTGGCTACTCACACTTAAATTTTCCAGAGTCCACTCACTCAAGAGAAGACCGAGGCCTATTTCTGCTAGCTTTAACCCTGCCTTGGTTTCCATTTTATGGCTGCTCACCTGTGTGAGGAAGAAATAAAGAAAGTGCTTCTCCCAGCTCACAGAGGCTGAATTCCTAACCCTACTGTTTGTTCCCCTGTTCTTTCTTTGAGGAAATGCTATGAGTAGGTCATGACCTTTTGTATCCTAATGCAAAAAATAGATTTCAACTGTCATTTAAACAGAGCTAAGAAGAGGGAATGGTAACCGTGCAGGAGAGGTCTGACAATGGGTAATTCAACAGGAAGGCACGAGCATGCTGTGATCATTGTATTATACAGTGGGTTTTTATCACTTATTCTGGGATTTACAACGGCTGATCATGATTCTTTTTGTCCCTTCTGGTATGTGTCCTGATGGCCACAGAAATCTGTTTTGCTTATCTTTGAGGCTGGTTATATTTAGACTTCAGAGCTGGCATGCTCATGACATGGCCCAGTCCCAAAGCCACCAGCTATCTGTACTGGAACTGGGGCTGGGACAGACTGCATGCCTGATGGTCTGTGCATCCATCAGTCCTTTTGTGTGGAGTCTAAGTGCCTACACTGCCCTGGCAAGGAGTCAGGGCATGGCCAGGATACATTTGTGGACCAAAGTTCGTGCACATCTGGGACCCATGGTTTAGATGTAGCCAAAGCCTAACTTTGAGGAGAGGGGTTACCTTGGATGGGAGCAATATTATAGTAACATCTGCCCACTGTCTGCTGCACAAGACGTCTCTCAGAGCATGCCATCCAGCGAACTTCATTTCATAGAGTTTCTTCTAGAAACTACTTCATCTGACTGTAGTTAATGTAGTTAAACAAAAGCTAAATGAAAATGAATGCCCATATAAGCAGCTGGCTCTGGACAACCCTGTGACAGATACTTGAGAAGTGCCCGTTAGTTACAGGAAAGTATTTCTCCTTGAGATGTTCTGCGTATGTGTCAGCTGATGAAAATCCTGCCTGTATTTCTGTAGCCACAGGTGATTAGGAATTGCTCCCACAGCGTAATTCAAACCTACCAGGCTTCTCCCAGGGCACGTCGGGTGAGCAGAGAGAGACCTTTGTGTGTTTGATTGTATACGACTGAACAAGATCTGCTTCACTTGTGCTTTATCAGGGCTATAAAACTTGGGTCTGTGTAGACAGCATAAGGTAAACTTAAACTACAAGTCAGGTTCCACGTTGCTGTTTCCTGAATTGCGAAAGACAGCAGTCTCTCACTTACACTGAGCTCTGGGTAGGCACGGACTTCTTGGAGACAAACAGGAACCTCCAAACAATGCAAGTGGCTGAGGCTCCAGTGGTGTTCAAAGGTTTGTTAATTTTTTCCCACAACCCTGCCATTACCTTTTTGATTGTAATTAATATCAAATTAAAGTTTCATTTTGTTCTGGGGTCAGCTGTTGCTTAGCTTACTTTGCAGCAGTGTATACTAAGGCCTCATTCATTCACTTTATAACTTATATATTACCAACCAGTTGGAAAATGATGACAGATTAGCATCCTGTTCTGCTCCGTTTAGGAGCTGATGTTCACTGACTTGCAGTAACCGCGTGTTTGCGTAGTGCCTTTAACTCCAAAATATTTTAGTTTTACATGACTTACGGGTGGTCATTTCTATCAGCCTTGAAGTGCAGTGACTTCAGGGTTGGAATGCGGCAGTCAGTTAACCAGCACACGCTATAAAATAGCACATTGTGTGAATATCTTATCCATATGAAACTGCAAACAGAATTTAAGCAGGCAGGTATTTGATTCAGAAACCAGGCTACTACCCCTCAGCCTTACTCTTACTACAAGATATTCAATGGCCACAAAAACAAGTTCTGTGTTTCACCTCTGTTTTGTAGAACAGTCTTCCCTCTTCAAGGCTCCTGCTGTGCCCCCAGACCACCACTATGCATCAGAAAAAGGAGGTATTCTGTTCTTTGTTTTATATAGGAGACTGGAGATTACAATGCAGAGAAATGAAGTAACTTGAAGACTACAAAACAGGTCATTGGCAGAGCTCAGAATGAAGCTTAGCTCCCCTTCTCCACATGCCCTTACAACTTTGTGTACCTAACAAGACACAGCTTCAAACCCATCGTTTTTGAACTTTCACAGTAAAGAAGCAGTTCTTCTAGTTTACTGTCTGACTTTCTTTGGCTTTGCATCAAACTGAACTTGCCACGCTCTGACTTATTTTATGCTTACTGCCACCCTGAGGTGGTTGGTTCTCTGATGGGTGGGCGCCACAGAAACTAAGTTTTAAGCTACTGCGTAGTGGAATCACATTTTTGGATACAAAACTATCAGAAAGATGAGAAGACTGAAACCTAGGTCTTGTAAAAAAAGAAAAAAAAAAGGAGGAGGGGAAAGAATAGTCACCTCTCCTATCTCTCTACGGTCCCAGTCCAGTCCAGTAGGAACTACTGGCTCCAAGAAGGCTGTCCAGAGTTCTGGGACAAATAGCCAAAATCATCATTTTTCCATCCAGACAAAATTTGGGGTGGAAAAAGAAGGACATACCCAGGGACACCCAGATGAATAGCAGTCCCTAACAATGCCAACTTTTCCGCTCTCAAAGTTGTTTACACCCACAAAGTTAATTGTGGTGCCAAACGGCAAGGAGAGCTCCGACTCCCTTAAATGTGTGGTCTGTATTGGGAAAGCCAAGTGAAATCATTTGGAATTAGTAGACACGTTAACAGTGCCTGAGGGTGCCGTATACAAATAGCTGACACCTTCAAGGACTGATGCAATGAGGATGGACAAGAACATGAAGCGAGGATGGTGGGAAGAAAGGACGTTTTAGATGCATCCAAGGTAGAACAAGTTTTATTACTGGGCTAGAAACGTATAGTATCCCAGGAGTGAATAGCTCACACATTTGATCTGATCTTGGGCTCAGTCCAGCTCCCACTGAAGTTTAATGGGAGTTGGATCAGGCCATTGCACTCACATTTTTTCCATGCATGGAAAACTATTTCCGTTACTTTGAATTACAATACCACTGGCTTTGGATTTTATATAATAAAATAAATCTAGGCCACTGTTTATATTCCAAGAAACTGCATTCTGGGATGCCAGCAAATATATTGCCTGTTGGAGTAAAAAAAATAAAATTAAAAACTGGACACATTGGTTTAAAAAAACAACGGCTCCTAATTATTAAACATAATTTTTCTTCCTTCTGCTTTTCTGGAGTCCTCAAATATTTGAAGTATGAAAGGTACATATAAATTCTTCTCTGGTGGTTGAAATGGTGGAATCTGTAAAAGTGCAATACTTTATAAGAAACAGAGGTTTAATAATAAAAAAAAAAATATTCGCGACCGCCTCTTTGCTTATTGGCATATTTTGTGCATTTTTAAAATTTACAGTTAGAAACCCCCTTGGAATGCCAGTAAGAAAGAGGACGTATATTAGCAAAGCCTTGTGTTTTTGGGACTGGCCTCTCCTGATTGTTCTCAGACTGCAAATGAACTCTGCAGATGCCAGGAGGCACAGGAAACGTCTTGTGCTAGAAACAGCATTTGCTCCCCGCTTTATGAATTGGACTCCAAAGCGGTAAGACTGGAAAGCAGGCATCGGTGACGGCTTCTGCCCTGGTACCATTTTATTATACCCTTATATACCAACAAGAAGTGCACAACAGACTTTGAGTGGAGAACTTACGCCCATGTTCTGGGAGCAAACTTACCTGTGGGTAGTTTATGCTGGGGAAGAGCAAGGCCCCTGGACTCTGGAATACAAAGCAGCAAAATAAAGAGCCCCGAAAAAGAATAAAACAAAACCACACATATACACAAGCAACAGAGGGAAAGAGATTTCATTGAGGGGTGTTTAATATTAAAGAGAAACTATACATCTGAGACGGTGGTGAGGAGGATTCAACAGAGCCAAGCAAGGTGACCACCTGCACCCACTCCAAAGAGGAAAGATGGCAGTGGCATCAGGAGTGCTTATGCAGTTGTGTGCGCAAAACTTCTGGCAGAATATGAAGTATATCTCCTTTGCAAACGTCCCTGGCATTGGCAACTTCTCTTCTACAATGACAAGTTTCAGCGCGGAATTAAAAGGAGAAGTTCTCTCTCTTGTGTGCTGCCACGTAGACTGAGCTGGGTGTCCTGGCGGCGTGGAGAAGCTGGGTGCTGGCTTCACTTGGAATCCCAGCCACAGGTCTCACGTTCCCTCCTCACAGCAGCATGCAGACCTTCCACTGCCATGTTGTGGGCTTTGCAGGCTCCAGGAATGCTTTACACGACTGTGGAGTTTAAGCTGTGTTCTTGTGCATGAGCCTTGGCTAACTTTCCCTTTCACGTGACAAAACCCTTTAGAGGGATCAAGAATTGGTTCCAAAATCCCCGCTGGGGTTTAGTGGGGTGGCAGGGCTTGACACTTGGACAACCAGGACTCTGCCACGCCTGGCTGTAATTTCAGGTGTCCAGGAACAATGCAACGCGCTGAGATGCAATGCTGAGATGGCAGGGAGCACCCACCCTTCTCCTTGCTGCCGATTTGGTTTCTGTCGTGAAATGGGGTGTGTGTGTGTGTGTGTGTGTGTGTGTGTGTGTGTGTGTGCAGGGGGTTCACTCTGTCAGCACCTCTGTGGCATCTTCGCCCGGAGCCTCCGAGGGCAGATGCACACACAAACTCCCCAGCAGAAGGGGAGGGATGACAAAGCAGCCAGCTTGACGGGGGAAATCTCAAAACCAAAATGTCTCTTAAATAAGCTTCTTTAATTATTATCATCATCTGTTTATTTATACAAATATAAAATATATTTATATAGATTTATATAATATAGATTTGTTGCTTTGGCGGCTCTTTTCATTTACAGACGTACTGGTCAACGATCTCTGTGCACTTTTTACACTTGACGTAACAGCACCAATGGAACTTGCAGTGGCAACGCTCCACCTGAACGCTCTTGAATTGGTCGTAGCCCCGTCCACAGCACATCAGCTCACACCCATCCATGCCCTCTGAGGTCTTGTTGCACAGGCGGCCCTGCGTGCCCAGCGAGCCGGTGGTCTCATTGCGCAGGCAATAGTCCGGGCTGGGGTCGACGTAGACCAGGTCCTCCTGCGTGGGCATGTTGAAGCGGTTGTTCACGAGCTCCAGCTTGCCCTTGCGACTGATCCGCATGGCGGCCGCGCTGTCGTACTTCTCCTTCAGCAGGTCGCCCACCTTGCGGAAGTCTGCCAGCTGCAGCCAGCACGTCTTGAGGCTGCAGGAGCCCGACACGCCGTGGCACTTGCAGGCCACGTCCGCCAGCTTGTACACGGCCTGCGGGAAAAGGAGCACGGTCAGCAACGCAGCATTCTCACTAACCCAGCAGCTGGCGTTTGGTACGATGAACCCACAATCACATTTTCGTAACAGCTTCGATTATACCCCCCTTTTCTGCTGTTTCATCCCTCAGAACAGATAAAAATCTCCTCTTCTTCCAGCTGCAATCCGGTTCCCTAAATATTTCTGGTCACACTGCTGCTAACCATGCTCACCCCACCTTCTCTTCCTCTGGCAGACCGCTGACTTGATGGCACGGTCAGGAACAAGAAAGACCGTGGGGAAGAGCCCTGTCCTTGTGCTTCTGGAAATTCCCCATGCCCCATGGACAACCCTACTGCATATTTTTCCCTTCACAGTTGATACAAGGGAACACCTGGAAACCTGTTCATTTCCTGCCAACTAAAACAGGAACTGATGCTATCACTCTAGGAATAGATCTGTGTCCCTTTGGAATAAATGTATGAACCCATGCCTTTCCCTTCTCTCTGCCGAGGATCTCGTTCCCTGCGATCTCCAGAGGGATCCCTGTTTTTCAGAGAACAAGGAGCGGAGATGGTAGCCACGGTGTGGAAGGTGAATGCCTTCAAACCGACAGAGCCATCTACATCTCTTCGATGCGTTAGCAGTCTCCCAGAAGAGCAGACAGGCAAGCCCTAGCTGCAAATTTGCGCCATCTCGTGACCGTATACTCCACTGCACTGAAATCACTGGTGCAAAGCAGAAGGGAATACACTTCAACAAGCAAACAGGCTTTTTGGTATCGTCTTCTCTGAAACACTTTAAGTTCCATTTTCAGAAGTCTAAGAGAGGCTTAAGGTGCATCATGTCCCTGAAAATGCAGCACCTTGTACTGCAAGGAAGGACACCAAAATAACAAATGGTCTTGAGAATTTACGCCAATGAGGGTAAAACCCTCAGTAGAGCAGGTATGTGATGTAAAGGAGAACAGCCCTCGCTCTCCTTCTCCCTGCACTAGCTGGGAGGAGAGAGAGAAACTGAAAAACATTTTAGAATAACATAGCTCAAAACCAATGAAAAAAAAAATACCCTCAAGTGCAGGTTGGGTTTGTTCTTTCCATTAATTTCAGATGCAGGTACCAAACTGCTGGCTATGTGAGACCCTGTCAGCGCTAACAGGAACTCAGAGTTTACAAAGTGAAGAGCTGGCATGCGCGCTCAGTCAGAGCTACCAAGTGTTCAGCATTTGACTTCCAGAGCTCTTTACGCTTTACATATGAGGCTGACATCTGCTCTCTCATGGCCATCTTGCCTCTTGCACGTTCGCAGGGCACTGACTGCCAAATCCCACATGCCAAACAGCTATTTGGCATCGGCTGCAGAATTACCACCAGCTGCAACGGGGGTGGGGAGATCAAGGAACGTGAGAAAAAATAGGATGTTTTGAAGAAGTCAGCGATACATATTCTAGACAGGCTTTCTGCTGAAGAAAGCAGCCAAAGTCTAAGGTTCCTTTCCTGCCTCGCTCATTGACAAAGAAAAAGTTTCTCAGCTCTCCACATTCTCTTGCCAAGAAACAAGCGATTAAGGCGATCCTGCAAACAAAGCCTTCTGCGTATGACTGCACTGCGGACTAGCAGGGAGAGGTCAGAGTTCTCCTAAAGCAACTGGCGGCTCCTGCTCTAACAAACACCTCACAGCTAGCGAAGACTCAATTGCGCTTAATGGCTAAATCACATGGAGGCCAACTCAGCTCCCAAGAAAGTCGATGGGCTGAGTCCTGGAAACAGAGGAGCTTTAGTTCTGCTCCTTGGAGCTCAATTTGTGGAAGCAATCGCTCACAGTGCAGAGCACCAGCTACAGGCTGGGAGTTAAGCGGTCGTCTTGGATTGAAGGGTAAGTGTGGAGGACCAACCACACCGTTACTTAAGGACTCCTGCTGCACTACAACCAGACAGAGCTACAGCTGAATTTCCCAAGCCCCAAACACTTACTATATCCTCACTACATTGCCAGTCTGCTCGTTATGAGCTTTAGTTAGCGCTTTTTGGTTATGGTTCCGTCAAATCCCAGGCCACTCATGCCTCCTTTGCCCTTGCATATGTTTTTATAAAGTATTATGATTCTTCCTAATCCTAGGCTTTGTTCTTTTAGAAAAACACTGCAACCCGATCTCTCTCAGCGAATGTCATGGGGCTGAGTTCACTCCGACTCGGCTTTAAGCAACTGATGCTCAAA
Source organism: Gallus gallus (assembly GCF_016699485.2). Taxonomy (NCBI): domain Eukaryota; kingdom Metazoa; phylum Chordata; class Aves; order Galliformes; family Phasianidae; genus Gallus; species Gallus gallus. The sequence continues at coordinate 60,973,132 of NC_052532.1, read as the reverse complement.
ACATCTGGCCCGTGTGGGTGACGGCCGTGCGGGGGAACGCGAGCGCTACCAGTTACCACAGGTAAGCATGGCGCCGCTCAGCCCCCGCCATCGACATCCCACTGAGGTAACCCTGGCTTCAGCCTCTAAATGGCTCTCCCCTCTCCCCTTGGCTGCCTGGATGGAGAGAACACAGAGGAAATTGGAGGGCTCCTTTCTGACTGGGCGAGGGTCAAGGTAAAGAATAACAGACCCCACGTATACTTCTGAAAGCAGAGTCTGATTGATGGCCGCACCACTTAAGCAGGTTGAAATGAGTCTAATGGAAAGGCTTAAAGCCCCTTCCCATATGCCCAAGTTCTCTTCCAATTCTTTTCTTGCGAGAATGGGAACAGGAAGAGAATTAATGGGGAATTCCTATGTGGTCAATTAGCCAGACCCCCTTCCAGGCTCTCCTGGCACTGGCTTGAGTGACTGATGACTGAGGCCTGCCATATGCTGACTGGGTAAATAGTGCGGAAGGACTGACCACCACAGCCTGCCAGACAAGGGCGACAGATAAGGAATGGGAGAAAGAAGAGAGGGTAATGGAGACCAACTGGAAAAAAGAGACAGATGGAAGGAAAGAGCATATTGAGATAACAGCCCAAGACAAACAAACAAGGGCAATAAAGCCAGGAGCACTACCACACGGACTGCGACACGGAGTGAAGGGGTGATGGGGTCAGAAGTGCCTGAAAGATAAAAGGACTCTGCTTCCTTCCCAGCCCTCTCAGCTCCTCATGAGAAGTGATGAGAGCAGGGACGATCCTCTCTCCTGCCCTCTCAGCTCCACAGGGTTCGAGACAACTGTCTCACCTGGAGGAAACTGAGCGGGAACACCTGCCAAAAACCTGCCTAGAAATCAGAAACATCATCCACTCAAAGACAGGCTGGGAAGTGGGAGCAAGGCTGCACAAGGGATGGCAACTGCTGGTCACTTAGCAGTGCTCACCACCACATCCCATTCCAGTACTCCTTTCCTGCAGCAGCAATTTCAGGAATATGGAGTTACACATGCACCTTCTTCTTTGCAAAACCAGAATCTCAGAAGTGAAAACATTCAGGAATGTAGGACTAGCTGGGACCTCCTTGGTTATTAAGTACAATCTCTTGCTATTGTAGGCACTACTTCAAGTAACGCTTTTCTTAAATGTATTGAGTGCCCTTTTTAAAGCAGTAAGGTTTTCAGGCACCATTATTCTGATCACTATTCCAATGATAAAGTATCTTTTTCTAATTTCCAGCCCAAGCGTATTCACTTTATGCCCATTTGCTCTTGTGCCAAATTGGCCTTTTGCTTAAAAAGTACTTTTCCTTCGCTATTATTTCTCCCACTAACATAGACATCAGTCATATCCTCTCTCAGCTTTCACTTTGCTAGGCTAAACATGGCAAGCTGTTCTAGCCTGCTTTCTTAAGAAAAGATTCCTATCCCATGGGTCAAGCACAACAACCCTTCTCTAGTCTGGGGTCATTTTACTTGGGAATATGAGAGCATACAATATTTTGGGGCCTTACAAGAGCTTAATACAATGGCATTACTATTCCCTAGTGCTTTACAAAAAACCTTCCTTCTTATGTTGCAGGGTACTTGCCACCTTAGGAGACACGCTGCATCTGCTGTCACCTACAGCTGACAGCTGCACACAACTCCTTTCTAGTTTCCTAATGAGTAAAAATGCTTTTTCATACAGGACCTTGAAATGATTGTTTTAATGTAGTTTTGTTTGATGTGAACTTAGTTTCTCCTCTGTATTCATAATATCTGCCACCTCTGCATAATCAGCAAATTTCATCATCCCACTCCTAACTCTTGTGCCAAGGCTAAGAAGCAGAAATATTAACTGTTGGTCTTGAGGCAAGTCCTTGAAGAACTCTGCTAATTAAGCTTTGCTGAGATCAATATGCATCTTTTCACATAACTTACTGACACCTTGCCTTGAACCCGTTTTTTATCCATCTCACAGTCACTGTATCCCTTATCTTTTCCTATCTAACCAAGTGTTTTCATGTGGGAAATATATGAATTATCTCATAGAAGTTCAGCTAAGTCATTTAGCTGTCATTTACCTATTGAATATATTTTGCCTTCCAGTAAATCAATAATGTTCTAAATGACTGCATGATCAATCTTCAAGAAATTTGAGATGTCCTCCTGTAAACACTACCAAGGTCACTCTGCCTGTGCTACCAGATGCCAGCTCTTTCAGAATGCCAGGGCACTAGAAGGACTCTCCCTATGTCTTGAGGGCTTTAAGCTTCTCAATTTTTGTTTCCACTTTGGTGGTGATCATTTCCAGTTCCCTCTGCTGCCACATCAGCATGTTAGCATTTCCAAGAGCTGTGAGGAAAGGCTGCCTTGTACTGGCCAGGCAACCTCAGAATTCATAGCAAAGTCCACTTCAGATTTGTCTCAGGCTAGATCCATTCACATTCATCTCCTTTGCTGATCCCAGCATCTACATTCTTCACTACCCCCAAACCTTCATCTATCCAATCCACCCCAATACCCCGTCCCGTTTACTCTAAAGCCCTTCATTCTCCCAGGCCGTTGCTGTTGCTGCTTGACTCCCATCTGAACCACAGAATCTTAGGGGTTGGAAGTGACTTTTGAAGATCATCCAGTCCATTCAACCCAATCCCAAACACCTCTCTGTCAGCAGTCCCCTGCACAATCCCACCCATTCCAAACGTCAGTACCTGCTGTTTAGCTCCTCTTCCCCTGCCTATCTGAGAAGAAAGCTGCCTCCTCCTGCCCTTCTCACTTCCACAGAGTACCAGCAGCATCACCACTGCCTGTCCCCAGGGCACTCTGCCTGGCTGTCCCCGGAAAGCACAGTCTCAGGAGGATTTACAGTTCTACATTATGAGCATTGACTCCTCTAGGCAGAAGTGCTGAGGATGGAAAAAGACCTCACTGTTGAGCAGCAGACATATGGTAGCCCTTCCCACGAGCAATGCCTCGTTCTGACTTGAAGCTCCAGGTAAAGCACTCACTTACTTTGGGGAGCAAAACTACTCTGTCTTTAAACTCAGCCCCATCCTCACTGAACAGCAGCTCCTTTCTTCCAATCTCTTTCAATTTACTAAGTTTAAAAAAAAAAAAACCAAAAAACACTTTTGCTGTTTCTGTTACTACCCTTTGCAAGGTCTGACTCAGCTTGCTTTTTCACTGTTCTCACTTCATCTTTACACTTCTTGACCTCTCAGACAGAGTTTTTTGTTATTTATTTGCTATCAGATCTTTTTTTCCATTCTTCGTAGGCTCTCGGTCTATTCCTAACAGCTTCTTTCTGGTAGTAATTCATTCAATGAGGTCTGGATATTCTTCCTACAAGCTTTTTCCTCTTGCTTGGCATGCAGAACTGTAATGGCTTTAGCATCTTTGACTTGAAAAAGTTCCAGACCTCCTCCACATCGAGTTCCTCGGCTGAGTTTACTAACCGGCTCCCTTACTTTATCAGTTTGTTCTTTGAAATCCACAAGCTTAATTACACACCGGTTTATACTTCCATTCAGTTTAATCTAAACGACTTGTGTTCACCTAATCTAAGGTTATTTTCTGTGGCCATCTGTTCTACAGAGTCTACCAGAAACAACCTTGAAATAACATTGTCTTTTGCTGGACCTTCAGGAAAGCTTTTGTCCAAGTCCTGAGCTAACTGGAGACAAAGAAGTTGTCTCGAGGGTCTTGTCTGCAGAAGCACAAGCACTGCAGCACTCCAAGCACAGTTCAAACAACTTACTGCACTTGTAGTAGGCAGCACAGAACTGGTTTTAGCTGTATCCCTAAGGAAGACACAGCCTTCCTCCATCGAACACCATGCCATCATTTGAAATCACAACTCAGTTTCTACCACATACAACAGCAATACTGAATCATGGTGATGTTTCAGCCACACTGCAAAGCATCTTCTAACTTAATCTTCTAATTCAGATGTTACTAAAGCTCAGCCATCCCTCAAACTACTGACCATCCCTGGTTCTCTCAAGGCAACAGGACAAGCTGTGAAAAAGGCTGGTAACATACCCTCCCTGTTATACAAAGGACATTTATTTGTAGTAATCCAAATTCGTGACTCCAGACGTACAAGATGTTCAAAGTATGTAATGCAGTGAAGACGTCACTTTTACATTACTACTCCATGAGGGATGGTTGTCTTTTCTAAGTAAATGCAGATTCTCTGCCCTCCCAAGCGAAACAAATGAAGAGAAAATTTAAAGCAAAACAACTCAAACAAAAGCCCACTGAGTTCCAGAGCTCCCAAGTCCACCCTTTTCTGCCTCCTGCAAATTAAGCAAATGCACATACACTGGAAGCATTAAAAGGGGTCAACTTCACCTATATTTATGGCATCAGTCAGACAGACACCAGAACTTGGCACATCATTTTGGTATGTGAGTTTTAAAGGATACAGGACTTCTGGAAAGGGTACGCTAAAGTGATGTGGAAGCAATTTGACGACTGATGAAAACATCTGCAAGTGAGACAGACACAAGTTCTCAACTAAGTTTGTCAAAAAAAGAAAGAGAGCGGTGAATAAACCGCATCAGATAAATACTGCTAGGGAGAGGAAATCCTGATTGGTGAAGAGTTTTTCAATCTAGCTGAGAAAGACAGAGGAAGAACTGATTGGAAGCTCACAGCAGATAAATTCAAATGATAATGAGGCACAGCATCAAAAGAGTGAGGATGATTAATGGAAGTAGCATACTATGAAGAACGTGATGGGTTCTCCATCTCTAGTGGTCTGCAGAGCAAACGCATCCATCTTCTCAGAAGATGCCCGTTGCCTTGGTGCAAGTTACTTATTTTGCCCAATGCTGAGGTAACTGAGCAAGGTATAAGTTTCAGAGACAGCCAGACAGCCTGATTCTACGTTCTGGCCTTGCGTTCCCAAAAATCTGAATGGTGGCAGCAGCAGATTTCTCCACACACCAGCAAGCCGTTCTCTTCACCGTCACCCTGCCCTTTGGGCAGCTCTGGGAAGCACCTTCTTGAGACATAAACCCGGAAAGTGGGCCGTGAGAGCACCTAGTTTGTTTGGCAAGGGCTTACACGCCTGCACATACGTGCCGCCTAGCATCTCAGCAGGCCCCAAAACTCACAGGCTTTAGAGGCAGTGGAAGTCAGCCACTAAAACTAGAATATTGTATCGTCAACATTCTTTGTGCTATACATAAAAATGCAGAAAATGGGACCACACACCATTCCAAAGGAGTTACTGGGGCATCGTGGGACTATCCCTCACCAAACCTCCAAGTAACGTGGCACCCCGCTACCTCCCAACCTCTGAATCTCACCAGCTGGGAAGGGTCAGTGTTCATCTTACCCTGCGCCCAGCCTCGTTGTTCTGCAGGTTCATCAGCATGCGAGCCTGCTCCTCGGAGCCTCTCACGTAGTTCTTCTCCCTCTCCTTGGCATCCACAAACTCCTTGGCGAAACGGTACCCGTACTCCACATTATCCCCACAGCCGCCCCACAGCCAGTCTCGGGGCAAGTCCTTGGGCCGGGCCGTGCGGCTGCAGCCACAGCTGGACAGCTCTCCCTCACGGCAGGCACGGCTGATGGCGTTCACCACCCCGGCGGCGCTGACGGCGTAGGTGAAAGCGGTCTCTCGGCTACCTGCAAGACAATGCGAGAAGCAAACTAATGACAGACAAAGCTCTTTTAGCATGCAGTGTACAAAACCAACTGTTTGGCCAAGTGTAAAAGAACCGGCCTGCTCTGGTGAAGGGAGAACTGCCCTAACACAGGCTGGCATCCGTTTTGTGTTTTCCCTCCCCAATAACAGCCCCAGGCAATTGCCTGCCCAGCGCTGGCAGTTTCTGCGTGACCAGGAGCAAAACCAAACCTGATTCTGACACGCACCAAGAAAGGGGCTGAGATTCCCAATACAGCCTGGAAGAATGTGTCTGTCATGACTTCGTGGTGCTGTTCCACAGGGACTATTATTTTTACTACTCTTATGTTTGCTCAGTTAAGAGCTCTGGAAATGCTAAGCCTTGCCCAAAAGAAACATCAACGCCACAGGCAGGAGCTGCTCAGCCTTCTTTCCCTCTCTACTTCAGGTCAACCCTTAGAATCATAAGAATCATTTTGAGTTGGAGGGGGCCCTTAAAGGCCATCTGGTCCAACCCCCGTGCAGTGAACACGGACACCCACAGGTAGATCAGGTGCTCAGAGCCCCATCCAGCCTGACCTCAGGTGTCTTCAGGGATGGGGCATCCACCACCTCTCTGGGCAACCTACTCCAGTGTCTCACCACCCTTACCGTAAAATACTTCTTCTTTATATTCAATCTAAACCTTCCCTCTCTTAGTTTGAAACCATTTCCCCTCATCCTGTCAGAACAGACTGCTGAAGAGTCTGTCCTTTCTTTCTTATAGACCCCTTTAGATATGAAAAGGCCGCTCTCAGGTCACCTTGCAGCCTTCTGTTCTCCAGGCTGAACATCCCCAGATCTCCCAGCCTGTCCTTGGAAGGGAGGTGTTCCATCCCTGGGATCATTTCTATGGCCCTTGTCTGGATGCTCTGATTTTAGCCTGGAGGAACCAGGTTATTTATTTGCTGAAAACACAGCTGCTGCCACTGAATCTGCTAAAAGCAATTGAGAACAACCAGTGAGGTTGGAGCTGCGCAAGAGGAGCACTTCATATTGCCAGATACCAGACAAGGAGTGCTTCACTTCAGCTGGGACAAGCATATTTAAGGGGCATATGCAATTTCATTTTGGTTAAATATGGTCAGCTGAGACCTGATTCAAGATAAACTGTAGGAAATCATTTTTCCACTCAAAGGCAGAAGCTCTCCCAACACCTACAGAACTGCAGTGCTGGAAGAAGTCAGACTTTCCCACGTAGACAACAATAAATGAAAAGACTTAGTGAAGCCCAGAGAAGTGGTGGATGCCCCATCCCTGGAGGCGTCCAAGGTCAAGCTGAACAGGGCTCTGAGCAACCTGATCTAGCTGTAGATGTCCCTGTTCAATGCAGGGGAGTTGGAACAGACAGCCTTTAAGGGTCCCTTCCAACGCAAATGATTCTACGATTCTATGACTTTCTGCTTGCACACGCATGAGACAGCCCTGCTCAGGACGCATCCCAGCAGCTGCTGCAGATCTCCTGCCCTCTGCTATTGGCACAGGTTCACTGTAGCCAGAGCCGGGCACCACTGCAGCCACAACACTGCAGCATGGGCCAAATGCCGTGAATTGCCATGGCTCAGCAAGGGGAGGGCAACCCATACCTGCACTATCACTGTACACTGTAATAAATACCTAAACCAACACCTCCAGAGTTACTATATGCGTCACCATGCTCCCAAGTGATAAAGAGTACAACTGCCAAAGCTTCACGGAATAAGCAATCTGATGCTGGTGGGCCACAAACAGCGAACCCCAGCAAGAGCTGACCCTCAGATGCTCCCCAATAAATTAGGATGCTCCCACAGGGCAGGTGCCCCAGGAGCAGTTTGTCACCATGCTCAGTGCCAGCTCCCTCAGCAGGACCCAGCGGATGCCTTTGGTATGCTCTTGTTCCAATTTGCATGTGCCAACACTCTGCAATTAATAGCGGCTTATCACCAGCTTAGTGTTAATGACCCAAGACAAAGGCGAGGCTGTGAATGGCACCCACCTTGCAGAGCAACTTGGGATTCATTTTTTTTTTCCCCTAAATGAGGGCTGTACGCTATGGGCTTCTGCCGTGTGCACAAAGAGTGATAAAATGCTGCGGGACACAGCAAGCAAGGGAGTCATAAGGAAGAGGACTATCCAGGACTCCCCAGACTGAGAGGCAAAGACAAGTGACTCCCAGTCAAGATAATTCAGCTGACACCAGCCCGTTGGGCAGTTGTGGTCCTTTTGCAGTAACTAGTCCAGCTTTTTACATGGCATGGCTAGTTGTAAGGTAACGGTCCACTGTGCAGCTTTACCACTGTGCCCATGTGGTGGGAGCCCTGCAGGCAGAGCAGCCTTCCCGTTCAGTGCCCTATGGGAGCCACACTGCTGGTACCTGGAGAGATGGAAACATACACAGGGACAGGACCTCCTGGGGCTGCAGCGTGCTAAGCAGTGGCTGCATGACTCCAGGTGCTTAGGATCCCTAATGCCGGCTGCGATTCCTGTGCTGTGGCAGGCCGGCTTTGCACTTTCACTGTCCCTGTTTAAGCACCCACACGTTTCAGATGGAGCAGCGCTCAAATCGTGTGCAGTCCCCGCATCTGCATAAGAAGCTCAGAATGGTGCAATTCCCGGATCTGCACAACAAGTTTGGGATGGTGATGGGAGTCTGCAACAAGCAGCAGTGGTTTTTCTTCCTGGCTGTATGGGACGCAGAACAAACCGTGGTGCTCAGCTGACGCAGCTTTGGTTTGGGAGGCAGAATCAGACGTGTGCATGAAACCCTGAGCTAACAGAAAGCAAACTGGCAGCCAGTAGCTGTGGGCTTACACATCCTTTGGTCGGTCTCCTATTTCTGCTCTTCTAACACGCTTCCAGCCTTGAAAAAGCATTAGGATGTCAGCCCATCTTCTCAGAACCTACCTTAGTCCACGCTACCACAGCATCAGCTCAGTGCTGGGTTCTTCCCTAAACCTGTGTCCTGAGGGTGGGTGCCTGTCACTGCTGCTGACAGTCCGGGGCTGTGTGGGCTCTGCCACCCCCTCTGCCTGCTGGGCATCAGACCTCCCACAGCTGAAAGAGGGAAACAGGAGAAGCGACCCCAGCCAGGAGAATGAAGCAAAGGAGAAGGAAGTGTGTCGCTCTAGCTTTTTCTAATGGAAAAGCTGTAGCTTCAAAAGACTAAAGGGAAAAAAAAAAAAAAAAAAAGCATTTCCCTGAAGTGTTCCTGTCTCCGGGAAAAGTATTTCTCTTTGTTCTTGTCTTTTTATGACTCCTTTTCTCCTTTTTGCATTTGAAAAGGCAGAGGAGATAAGATCTATGGCTCCAAAGAGGACAAACCGTCCTGGAAGCCCCCCTCACCCACTGCAGATTTCTCTGCGGGATGACAGGCTGTGTATTCCCTCCTCCCCCAGGGATATGCCAGCACGGACTTCTTGGGTGCTCTGCCCTCTTCTACGCAAACGCAGACGTAAGGAATGTATCTGTATATAATGTATGAATACACACATATGCCACCTAAAATCTGTCTTGACAGGACAAGAAGCATCTTCAGAAGGCTGAACTTTGTACGTCAGCAGGTACTGGTGGTGAATAAGCCAGGAATTACATTCGAAAGCTAAGGGTGATCCTCACGATAACACAAACGCTAGGAAGAATCAACATTAAAATGCTGCTGACTTCAGTGCTACAGATCCCCCTGCACATCCCTGTCTTGCTGGGCTGCACTGCCTTGCCAGCACACACAGAATGAAGGCACAGTGACTGCACACGGGCCAAGCGGCTCTCCCATTCCTGCGCCGAGCCAAGCGCTGCGAGGTGAGAAGCAAACCAACCTTCCAGGTTTCTGAGTGAACGCTGTCCTGAATTTCTCCCAGGTTTTGGACTTGGCCAGGGGAGGTTCTCCTCCCCTCAATAATCTAAGGCAGCTCAGGAAGTCACGTAGCATATGCCATGCCTGCAGCGGTGGGTGGGCAGCCTCGGGTTGCTGGCACACCGCACACCTTCTGGGCCCTCCTTATCTCCTTCCCCCTCTCCACATCTCCCTGGCATGCCTCTGCAGATATTCCAGTCTCCAGACCCTTCTCATTCCATTGGCACCACGTGCAGGGATAGGGCTGTGGTCCAGGATTGGGTTTAGGGGCTGAGAACAGGAGACAGGCACACAGCGTGAGCCCGGGGAAGAATGGCTTTATAGCTGACATGACCTGTGAGATTAAGGGGTTTGTTTTCTTATCTTAGCATCTCACTATAAAATCAGCAGAAGTAAAATCAGAAGGTAGAGCCAAGAGGGAGGAGGAGAGGCAGCATCCCTCTCCACAGCAACTTATCACACACGTGAACATCAGCAACGAGTCTTCAGAAACCCTCCAGCCTGCCTCTGATGTCCACCTCCTTGCTCTGGAGAACCAACACCACTGCCTGAATGCAGTCCCTCAGAGCAGGGATCTAAAGGATCTGAGAGGTCTCTGCTGGGACAGGCTCTTCAATGGTGGGCAGCTACAGGCCATTGCCTCACAGGCACCAGCAGGTCCCTCCCAGAGATTCCCGAGCACAAACCAAACAGCAGCGGCACCAGTGGACACAACCAGCGCATACTCACACCACCTCTGTCCTCATCAAACCCCCAAACTACTCCCACTTTAAGCTAGAAGCATCGAATTCATTTTAAAAAGGAGGTCACGCAATCACAGAATCATTAAGGTTGGAAAAGACCTCTAAGATCACCCAGTTCAGCCATCAGCCCATCCCTACCATGCCCACTAACCATGCCCCTCGGTGCCATCTCTACAGCAGATCTTGAACCCCCCCAGGGGCAGTGACTCCTTCACCTCCCTGGTCAGCCTGTGCCAATGCCTCACCACTCTTTCTGAGAAGTTTTTCTTCATATCCAGCCCGAACCTCCCCTTGTGCAACTTGAAGTCATTACCTCTCATCCTACTGCTGTTACCTGGGAAAAGAGGCCAACCCCCACCCTCACTACAACCTTTCAGTGGTATCACTCATCTCCCAACACCCACCTCTTCCCCTCCTCCCGTGTGCCCACTGATCTTTCCTGCTCGCTTTCCATCCTTCCCCTCCCATCTGTATTTCCCCTTCAGTTCACACTATTTCTTTTTTTTTGGTGGATGTTTGGAGCATCCCTGGATCAGCCTGGGGCTGCAGGGAAGCGCTGGAGAAGAGGGCTCTTTCCATACACCCTTGTGGGGTCACTAGGATCTCTCTGGGAGTCCGCATGTTTCCTCATTCTCTGGGACATCAAATCACACGGGAGGGAGGGACACCAGACGGGTATTTGCTGTCCATCCCCTCTGGCTGAGTTGCAGTTTTCATACCCCGAAGCACAAGCCCTACTGACAACCTGGGATTGCACACCGCCTCATCTGGCCGCCACCCTTGCTATCAAACAGCGAGAGATCAAGGATGCACAGATGCCTTGGATGTGTGTCAGCAGCTGAAAGTATGTGTCAGGAAACGGCGTTTCCCAAGGGCTCATCCCGGGGAAGAGGGGATTTGTTGGGGTGTGAGCGGGACAGATGGGCAGAAAGGCCGGGCTGGGAATGGCTCTGATGGGCTGGGTTAGGGACTGACATGTAGGAAAATCCCTGAAATTCTCCAGAGAGACACGTAAGAATGTCAGGATTGAATGGAAGCGATCACCCCAGCGCCCTATTGCCTTGACATTAAAGCTCTGAAGCTTTCTGACTGAGCCTAAAAGGCATTAAGAGATGCTGGGGGCAGCCGAGGCTGCAGGAAACCGTTCTCCATCCCTTATTAAGTGCTCTCCCTGACCCCAGAGCTGAGAAGTAGCGCTGGCCCTGGATTCTTCAGCGTCAGCTGTGCGGGTGGGACACAGAACCCCTCCTCACAGGGGCTCGAGTATGTGCATGTGTGTGTGTGAGTGTGTGAGTGTGTGTGAGCGGCTGTTTTAACACCTTTTCTTTATTGTCCTGGCTGTCGGACACATCAAACCCAGCCCGGATTTCTCGGTTTCTTGCCATCAGATGATTGCATTTCAAAAGGAGCCGGGACAATGCAGGCAGGTCACACCTCAATTCAAGTGCAGCGATAGCCTGCCAATGCGCCCCGCACAGCCAGCAGGGGCAGGAATTATAAAAATCCCTTTGGTTTACACAGAAAACAGCAGAGAAGGGAGGAGGGGGCCGATCCCGAAGAGGGGGGAGCCCGTATTTCCCGCATCTCAGGGCCACGCTCCCCGTCCAAGGGCACTCCAGATGCTGGGATTGATAACGTAGGTCCATTGTTCCCAGCTCCAGCTTCTCTCCCCACCTCCAAACCGGCGCACAAACAAAAGCAGCCCGCGTCCCACCCCTGTGGCTCCAGCGGTGGCTCAGCGTGGGCAGCACCTGCGCGCCGGGGACGGACAAGCAAAGGGCAGCGCGAGTGAGGAGCGGCGCTGCCGGGGCGCATCGCTTCCACGCGTGTATTCAAAGGGAGAACGCCCCGCTCCTACCTATTTTCATGACCCGGCCGAAGACGGACGTGTTGTCCACCGTGCTGCAGTTCCACCTGCGCTGCCGGAACTGGTACTGGCACTCCTTGATGGCACTGCGGGCCCCTTCGCCGATGAACACCATGTGCTCCTGGTAGAGCTGGCACAGCTTGCGCTGCCCCGGGGACAGCCCCGGCAGCTGGCTGCACACGGGCTGCGCGCCGATGATGTACATCTCCGGCCTCTGGATGGGGTTCATGGCCAAAGACCTGCACGGAGAAACGTCCCACGGAGGTTGCGGTCCCACAAGCGCTGCCAGTCCCGAGGGCTGGATGCGCTTTTCGGCTTTTCGCCTTCCCCTCCCCGCGCCGCCAGATGTGAGCCTTTCCCAGGGCTCGAGCGGGAGGATCCCGGCACGGGGAGGGGGTACAGAGCTCGGCGCTTTCTCTGCGGGAGCGGAGCGGGAGCCGCTTCGCACAGAGCGCCGGCAGCGGTGCCCTCGGGCCGGGCTGCGCCCGCTGCTCCGGGAAAGGGGCTCCTTCGGCAGCAGACAGGAGACCTCACCCACCCTCTCCCCCATCGCTCCCGCTCGCGAAGCCCGACCCCGCACCGAAGCCCCCCGGGGTACGCCGGCATCCCACCTCCCCAGAACCGGGGAGCTTCGCGGGCGGGCAGCGAGAGCACCCCGCGATGAGGCGCTTCGCCGCCGCCGCCGCGCTCCGCCCGCCCCGGGACGCCCCCGGTCCCGGACAAAGGCTCCGCTCGCAGCCCCGCGCCCCGCTCGCTCGCTCACTCACCACCAGGAGTTGGCGTCGGCCACCGGCGAGGTGCAGCTGCAGAGAAGCGCGGCGGCGAGCGCCAGCCTCGGCCCCGTCATGGTGGGCTGCGGGCGGCGGCGGCGCTGGGGCAGCCCCCGCGGAGGCGGCCGCCGACACGGGGCGCCCTGCGGAGGAGGAGGAGGAGAAGAAGCGCTGAGCCCTACGCCGGGGTCTGCGTGCGGCGGGGCGCGGCCAGCGCGGCCCCCGGCCCCCGCCCACCCCACGGACCCTCCCCCGGCCGCGCCCCCCCCGCCCCCGACGGCGGCGGGGAGCCCCCTCCACCCCCGCCCCCGTCCTCCCCGCCGTCCTCCCCCCGCAGCTTCGGAGCCCTCTTTGAAGGGTCTCCGCCCGCCCCAGCGCCGGTGGTCCGCCCGTGCCCCCCGGACGGGCCGGTGCCCGCAGCCCCGCGGCGGCAGGTGTGCGGGAGCCGTCGGGGCGCTTCAAAGCGCCGCGCTCGCCCCGCCGCCTTTGTAATGCGGGGGCCGGTTCGGAAATGCTCCCCCTCCCCTCCGCCTCCCCGAAACGGCCTTCAAACGCGGCCCCGGGCAGGGGGAGGCTCCGAGGCGCTGCGGGCCGGGCCGGCACCGGCGCCGGGCGGCTTTATGGGCAGGACGACGGGAGCCGGGTCGGGAGTTGGCGAGAGATGAGAGAGCTCCAAAGGCCCTCCGGTCCCAACAGCCCAACGGGAGCAACCCGGCAGCCCCTCAGCGTGATGCCTTCAACACCGGCAGAAAGCACCCGGACCCACGCGGGTACCACCGACTACCTAACGCTCCTTACGCCGCACGGAAATCCGCATCGCGGCTCGCTCCATCCTCACCACCCTGCCTGACCCCACGCCACACATCACAGCCAGACGTCCCCACGGCCACCCCTGGGTTTGGGCATTCCCGGCTGTCCCCTCCCGCCGTCCCCAGCCAGGCCCAAGCTGTGCCACGAGCACCCGGCCTTTTGTTCTGCCTCACGCAAGCGTGGCCCAAGCCATGAAATCACCAACCCGAGCGGCTCAGCCCCGCTGAAGTGTATTTGTTATCGAATTCCTCACGGTGCGATTGCTGCGTCTGTTTGCGGCACGCTCCGCTTCCTGCCCTGTCCAGATGTGCTCTACCTGCAGCTGGTGGCCCGCCTCACCTGGCAGGCAGATGTGAGGCCGGAATCAGCCTTGGGACAGAAAAGCCTTGTGTGACCCACAGCCCGCGCCCTGCCTGCCCCAGCACGGAGGGATCCACAGGGTGACCGTATTCGCACCTTCATACCCTGCCTCTCCCTGCTCCCACGGCCCCGAGCGCGACGGAGGGACGGCGAGGGCTGTGCGCAGAGCCACGGCTCTGGGGGCTGCTTCTATAGGGAATAGACAGAATGGAAAGTTTATCTCCGAGAGTCTGGGGAGGAAGGAAGTCGTGTATGGATGAATGGCTTTTCCATGACAAACAATGAGGCTGCACAGACACGGTGTGATGTCACCCCAAGAATTTCCAAGCTGGCTTCAGATATAGAAAATCCTTTTGCTGGCGGAGAAGAGCGCGTGCCACCTTTCCATTTCTGCACGGCCAGTGGGAAGAATTATGGCAAAAAATAAAAATAAATAAATAAAAAGAAGAAGATAAAAAAGCCCCGGCTGTTTCACACACACACACACACACACACACACACACACACACACACACACAGCATGCACCATGCAAAGAAATGATGCAGAGGGAGAAGCGCATCTCTACGCTTTGCCCTCAGCACGTCTCCTTGTGGGTGCTGAGGAAGGAGATGCTGAACTGCAGCCCAAGTCTGCCGCTGGCACAAGTGGCTGTGGATGGTGGAGGTGCCAGCAGCTTCCAAATCGAAAGCTGCAGAGTGTTTGGCCGGTGGTGTGAAGAATACCACCAGTCCCCCTTTCTTGCTGCTATCCGTTGCTACTTGCCCTACAGGTCGTTAAAAGGAGCTTTTGGTTCGGTAAATGAAAGGCTTGGGTTAATGCTCTCAAGCCTCTGCTGCCCTAGGCAACTGCCTACCGTGCTGCCTAAAATTAGTACCTGTTTGCCTTTGTTCAGTGCTCAGAGGTGACAACTGTGCCTGAAGCACGAGTTTGCACTCCGAGTGTTGGAAGTCACGCTGGAGAGCCCTTTCCCGCTGCTGTTCCTGCCACGTGCACCGCAGCAAGGATGCGAGGCTCCAAGAAAGAAGGGGAGGTGGTGTCCATGAGATCATTCCCAAAGATTTGGCAGGAGGTGAAAAAAGTTGAGCCCCGGCTGGAAGACAGCCCTGCTAAGTTGGAAAAGGAGTGCTGCTCAAGCAAACTCAAGCAAATTTGTCCTATACTGACTGCTTTCCAAAAATATGGGATGTCCCCAAGCGTGACACAGATCTTAACTGAGCGCTATAAGCAGAGTCGAAAGAAAGCGTCTCTTTCCACATAACTTAAATGATCACCATTCCTGCACCTGGTCCGGCTTCTCCCAGACTGGAGAGAACTGGATGTGCACTCTTCCTGCTACGATCACGAGCCTCTTTCAAGTTCCTGTTTATTTCTGCGACTTGACTGTGGTTCAATGCCTGTTTCTAACGCCTCGCAACATCCAGCGCATCCAGAAACATTCATTGCTCTCTCCCTCTGGACTGACGTGAGATACTTACTTGAGATGGGAAAAATATTGACTTAAGTAGAGTCTCTTCTATTCAAAGAGACACAGGGCTCCACTCTTCAGAAAGAGGGTTTACACGTGTAAATCTGTGCTGTGGGCAGCATGAAGAGATGTACCATACCATACCACATTACTCTACCTTCACTTCCAGCAGCCGCGCTTGTTTTTAACCACAGCTCTTAGCAAGGCTTCAGAAATCTCATCAAAGTTGCACATCTGCCCATTCCACTCAATCAGTTTTACGTGGAATATAGATCGGTCCCTTGCAGCTTTCACCCAGAAACCGCATCATCTGCTATCCTCACAACCCATACATGTGATTCTGCTCCTCCTTGCTGACAACCAGTCCCTCCCTCAGCACTGTGCCACTGTGGTGCCACACTGGTGCCCACATTGCCTGACCTAAATGTGCTATTTTATGTGTATTTTGATTATTTCTTCACCTGCAGCCGTCACTCCATAGGTCCAGCTTACAGTAGGTGTGGCACCCCAGTGCCCATCTCTCTCCCTGTGCCATTGCCTTGCCCTGCCGACTTGGTGCACGCTGTCTCTCTGCTAGAAGGGCAGATTATTCCTGCTTATGTTCTGCTCATTTCTTTGGTACTTCTGTGCTCGGTTTGATCTCCTGATATGCTCATGCGCTACCTTTCTCTGCATCTCATCACCTGCCACCCTGCTGACAGATCCAGATTTCCTTTCACCGCTACTTTGCTCTTTCATTTTTCCATGGCTGCCCTGGCCAGGGGCACTTGGTCTCACTGTCACCAGGCCGTGTCGTGCACAAATGCCAAGACATAGCTGCCAGCCTTAGCAGCCTGGTGACAGCTGTCCCTGCAGTGCCTAACCATGGAGGGCAAGAATGGAGGAAGACAGTGAGAAAAGGAGAAGTACTGAAAGCAACAAAAAAGGCCAGACGTTAAAAGAGACCTCAAGACGTGCTTTTTTTCTCTAAAGTTCGTGGCTAAGCACTCTGATGCCTAATAGAGGCAGCAGCAAAAAGCCATCCCTGCAGGTACACGCCTGCCTGGAAACCATCCGTGTTTATGATGGGCAGCCCATCTCACCTCCCTGGTGGGAGTGAGTGCCCACAAGTAGGTACCTGAGCAGGTATCTCAGGCCTGGCAGGACAGCATGGCAAAGTGCTCCGGTGGCACCAGCAAGGTGGCACAGATGGCAGGGCAGTTCGAGGCCACCACTCCGCGGAGGCTGCAGAACAGGCTAGAGGAAGGCAGTGGCTGGGTGGCTTTAAGTATTTCCCTCCTCACTCTCACCTTGCAAAGCACCCTTAGAATCATAGAATCATAGAATCGCTAAGGTTGGAAAAGACCCACAGGATCATCCAGTCCAACCATTCGCCCTTCACCAATGGTTCTCGCTAAGCCATGTCCCTCAACACAACATCCAAACGCTCTTTGAACACCACCAGGCTCGGTGACTCCACCACCTCTCTGGGCAGCCCATTCCAGTGCCTGACCACCCTTTCAGAGAAGTAATATTTCCTAATGTCCAGCCTGAACCTTCCCTGGCACAGCTTGAAGCCATTCCCTCTCGTCCTGTCACTAGTCACAGAATCATACAATCGTGAAGGCTGGAAATGACCACTAAGGTCATCAAATCCAACCATAGACTCACTCCCATCATGCCCACTGACCACATCCCTCAGTACCACATGGTTCTTGAACACCCCCAGGGATGGTGACCCCCCCACCTCCCTGGGCAGCAGTATTAGAACAACAACAACAACAAAGCACAGAAAAAGCTGAAGCTATATATAAAGTCCTGTCGACATCAGATTACACTGATTTAACCAATTCCAGAACTTATTTATCTTCTGTACCACATTTCTATTCAGTGTAAAAATATCCTATTAATGCCGCACGCAACAGATTTAAGCTAAACCTGTTCAGACTGTTTTGGAAATAGACTGCATATACATTTGTACCAAAAAGAAGACCATTTTATATCTCACCTCTATTTTAGTAGCAATCACATCTACAATTCTAACTCCAGGGAAAAAAAGTGTTGTGCTTAAGATCATTTGTAAAATGCTATTTTAACTTTAATGTGGTCTTAAATAAAGTTTCCAGGCACAAATTTTCAGCAGAATGTGCATTCATGCAAACTTAATCTGAAAGAGCTGTATCAGTATATCAGTGTTGTGCAGGTTAGTCATCCTTTAAACCAAAAACAAAGCCTTCAAAGTCAAGATCTGCACTGTTTTAACAGATCAGTGCAGCTCAATCATTCATTTACTTTCTTTTCTTTTAATTAATAGGAAGAAGGGGCCGTGCGACATTTAGGAGGTAATAGGAAGAAGGGGCCGTGCGACATTTCAGGGACAAACCATACAATCTTAGGAATACATTTTCCAAACATCCTGAAAGCTGTTCGCTTTATTTGGGTCCCTACACTGTCTGCAAACTCACCAGGCAAAAAGCTGCGACTCTTTCTCTAATTTCCAGTCTAAAAGTGTTGATGGTCAGCTCACACCCATTTGTTTGTGTTGCCAGCTCATCCCTTAAAGCTCTGCATGCCAAGCCTGACACTGTAGCCAGCAATAGGGTCCCACAGGAGGCAGTACCGGGGCCACACCATACCTCTGCCACCCACCCTGGGAGCTCATAGCTGCCCTATGCTGCAGGACGCTGCCCTTCCAAGGTGATGATGTAAGCAGAAGTCAGCACACCGACACTGATACACACAGATCCAGTTCTATGCTCCTGCCTCCCCAGTTCTGCAAGCCTGCCCTGTCTCTCAGCAGAAATAAAACAGAACTGGAAAGATCCCCAAGTCACTGGTGCGATCCAAAAGCCACTCCAAGAAAAGCTCCTCTTTTTCTGCCTCTCTCCTCACCACAAGCTGCAGTGTGGCTGCTTGCTGATGGCGCAGGCACTACTAGAGCGGAGCACCATCTCTCCTGCCACAACTCTGCCAGCCCAGCAGGGCTAACAAAAGCAAAAACCTGCTTTGCATCTGGAGAGGCAGCGCAAGGTGCCAAGGGCTGCCCTCCACCCGCCCAAGGGCTGCAGAGCACACTGTGCCCCTTGCACATCCTGCATTGCACTGGGGGAGCTCTATCCTGCCAGGAGCTCAGCTTCAAAAGGAGGAATCTGATGTCAGAAGCACCCCTGGAAAGCCAAGCTTCCCCTTTCCTGCTTTTGACACAAAAAAATGTCGCAACCACCGCAATCAAAACTCCAAGGGTTTAATCATCTGAAAAATGTAGGTGCTTATCTAACACCTCATCTGCTCAGAAAGTGCTACTCGAGACCCACGTACATGGCAAGCACTGGGGAATCTGGCCTTCAGCCAGAGATGAAGGAGGGCAGGACCACTTCTTTCGACACAATGTGGGCTGATGTCACCCATGAACGATGACACAACTGCAGCGTCAGATGGTGTGTTACTGTCACCAGCTCTCGGGATCGTACTGGTAGAAGGAAACAAACAACTACAGACAAGTTCTCATTCATGGTTAAAATTCACACGTGTATATGACTGTGCATCAATCTATCAGAGGGCAGGGGGCTTGCCCTAGTACGGGTCTCCAAAAGCAGCCGTGGCTGGGAAGGAGGCTCAAGTCTTCTCACATGGCCAAACCTTACCCTGGGAACAGGACTCCCCTCCCTGGTCACACGCTGCACCACACCTTTATGCTGGCTGTGTTTTTGGCACTTAGTGTGCACCGCAATGGCACTTCCAGCAGGGAGAACGTACAGAGCCTGGGCACACAGCCCTCGCCATGGTCTCTCCCTCTGGAGTGAGCCGGGGCTCTGACCTCCTGTCTGGTGACTACAGCAAGTGCTGGGTCAGGACTTCGTCTGCCTGGCACTGCTGCTGATTTGCTCTGCCACCTCATTTGGGTTCTAACTCACTTGGAGGCTGGAATTTAGTCTCTTTATTCATCCAATTAATTTCAGGACCAGTATCATGACATTGCCTGTGGATGCCATGATAGAGCCTCTGCAGGCTCCAATTCCTTTACAGATCCTTCAGTGACACTGTGTAAATACAGTTATTAATTACATATTCACGGTGACACCTCAAGCAGAGTGACCCAATGCAAGAGAACATTCTATAGGTGACAGCCTTGTCCAAAGAAAGAGATGTGTTTGTTCTTCCCCCGAAGCTAATGGAAAAACATGTACCCAATTAAGTGAGGCTAGGCCTTCCAATTGCCACTCAAATAGAGAAAATTAAAACTACCTATTTTATGCTGCCATACAAAAGGATAGTGACAGTACTGGAAACTTTTTTCCTATTACATTGAACACATTTATTCTCTCTGGACATGATGTTACTGAATATGCTGGCTAGAAAGGTCCAGGGAGTTTCTGAAGGTGGAATGGCTGCTCATCTGGAGTTAAATCCAGCTGGCGACTGGTCACTGATGGTGTTCCCCAGGGATCAGTGCTGGGGTCAGCCCTGTTTAACATCTTCATTGATGATCAAGACAAGGGGATTGAGTGCACCCTCATTAACTTTGCAGAAGAAACCAATCTAGGAGGAAGTGTCCATCTACTCGCAGGGTGGGAAGGTCCCACGGAGGGATCTGGATAGTCTAGATCGCTGGGCTGAGGCCAACTGTATGAACTTCAGCAAAACCAAGTGTCCTGCATTTCGGTCACAACAACTCCATGCAATGCCACAGGCTTGGGGCAGAGTAGCTGGAAATCTGAATGAGGAGGAAAAGGATCTGGAAGTGTTAGTTGACAGCCAGCTGAACATGAGCCAGCAGTGTGCCCAGGTGGCCAAGAAGGCCCACAGCAGCCTGGCTTGTATCAGAAATAGTGCAGCCAGCAGGAGCAGGGGGTGACTGTCCCTCTGTACTTGAAACCGGTAGGGCTACATCTTGAGTGCTGTGCTCAGTTTTGGACCCCTCTGTGAATGCTGCCTTGTATGCTTGTTTGTTTCTGTAGAGCACAGAAAGCCGGTGAATGAGGATATATGCACCTACCGCTGGGGTGGGCACTGTGCAGGAGGAAAGAAGGAATTGCCAAAGTCTCTATTTTGCAGGGAAAGCAAGAGATTCTAGTAAGGATTTATGCTGTTGCAGCAAAATAACTTCCTCACTTGGAGCAGAAGCCAGATCTCTGATTGTCTTTCCTTCACTAGTGCTGCCAGGATGTGCAGAGTTCTTCGGTCAGGCCCAGTGCCATGCCGTACCAGGAGACTCATCTCCAGCAGACAGTCATCAGCATTCCCAACTCCTCTTCCACCAGCCCTGGTTTTTCCAGTACTCACTGGCTATGCTAACCTATTTTGAAAGCTTTACATGAGTGGCCCTCATACGGCTAAACACAGAGTAAAAGCATTGTTATTTATGACATGAATGTGTCTGAAAATACAGCAGTGTTCACATTCACAAATACGTCCTAGAGAAGGCATGCATACAAGATGTCTGAAAAGGAATTTGTGCGTGGTGCATAACAATTATAATATGTTTTCATTTACTCAGTGTCTCCTCCACACACAGGGGAGTATAACAGAATGTAACTAAACTCGCATATCCTTGCAAATAAGAGCATTTCACACAAAGGTTAAACAAAAAAATCTGTTTAATGTCACTTTGGGGATTAGAGAATATGGAGTAAAACAAACACGCAGAACAAACTTTGAGGGGTTGCTTCAGGAAAAGCACGTGTGTGAGTGTGTGCCATCACATCTGCATATTTAATACGTCTTGCTGGGGCAGCTAGGGGAAAATAGGAAGCTGGAAATTTTCAGTGTGGGAATTAGATGGAAGAATGTGAACCACGCGAAACAAAACACGGCGGGGCTGCCAGCTGACTTGCTAAAAAGCCAGTGCTCTCTAGGATCCAACGAAACCCAGCAAGGCAGCGTCCCCAGCAGGCCTGGGCCTGAGGCCTGGGCCCACCAGGAGCTGGGAAGCGCTGGGGCCTGGACTGCTGGGTACAGCGCGTCAGGCAGCAGAAGCCCAAGCACCTAATGAGGCAGGTGTACACCTCTCACCCAGGCCTTTGGATCTGGGTTTCGCCACTGGTGGAAGAGGGCTAAATCTCCCTCAGAGCAACCAGAACCTCTGCACAGCCCGTGGTATAATCGCTTACATAGAGCTCTGACCCTGCCAAACGACACGCACTGCAGACGCAGAGGAGTATTATTTAGTTACCTGCCTCTTCCCACGTCCTGGCAGCTGTTGCCATTCTATAAATATTTTCAGAGGTCTCTATATATCTAAAGGTTTTTTGTTTACGTCTCCCGTTTCAAGGCATTAAGAATAATCTTCAGACAAAAGGATTCGCTGTTCCAAGAGGAACATGAAGAATACAGCCTGCGTTTGCTGGCAAAAAGCGTGGAACAACAACACCAACAAGACTAGGAAAATAGCAGATCTCAGGGGTGAAATAGTGGAAAGAGAGCTGCTTTTTCATGCAATTTAGGCAGCTTGTATGCTGGGAATAAAACAAAGAAAATGGAATAAAAGCGGTATTTCTATCTCACATTCTCCCATGCATACACGTTAAGAAAAAAAAAACAACTCGGGAACCATCTTGATTAAAGAAAGTTGTGCTTTCATTGTACATGACAGGGCCTGGCTACATGGCTACATGGAAGATTAACAAATATGTGGCAGGCTAAGGGTTCCTTTTTCCGAAACAAGTTGAAAGAACCAGCATAAAACGCCGACTTTGTTTTAACCATTGAATTTCCACCCCCAGCACTATGATCTCCAGACTTTTCCCCACTCTGCTCAGATCTGCCCTTCATTTCACCCCCACATTTTCAGAGACTTTCAAGATTTTTTTGTCACGTCCTGCCAGATACTGCGTTTAGGCCGATTCAGCAGTTTGAATCAGGTTTTAGAGCATCTGCACGTGCCCAAGAGCAGAAGCCAGAATTGTCACCACTTCTCTATGCATCTATTGGAACTGCAGGAAAAGAACGCACAAAACTTTCAGGAAATCAAGCAAACCTGGCAACAACACTTTCTGAATTATTGCTTCTAGTAACACAGAATCACAGAATAATTTGAGTTGGAAGGGACCCTTAAAGACCATCTGGTCCAACCCCCCTGCAACGAACAGGGGCACCCATAGGTAGATCAGGTTGCTCAGAGCTCCGTCCAACCTGTCCTTGAGTGTCTGCAGGGACGGGGCATCCACCACCTTTCTGGACAACCTGCTCCAGTACCTCACCACCCTGACTGTGAAAACTTATTCCTTATTTCCAATCTGAATCTCCCCTTTGATGCTAAAGTGACTTTTCTTTGGCCAGAACCAATAGAAGTCTCCCATTCTAAGAAACTTAATTTTGCTTTTTTACCCTATGTTCTGTATGAAATTATATTTTGTAATTCTCATCTGCAGTTTCTTCTCCTTCACGCTGGGTTGAAGCTGTGGCACTGATTTTCACGGCATTTTTCCAAAACAGTACTACCTTATTTTTCAGTTTTCCTCTAAAATTTTAATTGGAGCCAATGCTCGTAGGGCAGGTGACATAACTGTGCCCAACTCTAGTGAACTGCCAATTTTAGAAGGCTATTTACTACCTGAAAATGTGCTGGTGGCTGGGGTCCAGGGAGGGAGGAGTTAACACTTAAAATCAACACTGCAATAATCCTTGGGTACAGAAATACTGTGTTTTAAGAACCATATGGCTACATCCGTACCTCGGGCTGAGCTTACCTTCTTGTGAGGATACCTCTGACTCTATTGTAGAGCTTATGAGTTACCATCCCATAGACCTCGCTGCCAAGTGCCCCCAGATCAGGACCTGTGCAGCTGTGGATGCTTCCCCGTCCTTGGAGCTTCTGATGGAAGGGATTGGTGGCAAGTGTCCCTAATGGCCAAATAACCCTTGCTCACAAGCTGGCCAGCGCTGCTCCATCCACCCTTCTGGCACCCACTTTTTTTCCCATCTCAGCCAAAGGCCATAATGTTCCCTCTTGTGCCAGCTGAATGTAACAGCATTTGCGCTTCCCTGCTGGGCTTTGGCCTGTGCAGCTGCTGGAGGCAGCCTTCTTAGCGTGCTGCTGTGACAGTACCAGACAGCATGTCGGGCACACATGTCCGTGCTGGAGCTGCAGGGCTGCCTGCTTCAGCTCCGCTCATAGAGGTCTCAGAGTTCAATCCTCAGGAATGGCTTAGGAAAGCAAGCACTACCTGAAAGACCTCTTTGTTTTTCTGCCACTGTTTTTAATAATAATGATTACATCAGATACTTCCCACCATCTTGATCGTCTTTGGTACTGCTAATAAAAGACAGACAAAGCCCAGCACTTAAAATAGCACTCAGTGCAGTGAACTGCAAGCGCTGAGGTTTGAGATTTTACACCCTGCCCTCTCAGAGCACTTTCTCTTTGATGATTTTAGCCATTGGGTGCTGAGGTGCATACAAGCTACAATGGGTGTGACATGCATGGTAGAGCCGTGGCCAGAGCCCCAGCCACTTATCCCAGCCCCAGACAGCCCTGTCACACAGAAGCAATAATAGGTGATAGGTATACGACATCCAAGCACGACTGCCTGGACCATAATCATTTTGGTTCTCCCAGTAATCCTTTCATTTGGACTTGCTTCAATCTGCTACAGCAGTGACAGTCAGTGGCCACTTTAATGGCAAAATGGGGAATATAATCCACAAATCCCGAGCTTTATATCCTCTGACCATTCTTCCCCCTATAAGCAGTTATATTCTTGGCAGTTATTGACTGAGAAATAAAATCAAAACCTGGATAAAAACCTCTAATCCCATAGGCTCCAATTCAGAGTTGGTGTTTGCACTGAGACGTCAGCTCTGAATTTCACCACGATACACTGTATTTCGGATAAGCCACCCCCAATGCCAGAAAATACATAGCCGAGCAGAATCACTTTGGGCAGGAGGAACTGTGTAATCCCAAAACACAGATTCACACAGCACCTCACCTTCAGAGACACGATGCCTGCCATTTAACACTGCTTCTTCAACTATTTTTAAGGGATGCTTCACTGTGACCTCAGCTTCCCAGCAAAGCTCTGCAATGCTGAAGGATCCTAATGTTACAATGTCTAAATAACACAGCAACTAATTACATTTCTTTGATAATGTCCTGTCAAAAAATGATCACGACCGGTACGAATTCCAAAGGGAATCCATTCACTGAGCAGCTCCATCTTGATTTACAGAGGCGCACATGAGTACAATAATAAATGTATATATACTTACGCATCTAAAATATGCAAGCGACACATGTTCTGCCTACACTTAAATGCACTCGTCTTAATAGAGATCTTTGTCGGTAATTGCCGGTTACATTCACAGAAGAGTTGTAGGGGATCATTTTTTATTCGCGTTCAAGCAAAGAAAGCACCGCATGAATCACGCCATCGCTGCTCTCTGACACCCTGCTAAGTGCCGCAAAGCCCAGCAGCAGCACCCCGCCTCACGTGTAACGCTGATGCCGCATATTCTCTCTGCAACAAGCCAGCACCTTCGCTGTGCTGAGCCAGAGTATTGCGACTCGGGTACCAGCAGTGCCAAAGGACCGTTCTGGTCTCCTCCATACATCAAAGCCATTTCCCAAACGAACTCTCTCAAGAAGTTCCTTCCACAGAGCCAACTGGAACCAGTTTAAGACAATGGGCTGTCTGAGGCCAAGCTGAGTTTTGTGGGCATGCTGTAGATCTGATGGAGAAGGCCTGGAGGCCAACTTATGAAGGACAACTGCAGGCACCTGGAGCGAGGCGGACACCAGAACCTAAATTCCAAAGCAGCGTTAGCTGAACTCCTCCTTAAGCCAGTTACACTTTTTTTTTCTTTCTTTTTTTTTTTTTTAGGAAGGAGAAATTTCCCCACTGCAGCCTGGGCTGTGGAGAAACGCTTTAAACTGAGAAGCAACGCAGTGGTGGGCTGGACAAAAGGTTTGAAAAACGCAGCACCAGCCAGCCGCAGGAAATTAGCTAATGGGATTTATCAGGCTACACCCATACGGCGCGGGCCTGCGACCTCTGCACCAAACGCCAGCGGCTGACATCCATGCCTTGTTTTTTTCCAAGGGTGGGAAGGGAAGCATCAACACTTTGAATATCAGCCTGGATCTCCAGAGCCATCTGCATTAAAAGACGATGAAGGGTTGGGCTGCACTGTTGAAGCGGTTTTGTGCCACTTCTCTCCCGCGGTCCCAGCGGCCACCACCTACTGGTAAGAAAAAGCCAGAAGCCAAGAAGATTCCTGAGGGTAAATTCATGAGTTTTCCATTCCAGGAAGCCGTAAAAACACAGAAAGCACGTGGAATGGAGCGGCAGTAGAAAAGAAAGGAGAGGGAATGGATCTGCATTTGTTATCTCTCCAATGATCGATTGGAGCCAGAACAGAACAAAATGCTATCCTGCACGCTGAGAAGCAAACGAAACAAGCAGGGAAAGACTGAAATGGAAACTGCAGAAAGACCTGGCGGATGCTACGCCCAACCACGCAGCAAGAGATGCACGACAGAAGAACTGCTCCCAGTCACTGAAGCCATGAGTGAGTTATGCAGATCCTCCTGAACCGCCGCCAAGCTAAACTGTCCGGCCTCCACCGAACACTGGTATAACCGGGGGGAAAAAAGAATGAAACATTTATCTGGCAAGTGCTTTCAAAAAGAGAAAGCGGCTGTTGGGAGCTGCTCACGGGGCTGGAATGTCAGACACGGCTCCAGTGGGACAGATCAGCCGTCACAGCGCGCAGAGGCAGGCAGAGATTTTTAATAAAACTCAGTTTATCACGTGGTGATTACCACCTCTTATTTGTACCATGAGATCACCATAAACATGGCACGTATTTCTTCACTCCTGGAAACAGAAAGTCAGCCGGACAGCCGTGAGATAAATCGCCTCTTTTTGTGTACTTTTACTTTTCTTTCTAAACCTGTTTCCAAATGTCTGTCACTCATATGGAGCGGACAGTAAAAACCTACCAGGAATATACTTCACTTCTTTCCCCCCAGAAGAGCCCAAGCTCCAGGGCTGTTTCATTTAGCATCTAAATCTGAAGGTGCACAGGCAGCTGAAGCATCACATGTGAGGAGGGGAACTCGGGGGCCTCCAAAAAATGATAACATACATTAAAAAAATATTTTGTGTTAACTTTTATGCCTTAAAGCATGCCTTCCCCCGCTTCCTCCAGATGTGGTTTTAAAGGAAAGGCTGAGGGATGGGAAGTGCAGCCTTACTTCCACAGTAGGATTCTGCAACCAAATTTGGGATAATACGGTAGCAGCCTTCATTAGCGCACTCTCAGAATGACTTGTGTAACTTGCTCTTGCTTTGCCAGTTATGAGTAATGCAACGATCGCCAGGAGATCCCAACACCACCTCTGTGCCACTTCATTTCCACGTGCTGCCGGATCTCTGCCAGACCCATCCTGCTTCTGAGCGGTCCTTCTTCAGCCGAACCTCTGCTCTCCTCCGGGCTGAGCAAACCAAGTGACCTCAGCTGCTCCTCACACATCTTCCATGCATCTTTCACCTGCTCTTCGCTTCACCTCAACTTTCCCCTTTGGCTGCAAGGTTGGAGAATTGCAGCGCTGCTGCTCAGCACCATTCACCTGATCGTTTTCCAGTTAACCCCCTGGTTAGCCACCACCCTTAACGCCACAAAAACAGCCAAATCGTACCGCAAAGCTCAGTTCTCACCAGGTGACACCTGGTGCGGCATCCGTGGTCATTACAACCAGCCGTACCCTGCGCCGGATCACCCAGGAGCACAGATTTGATCAGGCCAAGGCATACACCACACTCCTGCTCAATGAGGCAGAGCGCACCGTGCAGAGCCGGAGCCAACGCTGGCTTTGCGCCAGCTGCAGGGGTGCAGACGATACCCAATCCAGCTGGGGCCGCGCTCGGCGATACCTGAGCCGGCAGAAAGTCTGCTCATAAAAAGTTAACCTGTCAGGAGCGTCGCGAGCTGACTCGAGCCGGCAGAGTGAATGAGCAGCAGGTCAGCGCGTCCCATCATGTGGCCTGGGAGTTGTACTGCTGGGCTCCGTGCGCTGCCAAACCACAGCCGCGTGTCGGTGGAGGTGTGCGTGTGCGCCGGGACCCCACGGCAGCACTGGGGCCTGCGAGTCCGTCAGCTGTCACTGCCCCCAACTTGGAGCAGAAAGAAAAGGGCAGAATGAGAACTGCATTTAACCTCTGGTGAATGAACTAAGGCGTGTGAGGACGGAGCCACGGGTGATTCTGCAGCAGACAGATGGTTAAAGTCGAGCCCATTCCTCCAGGCTGCTGAAAGTCTCGCACTAACGAACGTTGTCATAAGCAGGCTAATTTCAGTATCACTTCAGCAACCCAAACAGCATTAAGAATGCACCCCACGCGTTGAACGAATACAAGCTTTATTTTTCCTTTACAGCACTTTGGCACGGAAGACCAGCGCTTCTCCTCCGGGGGCATTCCGAGAAGCCTTACCTGCTCCGCAACACCACTCCGTCCGCTTGCAGCACCCAGCGACGGCGCTGGGCCCGAGCCCCGCCGTTACCCCCACACGAAGATACAGACACGCGGGAAACGCGGATTTCCAGCACTCATTCCCGACACGGCTGGAAACCGCTCAGCTTACGGGAGCGCTCACACCGTTTCCGAGCCGAAAGTTCTTCCACGGCCCGGCCCGGCGGCCCTACGACAGCAGCCCTCGTAGCGTCCCTACAGCCGGGCACCGGGCGCCCCGTGCAGCAGCCGGGCCTGCACCCCATCACTCCCCATCGGCCCCTCCGCTCCCTCCCCTCTGGGCCCGCAGCCCGGAATCCCCGCCGGCCCCGCGGGGGGATGCGCCCGGCCCGGCCCGGCCGGCGGCGCGGCAACGGTTAACGGCGGGACGCAGCGAATGGGCCGCGCTGTTGCCGGGGCGACGGCTCGGAGTGTTCCGGATCGTACCATTGCGCAAGGGCGCGGGGAGCGCCAGCAGCAGCAGCAGCAGCAGCAGCAGCAGCAGCAGCAGCAGCAGCGCCGCCGCCAGCCCAGCCCATCCCATCCCAGCCTCCTCCTCCCTCGCTCCCTCCCTCCCTCCCCGCCCGCCTCGCCGCGCCTCCTCCCCCTCCTCCCGCCCGGCCGGAGCGCGGCGCCGGGGCCCAGCAGCGAGCGGCGCGCGGCGGAGCGGAGCAGGCGGCCGGCGGCGGCCGGGCCCGGAGCGGCGGAGTCGGTACCGGCGGCGGGGCGGGCCGGGCCGGGCCGGGCCGGGCCGTGCCGGCGCGACCCCCTGCCTCGCTCGCTGCCCTCTCGCCGCCGCCGCGGGATGCGGGCGGCCCGGGGCCGCGGGCTGTGAGCGGCGGCGGCGGCAGCGCGGAGACAAAGGGAGGCGGCGGGGCCCGGCGGCCGGCGCCGGAGCGCGGGGGGCCGCCGCCGCCGGAGCGCACCCGCCCGCCGGGAGGCGGCACGATGCGGCACGGCGCGGCGCGGCGGCAGCAGCGCGGCGGCAGCAGCGGCGCGGCCCGCCCGGCGCGGCGGTAGAGGCGGCGGCCGCGGGGCGCGGGGCCGGGCCGGGCCGCTCGCGCGGCAGCAGCGTCTCCCGCGGGCCGGGCCGCGCCGCCCGGGCCGGCGATGTGAGGGCGGCGGCGGCGGCGGCGGCGGCGGGCGGGAGGAGCGCGGCGCGGCGCGGAGCGCGGAGCGGAAGGCGGGCGGGCCCCGAGCGGAAGCGGGCCGGGCCCGGCGGCGGAGCGCGGCGCCGGCGGGGGCGGCCGGGCGCGGGCGGGCGATGGAAACGCACATCTCGTGCCTGTTCCCGGAGCTGCTGGCCATGATCTTCGGGTACCTGGAGGTGCGCGACAAGGGCCGCGCGGCGCAGGTGTGCACGGCCTGGCGGGACGCCGCCTACCACCGCTCCGTGTGGCGGGGCGTGGAGGCGAAGCTGCACCTGCGCCGCGCCAACCCCTCGCTCTTCCCCAGCCTGGCGGCGCGGGGCATCCGGCGGGTGCAGATCCTGTCGCTGCGGCGCAGCCTGAGCTACGTGATCCAGGGCATGGCGGACATCGAGAGCCTCAACCTCAGCGGCTGCTACAACCTCACCGACAACGGGCTGGGCCACGCCTTCGTGGCGGAGATCAGCTCCCTGCGCTCGCTCAACCTCAGCCTCTGCAAGCAGATCACGGACAGCAGCCTGGGCCGCATCGCCCAGTACCTGAAGGGGCTGGAGGTGCTGGAGCTGGGGGGCTGCAGCAACATCACCAACACCGGGCTGCTGCTCATCGCCTGGGGCCTGCAGCGCCTCAAGAGCCTCAACCTGCGCTCCTGCCGGCACCTCTCCGACGTGGGCATCGGGCACCTGGCGGGCATGACGCGCAGCGCGGCTGAGGGCTGCCTGGGTCTGGAGCAGCTCACGCTGCAGGACTGCCAGAAGCTCAGCGACCTCTCGCTCAAGCACCTGGCCCGCGGGCTGGGCCGCCTCCGCCAGCTCAACCTCAGCTTCTGCGGGGGCATCTCGGATGCGGGGCTGCTGCACCTGTCGCACATGAGCAGCCTGCGCAGCCTCAACCTGCGCTCCTGCGACAACATCAGCGACACGGGCATCATGCACCTGGCCATGGGCAGCCTGCGGCTCTCCGGCCTCGACGTCTCCTTCTGCGACAAAGTGGGGGACCAGAGCCTGGCCTACATCGCGCAGGGACTGGACGGGCTGCGCTCCCTCTCCCTCTGCTCCTGCCACATCAGCGACGAGGGCATCAACCGCATGGTGCGGCAGATGCACGGGCTGCGCACCCTCAACATCGGCCAGTGCGTCCGCATCACCGACAAGGGCTTGGAGCTCATCGCTGAACACCTCAGCCAGCTGACGGGCATCGACCTCTACGGCTGCACCCGCATCACCAAGCGGGGCCTGGAGCGCATCACCCAGCTGCCCTGCCTCAAGGTGCTCAACCTGGGACTGTGGGAAATGACTGAGAGCGAGAAGGTCAGGTGAGAGGAGGGGGTGCCCCGAGACCTCCGTCTCCTCCGGAGGAACTCACAGACTGAAGGACTGACTGACTGCTGCAACGGAGGAGAGGAGAGAGGGGCACGCGCACAGCCATGCTACCCACGCACCCTGGCACTGGAGGGAAGAACAGAGCGAGCGAGTATCCTTGACCCCTGTGTTCTGTCTACCCGCCCTCGCTCTGGAGGAGGAGGAGGAAAGGGCGGGGTGGGGGGGCAGGAGGAAAGAGAGAAAGCACCCGCCCTTTTTCCAGGTCATGCCTCCAGCTCCACACTGGGGAAACAGAGCTCTCCGCGTCCCTACCCCAGCGTCCTCCCCCCTGCAGAAGAGGTAGAAGCCCACACTTATGCACTGGGGCTAGAGACACCCCTCTTTATCCCCACTCCCCTATTCCATCCCCTCCTGCACTAAGGATGGATAAAGATCGAGACCCTTGCTCTGCCATGTATTGAGAATAGATTATTTTTGATTTATATAAAGGAGAGTGGGAATGGAAATGGGAACAAACAATTACAACAGCAGGAAAGGCTTCCTAGCTACACCGATGTACCTGGCCACCCAGTCATCCTGCACTGGGCACAGACACAGCTTTTGGTTTAAAAAAAAAAATAAAAGCTCTGAAAAACAAACCCTAACCATTCCACCTCTGCGCCTGCCCCTCCCCTGTCAGCTGGGAATTGTGACAGAAATACTGCTCCCTAGGTACATTGATTTTTTTCTTTCTTTCTTTCTTTTTTTTTTTTAAAGTCTGTTTTCAATCTCCAGTTCCATGTTGCTCTCTGCTGTGGGTAGACGCATACTCCCACTACTCCACTTCTCCACTGCACTGAGAATAGGGACAGCTACAACCTCTCCTTTTGTCAGCACGTTTCCACGTCATCCTGCACTGTAGCTAAAGGAAAAGCCCAGGCAGTCTGTTCTTTCTCCCCATCTCTGTATTGGAGAGGAAGATACCATTTCCTCCTACCCTGTTTCTGTAGAGCCTGGACGTGGACCCCAGTCTCTTAGACCTTCCCATGCACTGGGGGCCACAGAGTTACTGAGAGACTCCCCTTCACCGTTCTCTCCTCCTCCCCTCCCTCTTCTTGGCAACAGGGATAGACATATCCAGCTACATATCCATTCCTCTTGGATGGGGGCTGAGTGGGTAGAAGGGGTGGCCAGCTCCCCTCGGCCTGGGGGACTTAAGGAAGAATCTCCAGCTTCATTTCTGCTTCACTTGAGATACTGTGACCTGTTTTTATTTTGAAACGCATAAAAAAAATTACTGCTACAAAAACAGCCTCTTACTCTCCCATCTATCCCTCGCTTATGTCCTGTAACTGGTCCCAGTTTTCCTCATTCATCCTCCTCTTTACAGTATTCATTTTCTTACATGGTTTTATTTTTAAAGACATTTGAAGTTGCTGTTCTTGTGGATTTTTAAGTACATTTTTTTTCTGCTGAATATATTCTATATATATAAATATATATATGATGTCTGGCTACCTCGTTTTAATTTGTTACTTTTTTTTTTTTGGTTTTTTTTTTTGTTTTTTCCTCCTCAGAAGCCCTGGAATTCTTACAGGAAAGAGATTTTGAGACTGAAACATTTTTGTGCCTAGACTGGAATAATGCCCCTTCCTTGGGTTTGTTCTTCATTTTCTTCCCCTCCTTCCCCCTCCCCCCCCCCCCCCCCCTCTTTTTTTTTTTTTTTTTTTTTTGTTTCTTTTCTTTTTTAAAATCCTTGTTTGCTTTTGAGCTTACCCCGCCGTGTCCCACCTTCACATTCTGGTTGTGCCTCTCCCACCCTCTTCGCTGGGGATCGGGGACCCAAACTGTGCTTCTGCATTTTGCCTCTTCTAGCACAAACGTGTAACGTGAGAATCCGTGCTGAGGATCGGGCTACTGCTACAACAGAAATGTGTAAAATGCAAGTCTGGTTTTTTGTTTTTTTGTTTTTTTTTTTTTGTTGTTGTTTTTAAATGATATAGAGATATATGCAAATCCTCTCCCCTCCCCTCTCGAATCACCTACAAAAGGTCACTGTGCGAGGCTTCCTGTTTGTGGGCGAGGAGCGAGCAGCCTGCAGGCCCCGAGGCTGCAGCGCGAGGGGAGGAGACTGAAGTTCATCTGTCTTATCTCTGTTCTGTCAATAAAATGGAGCTGGTTCTTTAGATTTTTTTTTTTATTATTATTATTATTATTATTTTAAAGAGGAAGAGTTAAGGATTTTTTTTTTTTTTTACAGAAAACTGTCTTGGCTTTTTTGTTTTCTTTTTGTTGTTTTTTTTTTTTTCCCTTTCTCACGTGTTCAAAATCTCCAACCCTCCACAGTAACAGGCCAGACCACGGAGTTAACGCAAACCCAGAGACCCCTATGGATTAATTGTACTGTTTGTGAATTTGTATAAAAATAACAAAGATCCTCTTAAAACATTTTATATTCTTACAGTAAAAGGTTAAACTGATATTTATATAATAAAAGAGGAAATATGAAGTATGTTTTTGAAAAAAAAAAAAAAGAAAAAGCTGTATTTGTGTTGTCTGTGCTTCTTGACAAGAGGTGCCTGCCTGTCCTGGTGTGGTGCTGAGGGGTTGGGGCCGCTCTCGTTTCCACGGCTGCTGAGGGGAAGGAGGTAGGGTCTGGTCCCTCAGTGTAGGACGCCGGGTAACGTCGGCATTAAAAGGTTCTAGGGAAGGTTCGGTTGGAGCAGCACTGGCTGCGGGAGCTCTCGGCGTCAATGGAGAGAACTGGTGTTGAGATGCTCCTTGGTGTGAGGTGACTGCTTCAGCTGGAGTTTGTTACCACATGCATTTGGTGTTTCGTGGCAGGGGAAGCCTGATGTTTGAAAGGGAGAGCATAGGGACCGATCTGTTCATTTGTCATAGTGCCAGGTAGGTGGCAGAGGGGGGTCTGTGCCTAACTTGAGGCCCACCCTCACCGCTCCCTGTGGAACACCCATCAGATAAAAACGTTCTCCCAGCAAAGCACACGAGAACCTGGGCCATCCGACATGGCTCCGCTGGTTTCCATTGCCCAAGTGGAGATGAAAGGAAAGAGGAAGTAAAGTGGGAATGTAAAAAAAAAAAAAAAAAAAAAAAAGTTTGAATAATCGAAGGTGTCCTTTGTACCACACCGTAATCTTTCTCTTTAATGTATGACTTTTAACCTGACAGGGTCCCTTTTAGACTTGCACGATGTGGGTTTTTTATTGTTGTTTGAGATGGAGCTTAAGCGGTGTTTATAGGGCACGAAACAAAGCTTTTCTCCCTCTAAGTCCTGCAGCAGGGCTTTCTCTCCCCCGCTGCCCCTTTCCTTTCTTAAAGGAGGGGTTGGGGTAGAGAGAATGCGAAATGGTGGAAGAAGCCAGAGCCATTGTTCAGGAAAGTTAAAAGAGGAGCTGTCCTTGCTTGCTTGTTCAGTCATGCATACTGAATCTCGCCGTGTGAGGGTCCCTATGGAAAGGAGGAGGGTGATTCTTCCCCTCTTTTTAACATTCCTCTCCAGGCCTGGCTGTATTTAAGCTGCTTTCCTCCATGTCGAGGAGGGAGGGGGATGGTCTGAAGTTCCTGTACATTTGCATTTTAAGCACTTCCAGCACCGAGCGGGCCACTTTGTTCCCTGCGCGCTATCCCGCTCTGGCAACCCGCTCACCGGGCGCTGCCCCGGCTGCTCGGCCGCCACACGGAGGAGGTGCGGGGCCTAGCCCCGTGCTCACCTCTGCCTCCGCGGATGCTTTCGGCTTAGGCTGGACAACACACGGCTCTTTGTTCCCAGCCCTAACCACCTCTCCCCTTTTATCTCGGTGCCGCATTTCAAAGGGGAAAATCACATTTCAAGAAGGCCGCAGTTGTGCGCCACCTCATCCCCAGCCCAAGGAGAAGGGCCGGCACCTCGAGACTGGGCCTTTGGGGTCTGCGTTGTCTTCTTTCCGTCCCTAAGACTTCCACGCTTTCTGCTGGGAGTTGATCACAAAAGCTGCATTGTTCGCACTGGGGAAAGCCACCACAATTGGATCTAATTGAGCCTGACACTATATCCATCTTCCTTTACTTGGAGGGAGGTGTGGGGTCTTTCTTTCCTCCATGAAGAAAAAGGTCTACAGTAACTTCCTGACTGAAAACACAATGCATGAACACTATAAACAACAGGAATTCCAGATCAGGTTCCCGCTACCTCTGAAATATGAGCGTTCCCAGGGTTCTAGCAAGGGATGGGGAATGACAGATCTCGCACAAGATCCCCCAAAAGGGTTGTTTCTTCTGGATTTGACTAAAAATGGTGTCTCCTTATTAAGGGCCATGTTTGAATGGATACCAGTTGGGTATCTGTGTCTAAATGACTAGAATGTGTGTGCTCTTGAGTTCTGTAATCAGAAATAGGACAGCATTTTTTCCTAAACAACAACAACAAAAACCCCCAAAACACAAAACCAAAACAACCAAATGCAAGAAAAAAAACCACCAAACTTCCTTTGCCTACTGGAGGAAAAAACAAAACAAGAACAGCCAAAACCATTGCCCCATGGCCCAGCATGCTGTTTAAATGGAAGCCAAGCCTATGGATACTGCTGAAACCAAAGCTCCCTGACACACCAGGAGCTGTTCCCAATGCAGAAGCCAGTGCTCCTCACCGACTGCTGTGCTCTCGTGCCTGGGAACGACAGCTCCTTGGGCACAGCCTTACTGTACTTCGAAGCCAGAGCGGGAAGAACGCATGTTTTCACTAGTAAAGAGAAGGGTTTCTCCAAATAAATAATCCATTGCCAACAACCATAGACCAATTACCATATGACTCCTCAGGGTAACAAGGAAACTTAATTTTCACTCTCCAGCCGCTCTTGAATTTTTGAACATGACTCAGTTGGCAGCCGAGGTAGAAAGCCATCAAAGCACCGTTTGGAAGCGGGCTGGAAATCTCCTGTCTGTGTCCCCACACTCCTCAGAGCCCCACCAAGGCAGCAAGGGCTCTGCACTGCCTGTCCCAGCCCTTGGGTCCCAGCCCAGTGAAAGCACCACCAGCCTTGCTGGCTGAGGCAGTCCTGGCCCAGAAGAGCGGAGCAGAGCAGGTGTGACACGAAGCGGGGATAAAGGGACGGGCAGCAGAAGGTGGCAGCTCACAAGATGCAGCGAAGCACCCGAGTGTGCAGGTCCCTGGCTGCTGCAGCAGCTGCGTCCCTGGCCAGAGCCAGCGGCTGGCTTCTCTCCCGACCATCCTCCAAAAGCACATATGGGGAGGGGGAGATGGGAGGAAAGGGAGGCTCCACCTGGGTCCTACTGCCCTTGGACCAGCATATGGGAGGCCGGCGCATGGAAATTTATACAATTTATAAGTTCCCACCCTGTGCTACAGTTTTGGCTGAATCCATTTGTCACAGAGATTTTGGGGTCGTTTGTTTCCCTATTAATAAATCATGAGGGTCTGGGGACAGGTGTAATGCAAACCGCCGGGGTCCGTGCTAGGATGACAAGTTGTCCCCATGAAAATAAAGCTACTGAACATGCCCTGTGATGAAGGGGAAGAGCCAAAATGAGAGCATGGTAGCCGGACTTTTCAGATCCAAAGGTAGAAGTCAGCACAGGCTGTCCTTAACCCCTGTGGGGTCTGGCAGCGTTGCTACCTACGTGCATGGGCTGCTTCTAGCAAAGTGAATTCACTGCCTTCTCTTTTTTGATCCTCTACCTAAAACCCCACTACTTCAGCCAGCAGCAATTCAATAGTGCCTTCTGTGGAGGAAAAATAACCCATATACCCATCGGGGTGGCTCTGGCCCATCCAAGGACCCCTAAGGACAGCAGCGAGGCCCCATGCCAGAGCTGCTGGCCGCGTTGCGTAACGCTCCCTGCCTGGCCGCTGGATTCCCCAGCCCAGAGCTGGAGAGGGTTCGTGGGCTCCACTGCCAGAGCTCAGATTCCAGCCACGTTTGGCAGTGACACTGAGTGCTTTTCCCTCGTCTTTAATTAAATCTACCAAATGAATTTTGGTAGACTTACCAAATACCAGTCCAACCTGAAACAGTGCTGTCAAGATTTCGAAAGATCCAAACCCAACCTGCTCTTAATACAGAACGATGAACAGAAAGGAGATTTTCCTAAAAGGCTTCCTAAAACCTGGGGTGTGCTTTCAGAAGGGGTGCCAACAGTTTCATAGTAGGGACATACGCCCCAAGCAAGCATTTCCACAGGAGCTTATGGAGACGTGAGCCAGGCTGCCGTTCTGCTACAGAAACAGAGATGCGCACATAGACGCCTCTTTGTCGTTCTCCTCCCCTCGGTTCTTGCACCTCGGTCTCCATGAAGAGCTGCCCCACCGGACGGCTCTAGGCCGGCTCACGTCCAAGGGAAGGGACGGACGCGGGCGGCCCCCGCCGCAGCCCCGCGCCGTGCCGCCAGGCGGCAGCATTGCCCGCCGAGTGCCGCCGCCCGCCCCGGGGAGCCTCCGCAGCGGGCTCGGCCCCGGCTGCCCTCGGCCCCGGGAGCCGCGCTCAGCCGCTGGGGAGGCGGACGGGGGCCCCGGCTCCGCGCTCTTCACCGCCTAATTAATTAATTAGCACGCGCTGGGAAACGCGCTCCGCAGCGCAGGTGGAGCGCCGAGTGCAGGCAATGCCGTGTGTGAGCACGGCAGGGTGAAGACGGCGGGGGTGTGTTGGTCACCTCGGGGTCACCTGCGGCGCCGGCAGGAAAACAGGCAGAAAGGCTGCAAGGAGGGGAGGGATTCTGTGCGGGCATAGAATTGGAGAATCATAACGGTTGGAAAGACCACTAAGATCATCTAGTCCCGCCGCAGACAAGTACCCTGGGTGAGATGGCTGCCGTTGGAAAACACCTATTTGAACAGCAAGACATTTTACACCGTGATAGTGATAGAACAAGGGGGAATGGCTTTAAACTAAAAGGGGAAATTGAGGTTAGATGTTTGGAAGAAATTTGTTACTCAGAGGGCAGTGAGGCCCTGGCACAGCTGCCCAGAGAAGCTGTGGGTGCCCCATCTCTGGAGGCACTCAGGGCCAGGCTGGATGGGGCCCTGGGCAGCCTGAGCTGCTGGGTGGCAGCCCTGCCCATGGCACGGGGTTGGGGCTGGGTGGGCTTTAAGGTCCCTTCCAACCCAAGCTGTTCCTATGATTCCATGACTGTGTAAGATCTCCCCCTGGTTTAGAACCGGCACTGCCTCACCTGTGCTGCACCAGAGCCAGGCTTCAGCTCTGCCACAGGAACACCAGCAGCGAGCCTCCTCACCGGCTGCAGGCTTAGTGCTGCTGCCCAGAGCAACACCCAAGGCAGTCCGCATCTCAGCCTTTGCAGCTTCACACTAAGAACATCATGGTTTTAAAAGTGCACAAGTACGAGAATATGAACAGAGTAGGATAAAACAAATTCATGCTTGGATTATTTTAGCTCCGTTCTGTTGTGCAGGGCTTGGTTACGTTGCTGGCAGCTGCTCAGTGGGATACCTCCATGGTGATTAAGGTACCAAGGGCTGTATGCACATGTCCTTTTTTAGCACCTAAACTTGAATACGTTTTCCCTCCCTCTGACTCCTAACACTACTGCCACAAACACAGTTATAGTGTCTTTTTCAGAAACAGCTGTACCCAATAATTTCCTTGAATTAGTAATTAGCTTATGCATGGCTCATTACGTGCACAGGCATCAGAAAGGGAAGTATGATCACTGACGGGGAAAGAGGTGGAAGCAACTCACATTACGTCCACCCCTCCTGCCTCCACAGTTCTCCTGGCTGCTGGCACCTGGAGTAGCAAAGCCTAAATGAGCTTTCCATCCTCACGCTGCCTTGAAAGGGAGGATCAGGGCAGAGAACACCAAGTGTGGGGCCGTCTTCCTATTATCCTCACAGCAGGGTCTGCCATCCAGAACCCCCAGAAGTGCTGATGTATGAGCACAGGTTGTAGGAAAGCTCCAAGCAACAGTGACTACTCCAGCAAAACACCCCCCTCTCTCCAGATTCTTCAGCTATTGCAGCTTTTGTTTCAAGCAGGGCAAGCCTCAAAAACAAAGGCAGAACTGACACACAGCAGTGCCTCGACAGTCCTGGAGGCAGTCGTCTAGTCACAACAGGTATGGCTCAGATTGCACCAGCTGCTCCATCTACATCTTCACCAGGACCCTCTCCGCAGTGACGCGGAGAGACCACCCGTGTGGATCAAAGGCGCGGGCAGGACATGGTCCTTCAGGCCACAAATGGCTTTGCTCATCACGATTTTCCATCCCTAGGGGCACCTGTCCCTTAGCAAAACTCACACAGATCACACCAAAGACCAACGGGACGGCAGCGGCTTTTGGTTCAGAGATCCAGACCACGGTCCTGGAGATCTGCATTTGGGCTGCCAGCTTCTTCCCCCCATCTCAGGCTGCTTTGGACGCGGCGTGCTGGGATGACACCTCCCTGCACACCTGCCAGGGGCGTGGGCAGACATGGGGAAGCTGCATGTGAGCGGCTGGGTGTAACTTCCACCCTGTCCCTGGTGCCAAAAACAAGCATGTTAGAGCTAATCTACCCCTGTCTCAGCTCAACTGCTTTTCTGTGACTAAGCCCCTTATAATGGTTTTACTAAAATCCCCTTTTGATGGAAAAAATCCCAGCTGGAAGTTTCAGGCAGCAGCACAATGTGCAAGTCTGCGTGTCCCTTTCCCCAGCTTCACAAAAGCCTCTAATCGAGTGGAAAATTTGCTGGAGGCCAGAGGTTTAGGCCTGCAATTATTTTTTAAGGGATTATCAGGAGAGAATGGGGGTACTTACGACCCTCCCTCTCTTTGTGTTTTGGTTTGCGCCGCTTTCAGACAGGCTCAGCCAGAAACCTAAACCACTGCAGCTGGATCCAGAGAAACCACCAGCACGCATCTCAGCAGCGAGCCTCCTCCCAGCCCTACAGCCAGACCCCGGGCTTTGAGCCCTACTGCTGCACTGCCCACCTATAACAGGAGCAACACCGCATTCTAGAAGTTGGGCTTGATAATCGCTCAAGAAAAAGCAACTGACTCCAGTGCTCTAAGCCTTGCTGAACTGGGAAAAAATAAAAAGAGCAGACAGGGCTATGGTCCTCTGGACAGGCCGCGAGGTTGGGCTTTGGCTCTGCAAACCCATTATGCAGGTCTTGCTCAAGTCACTTACGGCAAGTTCCAAAAAGCCTTGGCAGTGAAGCTGTGTGCACTGCAACACCCAGCTTTCCAGAGCCTCGCTCCAAGGGTGGGACGCGGCTTGGAGTCCTTCGTGCTTTCGCAGCCGACCCACAAGAGTCAGACAGTTCAGAGGCTCCAGAGCAACTCCTTGCCGGGCAGGGAGCCACATGTTGTCAGTGCTGCTGGCTCTCCTGCCTGAGGAGCCACATACCTTGATCACAGCTACTGGGAAGTGCCTGCGCTCACACGCCACCCAAACCATCCAATTAGGCGCTGCTCTTCTATTGTCAAATTGCTGTGCTTGCACCTGTGTACAAACAAGCCATACCAGACCTGGAGGAAGCAGCAGCATGCCTTGCTTCTAAACAGCAGACAAAGGAAGACGTGCTTAATTCCTTCCTCCCTTTGCAGCACCCCAAACCTACGCCTCCCAGAGAAGGCAGTAACCACCAGTTCTCAGCTGAGGGCCTGGAGAAAGGGCCACTCTTCCCCTTTCCTATTAAGCCACACTGGTCATTTCAGATTTGTGGCAAGAAGAGCAGGCAAGGAAAAGAACGATTGCAGATCACGAGTGTTTACTCTCAGGGCCTGTCTTTACTTCTGGAAAGACTTCTGCACATTCCATACAGCAGCTGTTGAGTAAAGCACAGAAACAGGCCCTGACCCCTGAGCCTTCCAACCATATGGTTGGTACAGAAGATGTTTCAAAAGAAAGCGGCGGCTGCCACTGCCTTTTGGATCTTATCGCATCCACGTGTGCTAGGTGTGCTCTGAAAACACCTGGGGAGGCTGAGGGGCCAGGGTGTTCTCCTTCTGGATCACGACCAGACTCGAGCAATTTTGGGCAGGCACGCAAGTGCAGTGCTCAGCACCCGAGGGGTGTTAAAATGAAAAACAGACAAACAAACATGGAGGAAAAGGCAAATGAGGCATCTGTGGAATTTAGATACCCCCAGGAGCTAGGTGGTGCCTAAGGTGGGGGTTTTCATTTGGCAATTGTGAATGCTGCCTAAACGTCATTTGTTTTGCTTTGTTGTTGTTTTTGTTTTTTATCAGGTCTCTTACCTCTCTCTTCCTCTCTCTCTCCATCCACGCACACAGCGCTTTTGTAAAGAGTTTGAAGATGGTAAGATATAAAGGCTAATGGCCCAGCATTTTCAAAGCTGCTCATTAAGGCTGATGTGCTTTAAGATACACTGTATGCGTTTACCTTTCAGGAGACAGATGAGTCCACTCTCCAAGACTGGAGAGCTTCAGCATCCAAAGATAAGGGACTCAGAATTGCCAGTAGCCGGTAGAATCCCATGTGACCTGGATGATTCATTAGTGTTGCTGCAAACATAAGGTCGGGGAAGAGTCAGCTCTCCTTCCACTTTCTCACTCCAGTCAACTGAACGTGAGGCATAAACCCACTGGCGAGCCATCCTGCCTAAAAAGTGAATCTTTCACCCAGCCTCCCTCCTGGAATTCCCAGTCTATTTTTACATAGCTTCCCATCCACGGATAACCTTCAAGAGCCCTCCTTACAGTATCACTGAAACACAGTGGCCTTCCACAGAACCCTGCCCAACGTCCTGCACGGAGGCAGGATCAAGTATACTCGGATCGTTCCTCACAAGGTTTATCTCATCCATTCCCAAAACTCTCCTGTCAAGGCTGCAGCCTGCTGTCCCCTATCTAACCACTTCCAGTTTTCTTATAATAATTTTTCTGCATATCCATTTAAATCTTCTATATTTCCTGCAGATTAAGCTTCTCCTCCCATTCCCTCCCCCGCCCCCAAGTACTTTCCACAGCTGGCAACAGAAAAGGCTTCATCACTCTTCTGTTTAGGGCAACCTCTTAAGGCCTGGCATGCAATTCCTTCCCCTTCAGGCCTCTTGCTCAACTCTGTAGATGCACCTCAAAGCGCAACATGCTTCATCTCTGTGCTGGATTTGCTTTGTGAAGAGCCCAGTTATAATGCTACACCATACAGGTGGATTTTTAGCTGTATGATAAACGTGCCTGTGAACCATTACAATCCTCCCAAACATTTGCAGACTGCAAGACTTGAATCCAGAATCCTAACAATGTAAAGCGACTTCTGCACGGGGATGTTACGAGATTTCATGTATTACAATATTATTATATATTACAAAGATGCTATACAGACAACTTGCCATTTTAAGTTGTTAAAGGAGTCCTACTACAGGTGGGTAACTCAGCACTGTCCCTCTGTCCCAGCATTCCCACTACTTTCTCTTACAGGTTCCTGCAAGCCTCACTACTTTATCTTTCCTTTTAGTGATCTCCCATACTGCTGCCCCACTCATCCAGCAGCAGTGATCTCCACAGGAATCCCCAGATATAGTTCTGCCCCCTGCCCAGGGGCCACCGATGGTGACAAGGTGGCTGTGCTCAGTTCAGTAAAAAACTGTTTTCAAGGCACAATTGCATCTCCAGTCTCACTGCTAGTGCAGCAGAGGAGAAGTACTGAGCTACCATACAGCACAGAGAGGATGTTGCTCACCCAGGAACTTATAACTCTGTGTCTTACACACTGCATTGCCCTCGTGGGCATCAGCAGCAGTGGAGTGAGGTAAGTGAAAAGGCCTATAAAGGGCTTGAGTTTTTGGGAGTCTACAAGTTCAGAGATTCCTTAGTGACATGGGAGCTAGGACTAGAGGGAATGGCCTCAAGTTGTACCAGGGGAGGTTCAGGTTGGATATCAGGAA
This sequence comes from Gallus gallus, assembly GCF_016699485.2. Taxonomy (NCBI): domain Eukaryota; kingdom Metazoa; phylum Chordata; class Aves; order Galliformes; family Phasianidae; genus Gallus; species Gallus gallus. Next base: position 60,930,853 of record NC_052532.1, on the reverse strand, counting down.
AAATTCATTCTCTGAAAGAGTGGTCAAGTGCTGGAACGGGCTGCCTGGAGAGGTGGTGGAGTCACCACCCTTGGAGGTGTTCAGAAAACATTTACATGTTGTACTCAGAGATGTGGTTTATGTGGAAATATTGGTGGTACACGGACAGTTGGACTGGATGGTCTTGGAGGTATTTTCCAACCTTGGTGATTCTATGATTCTGGTGAGTTGCATCTCTGAGGAAAATAAGAGAATAGATTCTGCTCCAAGCTCACTGCATGACAGCATAGAATTACAGCTGGAAAGGACCACTGGGATCATCCAGTCCAACCATCAGCCCAGCAGGCAAGTCCTGCCACTCGGCTGCACCTCAGCTGTTTCATGCATAGAGCGAGAGCAGTATCACATATCTGTGAGAATGAAAAGCTAGTTTGTGGAAGTTCAAAAAAGCACTTGAGGCCTTTGCAAGGAAGTCATCAGAGACATCTCAAATATAATCCCACATATCCCTGTACCCAAGGCACAGCATCGTGAAGTTGTCAGAGCCTCTCATCAACCCTGGAGGAGGTCCTAGAGCGTGTTCCTTTCTGCCCGCTTCCATACCGTTTCCCTGAAGAATACTCCTTGTAGAAATAAGTATTTGGAAGTATTTCAAAACACAGCCTGAGTCCGTAACTGCAGACAAATTGTGTCAGGTGGGGTTTTTGTGTTGAAAGAACTGTCTATGTATTCAGCTGCATATTGCTGCAAACATTTAAAGAAGCTGCTTTATCCAAAAAGGAAGGACAAGTTCTTACTATTATGAAAGCTGGGGGGTTTCCAGGGTTGCTGGTGTGCCAGCAAATGATCCAGAGCCAGAAGAGATAATCACGGTAGAAACGATAGGAAAATCTACAAGCATTCTGAGGGCCACCTACGCAACATCCGCACATGTCTCATAAACCAGGTGTTACTCCCTGGAGCGCATAATTTGGGCATGCATTCAGCATGCCACTCCTAGCACCTCCTGCCTCGGATGGGACGTCACTCCCACCAGAACGATGTTGCGCGCTGCCTACAGCTACGTGTAACCCCAGCGCCGCTAACCCCGCTTCAGAGAAATCTCTCATTTACACAAGAATATGTTGTGTCAGTATAAAAGTAGCCCACAGCTGGGAATCAGCAGGAACATATTTGAGGCATAGCACTCGGAGAAGGAATAGAAAGCTGCTTTGCCCACAGCTGCCCAAAAGCAACCGTGGCAGTTTAAGTCAAAGGCTTGAAGGGAGGCGCACAGAGAAGCCAGGGGTGAGGCTCCAAGAGAGCCATAGATGTGCACTCCAGAAAACGGGCTACAAAGCACTAACTCCATACATCCTGCAGCAGTGCAGCCTGCTTGCTCAGCACGTGGATCCCTGCACCATTCAAGACAGGAGAATTTCTCCTCCGTGCACCAGCTGCTCTCAGGAGTCGAAGCTGAAATCCAAGCAATAGCTCCTCATTCTTTTCAAAAACTAAACAAGAAAAAGCAACTTAAAGAAAAAAAGCAATCCCTAGTTAGGAGCCTGCTCCACCACAGAATGAAAGAAGTGCTTACTTTTCTTCAGGAAGAGATTACATTTCTTGTACCAGGCTGAAGGTGGTCATGAAATGGGGTTCAGCGCATGGATGTAGTTCTGGAGGATTCTTGTTCTAATAAATAAGCATAACTCTGGGGGAAACCTCTGTCAATACAAATCCTATGGAAAATATTGCTCCTGTAGACAGAAGAGACCAGTTCTGTTTGTGTATTCAGGCACTGCATACATGAAGATATTTTAGAGGCCTCTATACTTAGCCATTGTGGTTTCGATCTTTCCCAGGCCAGAGGTAGCTGTGTAAGCATATAGTCAGCATGGGCTAAACAAGTACATTTAAAACCATGCTATTATTACCAAGTTAGTTAAAGAAGGCTTTTTTGTTGTTTTTTGTTAAGTTCTGTAACTCAAGATGAAATCCTTAGAGAAAAAAAAAAAGCCAACACTCTTCTAGCCCTTACAATGAGCTGTGTTTCTTTTCAGTACCTCCTTACGCCTAACTGCAGCCAGACCACCTCAGGTCACGAGCTCATCTGATCTCACCCTGATGGCAGGGCTGGGTCCTGCCGATACCCCCAGGAAAACCCAGGGTGCCACAGGAAGCGATGCGGTGACTCAGTCAGTGTCACTCTTTCCTCTGAGTCAACACCGACCCAGTGTTTCACTGCAGTGCTGGAGGGTGCTGACCCGCATGGAGGGTTGTCTTTCAGAGGAAATAAATGGGTGCCTGACCACGCTTGAGGTTATTAAAGACAACATGCTGCTTTACACAAACATTGGCATTTGGCTACGTGACCGCTCCTATGTGCATAATTACACTTCTGCCTCCCTCCGCTTTATGCCCTGAATTGTGTCAATAGCTGCTGTGTTTCGCTCAGACCTAAAGGCACTTCAGAGGTTGGAGAAGCAACTCCAGCAGAGCACAAAACTAAGAGCCTCAAATTTTATTGCAGCTCCCACCTCCGGCTGGCCACATAACCTTGAACATGTGCCTTCTACCTTCTTCCTCTACCTTGGTTTCCCCACTGGGATTGTGAGAAGAATCTCTTCTGTAAAGTGCTTTGAGCTACTGATGGAAAACCCCACCTAAGAGATCACCATAAGGATGAGTTATACAAGATGGTACTGTTAATTTGGTACATTTATTAAACAGTCTAGGATTTTTTTTTTTTCCCAGTAGAAAACGTATTAGTTTTCTAACCTAAGAGAGACTTCTAAAGACAGCAGTGAAGTTTCCTGCATTTGATATAATTGTGACCTATGATCTTTGTGTAATGCAAGATGTGCTGAATTACAGACCAGGCAGGCATTACACCCTTTGATGTACAAGAGTTCAGGGATGCCTACACTGCAAGGCAAGTAAGCTCTCCAAAGGTGCTGAGCATTAGCAGGATTCTTGTTCATAGGCAACTCAGCTGCCTATAATTATCTGAAGAAAAATTCCTCCTCTTCTTCCCTAATCCCAGTACCCTGATGACATGCTGCGTTTGCTCTATGGACTAAACTTCAGAACCACGTAACATTTACAACATCCAGTCCTAAAAGCACATGAAAAATACACCTGGTTCTGGGATTTGGCACAAACTCAGCCCAGGTTCACCGAAAGGTTTGTGACCCTTTTGAGCACAGCTGGGACCAAGTTACAGTTTTGCACCATACTTCGTGGCTCAAACAAAGAGATCTGATTGCACTCCGAAGCTTTGACCAAGATGCACTTGGAGAGTTATGAGTTCATACTCTCAGTCATAAACTTGGTTCCAAACTCAGGGACTGCAATCTGCCCTGAACGAGAGCAGATGGAGCATCTGCAGTCACCAGGATTTCAGAAAGGATCAACCTGACTCTGGTGGCAGCGACCTGACAGCCAGCCTGACCGCTACCAACGGTGAGATGGCCAGGAGTATGCCAGCAGTGCAGTTCAAACCAGGACTCACTTTGAAGCAAATCTCCCATCATTCCCACTGTCCGTGTGCTGGTCTGCAACTTGGAGCAGCCTTTAAGCTGGCAGAATGGATTCCTTTTGGCTCAAATTGAACACGCCAACGTGCCTGAGGGGGACACCTCACACTCCTTCATGTCGTAGGACCTAATCAGAGCCAATCCTAGACAGGAGCCCCCACCATGCTGCTATGTGGATGTCTCCAGCACCCACTGCTTCACCCTCCAGCCCCATTCTATCTGCCAGCATGGGCACAGCCCCCTTGAAACTGGGGCCTGGCTGCACAAGAACCAGAGTGCAGGATAGCAGCAGTACCCAGTTCCTCAGGCTGTCTGTTTATGAGCACCCTCTGCTGGATATCACCAGGCTTTCTTCCATCCAGGCCAGCTTTGCTAGCACACTACCTTGGCCAAATCAGCAAGAAATTGGGGGTCGGAGGCAGGGGGCTTGCCTTGAGCATCCCCAGGAAGCCCCCTGTATACAGTCCCCCTGTATCCTGCTGCATTGCTCCTCCCCATGAGGAGGGGAACCGTAAGTGCTCTGATGCTGCCAAGTTTCCTGCTGGGCCACATGAGGGCCTGCAGAGCCCACCTACCCACTGCAGCGCACATGGTGCACGATTGTCATCTCAGATCTACGGACAGAGAAGATGATGGCCACGCTTGCCACACATCGACCCGCAAGTGATTAGAAGCTCTTGGTCACCTCTGACTCCAGCCATGTTTACAGACAGCTCTTGATGCAGAGGTGCTTGGGAACATGAGGCTCTAACTCAGCATCCATCCCCAGGTATTCCAAAGGAAGGCACTACGCATCCATGGGGCCAGCTTAACCAGCTGCAGATGGAAGGTTGTCTGGGAGCAGGAGGCCCAATACCTCCTGAAACAGCTAGAATAAAATCCATAAATCGTAAGAGTTTTATCCATAGAAATATCTAATCCTTTCTGAATTCTACTAAATTCTTGGTCTCAATTATTTATGTGCTGCAAGAAAAAGTAAGTTTCACCTATGTCAGATGTTTTGTTTCAATTGGAAACCTTGTACTACGTAAAAGTACACACAGGAATGCCTGGTTTACTTCTCTGCGCTTCTACGTTTATATGCTTCTGTCACGTTCCTTTTTATTACTCTTCACTCTAACTACAGACGCATAATCTTTTCAAGTCTCTCCACAGCACTAAGCATTTTCATCACCTTTTTTCTGCTAACTATTTGTAGCAGAGTGACCGGAAACAAACACCTATGGTATTTTATTTTTAAGAGCAGAGGCCAGGCCGGCAGAGAATCGCACATCTTCTACCCAAAGGGAGCCAGCGGGTCCCCATGAGCAGCAGCCTTCTGCAGTCACCTCGAGTGGCAGAGGAAGCGACACCGCAAAACTCACAACTGCTGGAGCGGTTCTGCACTCCAGCGCCATGCCAGCCAACGTCAGCTGTGGTAAAGCAGACGAAAAGGCATGAAACCCCATTGCCTGCCAGAGAACAAAGTCTCCCACTCATTCCTTCAGAAAGTTAAAGGTACTCATTTCTGAGGGACTTGTGGGGTGGGCAGATATGTTCACGGCAGTTCTCCAAAGATAGCTCAGAAATAACCTGGGAGGATCCCAGATGAAGGCTGGGTGTCTTCTTACATCTGTCTGGTTTGGGAGATGGAGTGTAAACAGTGGCACATTAGCTTAGATTAATTACAGACTGCCGGTATTTTGCTTTCATGTAGCGAACTCCGGGAACATAACACCGCTGATAATTAAATAGCGCCTTCCATCAAAAGGCTCCGAACCACCCAGCAAACCGGCCAAGCTGTTAAGGTAGGGCTGCTGGAGAGGGACACAGCAGCAGCTTAGAAGGACACAGGAACACAGAGCACCAGTTCAGGAAACAAAACATTTCTACCCAAACTACAGAAGGGAATTACTGTGCGTTTTACATCACGTGCTCCACAGCAAGACCTGGGAGGATTAGCAGGAGCGCCAGGAGACCTCCGCCAGTCACACACGCTTTTATATCCCCCCAGTAAGACTGTCTTTCCCATGGCACAACACCGAATTGTATTTTTTCACTCCTGCAGCACTGGTACAGCACCTATGAGGGGGAATATTAAATAAAATAAATCTCCTACTCGGCCTTCTGCAGCCATGGGGTTTCTTTGCGGCTTTGCTACAGAGTATGAATAAAGTCCTGGTTTTATTTAGGAGACAACAGCCTTCATCTAAACGTGGATGAGAATATACTGAATAGGAGATGGGTGCAAATAGAAAAGAGCTTGCAGCAGCGGGATTAACCTTCTGCCTTAACACATTCCCTCCTTCCCCACACACGTGCTTCTCCTCAGTTCTTTGGGGCTTTGTGCTGAGGCCACCATCACAGTCGACCAGTGCAGCGTAGACACTGGGAGATGGATGAACAGACGGGCACCCTCCTTCCCATGCACTACATCCCAGCAGGGTTACCACCTCCCCTCTCCTAGCTCATTTCCTCCTCTGTCCCTGCTCTTCCCAGACACCAAGGCATCTTTCCCCTTCTTCATCCCCCTCCTCACCCTCTTGCACTCAATATCTGCAAACTGAGGGGAAGCTCATGGCCACTCCTGCTGGCACAGCTGAATGAGTTGCTGCTTTAAAGCCAGACCGCTCCCAAAAACCACAACCCCAACTTGTCAGCTGTTCTCTCAAAGGCACCGAAACGCAAGAGCCATGTAGAAGGCAAAGAGCTGCCAGGATCTATTCACTGCTCTATGTTCACGCTTGCAATGGGCATCAGGACTGGTGAGGAGCAGCAGGCCTAAGTTTCTCCTCCCCACGGAGTCCTCTGGTAGACCAGAACTCTGCAGTTTATGAACATGAAATCTCAAGACTTGATGTTCTCTGCAGGATGTTTCTTGCCCTGGAGTCCCAGGCCAAAGAGCATAGGGAAGCACTAACACACCTGTCAGGAGGTATCCTGAGTTGTAGCAGGGGCAGGGAGAGGGGTTTGAGGAAGAAAGAAGAGAGCAAGCTGCATACAAGAGCAGCACTTACTTTTGAAGGGTTAATTACACATTCTCATGGCTTAGTTAATGACCTGAGATGGACAGGTACCATCCACCTGGCACCTCCTCACCAAATAAATCATAAACACCACCTTCATGGTGAGTAGCACACACAGGATTGCTTTCTGTGCTACCACTGAACAAAACCCATGAGCATCCAACCCTGCTGAGCAGCAGGTGGATCACATGGCCATGGTCGTGCCTTCTGCACACCTTGGCTAGGAAACTCTCTGCCCCCAGCCCCACCATCCCCAGAACAGCAAGGCAACCCAGCCACAGAACAGTGCCCACTTGAAGAAAGCACAGGAAAAGCAGAGATACAAAGCTGTCAAACACCTGCCAAAATATCTGCTAGGAATGTTCACTCACCTACCATCTTCCTAGGAATCACCGGGCAACCAAAAGAGCAGGACGGACACAGAGCTGAAGTATTTCTGTTTTCCTAACACTTTGCCGTTAGAGAGGACAAACCACACCTGGCAGGCTCAGATGGTAATGACAATCCTCTGCCCTCCCAGCTGCTTGCATCCTTAGTGCCAGGTGAAACCTATGAAGAGAAGGCATTGCTCCACCTTGTCAGAGGTCACAAAGCCAGAGATCTCAGCCCTCATCCTCACATCTGAATCCTCCTAAATACATGTTAAGTATTTCATTGTGGATGGTACAAAGTGCACATCAGGTGGTTCAGGGACTGTGGGTCAGGCTCCTGGTATGTCCAGTACTCTACACAAGTGGAATGTGATGGTCTTGGTCTGTAGTGTGGGCCTGGTTTGCTGGGCACCATGAAACAGAAGGCAGGATTTACTTTGTTATCTCTGGATATATGTTCGACCTTACTCTGAACAGTCTCCTCATCTCCTAGTTTACTAAGACTGCCGTAGACACAAGCATTCCTCTCACTCCTAGAGAAGAAGAAAGAAAAACACATTCAGCAGCCAGAGATGTGACTGCCGTGTGTCAGACATGCAGGCAGGAGCTGCTGGTTTGCTCTAGGCAGACAATGAGGGCTTCACCACCTATCTATCAGGGTGAGTTCCCCAGGGGGCCCCAGCTCTGTGTTACCAGTGCAGCCACAGTGGGCCTGCTGAGGTAGAGAGCCAAGCTAGCTCAGGTGCAGCACCTCAACATTTCCACGCTCTGGAAATGTGGAAGGAAGTCAAGCCTCAAATCAGGGCTAGAAGCTGCAAATCTAAACCCTCTCTAGGCACTAAGTTGTGTCTGTTCATCATGCATTTCTTGGAGATATACCCTTCTGTCCCAGTATATCCAAAAGCCCAAGGACTGCAGTTGTCAGTGCGCTGCCAGAGCTGGAGTTCCCCCTGATATATTTAGAGCACTCGGTATCAAACCAGCTCCTCTACTCAGTACGCCATGATACTCAAGCATGAGATATTTTTTATTTACTTTTTAAGGTGTCCTATCCGAAGAAGCCCTTGGATCTTAAACCTGGTTGCTGAACAAGAAAATGATGGTTCTCCGGTGTTATTTTGTTGCTGCAGTGAGCTTGTTTTTTTATTTCAGAGAGAAGGTTTTCCGTCTCGATTTTCAAGGACAAGCTCCTGATCGAGACTAAAATTCTGGGTGAGACAACTGCCCAAATGCATCTGACCCTAGGTCGAAAATAAAAGCTGGCTTCCCCCCGTAGTTTCCAAGTAAACTCCACCAAATGACGCAGTGCCCCGTACTGCATTTCACAGACGCTGCGGATATATTTAGTGTAGGATGCCCCTCCCAAAGCGCAGCTTGGGGTACAACTGGCCGAGCAGAACCCAGACAGAAACACGGGAAAACGAACCCAGCAAACCACTCTCTGCACTGGTAGCGTGGCTTTTGTTTCTTTGCTTTGCTGCAAAAACGAAACAAAACAAAACCGCCACCAACAAAAACAAAAGAACTTCACAAGAGGAGTTTTATTTTCAGGTCAGGAAGCAAAGCCAGGAACCATAATTAGGTTCTGGAAATTAGAGGTTTAATTTATTGGTGTTGTCAAATGTCCTTTGTGTTTCCCTCCGAGCCCAAGAAGGGAACGTAGAGGACACGTGCTTCTCGGGTGTGTTGTAAGAGGAAAGGGAAGCAGCGCGACACGAGCATCACAGAAGAATGAACACACTGGGACTCCCCTCTCAGAGGTGTAAAACCAAGGGGCCGCTGGCAATACTAGCAATATTGAGGTGCATAAAGAAGCACGCTGGCTGCTTTGGCTATGTATAAAAGCGCCTGAGGAAGATGGAATAATACATTATCGCAGATTAGAAGTTAAACAAGAAATCAAGCCAAAACCTAACCACAAGGTTGCACAAACAGGAGAATCCAGACAATACCCTTATCCCGCAGCTTTCCCTAACAAAGGTGATTCTTCTGTAAGCCTTTGGGAACCTTTTGTGCTGAGAGAGGAACTTTCCGTTCAGAGCTAGGCTAAGCGGAGTGCGATTCATTAGGCAGACCTCAGTGCAAAGCACAAAGCAATTTCCCTTATTGTTTTCCTCATCCCCAGATGGGAGGAGGTTGGATGGGGCCAGGGAAGGTTCATGGCCATGAAAAGACTTTAATGTCTGAATGGTACCACAAGCACAAAGACAAAAAGATTTCTCAGAGCTGCACTGCTTCATTCTCCTGCGGCAATTTAGGAGGTTGAGCTGAGTAGCTGCCTCCCAGATTTCCCAATCTTTCTTCCTTTTCCCCTGAGCAGTGCTCTCACTCTCCCAGCCTCCCTCCTGTGGCCTTCCTTCAGCCAGCAATGCCTGAACGCAGTTTTTTGCCCCCAGAACATCATCGGTGCCCCAGGCCAGCCTACAGAGAAAGGAGACTATTATTTAAAGAGGTGCAGAGAGGAACTGGGATGTGATCTTAATCACTGGCCCTGGGGTATCCTACAGCCCAGGACCACAGTGTGCTGAGACATGAATAACTCTGCTCCTGTGGGGAAGGCTGGGCACTCTGGCCATACCTGACAACGATCCAAGAGTCAAGCAGGTTTAGAAGTCCTTTTGCACATCGGTGTCCTGTTTCAGGGTCACACAACCGCAGAGAGGAATAATAGCTTGCAGCATACGACTTGAGGAAACCTCTTTTTCTTCTCAGAGTCTTGAAAAGCAGTAAGATCTTTCTCTGATTTGAGATAAGCAATTGTTCATAAGAACTCCTGCAAACATTTCCTGTCCTGTAGACTGTTTCTGTACACACTGCTGAAAATCTGATACCTGAACACACCAGGGTAACAGACGTGGCTTCTTATCCCTGAGTGGATGAGTACAGTTCCTAGAAACAAATTTAGGATGCAAATATTCGAAGTGAAGTTGTCAAAATGCAGGCCCCTTCAATAGCGTCTGCTATTGGTAGTTATGAGCATTTCTGTTATTAAAAGCCCTCGTTAGAATATTCACAAAGAGCACGGAAGAGTCTTCAATCACAGTCGAACGCCACTCTAAATACTGGCCGAAATTAGAAGAAAAGTTAAAACATTCACCTGGCTCATCATCATTCCCGTGATGTAATGTTTGCAGCAGGCCCGCCAAGGCAATCCACAGGGGAAGCTGCCGTGAGAACCACTCTTTTCCCCTTCAAGAACATGTCTCCTGCTCGTTTAGACTAATTGATTTCACACACAGTTGTTTATGTGTGTGGCCTCCCTTGATTTTCTCAGCTCTCTTGGCTCCAAACAAAACAGCTTAGGGACATAGATGGAGCCAGTTGCATTTTGGAAGAGTGGAGATAACACCTCAAAGCCAAACAGAAAAAGACATTTCTTGGTTCAGAGACTTTCTCTGGATTACGCTTCGAGGCAACTTTACAGAAGCACGCTTCTGGGGAACACCATGCAACTGCTTCAGAGACAGCACGCGGAGCCCGGAAGACATCCCCCACCATAGTGGAAAGGGGAAGAAGTAACTTCTGGGCAGGAAGATATATGGCAGCTTGCAGGATATCAAACAACAGACAACCAAGTAGCTGTCTCACGTTTTCAAACGTCCCGACGTCCCATGAGAGCTTGTAGCTATGCCAAGAGAGCATCGGAGTTCTGCTTTGTGCGTGGATTCTGTATCAGGAAGCCGTGCAGTGAACTACCAAACACTGGTTAGAAAGGAAAATTTATCTTGGGCAAGAAATCTGGATATTAATTTGAAAACACAACACAGAGTAAGGAAGATTAACTGCCCTCAGCCTCTCCAGACCAGCCATGTGGACGCGCCGCAGATTCAATCTGCAGTGAATTACAAGTCATCACACACAAAGTATTGGAGTAGCCAGCCAGCAAAACCAGTGGAAATATACTTTTGTGGGTCTGGTCAGAGAATGGAATCTCTGTTCCCCATGAAGGTCTGGGATTTCAGCATTTGCCTTCATCCCAAGGAAGGATGAAAGGTCAAAATATTATACTATTTCATGCCATGAACAATTCCAAATGCTTTTGATTTGAAAATGCAGAGAAAAAAACAGGGTATTATTGATAGAAACAAAACACTCAACACAAAACACTGATGAAAAACCAGAGATTTCAGTATCTTGATCTGAAATTTAAACTCCTGTTTCAGGTTTCAACTTCACATGACACTAAGTCTGAGTGGCAATTGCAAACAGAAATCATTAGGTTTTGAAACATCACTATGAAAAAACATGTTTTCCTTCTGAAAATTTCACTGTAGACCAAAGCATGTCTTCTAGTCAAAACCTATTATTTTACCAGCTCCATGTCTGTTCCTGTCGCCTGCTTGAGGAGTGGGCATGTGCTCCAAGGATATGGATGTCCCCAGTATGAGTACGCCCAACTGGACACACCAGGAACCAGGTGTGGTTGGCTTCTGTGAGGAACTAGTATGCCATCACCTACACTTACACATTAGACTCTGTCACATCCTACTCTGATACATTACAGAGCAATTACTGATTTTAACTTCAAGGAAAGGGTCTGTAGTGTCGGATGAGCTCTGGACAACAGAGCCCCACTTTTACACACAGATGATGGGGAAGATCTGGAGACAGCCCTAAATGCCCCACAGAGCAGCACTTCTTATTTAGCACGTTTGATTACAGCACTCTTTCCCATGGTCTGCTTTGCGAAATCTTGGAAAGGACAGGGCAAATGGGACTCTGGAAACATTAAATCACCTCTTAACACTTGTTACTTATTTAATATTGATTCTTTACAGAAATAAAACAACAACAACAACAAAAAACCAAAACGAGATCTGAAATGAAACTGCAGGAATCCTCAACATCTCTGAAGATGTCTTTAAGCAAACGTAAAACCAACAGCAATCTCTGCCCTGTGCAAAAATAACCAGTGTTTTCTGAAGAGGTGGGGACAACGAGAGAAAGCAGTATAGCACAAACACGGGGTTGTGAAGTTCAACCAAAAAGGCACCCACACCACTAATGTCTGGTTTTCCTGACAAATGGGACGAGGAGCATGAGCCTGCAAGTCTGCACTGCATTAACACCACACAGCGAGTCGATCTATGGCAACCAGTTACAGGCACAGGACCTCAAGTTATAAGTCAGCAAGTTGGTCTGGAAGAACACTAGTACGTGCTGAGGTGTACTGAGAGAAAGCACTACCAAAGGAAAGAGTGGTAGGATCAAGTGATACGTTTAACACTCTTGGCACTGAAAGTCAAAGGCTCCTGCCCACTTGGGCAGAGGAGATGAAGGGATAAGCAAAGCTCAGTGAGAAGGAGATTTCAATGACAACAGCGCTCAGCAGGGCAGCGACATCTGCCTGAGATCCAAATGGGGATTGGATTTTGTGAAAGTAACTACACAGCTTTCAACACCAGAATGAGCCTCCTCCACTGGCAGACCTTCTGGGTGACAGTACATGACTTGGGAATGGGAACTGCTTGGGGGATCTGTCAGTCCCACAGGGTATCCTCCTCCTGGGCCTCCCTCATCCGTGCACATGTCCTCTTGCACAAAGGCTTGACTGATAATCCAAAGAGGGATTGGGCCTCAGTGAAAACTTCTTTTACCAGGAGGAAAAATGGGTCTGCATAAATACAGAGCCTGCATAGGTGAGAGGCAAAGCGCTTCATCCATCCATGCTGTGATGGTGAGCGGTACTCAGCCACCTTCCATCTGCTCAGCTTGGAGGTGACTGCATGAAGCACGAGGTTCACCAAGCCAGATCTCACACAGGTTCACAGAAAGTGGCAAGGAACTGACAGAGCCTTATCTCTAATGTATTTAAAATACATTTCCTAATTTGGCTTCGACCATAAGCCAAAGTCAGGCTTCATTAGAACAAACTGACTCTGTCTAAACATTACCACTTTTCCTATTGCTTGCAGCTTGGTTTTGTACTTGACTTCAAGCATCACCTTGCACCTCACTAAGGCCTGGCCAAGACTACTATCAAGTTTATCCCACAAAACTTTGTTAGTTTGTGGAGTAATAAAAAACAACAACACCCCAGTTAATACCATTGTGCTGCCATTTATCCCAGCAGGAGTTGGGATTTTGCTGTTGCTGCTCCCATTCATGCTCCTCGAAGGTGTCACAAACAGGCAGGTAGTGCCAGTGCTGTTCTGCTGTGGATGGGATCTAACAAGAGCGGTCGAGTGCAGACAGAGGCTGACAGGAGTCAACCATTCCCTGTAGGTAAATCTGACCTAAAATGGCACCATTTTCTTTGAAAATACAGAAGTTTTACAAGCCTAGTGGACAAACAAATGTGGTTGTTACGTGCAGTAGGTTCTTATCCTTTTGGTGTGACACTGTAGTTATGCAGACTGGTAGATCAACTAAGCGAGTTGTGCAGAAAACAACCGGCTCTCGAACCTTTCAGGATTGCACATGCCCCTTGGAAAGCAGCAGAGATGCTGAAAGAGCCTGAGCAGCCACAGTAAAAACTGCACATAAACAGCGTTGCGCTCACCGAGCTCACCCAGCTGAAAACTTTCTCGCCATTAATAAAAAATTATTAGAAGTTCATTTTTGTCCTTTGGCAAAACTCCCAAACAGCTTGTTAAGAATAGATGGAAATGGGGAATAGTTATAAAAACAGAGGAGAAACTGTGACAGGGAATTGGCTGTAATTCACACGAGCGCTAACTCGGCTCTACCTGCATGGTGGGCCGCGAACTCCGCAGGTGGAACAACAGCTGCAGTCACACGCAGGGCAGCAGATGTCAGTGGGAAACCTCGTGCACACTCTGTGCCGGAGCAAGAAGTGACACCCTGGTTCAAAACCAGAGGTCTCCCCCACAGCACGCAGGGTAATGGGGCTACCTCATGAATATCTGCATCCCCTCAATGCAGGACTGTAAAATTCCAGTTTGTTTTTTAGTACACGTGGCTGGGCAGAATCAATGGTGATGACAGCCACAGGGTACCCAAAGCATCCCAGCTGTGACACAGAAATGATAACGGCAACACGTACTAAACAAAACCCCAGCATTCTGCCACATCCAGTATTTATGGTAATTATAGCAAGTCTGTACCGCTGAACATCATTGGGAAACCTCTAAACTGCTCTATCTGTAAAAAGAGAAGGAGAAAAGGAACTTCATTTTCTTCTGCACGCTATCAGTTTTTTATGACTTCAGCCAACCCTGGAGTACTTAGGAACACCCCAGAGACTAATGAACCTGGCAGCCACAAAATGATATTCTCTGAAAAACGTCCTATTAATGGCGTACTTGGGCTCACACGTTTCTCTCGTCGTTCTTTGATGTGTAACAAAGCTCAGAGAGGCTTTAACAGCTAAGCGAGGATACGCTCAGTTTATTTGCTTCAGAACTGACCTGTACGTAACAGAGGTGCTCCAGTGCTCCAGGACTCTGTGGAACAGCGATACTGAAACAGCCAAGAAACAGCCAAGAGAACAGTTGGAAGATAAATTTAGGGAGAACACTGAGAACACAGGTATCAGTATTGGTATGGCTGTTATTAACCCTTTGCCCTTAGCAATGTTTAAAAAAATAGCCTAAACACATGCTCTACCCAACAACTTCAGTCTCCTTCATCTCCAACGCTTAGAGAAAGTACACTCTATTCTCCCCAAATCCTTCAAAATAAAACTACAACTTAAGCTTTATATTTAAAAAAAAGTTCACACATAAACTTGATATAGAAATATATATATATATACATATATATATAAGATACAATGCTGCTCTCCTTTTCTTTTCCTAAGACAAAAGCCATCAAACCCTTCAAGCTTTTTTATGACCTAATGAAAAACAAAAATTACACCCAAACCCTTTTTGCAAGTCCCTGCATGCAACAGTGCCACAAGTTCTCTGGTCGCAGCAGATGCCCACTCAAGCAAGATGTACCCTATTGGAGCACCCCTGCTAGAGACCTACAGAATGCATTATTTTATCTGATTTCATTTTTCCTAATGCCATTCCAGCTCCTGAGACAAAGTCTTTCAAAACTGACTCGTCACTGTGAGTAATCAATTCCAGACTGCTTAAGCCTGCCCAAGTGTCAGAATGAGCCGAACCCTGGAATAAAAAAAAAAAAAAAATCAAGACCTTTGACAACGTTTCAAGCTGGATGCCCCAAATCACTAGTCACTGCTGAAAACCTCGGCCTTCGATACCCTTCCTCTGAATATAAGGGCATTAAAAAGAAGGCCACCGGCTTAGCTCAAATAGTGACAGAGGAGGCCAGGATTCAAACCATCTCTCTCATGTGGTAGACCACAGCATTAACTACACGACAACCAGGCATGCCTGGAAAAGCAGAGATCAATTAGGGGTCTCTTGCAGGGATATGCAGGACACTACTGGTCTGATCCTGCCCTTTTTATGAAGACGAGTAAGGCTGCCAGGTTGGGCCATATTTACTGTACCAGATTCTGAAACTACAGAAAGTTAATTCTGCCCAACAGAAATAGGAATGCTTCCTCTCCTTGGCTTTGCCCTCTTGCCAACTATTTTGAAGCCAAGGAGCACATCTGTAGACTCCCAAACAAACTGGGACCAGCACCAGCTCAGGGAAGCCCAGTTCCACACAAAGCAGAGTAAGGAAGACACATCCATCAGGAAGGACCTACAGACCAACGCCGGGTCCAGCAGGGCTGCAAGAGGCACAGACCCTTTAGAGACAGCCATGAGCTCTTCAGCGTGTTGGGAATCCCTCTGGGATTGATCACAGCCAGACTGAAAACGGCTGTTGAGTGTAACAGGACAAGGGGAGATGTCCCAAAGCCCATTGCAGCATACACAGGGCAAGAAAAGAACATCTGGAGATGACAGAGACAGAGACCCTCCAGCCTGAGGGCTCTGAGGTTCCCTTTTTGCACAGTCAGGTTTAAAAATAAAGCCAGAAGCGGGGAGGACGAGCTGCCCAGGACCTAGAAAGAACCAGTGCCTGCCGGAGAGAAGTACTGAGCAGAAAACCACGGGCCCGAGGCCGCCAGGAAACACTGCAGCACGAGCCAGACCCGCAGCTCAGCCACAAGAGAGCAGGTTGGCTTTGGAGGGATGAAGCCAGCCAGGGAGTTAAATATAGACAGGTAAACAGAGCAAGGGGAAGAGACAGGGTTCACACAGCTCCTGCCGCCTGCCTGTGCCTGGGCCTGGGGAGGACACCCCAATAAATGCGCAGGGTGCAACCACAGGCGAGGGTGCCTCCATGTAGGCCTGACGGCCTGCAGAGCCATGTCCCCCAGGGAGGTGTGCGTGGGCTGCAGTCCCATCAGCCGGGCTCTGATGGATGTGAGGCTGCACGCAGACAGAAGGTACCAGAGAAAATACAAGAAGGTCACAGAGATGGTGTGGTGCCAGAGCCCTGCTGAGCAACCATGCTGAGGGAAAAGGGCGTGAAGGAAGAGGCTTGGTGATTGCTTGTGACACTTAATGAAAGAAGAAGGAGTTAAAGTCTTGCAAACTCAGCCAAATTTTAACTTGAGTCTTCCCGGCCCAGAGGACTCGAGGGGATACACAGCACTGCCTTCCTCCAGCTGTCTGCAGCCTCACTGCAAGTCATCAAACTCTACAACGTGTTTCACAGCGTCCAAGGACAAGTGAAGGATCCCCACAGACGGGCAGGCTGCGGCATACAGAGGTCTCGGCTTGCAAAGCGCTTCTGCGAAGAAAGGCTGCGTAATTACAAGGGACGTGAGAGCATCCCTACTTTGCGAGACAGCTGCACTGAGAGGCAGCAGTCTGCTTTCAATGACCCTGCTGCTCTGCCTCCCTCGCAGCAGACGAAGATTTGTGTGAGCTTTGTCAACCTGCACACCAAGGCTCAAAGGGGCATGGGTTGCACGGCCCGGTCCTGCCACGATTCTGTACGTACGTTTCCATCCAGCTATCTCTGCAGCCAGCCCCATCACTCATGAAATAAAGCGCCTCTTCCAAAAAGATAGTCGGTCTTTATTTGAGGATTTTAAGAGCTAACATTTCCTTTGGCAGTTTGTTCCGATGGCTCATCACCCAGCTGTCAAACACGATGCCTAGTGCTAACATGAATGCACACAGCCAAAACATCCGTCCACGCACTGTTGCGCACAGCCCTCTCCTTGAATCAAAAAGCTCTCTGAGTACCAGCCAATTCCTACCACTGAATGCACTTGGCTATCACACCAACCCACCTCCCAGTTCCCTCTCTGAAATGCTACTTAGGTCCACATTCCTTAAATCTCCCATCAGAAAGGATTGTTTCCAGACCAGGAACAACTCCCATGACTCCCCTTTGCACCACCTTCAATGTTAATGAAGTCGTATTCCTTTTCCAGCAAGCCAACATCCCTTCCTCTGTACATCACAGACTGGGCAGCCGTACGTGACAACATGCCTTGGCTATCCACGTCCTGATTTAAGAAGCACTGTGCTTAAAAGTCTTTCTGAAACACTTCTTGCGTGCGCGTCCAATTAATTTTTAAATGATGAAATGGTTTTCACCAGAACTCTGATCAGCCATTAGGAAAAAGTTCTTCTGAACAGAAACAATTTATATTCATTTAACTGAGCAATAGTGCAGTTGTCAGAAAAGACTGGTTTCCCTGCACGCCTCGAAACCCAAGCCCGACAACTTCGGGACAAAAGACCCGAGATCTAAAGCAGCCCAGGAACACAGAGGCCTACTGGACTACAAAAAGAACACTAAAGGTGATCCCACTATCCCAAAGGTGATCTATCTGGGTTTCTAAATTTCACAACGTTTGATTGCCTGAAAGCACCCAAACTCCTGGAAACTTCAGTATACACGAATGTGATTTTTTCTTTAAAAAGCTGTTTCTGGTCTTTGAAGAAAAAGCCTGGAAAAGACTTTCCAATGACTGACTACCTATAAAAAAGTAAGGAAAACCAACTTCTTAGACCCAGCACTTCCAAGACTTCAATTTTTTCAACCCATCTCGTGGATTTTTCTGGATTGGAGGGGAAGGGGCTGGGAGAGGAGACCCTCAGTGGTGGAAGCCAGCAGCAATTTCAGCTTCAGCATGCCCCAAAAAGAGGCTAGAAACACACACAAGGACATTTTAGCTTTGCATACAATAGAGACTGGGCAAAGGACACAGGGGCTGCTTACAGCTGCCGAGAGGAGAGGTGAACCAATCCCCATGTCACCGAATGAGCTGCGGGGAGACTCGCTTCCAAAAGGAAGGAATCCCTTGCTGACGCTCCTGGGCACGGAGCGTGAGTGAGCGATGGAGCCTGGGAGCTCAGGAAATCCACGGCTGGGCTGTGGCCAGCTCTCCTGTCCAACTCTGCCTCCTACCCTCATCTGGCAGGCAAACCTTTTGCTTTTCCCCTCATATACTTGGCTGGTTTCATGAAAGAAGGAGGAGAAAAAAAAAAAAAAAGAGTGCTTGGGCTAGCTTTGCTGCCACACATGGTGGCTTATTCCACGTTTTGGATGCGTGAAGAAAACTCCACCTGAACTCTTTCAACGCCCGACCTTCACTTTGTACAAATCCACGTGTCCATGGATGGGACAGTGGTTCAAGAGGAGTTTGTCCCTCCTGTGACCTTTGGGAAAGTCCTCAGCAGGAAGGAACATTCAGCATGTAACAGTGTGGAGTCAGGAGAGGAGGTACTGGGGCAAAAGGCAGCCTCTGCGCACCACTGAAGTGTGGTAGGGCACACTGTCAGAAACGTGCACTTGAAGAACGTGATGGATGTGCACCAGTTCCTGGCTACAAAGAAAACGAAGCAAGAACATAAATACTGGTCCACGTGTGAGCAAGAGCGCTGCTCTGTCACAAAAAGCACACAAACACATGAGTAGGTGGGTGCAGACAGAAGAGTGAGGGTGATGGTGAACACTTGCTGGACAGCATTAGGAGGCAGGACAAAGTTGCACAGGGAGCACGACAAGGATGCTCAACTGGTGGTAGAAGAAATACGCAAAGAACACGGGGCAGCAAAGCGCGTCACGGCACACAAGAATCTATCTGGGGAAGTTCCTCTGCCTATACCACTATGAGAGAAGTACTGCACCACGATGCTCAGGAAAAGCGAGTTTCGTAGAGCAGCGTGCCTGTTATGGGCACAGCTGCGATGCTGGCACCCTGGTGCCGTGACACCAGACGCCGCATCGCTACTTGAGCCTGTCTCCAGGGCACGAGCACCGTCTCCCGTGCTGCTGCCCGACTCGAGGCCCGCTGCCGCATTCAGGGCACGAGGGCCAGAGCGACAGCGTGGGCACGGGGCTCGCAGGAGGGTACGGGACCTCGTCCCAGAGGAACACCCCTCCTCCTCGGGGAGTACCGCCCGCCTTACCGGGGTACACCTGCTTTGCCAGTCCCGCCCGTCGCATCACCGAGGAGCGGCCGGCCGCGGCCGACCCGCCTCTCTCCCACCGCCGCGGCCCCCGGGCGCTTTCCCCCGACTCTCCGTGCCGGGCCGAGGGGCGCCGGAGGTCCCCGCCCGCCCCCAGCCCGCGTCCCGCTCGGCGCCCCCCCGACGGCCCCTTCCCCGCCGCCGGAGCAGCGCGGAGCGGCGTCCGTCCGAGGGTGGGGGGGAAGTGCGCGGGGCTGCCGCGGGCGGGCGGCGAGAAGCGCTGCCGCGCTCGGGGCTGCCGGAGAGCGGCGACCCCCGGCGCCGCCTCTCGCCGTGGACGGGACGGGAGCGGCCCGCGGAGCCGCGCCGCCCGGCAGCGGGACGCCTCCCTCCCCGCCCTCCTCGTTCTCCTCCTCCTCCCTGCCCCGCCGCCGCCGGCCGGGGCCGCCTCCTACCTGCATCTCCCCGGCGCCGTGTCCCCGGGCGGCGACGGCAGGTGAGCGGGTGCCCGCGGCGGGCACGGGGCCCCGCGCCCCCCGCCGCGGCGGCCGGAGACCGCTTGGGGACGCACCTGCCCCGGGGGCCGCGGCCCCCGCGCCGCGCTGAGCCCCCGCCGGCGGCGAGAGGGGAGCGGGGGGCGGCTCCCGGCGCTGCCCTCCCCGGCGGCGCTGGGCTGCGGGATCGGAGGCTCCGAGGGCGACTCCCGGCCGAAGTTGGCGGCGGCGAGTGCCGGGCCCGGGAGGTGCCGGCGGATCCCGGGGGCTCCGGCCGCCTCCGCCCCGCCTCCCCCCGCCCCGCGCCCGCCCCCTGCGCCCGCCCCGCCGCGGGCACCGCCGCCGCCGCCGGCGGGAAGGGGACGGGCGGCGGGCTGGGGCCGGCCCCGGGGCGCCGCCGGCGGGGAGCTCCGCGCCGACGGCCCGGAGTGGTGGAGTGGGACGGGGAGACTCTCCCGGGGCACCGGGCCGCCCGCGGGTCGCTGCCTCCACAGCTTTTGCCGTGGGGAGCGGACAGCCGCTCGGGGGGAACGTACCGGGAGCCAGGGGCGGTGTGGAGCTGTCGGGGGGTTGGTTCCCAGCGGGCAAAGCCACCCCGTGCCCATATTGTTGGCATCACGTCGAGGGACTCTCCCCCGCCTCTGCGCCCATTACACTCGACAGATTCACTGCCAGATTCTGGCTTGCCCTGATAGGAGCGGGGGGGGGGCAGGGGGGCACGTGCAGGATCACCGCGTCTTGACGTGGGGATCGCTGAGCACGGTGCCCAGCCCTTGGCGTGGCTGGGATGTGAGCGTACACAGTTATGTGCCTGGCCTCGGAGCTGGGTGGCAGCCCAATGGCTGCACGAAGCCAGGATTTACACTTGTCGCATTGGGATCCCTATCTCAGGGCCCCATGATGTCCGCAATCCAAAGTCTCTGTGCAGTGGGAGCTGCAGAGCCTGGCACGAAGCACGAGGAGCAGCCAAGCCTGTGCCTCTCAGAGCCACATGCAGGTGGGCATCAGCCACCTGGCCATGCTTGGATCACGCTGCTCCGGCCACGTACCCATGCACGAGCATCTATCTGCAAAGAGCCCCAAGGATCTGTGTGTGTTCCCAGTGGGGACATTCACGTGAGCATTTGGAGAAGAGCAGGTGAGGGCTGGGGCACAGGATTCACCGTGCTGCTAATTGCAGGCTCTCCATGTCTTAGTTTACAACCAGCCATTCCCATCACAGCGGTCATTAGAGATACTTTCTTTTAATGTGAGCAGAGGGGTAGAAGAGGTGCAGCTGGAGGTAAACAGTAACCTGGTGCTTGTGGCAGGAAATAAGGACCCATTGTCCCCAGCGCTACGTAACCAGGAAGATAATAGCTGGGACAGCAAATACCAACTAATTAGAGGGGAAACGCTGCCCTGAAATTGCAGCTGGCTGCAGGAAATGTTGGGTACTGGCTTTTATCCCTCCAAAGGTGGAGCTGCTTTATGGTGCTTCTCTGTCAGACTTTCAGCTTTGCACATTCGGGCTTCAGAGAGCAGATGTGGCGGGACGCTGCGTGGGGAGCCACTGAGCTGTGGGGTCCCCCTTTGGGCAACTGCAGGTGCGAGGGGGAGCATCACAACCTGGGGCACAGTGGCAAGTGGCTTGTTCTGTCGAGTGACATGCTTTTCCACTGTGGTGTGACAAGGGGCAGCTGGCCACAGTGGGTCAAAAGGCCTAGGGTCCTCGTCGGGGCCTCTGATATGATGCCACCAGAGTGCAGGGGCTGTTCCATGTCCTATGATACCGCAGGGCTAGAGGTGATAGGAGGGGACAGCAGAAGCGCTGCAGAACCAACAGCAGGGACAGAGGGGTGAAACGTGGTACACGTGCTCCTTAAAAGCTTACTCAGAAAGACCTTGGCTTATTGAATGCCCATGCTGGTTTTGGTGTAATCCCTGAGGAAGATTGGGCTTCCATGGATGAGTTGGTCACAGGTCCTTGTGGGGCTGGGTGAAGAGAGCAGACCACCTATGGCTTTACATTGTCTTCTCCACTGGAATATCTGTCATAATTTTCTTTCGAGGAGAGTGGTTGGTTTCCTTCTTTTCATCTAGTTTCCCCCCATAGTGTGCTTTATCCAGAACACCAACCCACTGCAGGTCATCACAGGTAGATGGAAGAGGCATGTGGACGTGGCCAGGGGCTGCTCCTCACTGGGCACCAGGAACAACAGCTGCCGGCAGGAGGGGCTCCTGTGTAGCATCAGTTGCCGTCCAGATGTTCTTTGCAAGATGTCATGATGTGATTAAGACTCATTGATTTAATAATGAGTTGTGTCCACAACTGGAACTGGTTGTGGTTTGAACTTTACAGTCAGAGTCTCAGCTGTGACTAATGTTGGTGGGAGACAGTATCACGGCACGCCAAAGAAGCTGCTCCATCTCATCAGTTGCAAAAAATGGCTTAATGCATCTCCTTGACACCACAAGCACTTCTATGGCTCCAGTCATCTTCATGCTGCTCCTTCCTTTCTACCACAACAGTGGTGTTGTCGGGCCCTCTTCAGAAGCAGGACACCTTATCGTCAGAAAGTAACATGGCTCCGACTTTTCGTAATGTAGATGTTGTCCCAGTCTAGCTTTTGTTGTGCTCATAAGCCCTTATCCCTTTGAGTGTTCCTTCTGGCCTTAAGTTGTACCGTGGGAGGTTCAGGTTGGATCTTAGGACAAACTTACCCAGATGAGTGGTGATGCATTGGAACAGGCTGCCCAGGGAGGTGGTGGAGTCACTGTTCCTGGAGGAGTTCAAAAGTCATGTGGATGTGGCACTAAGGGACATGGTTAGTGGGCATAGTGGGGATGGACTGGCAGTTGGACTGGATAAGATTAGAGGTCCTTTCCAGCCTTAATGATTCTATGTTTCTGTCCCCGTTGCCTCTGCACAGTAAACTTCCCCATAGTCCTCTCTGTGTGCAGTGGAGTCCAACCCCATGCCCATTCCGTGTCACCTTTCAAGGGGTTTCTGCTACTCTTTCTTCCACCAGAACGGATGCTTTTTGTCCTTTAATTAGCTCCACACTCCTGTGGTGGTTTTAGTGGCAGTGATAGGAGCAAGCTGAAGGGGGTGAGTCTGTTTGGAGGAGCTGAACAAATTTCCAGCAGTGAGACTTTCACGAGTCAAGGTGGAATTCATGGAATACACATCTGGAAATGGAAAAAAAATATCTATCTCCAGCTTCTGCCAAAGGAGGGTTCATTCCAGACAGGTTACCTGATCTGACCTGCCTTGCAGGTGTGAAAACCTTCATTGACCCACCCCATGTTCTCTACCTGCCCCTGCAAACCCCAAAGGAAACCACCACCTTATTCCCAGCCACTGCCCTCGTGGGAAGCAGCCAGTTTCCTCGAGGCGTAAAGCTCATGACCTGAGAATTTGTGGCACTCCACAAAAGGAAATATCGACTAAACTTCTGAAACATTTTCTCACGTTGACGTCTTTCAAGCTGTGGAATTGTCTCCCCCAGGGACACGTGGATGCTCCACTCCTTGAGTCAGTGAGACAGGACGGGACGGAGCACGGGGGTACATGTAGTTGGGAACCGTACTGCCCCGTCCCTGGGAGAGACAACGCGGGGGGAGAGAGGAAATAAATTAGATGACTTGAATCATTTCCAGCTCTAATTGCTATGATTGTGCAGTAGTTTTCCCAGCACCAAGTATAACATTAACCATCAGAGCACGATTTCACCCATGGTCAATTAAACCAGGATTCATCTGGTCTGACATCACTGAGTCAAATCCATCCTGGACTCAGGGACACCCCGCACTGACCAGAGGTGGGAGCCGAGCAGGGAGTCCACAGCGTGGACAGAAGCTGCTGCCATCAGAGATGGGTGCCCCAAGCACGCTCTTCCCCTGCACTGGCACAGAGGGTAATGCAGCAACTGCGCAATGTGTGTTCGCCTTTCCTTACCTTGGTGATGCACTCAAAGTATCCCTGAAAGTAATTTCTGCATCTGGTGGTGCTGCTGGTCGCTGCACTTCTCTGAGGTCAAACAGAGAGAGCCAGCAATGCTCGTTGGTGTGCCAACCTCATGCGGTGGCGTGCGGCCCCTGCACAGGCACTGCTACACTGCTACTGGGCCATCCTCTGCCCAGTTTGCCCCTGCTCTGGGAAGCGCAGCTGTGCTGGGCCTGTCAGGCACCCGTAGCAGGACTGAGGGTCTGGAGCTGCATTTCTGGATGCTGAGTTCCACAGGCTGGAGGGCAGGGCAGGGCTCCAGGGTTTCTCTTATCACAGCCCTCCTCCTTTCAGCTCCTTCCTCTTCTTCCTCTTGTCCCTGTATGAAGGGCTGAGCTCAGCCATCTATTAGGTCTTAAATACCTAGAAATCAAATAGTGAGACCCTCTCTGTGAGCCACAGGGATTTGAAGGACAGTCATACCCACGTGGACCTGGTGGCTGCAGTGTGTGAAGCCGTGACTTGCTGCCACCACATAACTCACAACTAGGCCAGGAGAGCATGCAGAGTTCATGCCGCCTCGGTCAGTGCTTTAATCATTACACCGACGCTCCCAGCAGTGGGCTCCAGGGGCTCAGTGAGTTAAAGTGTAACTGCCCTCCTCGGCGGCCCCCAGCCAGTAGCTCCTGCCAGCGGGACTGGTCTTCCACATGAGTTCCATCAGCTCCCAGTGCTGCTTGGCAGGGACGTAGGGCAGGCCCAACCCTGTGGCGCCAGGGGAGGGTCCTCGTGTTACCTTGAGGGGTGACCAGGACCATGTCGGTTTTCACCCCATCCCTCCCTCCTGTTGGCCAGGTGGATGCTGTCCCTAAGCCAGGAAGACGGGAGATGTCCCTAGGAGTCCCAGGTCTATGTGGCTAGTGGGGGCTCAGGCCCCCAGCCATAGTCAGACGGTGAGGTAATCTGCCCCAGTCCCGCTCCTCTCACACCGAGTTCCTCGGTCTCTTCTGCTTGGCTTAGCCCCCAAGGCGAAGAGTTGTACATCCTCTCCAAAATTTTTATCGGCCTGAGTTATGACAACTCTGGATATTCTCGTTGTCTGTTGAAATGGCTGATCCCTTCCTCAAGCCTTACTTAATTCTTGGCCTCAGCTGCTTCCTGTGGTAACAAGCTCTGCAGCATAATTAAACATGGTCTGTGATAGCAACTGCATCACTGGCTTCAGCAGGGGCAGCAGTGTTTGCCTTCCACACCAGGTCCTCCATCAAGATCAGTGATGTGATGCTGAAGTCCTGCAAATCCAGTGAGATGTCCTCTGAGGCTCTGCCAGAGACAAATGGGACCCCACAGCTCCCATTTGTTGTCATGCACCCCTCTGCGCTTCACCACTTGCTACTGACACAGCAGCAGCCCCCTCCTTTCACAATTTCTTTGTCCCCTCATTTAAACTTTCTTCGATGATTTCTACCTCTGAAAGCAAGGCAGGCTTCTCTCCTTTACCAGGAATGAGAAAGTGGACTAGTCCCCTGATAACCACCGGGATTAATGCTGCAGAGTGACCACAGATTGAGAAGGAAGCACACTGCCCGCACACTGTGTCTGTTTTCCCGTGGACCATGCAGAGCAAGTGGGCTCACACCGATGGGGAGAGGCTGAGGTTGGGGCTAATGGAGGGAACCCTTCTCCTTGCCTGGCTCTAGGACCCATCTCACAGCCCGAGATGGCTGTTTTCAGCCCCATCCCTGGGTTCACCACCCTGACGCTGCAGGGACATTTCCTTTCCATAGGGATCTCCCGCCTGCATGCTGGAAATGACTGGAAGATCAGCGGGCACCCCTTGTCCTCTCCAGCCGCTCCCTTGCTTCTCCACATTGCCACTGGCACGGGGTGATGCAAGCTGGCTTCTGGGGTGTGTGACGCTACTGGTGGGGCAGGTGACAGGGAATGTGCTGACAACACCAAGCTGGGAGGGTGCGACCGGTGCCACTGAGGTGCTTGGGAAGTGGGCAGAGCCTGGACAGGGAGGGTGGCACAGCACAGAGGGACGCCCTGTGTGCCTGCTGAGTGCACAACTGCCATGGACAGAGCTCATACAGCCCCGGGATGAGCACTGAATAGAGGCAGAGAAACCACAGTGTGCTTCCTGCCTCAGGGAAGTGATGGAGTCACTGTCCATGGAGGTGGTCAAGAAAAGTATAGATATGATACTGAGGGACATGAGTTAGTGGGCATGGTGGTGATGGGTCAGCAGTTGGACTAGATGGTCTTTGAGGTCTTTTCCAACCTTTGTGATTATGTTAAGCC
The DNA here is from genome assembly GCF_016699485.2 of Gallus gallus. Classification (NCBI taxonomy): domain Eukaryota; kingdom Metazoa; phylum Chordata; class Aves; order Galliformes; family Phasianidae; genus Gallus; species Gallus gallus. The sequence continues at coordinate 60,904,955 of NC_052532.1, read as the reverse complement.
AGGTTTGGGATGGCCTCCGTGGATGCTGGCTTTGCTGCTCACAAGCCAAATGACAATAAGGCTTTTGTGTGACAGCCATCATGTTTTGTTGGCTGCAAAGCATCCTTTGATGACAAATCTCTTGGTTAGTAGTCTCACCTTCACAGTGTAAGCCCAAAGGGAATATAAATGCAATTCTTAGACACTGTGGCTTTTAAACAAACATATTTAGCATGGGTAATATATGGGCTTACACAAATACCAGCATTAAAGCACATAAAATAGGCAGAGAAAGAAACTATAATAACTGAAGCACCAGCACAGCCACAAGATATGAAGGGGAAGATACCAGGTGGCAGAGGATGGTTCTTTTCATAGGTGCTCAGATACTATGTTGAACATGGTCTGAGAGCTGAGGCAGCAGACAAGGGGCTGCACATACATACTGCTGTTCCTTTGGCACATTTCAAGGGATCAGTCAGGAAAAGGTACCTGTGCGTGTATTTGTGCACATAAGTAGCTAAAGACATATAAACCAATAAGTTTTAGTTCAGACTGTAGTCATTATATGCTTGCAAAGGTAAAATCAAGGACAGAGTTGCCCTGTTTGGTTTAAGTTATATTGCTTTTGTGCTCTGTATTCTCTCTGGTCAACTTCCTTAAGAAGTCATGGCTGAATTTGCTGCTTGAGATACAAATCCTCCAGGATACACAAAACGCCCACTGCTTGACACTGGTCATGGCATCTGAAAGCTAAGCCAAAACTCACTAAATGCTTCAGCAGATCCTGGGACTGTAGTCACACACACCTGCAAAGAAAAATATCCCCAAACCCCATGATTCATGCCCCCAAACATGATATTTGCTCTCACGCACGAGGGCTTGTTTTCACTCAGGAGGCTTTTGGCTTTTTGTTTAGCCCATTTCATTCTTCTTTCTGAGGCATTCCAGTTCACTGAAGCTTCATTTTTCTTCACTTCTCTCCAGCAGTGAGAGCTGGCATTCTTTTTTTTTTTGTACATGCAAGTGTACAAAAGTGCAAATATTCTTTCCATTGCAGGACGTCAGGAGCTGTGATTTGAAGAACCAAATGTCATGAAAGATTATAATGTCTCGTTTAATACCTTCAGGATGTGGTTGGTCTATAATCCATTCTGTAGAAGTGTGAATAACCTGTGCACAGAGATCTGCAGAGAATGAATGAGCTGATGAGTGCAAAGGGCCCAGACCTATCTCTGCTGGTACTAAAGAAATACATACAGTTGTGCATTAGGGGTGACCACATCATTCATTGTCAGTGAGCTACGGGAACCTTCCCAAGCACATAGCAGCTAAACCTGCAAGCTTCTCTTGCCCTTTTTATTGGACTGAGCTGCTGAACTGAGCTGCAGGTGGTGGTGTGGATGGAGCCCCGGTGAGGGCAAGGGAGGAGATGGGCTTTAATTTCTCCTTTTGTCAGTTTGCCCTTTACCTTTTCTTAAAGTTCCTTCGTTCTTTCTTGCTGGTAGTTGGTGTCAGCACTTCAGTGAGGATATGCTTTGAGACACCTGAGCAGCAGGAAGAGCTCTGAGTCTGGCTCTGAGCTGGGCAAGAAGCCATTGCTGCCGCCCTGACTCCTCACACGGCCATGGGGTTTCCAAACGATCCCACACAACGCCGGGCTGCAACACACCCCGCAGCCACGTGGCTCAAAGGTCTCCATCACGTCTGAACTTGCTGAGATAGCATCTGAAGGCTGCACACGTAATGATGAGCACAAGCGATATTGTTGTGCTGAACAAGGTCTCCGACCAGAAAAACAAAAACAGGGAAAGCCAGCGTCATCTTCCCTAACCCCTGTCACTGCTCAACTGTAAGCAAACGCAAAGAAAAGCTCAGGGTCAGCGTTAGCTGGGATGACTTTGCTGTGTGGGCCTTAGACTGGTTTCCCAATGAAGTCATGCTCCAGTTTGTCACTTCACACAAAGGGAGCCTCTGGGTCATCCGCGGTGATGTTGTCTGCAGCTCTATAGATAGCTTTGATCTACTCTTCTGACAGCTGAACATAAATAATTGTGCTGCCGCTGTTGTTTTCAGGAGTCATCGCTTCACTCACAATGGGATCAAATGAAAGCTTCCAGCCGTAAGGGCCCGGAGCAGCCTCCCACTGCCACCTTGAAGTCGCTGTGCCCAGCTCAGCCTCAAATCATTGCAAAAATCCCTGGTGACCTCACAGCACTGTATGACGGGAAGCAATCCCAAAGCGTGCAGAAGCCAGAGTGAGCAGAGCAGTTTGGTTCCCGTCTTGAGGCCCAGCAACACCCCTTGCTCTGGCCTGCAGCAAATCTGTTTGCCACATCCATCTGGTGATAACTCTGTGGGCCAACAAAAGTAGCCAGCAAAACCACCTTATTGAAATCCAGAACTGTTAAGCATAAGGTAGAAAAATAGGCACTGTTTTCTGAGATACACCAAAAGCTGACAGTACTAAAAAATTGGAAGTGAGTTAGCTTCCAAGCAGGAAGGCCTTGCCATGGCTGTATATCATCCTCAGTTGAAATTCCCATTTGTCCATATGTTTCTCTGTTGTAAGGCCTACTCCTATTCGGAGAATCAAAATAACAGCATGACTCCTCACTTATTCTGGTCCATTTTACTCCTCTGGGAGCCCTGAGATTGCAAAAGCATGAGTATTCACCGTGGACAGAAAGGACATCTTGGGAATGGGGCCAAGCTCCACAAAGGCCCGTTAATACCTCTGCTACCACCTCAGCTGCAGGCTACTAGAAAGCACTAAGCAAAAAAGAAGCAACAACAACAAAGAAGGAAGGTAAAGGAGGGCCAAGCAATCTCACTGCCACCTTCAGCGGGAGATTCCTATCTTCTGCTGAACACCAACCTCTAAGGAAGATGGTCTGCTCCAGCTGTGCACTGCCCAGAACAGGCAGAGCCAGCCACAAGCGGCATGCTTTGGCTAGAGACTTGCATTTGTCCCCACTCACAATAACCCAACACAATGCTGTTTCCTAAGAACAGAGTGGGATTTGCTGCTGGAAGTGACTTAGGGAGGGTTTCATATCTAATATCAAGTGACTGCTGGAAATGCCCAGGCTTCAGGCTGCCCGGCCAAGGTGGAGCGACAGTGTTCTTGAGCTTGTGTGTTTGATCTGTTCCACAGTAAGCGATGCACAAAATGCCCTCCTGCAACTGTATGCTGGCTCGGGTAGGTACTGCCATGGCCTGGCTGCACTTCACACGGCTGCAGCTTGGACAGCAAACAGCCCTGAAGCCATGTTGTGCTCCTTGGCTGCAGTGAGGGGTGTCAGTGTGTACCCTGAGTTCAGCAGCAGTAATTCAGAATATCCTTGATAGTTATACCTTTGCTCAAACTTTGACAATCACCACCAGAGACAAGAAGAGCAGAGGAAGACCATCACTACTGCTCCACATTAACATCAAACCGGATCGCCCCCCCTGCCCTGCTAAGTCTTTAGCTCCCTCACAACCTCAGATGAGTCACCTGCTATAGGAGGGTTCTGGTACTAGAAACCAGGTGGGGGCAGTTCAGGTTCAAAGACCCAAGCGTGGGGAGGTGCCCACGTGCAGGCTGCCCTTAGCCCAGGTGTGGAGTAGGATCAGGGGTGCTCACATTGTGAGCTGCTGAGCTGTGGGGGCTTTGTGGCCTTGCACATCCCTGGCACCTGTTTGGTGGAGGAGGGTCAGACAGCTCAGCCAAGAGCAGGAGACAAGCACCAACACAGGCTGAAGGCTTGGGCGTGTACAGGTGTGTGGCTAGAAGGAATTAGATCACATTTTTACACTTGCAAAACTAAGCTGTGCAAAGCACCCAAGTAGGTGCGTGATGCACATAGCCCCAGAATAGATTTTTCTCATTGAGCTAAACAAAGAAACAGAGAGATGATCCCCATTTTAGCTCTGGATCAGGATGATATTTTTGTATGCTCTGCCAGACTAAATCCCTGCTCTAGGTACTTGTGAGCTGTGGAATTGGAAGTCTGGGTCTTCCCAAATGTCAGGACCTGATTCATTTAAGACTCAAGACAAAGCAGATTTGAATTTACGTCTCCTGAAAAATATAGCAATTCTTTCTCTGAGGCAATTCTTTCTTTATAGGGGCAGCCTCTTGGTGTTGTAGGTCACTGATGTGAGGGACAATTTACAGAATCAAAGTAACGAGAGGCTTGCAATGCGGAACTGGTGGCCTTGGGAAAAGCACAGATAACCTCAGTGCTGAGGCTTACGTAATTGTTGGTTTGAAGAAATCAGTTCATCCTGCACATATAATGAAGAAAAGGTCCAGAAAAAAAAAAATGGATGGATGCCTCATCCCTGGAGACACTCAAAGTCAGGCTGGATGGAGCTCTGAGCAACTTGATCTAGCTGTGGGTGTCCCTGTTCACTGCAGGGGGTTGGACCAGATGGCCTTTTAGGGTCCCTTCCAACTCAAATGATTCTATCGTTCTTTGAAATTTGGTTGTGTAAATGCATAACCAAAAATTGCATCATAGACCCATCAGGCATGGAGTCATGTACTTTCCAATTTCCAGATCTTTGGCATTGCAAGCTTAGTATCCTTTCAACATGGTTTCCAGTGTGCAGCTGTATGTATATACGTACGTATTCTATTGCACAGATGTACACAGATGCACAGAGATACATGCACACGTGTGCGTCAGTGTGTTGGGCTACAGATGATGCATTGTCTGAAGCTAAACACAGTTTCCATGTGTTATATAACAGAGTTTAAGAGCGTTCGTATACATTCCAAGGCTTGTGGTTCTCTGAACGGTGAGCCATTATAGAAAATGAAGGGTTTACTCCAGCTGAACAAAAATCTTTTTAGGAGAGGCTCTGAGCTGGGTCAGCAGCCCTTCCTTTTTCCCAACACAGAAGGAAACCAAGTGATGTAACTTGCTGCGTCACGAGGTTTGCATCCACAGACATTTCAGGAGCTGAGTTCCCACGAATGGAGTGATGTGCGAAAGGACTGTGGATCCTGGGCCTAATATTTAACTTCTTGGTGACTCATCCAGGACTGTCCTAGTGTTTGCAGTTGTAATGCTTTGGCAAATGTGACTGATTACACGCTTAGAAGCACCTAGATTTTAAGCCCACATTCACAGAACCACTGGCTGCAGCTCTACTGCTACAGCCTTGCAGGACCCAGCTGGCTCGCTGGCCAGATGGATCATCAGTCTATTCAGAAGATGTTTGGCTCTGTTTGCTTGACAAGGAATTTTTTTTTTAACAGTTGTGTTTATTATGTGCAGCTACAATGCATTTGCTTTCTTGAGGCTTGCTCCCTTTCTTTAGTTTTAGGGCCTTTTGAAACAGCAAAAGGCAGATTTTGGCCATTGGCCCACGAGTTCTAAACATCCTGCAGCCCAGTGAGAAGAGTGTCTACTCGATATCTCAAAGCCCCAGCCTAAAGGTCACTAGCCATATGCAGATCACCTCATTAGCTCAGGCAATTAGTTTGCAATGACTGTTCTGGGTAATCCTGCACACGTGCAGTGCAGCTGATGTTTCCCTACAGCATCAATCTGCATAAGCAAAAGGAACCAGGGCAGCACAAACGCTGTTGGAAACAGGAGCTCCAAAACACACTGATTTCTCTTCCCAGTGGCTCTCTGAGGTGGTTTCAGCCATTTCCCTGACTGGTTTAATTTAGAGATGATTCGGGGGCAAGTGTCACACTCCTCAGCAAGATTCACGGGGATGTGAGGCTGCTCTGTAAGGCCCCTTGCACTCTAACCCACCTTTGCAATGCACACCAAGAGAGAGAGGAAAACACTGTAAAACATTCTGCGTGTGTTTGATCACGGAACCGACCATTTTCCATCTCCACTGTGGCCTTGCCTGTTTTTTGTCTCGCTAACAGCAGTCAACACAGACAATTTTATTTAGATGCCTTGTTGCGTTTTACTGCGCAACCCATGAAATGTAACCTGAAGCACAAATGCACAAAAGGGATTTGGCATCTTTGCTCTGTGGCACGAACAGCGTTATTGTTAGGGGCCATCCCAAACAGGAGCCTGCCTGTGGGGACATGGCGAGCAGCTCGCCGAGCAGCCGGGCCCAGCCGGGCCCTGCAGGCCCACAGCCCTGCTGCCCACACTTCCTTGCCCTGCGGTTGTCCTGGGATGGGACACTGGGACCACTCACCAGCCCATCATTGTACAGCAATCAGTTAAATTTATGTGGCATGTGGTTTCGTTCAGCTCATCTGGGCTCCCCTGTAAGCCAGGCACACCCTGGCCTGATTGGAATCATGAAGGCCCTTCCTGGCCAGACGCTCACCCGAACACAAAGCAGACTAGGCACCGAAAGGCCAACGGGTTCTTCCTCTCAAAGCTCCTGAGACCCTTAATCCCCGTGTATCCTTTTTCCACATGCAGCTTTATGCATTTGATTGAAGACCAAGTTATAGGGATCCAATTAGCAGAGGGAAGGGACTCTGCAGGCCCCGAGACCAGGGGGCTTTTTGCTGTAGTGTGTGAGGTCATCCCCACAGAAACAGTTAGTTAGGGTCTGAAGAGCCCCTCAAAACGATAAATCTACAGCGAGCAGGAGGGACGTGGCCAGCAGAACATCCCAGAGAAAAATCTGCTGTGTGGACAGACAAAAGAGGGACGAGGCTTTACAAGTGAAATTCATTAGAAATTGTCCTGATGTGGGGAAGTCATCTCCCAGGGCTTTGGGATAGCTGCAGAGAATCTGGTGGAGTGCGTTTAAAATGGACATTGTTCTACCACTGGGACCTGGTTTTGCAACGCTATTCTCTTCTACAGCAGTTAAGAAATGCGAGAAAAATGAGATTTTATAGTGACATTACTCAGGCGATCTCCTGTGTCCTCAAAATGCAGCTGGAAGCAGAACACCGGGCTGAACCCGTTTCCTCCAGCACTGCAGGGGGCACAGGCCACCCCTGGTGACAAATCTGCAGCTCTGCAGTGGCTGATGGTGCTGTGGGGACGGGACTTGTGCTCGGCACTCATGGAGAGCACACTGCGTAAGGCAGCCTTGCTGACCTTTGCACCTCAAGTCTTTCCAAGTCCATACGACTTGATCCTGAAATAGGCTCAATGCTGAATGTGCATCTGGGATTCAATCACTCGTTAGTAGCCTTGGAGTCGTGTTTATTTGGAAAACAGGTGAGAGAGAGAGAAAGGGAACAGCTCACCGTAAACACAGTTGCTTCATCTCCTCTTACCTGGTTGGTGTGATCCCAGGGCATGGGGGACACCCCTACAACGGTGTTCGCTCACATTCATCTTGCAGCAACCTGACCTGTGCCCACCCACCCTGCCAGGGGCACAGGCCCCAAAAGGAACGGAGGGGCGGTGGGTCTGACCCCAAGCCTGGTCTCAAGAAACAACCATGCAGCCGCCCGGTCCTCTGACTTGATTGTGTGTAATGAGGGCACTGAGAGAGACACACTGGGATTCGCTGCAAATGAAGACAACGGCACAGAATTTTTAAATAATTTTATAATTTCCTGATGAACTTAGTCTGTGAATAAAAAAAGAAGAAAAAAAAAATGAACAAAGTGTTTATATTATCAAGGCAAAGTTGAATATAACACATTTTCTTTGCAATTTCATTATCCTGTCAGTAACATGACTCCAGCAATAAAACACATACAAGTTGAAGGCAGCGTGCGCACTTGCATCACGGACATCAATGTCTCCCGCTGCTGTTATTTCCAAAAGGAATCCAAGTACACCAGATCCCATACCCAAAGCCTGTCTCCCCCTCCACTAAAGTGCAACACATCTCTTCCAAAGCAAATGAGGGATCCGTGTCTGCAAAGCGGATGGAGTATCCCATCCTGCAGAGGTTTTTTTAACCCTTAGGGCAATCCTCTGGATCGCCCCCATACTCTTGGTGAGCCAGAACCTGGAGTGGGGCCCTCATTATGTACTGACTTGGAGGGAAACAGCAGTGTGCTACTCTAGTGAGCTCGGAGCAGCACGTTAGACTAGCACAGAAGTTACTTCCCTGTTCATGGTCCCATTTTTCATCCTCCTTCAGAATCTGAACAGATAAAGGCATTTGCCACCAGAACTTCCCCAGATGTACTGTAATAAGCATTTCAGGACGGGCCTGGTGCAGGCACCCTGAGTCAGGCTGCTGCCATGTGCTGCTGACTGAGGGCTGAGGGCAGCCTGTATCTCACGGGGACTGAGGCCTGGCCGTGCCCATGGAGATCGAAAGAAAGATGCCTACTTGTACAGTTTAACTTCAGATTTGGATTTTAGTTGATGACCATGTTTTACAGTAAAAGAGATTACATATGACTGATGAAGAGATCCTTTTTTTTTTTTTTTGTCAGCCCAAAATAAAAAAATAGTGTTTTGAGCAACAAACCCACCAAAGCACCGAGAAACTAAGGCGGATATATCTATTTAAAAGCAAAATTGATTTACTTCATTAAGATCCAAATAGGAAGTGCAAAATGAGGATAAATAGCACATGCTAATTAACTTTGAAAGAAAAAATACATTCATTTAATGACGTTCTTTACCTAGTATCACAGGTAAAGCAAAATGTGTGGGCTTTTTTTTACGTTACATGCCAGTTTATCCTCACATTGTTCCTTGTAAGCAGCTCTGAAAATGGACCCACATGCCTACAGCCAAACTACACTTGCACGTGGCCCTCGCATGTTGGCCAAACCATCTGGTCCATTTACGTCAGCGGTTCACATGGTAGGGGACACCCGATGATACCAGAAAAGACTGATCTCCAAAATCCCCTTTCTTTCTGCTCATTTCTGTACTACGTGAGGCATGTACAGTCTAAAACTGGGAAAGCAGGGATTTACAACACATAGTTCATGACATTTCCAAAGAGGCCAAGCCTCCTGGACCTCAAAAGCCTGCGAAGGGCAACTGGTTATAATTATAAGCTCACAAATCCTTTTCCGTACAGTCCTGAGAGGAGGAGTCACGGCTTTGTTGTTTCGTTACTTGAATTCCTTTTGATGAAATTTATTTTTTATATATTTTTAAAACACATCTTTTTCAGTTCTACTACTATCTTTTTTTTTAATCCGACAACAGACACACATTGTTGGTAACTGCCCCAGCCTTAGGACCACACAGACAATATCAACAAGCAGAAAACAAAACAGGAAAAAAACGCCCCTGAAAAAGTCAGGAGAGATACTGATGACAGGGTTACAGCACTCACCACACACACACTGGAAAAAGTCAGGATTTCTGTGTTTATGCTTTTGACACTAAAAAGTTTTGAAACAGTTTTTCTTGTTAAAAAAGTCAGTGGACACAGCCATTTTGTTCAGAAGGATTTGCTGCTGTATAAGGTTCCTTCCATTTATGCGGAAGAAACAATTAAAAACGTAATTTTGCTTAAAAATCCCCCCCGACACTCATTCTCTTTGCCACGCTGACGAGACTGATTGGCAGGGTGATCTCGCCAGCAGTGCCGGACACCCTCCGCCTGACCCTTCCACCCCACCAGCTTCACTGGGGCAGTGTTAAGTTATCCATTGCCTTCTGCTTCCTCCCCATTTCCCCGTTCCAGTGCAGACGTTGAGCTGAGTAGAGCTTTTAACATCAGATGCCTTGATTGTACTATTTCCCTTTTTATTTTATCGGTGTCACTGAGAGATGTGTGTGTGACTTACGTAGTGAAATATTTGTTTTGCAATGATATCAGTGTGTGGCTCTCTACATCCTTCGTAAAGAGCCTTTCAGTGGCAACGATTGGCAATTAGTCCAGGAGTGGGGACTCAGCCCTGTTAACCTGTTATCAGTTGTAGAAATTTCCCAAAGAATTGAGTGTTAGCAGCAGAATGGGTGGGAACTAGAGGACAAACAAAAATAGGAGCCCCTTTGGTTCAGGAAACAGGGTTATGCATATAAGAATTATGACATCAGTGCTCCCTTGTCTAAAATACCGAGACCCACAAAGTACCAGCAAATCTGATAGAGAAGGTATATTCCAGCAGCGCAACTGGAAACGGCACATACAGTTCCGTGCATTGCATGACCTTCGCCTTCCATCCACTGGACTTGGCAAAAATTGGATGCTCCAAAGAGAGTTTGGCATTTTCTAGAGGGAAAGCTGGTTAAAGGCAGTCAAATTGAGAGATAATAGCAGAAGCTTAGAGTTTTGTTTGGGAGCACCCCAGCCAAATCTTCTTCCAATCGCAAATAGTGCTAATGTTCTCACACTGCAACTCTAGTGTTGTAATGTCCTTTTAGTGTTTTAAATGAGGCTTGATTCTGAGGAAAATATGTACTTGGACTCATGGATATCATCAGCAAGCATGGTTGGGATGTCAGCTTTTACACTATACCTGGACTGCAGGCTTGAGCTATTTTTCAGCTCAAACCCAGCGAAAATTATCTATTTAATTTTCTACAGGCAGATCCTCAGGTCCTTACATCTACCAGTTTCTCTACAAATGAAAGATTGGAAGAAAAAAAAAACAACAAAACAAAACAAAGGAATCAAGACTTTCACAACTCCCGCAGCAAATGGGACTTCATTAAAGAGAAGAAGAACAAGTAAGTTTCCCCAGGCTCACTGGGATCTGGACAGGAGGCCAGGAGGCAGGAGGGGCCCCTGAATTTCCCAGAAGTGCTGGACTGTGGGACTGTTGCGCTAGGAAACTGCATGTCCCTGGCTGCTGACACCTGGATGTAAGATATCAGAGGAATTGGAGAGGGTCAGGCAACTGGATGAGCATCATGGCAAGTACACATGTATGAATTTTCTGCCACGTGCCTGATAGGAGGTTTCTTGATGGATAATGATCACCAAATCCATTGATTGCCCCAAGGCCAATGTTGTGGCACTCCATACAAACAAGAAGAAAAGCTTTCGCTGGTCACACTCAGCATTAAATCACAGCCAGCAGCATCTCCCAGATGACACAGTTCCTCAAACTATTTGCCATGACAAGATCTATATCTACGCAGGATCAGAGAGATTATTTGAAATAGTTCGATGGAGATCAAGTTGGATCAAGTCTGTTCCCAACTGAGATCCGCTCTCTCTGAAAGTACTTTACTGAGGTCTAAGATCAATGTTTAAGTTGCAAGTCTAGAAGCCCAAAAAGATAACAGTAGTTAAGAACACTTGCAAAGGCCCAGTAATCCTGCTGGGAAGAACAGCAAGTGTGTGGCTTGCAGATAAAAGACCAAATGGCCGGTGTGAAAACTGGCCAGGCTTGATAAACCCTTTCAAGGAAGACACTAGGAGATGCACAAACAGTGAGATTCACCTGGTTTCAGACGCATGGGTCCTGCAGACAGCAGTGTGCCTTTGCTGAGGCACTTTGCAACCAAGAAACACAGCCTCAGGCTGGCAGCTGAGTCAAAGATGCAAAAGAACCAGTGCCGAAACTCAGAGCTTTCCTGTGATGTATGGGCAACGCAGCACACAAACGGAATTGAAATAACAGCCAGAAATGACCACCCCTTGCTCCCATTCCTCCCCCTTCCCCCGCAGCAGGAACACTATCAAGGGACATCTCAGTAAGAGGTTTACAAGCAGGAGTCATTTGAACCATCGATAAGGGAAATTCCACAGCTTCTCACAGAAGAGGGATTGTTTTACAGCAGGGAACGAGGGCAGCTGGAGATTTGACCATATAAGTTAATGAGATAGTCAGGAGTGGTGGTGGCAGTGTGATGATGTTAGGCTGATGGCCCTGATGGTTTTACAGGCAGCATTAAATTCCTTGAGTGAGTAATTAGGGGTGATGAAGAAAAAGCAAGAGGAAAGATTTCAAAACAACAGCTCCTATCAAAACGTGCTGACTCAAATAATAGGACCAAAGGGGTGGTTCTGGTATGAGGCATGGCTCAGTGGTATGTACAGTCACTGTCTACATGCCTTCCGGTATTTCCCTCTTGCAAACATTCAGGTTCCCATTACTCTCCTCTTACACGAGGAAAAAAAAACAAACAAAAGTCTTTGGACACAGGCTAATACTATACTGAGAACTAAAGTTACATTTCCTGATTTGTAAAGCACTGTCAGATCAAAAGATGGAGAGGGTGCGAGCCATCACTTCTTTGGAGACCTAGGTATTCCTACCCAGCAGACAACATGCCTATGGATACAGCTGCTTCTTCTGAATCATTACAGTAGAATGAATTAGGGTATGATTCATTTCAAATCAGTTTCCAATATTATCTACAGATGTATAAGTTTTCAGCTTTGCCCAGTTTTCACTGGTTGAAAAGAAGATGGTACATCTTCCCTTAGGGAAACTTCTGCTGACTTCCTTTCTATCAGAAGCAATCCGTCATATTTCAGAGTGTAAAAATAAGGTGTGGAAGACCTACAGGGGGGTTATGCTACAAATTTGAAAGATGTAGGAAATTCAGTTCTTCTGAAAGAGTTTGAAACATTTTATTTAGCATAACGGTTTAGTGATTAAGCTCAAAATGTAGTAAGTCAGATGGAATTAAACTCTAAATGGGAGGCTCTGAATGGGAATTGTACTGAGAGACAGACAATGGATGGACGCTGCAATCAGCTGATGTTTCCAGAACTCCGAGTAAAATCAGAGTTACAGCCATGGCTGCAGGAGTCAGATGGTTCATAATTAGCTGGTGACTAGAAAACTAAGATTTCATCGCCTGCTGTGTTGCTATTTGGTCTCCTTTTCCCCTCCCCCTGTTTTCTTAAGTAATATGAGAAAGCTAAAGGGGAAAAACTCCTTTAAGGAGTACATGGGGACACGTTAAACAGTTCTGTCCTGCAAATGCCCCCAGATGCATATAACCATTGGTAGCCAGGAAAAAAAGTGTGTCCTCTTTACTGCAGAGCCCAGGAATGAACACCCAAGTCCTACTCATAAAACAGGATTCTGAATTGCTATCACGACAAACCGACCTGCTATTTCAGGTCATATTACCTATCAGCAGGGGCTTTACTGAGCAACAAAGATGGATGGGAGCAAGATGAAGGCCTCTCATATACATATAAGAATTGCACTGGTTTAGCTAAAGCTGTCATTTTATACCTATCTACTCAGCTGGGTGCCAACTCCAGCAGAGACGCTCCTCTTTATAAGAACAGGTTCTTGCTCTGAATTCAAACTAATTCCTTGTCAACCTAAACTAACCCAAAATAAATTAATTTATAATTATAGTAAGAACGTATTGCTAATTTACCTAAATTAGTTTTAAAATTATATTTTTAAGCTAAATGATGCAATTTGCTCATGTACAAAATGCCTAAGACTATTCTGATGGCAGCTGGTGTTTACAAGCCTACAGCCTGAAAAATTAGCAATGGGCAAACTATACAAGTTGCAGCTGGGAGCTGACTTGTTGAGCACACCTGTTTGAAGGAGGAGATCTCTCTATAAAATAAGAATGTAGGTGATACAGACCTACGAAGAGCAACCTCAGCTAAAAAAATGAGGAGCCAATAGACAGTAACAGTTATCTGAAAATATGCCCCACTCAGCACTTCAGAGTCAAATTACTGAACAATAAAAATTAATGTTAAGTAAACAGAAAGTACCAGCATGCCTACCTTGTTTCTCAGCTGCTAGATTAAGTCACTAACAGAACATAATACGAAAACCTTCCTTTCCTCTCTACGTTATTTAAGAACATAAGAAACATTGAGACAGGCAGTGAGACCTGAGCTAGCTAGCTGATGCTGGCCATTTGTAAGCCATAATCAGAACATGCTCAGGTTTCGTTTTTAGCACTATGAAATAGAGGCTTTCAGCTTTTATGAGAAAAAAAACCAAACAATAAATGAATGAAAGGCAAGGGCTACCCATCTGCAACCTCCTGAAGAACTAGAACTTCTTGTATTCAGTGGATCCCCTCTTTGATCAGGAGACTCAGAAGAGCTCTGCTTAGCTGTATCCAAAAGTCCAATACCATCAACAAGTCAGCAGGGAACTGGATGCTAAAGTAGAAAGGCAGTGAGAAGATGAACATAAGCATGACTGATTAATCATAGACTGGAAGAACCTAGAGAGCGTGTAGTTTTTAGAGGTGGGGTTTTTTGTTGTTTTTGTTTTCCTTGCAAAAAGTGCACCAGAAGTTTCTGTTCCATTTTCTGTCTTTCACATTCCTCTCCACTCTCATGGCTCCTTGGACTGACTGGGCTCGGCCGTTGGCGTGCTGCTCCAGCGGGGCTGGCGGCCGAGGTCATGATGACTCCTCGAGTGCATTGACGACTTGCTCCAGGATGTCAGGGCAGTGATCCGCTATCTGCTGTAAAATGGCGTTGGCAAACTCCTGCAGCTCTGCGCTTTCCTTCTCGCCCTTTTCTAACTCATCACGAAGCTGCAAGAAACACACACGACTACAGTCATTCTTTGCTATTACACAAGTGCACAACACAATGAGTTCTGCCTAGCAGGCTCAGCTCTAAGCTAAAACACCAGCTTTAGGAAGGCAGCTAGCAGAGTGCACCATGCAGGGTGTGCTCCCAGTTAAAGCCATGTCACCATGGGAAAACTAAGTGCCTTAACTACTCCTCAATAGATTTTTTTATGATTAATATCTGCAAAGCTTCCTTTGTACGATGTTTCTCTGCAAGCAACTGTACTCCAGAAAAAAAAAAAAAAAAGACCTTATTTTGCTAGTATTTCAATTAACTTGACTTTTATTAATAGATAACAGGACATATTTAGTTCAGAATTGCTTCCTATGTGAAATCAATAGAAATGTTACAGACTCCTACCTAATACACTCAGTGTCAACTAGCATTCTGATTTGCCTGTGGAAAGAGTAACTTTCAGACACCGTGCTTCTTAACTCAGTCCTAAGATTGCCATACAGAATTGTGGTGGAGCACACATACTTTTTGTTTACTAAGAAGATTATACATTTCCTATTGGATTATTTATTCAGAGTAATTGGCTCAGAATGAGACATGAAACTTGAAAACATTATTTTATTCATATTTTGTATAGTCCACAAGCTGTTTGTCCAACAGACAGAGTAACAAACCACAGCACACAACACAATGGAGTTTATGTGAACATGGCTTTTAGCCCTGAATCTAATGGCACTGCTGTAACTAGGGGCGCAATGTCTTAGTGAAGAGCAGGAAACATCTGCCTTCAGTAACCTGTTTATCCAACACAGAATTGATAAATCCCATGCTAGCCTGAGAACTGCTTAGGAGAATCCCCAGTAAGGTTGTAATTTGTGGAAGCATTAAGGGATTACTGTAGTCACAACAATCTAAGGATCTAACAACAAGGAGAAGCAGCATCTCTTACCAGACCAGATGACATAGTTAAATAGATTGGATAAGCTTTCAAGCATACAGCTTTATCAAATGCTACATAGCAAAAGCCTGCTTTGTTTTATCAGTGATAATGTTTCTTCTAATTTATTCCTTCCGAATAGAAGACAAGCATATTTGTAGCAGGTACATCCACTTCTTAAACGGGTCTGAAGTTCATTGCAAGCTTTTGCATTTAAAGTTTTGTTAATTTAAGCAGCTGGAGCAACCGGCTTATCTATTGTTGAACCTTCCTTTAAGTTTGATTTGTTGAGTTTCTAATACTACCTGGTAATAGTCTTGTAACATTTCTTATTCTTGAGTTACTAACATTTTATTGGAACTCTACTGTAGTGTTCATATGTGACATGGAAAGAATGCCACAGTGGGATTTTTCAGCCATGAAGGGATACCTGGTCACCGGCATACAAAGCTCTTGATCTATATTTTGTACTTTTGTAATGCTGCTTGTTGTAAGTGTTACAAAGAGACAGCTGTCAGGCAGCAGGACAACAGAGATTGGTTTACCGCCGTAAGAGCACAATCAGAAGGAGAAGTTACATTCCTACAATTAAAATTCTAATCAGATAGGATGTCTGTGCTCAGCGATGGCATCAAGCAAAGCATGGGAGATTGCTACACTGTACTGCAAGAAATACTGCAGGAAAACAAACAGGCTAAGAGTGACTACAGAATAAACACTAATGCTTTTCAAGAAGTTATGGTATAGACTTCTATAGACAAAAGTGAGAGAAAGGAAATTAAAAGGGTAAGCCAGCTCCACTACTCCCTTTACTAGGCAGGGTAACATATAGTAAATTATTTGGGCTTTGCGTGCTGAATGTTAGTTTAATGTGCTCTTATGTGCTTTGTTCCTACTGGCTGGTGTGCTCACAGCTCAGCTATATGAATCTGAGAGGGGCTGATGCCAAGAATCACAATGCAAAAGCAACCTGATCCTGCTCGGCAGAACGACATGAGCTGGGGAAGGGGGAAACGAGCTGGAGGGGAGTACTTGGGGCTGTGAGAGGTCTCGGGGGAGCAGGGAGGGAATTCAGCAGTAACCCATCACGGCTCAGGAAGGGCACGCAGCAGGTCTGCGATTAGCTTGGTTGCAGCAGCCTGGCAGAGCAATTAGTTGGAAATTTGCAGTGGATGGATAAGCCTAGGAGAGGTCCAGTCAGCAAGTGGGAATGAAAGACACAGCCAGCCAGGAGCAGTGCTGCAGATGAAAAACCAGGAGATGTGGTCTAAGGAGCTGTGCCCCAAGTCTCTGGTTGTCAGGCTAGTGAAACTCCAGCAATTCACGTGGCCCCAAGCCACCTACTGCTGGGAAACTCATGGGGCTGGTTTTAATGCTGAACTCTGAGGCACGGCTTCCTTGGCTTTTTGGGCCAGAGCAATGATTCGATGGTGCCATTCAGCAGTAGGGTGGAAGGTTGTGGAGGCTAGGAAAGACCTGGGGCAGTGGGAGAATAAGCAATTGATGTAATTCTGCTTTTCTTCATCAGTTTGCATTCTGTCCTCCGCCTCAAGAAGAGGACCAGGAGAGGGCACTGTTAGCAGGGAAACAGGATCTGGCTGAAATGGGTCTGGCCTCTCGGGCCTTGCTCCACCACCGAGCAGAGCTGTCCTCCAGGTCGCCCAGCCAAATCTCGCAGGTAAAGCTCCAGAAAAGGACGAAGTGATTTTAAAAACCAGCAGAATACCAAAGCACCTCAAGGAGATTAACCTCCAGAAGTGAAGGGAGGTTGGTGGGCAAGGGGGAATCCTGCAGGCTGTTGTCTTCAGCCAAGCAGCGCTGCAAAGCCAGGGACTCAGTTTCTTGCTGTGCCATTAATTTACGTGAAAGTATGTGTATTACAGAGATTCTTTATAAAATCAAGAGGAGATCAACAACGTAAGCCTACACCAAAGCTGATATAAGTCAAATGTAATCAAACAAAAGTAACAAACCTAACCAGATGGAGAAATTATTTCCAAAAAATAAGTTTTTGGGCCATCAAGAGGAGACTGCTCTGTATGCTGAAGGCAAGCAATAATACTTTGTAAATTAGCACAGACAGAAAGTCTATGCAGCTGTCTGGCAGATGTCCGTGATGAAACATTTGAAAAAAGCAGCAATGATAGCCTTGCATTGAGTTTGCTAGTTTCAGAACATCTAAGTTTAATGACGAGATTTCTAGTTAAACAAAGCCATCTTAATTGACTGTGTGGCTGGTTACAGCATTTCTGTATCATCTATGTCATCTCTGTTTACACCATTCCTCTCAGAAACAGCTGTGAGCAGCATACGTCACTCCTCATCCAGGCAAGCTTCTTAATGGGGAACATCCAGTTCTCCGTGGTATAAATTGATCCACCTACATGTCTGTCGGTCCAATAATTAGGGAATTTATTTAAAATTAGCACTGTTGGTACCGCTCATTTCCCAGAATGATGTGAATGCAAACGGAAACAGTACTATCTTCCCCATGTCATTTTTCCTATGAAAATAAAGGAGTGCTAACAGTGTTTTCAGTTGGCATTTCGAGCTCAGGATACTGTAAGTCTCATCCACTTGCCTCATAGAAATGTCAGAAAAAAAGAGAAGACAAGGTTGGGTATGTTCATATGCCTAGCTGATGACAAGTAAAAGCAGACAACTCGGAAAGAAAGGGACAGAAAGGACTCTAGAAGTGCCTCATAGTATTAACACTTTATCTACGGATAGAAGAACGGGAAGGACCTTTGGTGTCTCAGGGGAATGTACACTTGCAGATAACCTGCAATAGATTCAGACACCGTTCACCACGGCTGCCTTCCTGGGTTTAGAGCAAGTCATGATTGGAATACGTTGCTACTCATAGTTAAAGTCCATTAGTGAACAGTAATAATAATTAAATGTGAATTTACCTTGCATTTGGACTTCTCTGATCTGAGATATTCCAGAAGTTATTTAAAGATTAATTGACATTTGGAGGGAAAACAACTTCCTAGTTAAGAAATGCAATGCTGTGATTTTACTAGGTGAACCACAGCGTTGCTCTGCAGAATCTCAGTGGCCTCTGCTTATCCCATAATATATACAGGGCAACATTAAGCTAAGAATCTTCTACATTTCGTGATGTGAAAGAAGTTCCCTATGCAAAGCAATAATTTTACTGATGAAGAAAACCAACAAAAACGCAAATAAAAATAAAGCTGTATCTCATTCATATAGACGAGTTCTGGCTATAAACAGTAAAACTGGATGTAGGTTATGAAGTGCCTGTAGAGCCACACAAAAGGCAAGTTAACTGCCAGACTTCTATAGGGCTACAATGCCGGGATCTGTAATTATGCTTCCCCTACAACTCAGGTGCTTCTGGATCAGACTGTGGCTAGTCTGAAAAACACATTTAGAGCTTAAAATAACAGAAATAAGCAAGAAAAAGAAATTCAACTGATTTAGTCTTAGCCTCTGCTTCGTCTGAAAAGTTAAACTATGGTGTATCTCAAGCAAATGGTGAGCAGCTTTTGCGTCTTCCCAGACATACCAGTCTAAATATGTACGTTTGAAGTAATGAGAGCCAATTACACACAATCCTTTATTTCTCAACTCCATTAGGCTTGTAAAAGGGACAAAAGAATGGGCCAGGAATGTGGAAATCTCAGCCTGCCAATCCTTTCTTTTTTTTTTACAGTATATTATATAAATATATTTAAATTAGACCATTAAATATTTCTGCTCTTTCTATCACTTCTGTTTTTCTCCTATCTGTTATCAAATATTAAAAAAATATTCAAATTAAGCATTCTGATTTGCCTTTTTTAAAGTAACGTCAGCACGAAAAATAGATTTTAAATATATCTAAATGCACTCAAAGAGATTTCACAACCAATTTTGAGAAAAGCATCCTTACAAATTCGTTGAGGGCTACTGCAGTATGTATTTGAAAAATGCTGTACGTGTGATTTATCCCGCCTTCCTGAGCATCTCTAAGCTTTCCTAAGAGCAGAAATGTTATTACTTCCATGGTAGTATATGAGTTTCAAAAGGATACAAATGGAAAGAAGGAATTAAATAATTATCTCTAAGTTATACACTGCTTTGGATGGACAAGTTTGCCTGCATACCCTGCACTTGCAGAGAACATCCTCTATCAACAGCGGTCATTTCACCGCTGGAGGAGAATGCTCTATTAATGTAAATTCTAGTGCACGATGCTGAAAATGAATGCTGTAACTCTGTGGCTAAGGAGAACAAAGAATAATGCTTGCCTATACCACAGAGCTACCTGCGAACCGCACACACCTGGGATAGGCAGACCCCACAGCCCTCATCCTGAGCAGCTCACCATTCGGCACCTTACAGGGACTGAAAAGGAGTTAGGCAGCTACATCCCCTGGTTCAGTTGTTAAATATTACCCTATAAGTCATCTTACACTCAGAAAGCAAGATGACGAGGCACTGCAATTACTCTGCAATGCCGCTTCATTCTGCATCTCTACCTCGCCCCTTTGCTCCTCTGCTGGTGAATGAGGCCACAGTGCTCCACAGGGACTCCGCTCATTTATTCAAGGCAGTGACTGATAACTGTCTCATAACAGGGAAAACTTGACTAATCTGAAAAAAACTCTCTTCTCAGTCATATCTTAGGAGTTTTGAAAACGATTCTTCCTAAATGTTAGAAGGAAGGGCTGGGAGTCCAGTTACAGCTTTGTGAAACACAGAAGATAGGACAAAGCTGCAAGAAGTTAGTGGAATTATTAAGTTATACGCACCCATTTGTTTCAGGATCAGAGACTGAGCCGTTCCTAGTCTTTTCACATTATTTACTTCTCTTTAAGAGGAAGTCTAGGATCTCGGATTTTGTTTATTGCAAAGTGATGGAGGATCCTGTTAGCCCTGACATTTCTGACAGATATTCCAAGAAAGAAAATTCTGTGGAATATTTTGTTTTCCTACAACCCAGTGAGGCTGACAGACAACACAAGGACCCAGCTGCTCCTGCATGTCCCCTTAACGCATGAGGGACTTCCCCAGAGGCCTCCCCAGCATCCCTCTGCACAACCAGCCACAATCCATAGCCACATCCCATGCCATGAGATTCTGCAGAAGACCTTCACGAGGACTGTAGCGTCCAAGCAAGGCACAGAATAACAGAACTTGTTAATAATACGAAGGGAGAGGTGAGCTGCCCTTGAAAAAATGAGGTAATGGCTCAGGCTGGTACACCATCTGCTTGTAGAGACCGCTTGAAAAGAGACTACAGTAAATTTTAGGCACTCCCACACCAAACACCTGGCCTCATCCTGAAAGCAATGTTTTTCCCTTTGTATCTCTTTCCAAGATAGGACTAATTAGCGTTATGGATTGAGAGTATACATTTTAATTAAAATTAATAGTAGTATTCAGTGCACAAATACAAATGGATGCTGTTATGGCACAATCTGCGTATTTAAGAATAGTGACATCGATCCCAAGTTCTCACCCTCACCCAAAACATTAATTTAATATGAAGGCTTAAAATGCTCCACAATGTAACAACTTTAGAGAGTTCCTGTATCTGTTATTTTCCCAGATAAAGTCAGCAAAAACATTTTTATATAAAGAAGTATAAACTGCTGCAATTATTACTCCTAATTTCTAACAGAGACCAGAAGCGGGCTGTTTAATTTTAAAATACATTATGCATTCCCCTAAGATTACAAATTAAAAATAAATGACATAAATCAGGTGGGGGAGATAGCAAGCAAATGGAAGGGCAGTCCGAGAGGAAAGACAGGGTAAACTCTGAAGTAATGTAGTAATTTAGAATACTAAATGCCAAACCGCAAAGTAATTTCTTTACAGAAACTAAATAAGTTGAGTAATTTCTCACAGCTGATACAGAAGTAGGGACACAAAAGGACTGTAAACAAAGAAGTATACAGGAAGTATATCAAATAGCAATTTGCGATTTAGAGCTAAGTTTACCCCGCTTACAATAGTTGGGATGACAAAATGTGTTTGATACGTTTCAAATTCAGCAGGCATATATGCAATTTTAAAACTGAATTTTAAAGCTACCTGCATGCAGTCTGGTATCCTGTATGAAAAGCGTAACATTAACTTGGCTGAGAGAGAAATGTGGATGATGTACAGCGTCATGACTGCTTAGCTGATGCAGCAGGTTGTGGCTGACACAAGGAAGCCACATCATCACCTTTCTCCTTGTCCTGCTTTGAGTGGCTGAGCAGAAGAGAAACTCCTGACTTCTTAGGAGAGGGTCAGTAAGTAGGGATCCTAAGATGGTGTGTGCTTTGACTGGAGCCAGTAGACAGGGAGAAGGGAAAATCTTGCTTCACTACAATGGCTCTTCTATGACAATAAAGGTTTTTCAAAAGCACCTCTCAACTCACTGCTGAAGCAGTCACAGGTATAACATGGTGTCAGTAGTGGTGCAGGACAGCCTTCCATCACAGGTGTCTTCTGAGGGAGTATCTCATGGCAATAAAACTGCCCAGCTCCTACAGGCTGCTGTTGATGCCCAGGTCACAATGCAAATGGTGCTGGAAACACCTCTGGGAAGAGGTCAATTGTGCAGAAAAAAATGGTGCCTGGGGGCTGACAAGAACAGCCAGGATGAAGCCTGGACATGTCAAAGGTGGCTGGAAAGAGCCTCCGATGGCTGGGAGCTAGGGAGTAAAAGGCTGCCTCCTCCTCGTCCCAGGGGTAAGGAAATTATTTTTATCAGATAAGTCCTTTTCTGCAAAAGGAAGTATTCCTTTAGGATGCCCTTCACTGTAGGACCTGTTGAAAATAAAAAATCTCTCCAAAATAGAGAGAGCTGGTTTTGAAGTTATGAGAAACATTTATAACACTGGTTGAGCTATTAATGGAATAAGTACTGTCGCCTGTTACTAATATCTGGTTGCTCCATTTGGTTGTCTTTTTACTTTCTCACACTGCTGCCTTCCAGCCACAGTGCAGCACGCCACCACCAAAATATATAAACGATGGTTTTCATCAACTCCCTGCTTCTTCTCCACTCTTTCCTTTTGTAAAGATAAGAAAGACAAAAACAAAACCAAAAACTGAACTGTAAATAAAAATGTGGAACATATCATTATGTTCTTAATGTTGTTTCCTTTCATAAGGAACAAAATCCCTCACTTCAGGACAACCATCTGAAATGTGAAACGTAGCAGAAGTTCTACAGAGCCCAATATTAACGTAATGATATGCTTAGGACAAAGTGAAAGAAAATACTGTACTTAATAGAAATTGCTAGGATAATGCAATTACTTACAATAAATGAATGGATTTTTTATTTCTCAGTGTCAAGATTTGGAACATTCATCCCTCCTTCTGGTAACTCCAATTTTATAATAAGAAAAAGGTTTAAGAGGACACGAACCGGTTGAAGGAGGACAGTTCCAGAAACAGCACTGGTTGAAATGTTTGGGAATATTGGGACAGAACTGACTCAAAGGAATATTTTCCACCAAATTCATAACTTAATGACATGGTTCCAAGCACTGTAGATTCCCCACTGCCCACAACTTAGTATACCCTGTTTACATTAGTTTTGGAGATATCGTATATTCATAAAGTATTGCCTTCAGGCCTTCAGTAAAGATGGACCAAAATTTTACTACAGTAACTCAACTTTGCAAAATGCCTTTGAAAAAATGCCAACAACAAAGAACTATATAGCATTCTGGCCACATATTCTGATTAAAATCAATTGAAGCCACTAAGGAATACAGCTGAACTCAATGGCAGCATCCAGAAACTATTATATATGAGAGGTACCAATTATCAATCAAATTTTTAGAGTCCATGAAATTATTAATCTGGCAACATGCTCTCCTGAGAACCATGGCAGATGCTTTTCCAACAATGACTTCTACATGAGTTTCTGTGGGTCACTGTGGATGTGCCAGAAGAATATAAAGTTTACATCTACTTTGTACACTAGCTTTATCTATGAAAAGGAGTCACAAAAAACCATTTCTATTTGTACCTGAGCCTGTCCAACAGGCATGAAAGACCTGTACAATACTGAAACACAATACAACACTTCACCAGGAACAGTTGCTGGAGTGGGAAATCAGAGCTCCAAAACCAGCAGTATAAAAATAAATTCTCCATTATTTATTAAAAAAAAAAAAAAAAAAAAAAAAAACACTAAAACCAAACCAGCCAAACAAAAACACGCACACAAAAAAACCCACCCCAAACCATCTCATTGGTGAGAAGTGGATACATTGGCATCATCCTTAAATATCATTGGTCTTTAGTTAAACGTATCCTCCCTAACAACGTTAACACTTCTTAACATTCAAGAGGATTAATTTTTTCCCACTGAGGCTTGTGAAGCATTATCTACAAAGGATCATATTAGAAGGGACAGGAGTGAATTTAATGCACTGGATTTGAAGTAATTTACAAAACTCATTAAAATTCCAAAGATGCAAAACGGGTATTCTGTCACGGGCTTCTGTGAATCTGGAGAACTGGTTTCTCCCCCCATGGGAATCCTTTAAACACAAAGGAAATTCTGCAGTCAGAAACAGAAATGCTCTGCAGACATAAATGAAAAATGTGCTTTGTAAATTGAAATATATCATTAGTTTGTATTTTTCAACTGAAGTTTGTTAAATACAATCGAAGTGAGCATGGGAAAGCAGAAAAGACTGCTACATTTTATTTTAGCAAATGTTAATTGTGCATGGGAATCACAAATGGAGTAACTACTTTTAATAAATGAGGGGACAGTAATGCAGAATTAAGACAACAATGAGAGGGGAGGGAAAAATATATTTTTTCTCTCCTCTAAGTCAACTCAGATAAATTATTTTCTCACCGTTTACAGTTGAACACTTTCTTCAGTGTGTAACAGTGTGTAACACATAAACGTTGCTGGTTGGCTGGCAAAGTTTTATGAGACCAGTACAAAGAACTAGAAAGAACACATGCTGTTTCAGTAGACCATCTACCCAGAAGGACTTGTAAAAGAAAGCCTATTTATTTTACCTATGTCTCTTGAATATATAATCATAGAATGCCTTGAGTTGGAAGGGACCCACAAGTTTCACTGACCCAACTCCTAGTAGATCATAGAATCATAGAATTGCCAAGGTTAGAAAAAACCTCTAAGATCACCTAGTCCAACCATCCATTTACCACCAATGTTGCCCAGTAAACCACGTTCCTTAATACAATATCTATATGGTTCTTGAACACCTCCAGGGACAGTGTCTCAACCAGTTTCCTGGGCACCCCATTCCAGTGCCTTATCACTCTTTCTTTCTGAAAATAAGTTTTTCTTAATTTCCAACCTGGTCTTCCCCTGGCACAACTTGAGGCCATCCCCTCTCATCCTGTCACTGTTACCCGGGAGAGGAGGCCAACCCAGACCTTGCCACAACCTTCTCTTAGGTTACTGTAAAAAGTGATGAGGTGTCCCTGAGCTTCCCCTTCTCCAGACTGAACAATCTCAGTTCCCTCAGCTGCTCCTCACAGGACCTGTGCTCCAAATCCTTCACAACTCTACTGCCCTTCTCTGGACACACTCCAGGGCCTCAGTGTCTTTTTTGTAGTGAGGGGTAACAAACTGAACACAGTACTTGAGAAACAGACCCACCAGTGCCAAGTACAGAGGGATAATCACCTCCTTGCTCCTGCTGACTGTGCTATTTCTGATACAAGCCAGGATGTCATTGGCCTCCTTAGCCACCTGGGCACACTGCTGGCTTGTGTTCAGCCAAGCATCAACCAACACCCCCAGGTCCTTTTCCTCTGCAGTACTCCAGCCAATCTGCTTGAAGACCATAGTGTTGTATGGGATTGTTGTGACTAAAGTGCATGACCCAGCACTTGGTCATGTTGAACTTCATCCCACTGTCTTCAGTCCAGCCTGTTCAGATTCCCCTGTAGGACCTTCCTACTTGGGCCCACAGATCCTAATTATATTCAAAGACCACAATGGCTATATCAGACTAGTCAACTTCTTTCAGGGAAATCCAAATTTTGCCCACATACAGCCTTTATCTTTTTTTTTTCTTTTCTTTTTTTTTTTCAGAGATGGCCCCCCATACATGTTACAAGATTTGCCAGCCATTGCTTTATCCCACCCTAACAGACAACATGGTTCAAAATGATGGCACACGTTACACTGAAAAACTTTTAATCCTGGATCAGTGAGTACAGAATTCCAGAGGCAAAAAAATGCTGACTTAGTGCGTAGGGGATAGCAGGCTCTGCAGGAAAAAAGAATGTGCCAAGCCTATAGAGACAAATGTAGACATCGAGCAAGGCATACAGCACATGCTGAATCAAATAAATGAATGAAGATAGGTAGAAAGACAGAGACTAACCGTCTTGTACCATCTAAATCCTGTTACAGGCATATTTATCATTAGAGGTCTGGTCTTCTTTCTAAATTGTTAGATAAGCTTCTGCTGGCTTCCTGTAATTTAGTTTCTGAGCTGCTGTCTCAAATTTTTGAATCAAAATTGAGCATCATAAAGAAGAGTACAAGAACTGAAGCATTCAGGTAAGCCTCAACAGAGTGTTCACTGACCTGCAAAACCTCATTTAATTATATAGGCCTTACACTGGCTTCTGTACATACTGGGTAGAATTTGCTGTACACATACAGTAGTGAAGAATTTAGTAAAAGAATTGGCATTGTAATCCAAAGGTTCAAAAGAACAAAAGTAGCCACATATGCCTTATATGAGTTTGTCTAATCTATTTGTAATACAGGAGTAAAATAAAAATTAAAGGGTTGAAATAGGAAGGAATGAGAAAAAAAAAAAGGTTGTGGGGAGCGATCAATTACAGTATGAAACAAGAGATAAAAACTGCCAAGGAAGGGATTAAGGAAGGCAAGACATCACTAGAGTTGGGAGAAAGGAAGATTATTTCTGTAGTTGAATTATAGCTAGATTGACAGTCTCTGTAATGACTTCATCAGAGAGGCCATTATTAAGCCCTTTCAGTTCTGTATTCTAAAACTCTTGGAAATACACTGTTGGACTTCTGAAACCACTCTGTGTGTGTGTGTGTGTGTGTGTGTGCATGCACGTGTACGTGGATGTATGGCACAGAGTACCAGCGGTCAAATCTCAAGTGAGTTATCTGGGCAAGGTGGTAATACAAAAAGCAGAAGAAAGTACTGGCAGAACGTACTGTTGCAGATGATAAAGACATTGCATACATTTACATAAAGTGAGTGACTCATAAAAATATGCCAATTAAAATATAAATGATTTGTGTCATTAGAAAGGGATTTTAGATCCCTATGACTGTGTTAAGTTATAAAGAACAGCTAAAATTTGCTAGTAGTCAAAACATGGCAAAAGGGGTATCTTGCAGTTATAATTTCCATGACTGCCTAAGTGTGAGTTCTCAAATACAGACACAAGAGCAAATAAAATTCCATAATAAGTATAAAATGCCCATGATTTCAAGTATTGACTTCTTCCATCAGCTGAACTGTGGATCTTTGCTGGCTGTTTTCACCACTTACGGCATGATTTCACAACATTTTGGTGTGGCACATCATTATGACCCATATAAACATTTCAGGCCCTTGCTCAGAGCTTCAGACCACAAACTCACCTGCTCCTGGGTCATCTTCTGCAGCTCTTTCTCCCAAGCTGCCCGGTCATCATCCAAGTGGTAGGAAGCAGGTGGGGTGAGTCCACGCAGAATCAAGGGGTCACGGTCATGGCAGAGGGCTGTCAGATGTCCAATGTACAGCTTCAACTTGCTGCGATTCTGATCAAGTTCTAAGAGGGGCTGAATTATCTGAAATAAGAGAACAAAAATAGTGAGGAATAGTCTGAGATGACTGAGACACGAGCAATGGTGAAGGTGAAGATCAGTGACTAGCTTACAGTCTTGTTCAGCTTCAAGAAACACAAACACCCTCCCTCCCCACAGTACTCCTATCCTATGGCCCTGCAACCATACAGCACAGAGACAGACAGAAATGAAGTACATCAGGTAAAGGGGATATGGTGATGACAGCCATCTTACTGATATCTGAAATAATGCTGATATGGGGTGAAAAATGAAGTGGTATAAATTAAATGGGTTAAGTCTATTGATTATCCAGGAGGACTTCAGTCATGTATCTCAAATCTCTCCTTTAAAGATAATTTATTTGTCTGATAAAAGGTGACTGGCGATAGCAACGTAGATTCTACCTCATTTTACTTACATCTGTTACGAAAGTATGCACTAAACACATTTCAAAGAAAGAAATTTCTAACGATGTAAAGTTGCTCGTTTCCAAGATGAACATCACTCTGCTGTAGAAACCATGGAAAGTATCTTAACCAGAAAGTCTTCTACAGTTTTGAAAAGGCAGTGATCTTATGCAAGCCAGATTCTATACAACACGATAACAAATATAATCAAAGAACTCTAATTAAGTACTATTATATTTCATTCTACATTACCTAATCTGAATCTCCGTATCTAATCTTTTTTTCCTCACTGCAATCCCTGGAACCATCCAGTTCCTACAAAAACTATCAGAAGAGTCATTTTTCATTTGTTTTACCAAAAAATAGGGCCCAATCGGATAAACACAAACATGGAAGCCCTCACTATATCCCTGCCCAAAAGAACGCACTTTCATATTTCATGGTCTTATGCCCACGAACACAGATATATATTCCAAAGTGCAGAATATAAAACTTTGTCTTTACGGTTAGCAACAGATCAAAGAACCAGGATTTGGGCCTCCACTCCACCAAACAAGGCACTGAAGCTACATGCAGTGATGCTCTCCAGCTCTGAGAGCTGGAGAGCCCGGTCACAGCGCTGGCAGCCTGGCTTTGTGCTCCCAGGCAGGGGCTGCACCTGCTCTCTGCTAGCGGCCGGGGATATCTTTTCAATAGGACACCTCTGACCCCGCTAATGAATAAGGAGTGAGATAATCTCTGAGTCAACAGAAACAGGGTGCTGGCACCACTTTCAACAAAGCCTCTGGCTTCGAGCCCTTTTAATAAGGCTGTCAGGGCTCACTTATTTTGTTTCTAACGCTGTTCTACATGGATTAATTTCTGTAGAGCGAGAGGATCTGAGAGCAGTGGCTAAGCAGCTAACTAATGTCAAACTGCTTGTCCCACAGAGAGCCAGCTGCGCTCGGCAGCCCGCGCCAGAGACACTGCTGAGACGGTGCTGGGGCAGAGGGGATGGACAAGAGACCTGCAGAGAGAGTAAGCTCACTCGCTTATTATAAACCCTACCGCTATGTGTGGCCTCAGGGCAAGCTCTGTTTGCAGTTATGTGCATGTGTTAAAATACAATTTTATTGTATTTTAGATTGCAGCAGGGCAGAATCATAGAATCATGCTCCTCTCTTGTACAGGACAATGGGAAGGGATATTTCAGCAGCATCAGCACAATCACGTCTCATTTCCATCACCTAGTACATCTGTCTTTAACCAATTACACCTATCAACTTTGGTTGTCTGGTGAATTTGCACTACCTATCCCAATTTCTTATAATTAAGATTGCTGAAATTATGATCTGAACTGCACTGGCTGTACGAGTTTAAAAATACATGACGCTTCTAATTTACCTGGTGTCCTTCCTATCCTACTAATTGGTTTGCCCACAGAGGGGAGAACGACGGAATATCCTGAGAAATGTCTGTTTTTATTAAAATGTGAAAATGAAGTAGTCAACGTCTGATAACTAGCTGTCCAACCAACACAGCAGCTGCCTTGTACTCTCTTTCAGGCACCACAGTCTATTCAACATTCATCAGATGTGCAGGTCCATCAGACCTGCAAAGACCAACACTTGCCAACATTCCTGGCTGTGACAAAGAGAAAGCACAGCTCTAGCAAGTTGTGATGGAAGACTTTAATAGAAGAGCTGAATCTGACTGCTCAGGGATGTTCTCTCTGCCCCCTTACCTTGAGTAGCATGTTCATCCCTCTCTGGATATAGGCCAAATGAGGCGTGTGAAAGTTCTTAACTAGCAGCACTCCCAAAGCTGTTCACAGAGCAATGATTTCTCTCACGTGGGATCCATTAAAGCCTGCCAGTCAAGAAGGAAATGCCCTTCTATCTGCGTTCCTGCCATATCTAATTTGAACAACACAATTAGCAAAAGGCACTCTGCTTCCCACACAGCTGAGCTGCCACTGCCTTATCTCAAGAGGGTGTAAGAGCATTTGCTAAGTGGGAAGGCAGGGCAGTACTGGACGCATAAACCACAGCGTGTTCTCATGATCAGCTCAGTGCTGTAGAGCTTTCTAGGAAAACAATGGATAAATGGACCAAGCCCAGGAGTATCTTCTAAAGCAGCCAATCTCCATTAAGCACACTGATATGTTTGGGCCATCCTCATCAGAGCATGGAATGAAGTCTGCTTAATGTACCCTCTAGTTCAGAATATTGCTAGTGGCCAGCTACATTTGAAGGAAAAAAAAAAAAAAAAAGGCAATGGCTACATTGCTGAAGTTGAGACATGAAATGTCTGACAAATCTCTGATACAAAACCAAAGCATCTCTACCAACCGATAAAGGCACTTGGGAAGGTATTTCAAAACAAATTCAACCTGGAAACAATGTGCTCGGTTTTTCTGAGGGAAAAAAAAAAAAAGATTAACTTCAAGCATGACAAATGTGAATCTAATTGTAGGTTTGCAAGCCCGTCAGGACTAAGATATGCTTCAGAAGGAAATTAATCCTGCTTTTTCAACTGTAGTCTTGTTGGTGCTGTACAACGGTCAGCTTACATATGAGTAACTGCATTTGAAAGTTTTTTATGACAGAAGTCTGCATTTAAATGTGCTGCATAGATAAGGCACTTGTAACTGGATCTGGTTGGATAGAGCTATCTACATGTCTGGTCTCTTTTACTGTGAAAGATGAATACACCTCAGATACAGAGCCTACGGTGTCTAAAGGTTTGTCTGAGCAGTGTGTAACGTAAATATGCAAAAACAACTGACCAGGAGGTTATATGGAGAAGAAAGGCGATGAATGGGTGGTATAAGTGCAGCAGTGTTGAACTGAGACAAATGCAACACTGACTATCCATAAACGTCTGCAGAGTAAAGTATGGTTTTAATCAACGTGTAATAGAATTCAGTTACCACAACCACTAGCTTTAAATTATTAGTTCTCCAGGCAAAAGGACTAATGACCCAGGCACCTTTCTCCCTGCTAACATTCCCCTCTTCTCCAAAGGAAGCAACCACTTTTCCAGAACTAATTAACTTCATTTAATTAATTTCAGAGAATACGTTCTACATTTCTACACACTGATAAATCTGCAGCTCCCACTTCGGAGCCAAAGAAAGTTTTATAGGCATTCATAAGAGCCTGCCTGTTTTTCCATTTACATCAAGCGATCTAGAAAAAGTTACCTGCTTCCAAAACTTCCTTACCCAGAATCATGCATGTGGATCAACAGCAGTCATCTTTTTCTTACAGAAATGTATACGTGAATTTTCTGGGCAAATAAAAAGGAGAAAATAACTTCATATTGACACTGCGGCACCAACACTCTTGGCATTGGCACGACTGCTGTCATTAGCTTGCACATGTATTATGTGTGTTTTATTCACTACAGAACACAACATGGCAGAGCAATGAAGATAAGTGGTCTTCATTTTGCAATGAAGTAATCCAGCAAACTTTTCGCCACTTACTCATAAACCATAGAGGTCTTTTCCAACCTTAATTATTCTATTTTTCTAAGAAAATAAAATGAAACTGATAGGTTATCTCACAATCAAAGTAATTAAAGTGAGGTCAAAATATAACTGAGTTTGCAAGCATTTGGAAGAAGTGTACAGAAAAGGAATCAGAAAGTATTCACCAGTTATATGTGCAAAGGCACAAAAACAACAACAGCAACAAGGACGCCTTCAAAACCTGAGGCTGGATGTGGCAAATAGGCTTTGAAAACAATCAAGTTAAATCAGATAGCACTTTATCTCCTATCAAGAACATTTCAAGCAAACATGGCAAATTATTTTCAACTCCAGTTCTCAAACTCCATCGCCTCCAGATGCTGCCCAACAAAACTTACTTCCCAAACTACAGTTACACAGCAGAAGATGGGCCTGAAGTCTGGGCACATGCAGACATTTATTAAAAAGAAATTATTCCGAGGAGGACCTGAAAAATCTAACAAAAGATGGAACGGATCGCAGTGGGTCCTCAGATGCCAAAAGGAAAACAACTCTCCTGTATCTGGGTTTTGTTATAGATATCATCAGAAAAGAAAATTTTGCCTATGTAGCAAAATTTCTTGTATTGTGAGATACGGAAATAAACTAAGAAACAGAATGATACAGTCTGGAAATATTTGCATGGCAAATTGAATTACGCCTTTTCCCTGCTCAAACCATTTGTGTTTGTTTGGCAACAAATGTAAAGGTTCAACTACGATCATCGTGCAGCCATTGAATGCAGTGGAGTTTTATGAGGCATGAATTTGGCTCAGAAAGTGCAAAGCTTTCCCAAATTCAGAACAATTTATCACTGATGTCTTCCCTTCATTATTTTAAATGGAAACAGAAGAAAGTTCTCAAAAAGACGCTGCCTGACCTCAGTTCAGTTCAGCTCAGTTCACTGCTGCACAGATACTTGGTTTCTTCAGGAGACCACAACACAAAAGCCCAAGGACGGGCTCAGTTTTCTTCAGATTTGTTTTCAAGACAAAAATGGATTTCAATCTAACTTTCATCATTTGCTCCTCATAAAACAAAACAAAACAACATGCGTGAGAAGCCGAAGGAGATTCCGGCTATTTTGACAGAGCTGTCTCACTCAGTTCATTTCTGACAGAATCAATTAGGAAATCATTTTTGTAAAGCAAATTATTTTTGAAATTTTTATACACCATGAACAAATCCCATGGATTAATGATTTCCAGAGTTCACTCCCTTCATCTTGGGAAAAATCCAGACCAGAAGACTAGAAAAAGTACAAAAAGGGGAGAGTCGTTTTTGATTAAGTTCCTTCACTTAAGTAAAATCTTTTCCCCATAATGTAGGTGAATCAAATAATTGCAGTGGGTTGGTTGGATTCTTGGAGCACCTAAAATGAGAGAATAGTTCAAAAATATTTTTCTACATAACAAACCCAGAAGTGCTTTTTCATGACACTGACAACTTTGGCTTACATGGGCTGCAGAGTAAAATTTTGTGGGGAACCATGTGTGGAATAGCAGGGACTACTGCAGATCAGAACTGAAACACGCTGGCAGGACTGTGTGAAGCTTATAATTGACACACTGGGGAATACTAAAGTCCAGCAGTGAGGTACTTGGGGAGAGCTGAAGGGCTTCTCTACATACAGCAAACCCAGCCTGAATTTTGCATGTTTCATCAGACCTCTGCTTTCAAAAGCAGGAGCGTTTGCCCAAATCCTCACCTCCTAAATATAACTAATTGCACAATGCATACATTGCATCTCGTTCTTCTGTAACAGTCCATATGGCTCTTTTCTAGCCGAGGCAAAGGAATGAGATTTGTGACTTAACTGCAAGATGATTAGAAAATACCTGTTCAACTGTTGTTCTATTTGTCTAAGTTCTCTTTTGTTCTCAAAAATCTCTTGGGGATATAGCAACCCAGCAACTTATTTCTCCAAAAAGCAGGTGCGGTAAAGTAAAGCAAGGTCCTCAAAGGATCTAGCACCTTCCACTGCTCTTTAATACATTAACATACCCTTCATTTGAGAATCTTTCTGATAAGTTGTGTCAGTTACCAGATTCGATAATAAATTCAACTACAGAAAGCTGTGAAACAGGGTAGTCAGACTTGTGATACTGAAAATTACAACATCGTCAAGGAAAAAAAAGAAAGGTATTCCTGTAGCAAGTGAAAACTGTTCAAGGAGTGAAGTGCAAAGTGCCTGCAGCTGGTACAACAACACGGAAGATTTACATAGCATCCACCTAATCAGGCTTCTGTGGATATAATTAAGCCAGTGAAAGTTTTCATTTTACAGAATGCATTTCATGCTGGTTCCTTTTTTACAAGAATACAGCAGCCTAAGAATAAGAAACAATAACTTGCTTCTATTTTTGATCCATTCGAGCTTTCTAGTGCTCATTCTTTAAATAATAGCGAACAAGAAAGCACAAGTACTCCTTGCTGTACTGTAGTTTGTCTATTGCTTCTTCCTATTACAACGGATAAAAGGAAACAGCAGCTAATATACTTTTGTATGAAACCAGAAAACTGTATCACATATACTGGGAGAATCTGTCCATGTGAATGCTTATGTACCAAGGACTGCATTCTTTCGTCTCCCTA
The DNA here is from genome assembly GCF_016699485.2 of Gallus gallus. Taxonomy (NCBI): domain Eukaryota; kingdom Metazoa; phylum Chordata; class Aves; order Galliformes; family Phasianidae; genus Gallus; species Gallus gallus. The sequence continues at coordinate 60,871,471 of NC_052532.1, read as the reverse complement.
CTGTCTGATACATTGCTAATGGGAAACAGAAGGTATTTCTTAAGTAGTCTACCAGAGAACACAATCAGTGCTCTTCCTGTTCAGATGAACTATAACCTCCCTGTCCATGATATGAAGCTTTGCCTCGTCCCTCTCTAACACTGAGCCTTCCTTCCGTTGTTCTAGCTCCCCACCTACTACAAGAAACTTTCAAAGCAAAGCCACATGGAGCCACAGTCTGTCTGGTTTACTGGTTTGTCTGTTGACACGAATTCTTTTGGCAGCTCTTCACTCTACATTCAAATGCAAAATCCCATTAACAAATACATTTATATACATACACACACATATATAATTCTTATCTATAAGCTGCATTAAACAAACAGATGTAGTTGGATAGCCTGTGGTGAGAATACTATGAGTTGGAACCTGGCATCTCTGTCAGTAATTATGAACTTCATCAGCCAGGAAAATATAGCGTCTAGATTGGCTACATGCCCTCATCAGCTTTTATTTCAGTCATATTTCTCTCAAGCTTGTTTTCATAGTTAATATATTGGAAAGCAGGTTTGGGCTTGATTCTTTCTCTACCCTAACATCATTCGTCCTTCCCAGTTTCTTTCCCTCTAACTTACAATTAAAAGGCACTGGCAACGACAGCCCCAGCCTGGCTGCAGCTACCCCACTCCTGTCCCTGTCCGAGTGCCAGAGCTCAGCTTCACTCTCCCTTACTCTACCAATGGTGTATTCACAGTGTGCAGAAGCTTCTTCTGTGGTTGCATCCTGGCACGTGGATGAAGGTCATAAGAGACCTAAACGACTGAGTAATTGGGAGACAGTACAGACTATTGCATAGTCTCTAAGTGACAACTTACAGAAAAAAAAAATGAGTACAGAATTCTTACTTACTACAAAGAACTAGCTGAGAGAAGAAGAACATATTGAGCTGTAAATCATCAAAGAAAATAAGATACAGACCTGGAATAATCTCACTTGGTAGAAATGAATGATAGCCTCTTTGCGATTGTTTTGCTGAAAAGCTCAAATCTTTACAAAAAGAAACCAGCCATCTGTTTTGAATGTTTTAGAATATAAGTATCTATTTGTGTTCTTCTTTGATCTCTAAGAATAATAGGAAGACAGTGATACAATCCAGTTACACCTCTGTTGTGAGTGCTTAATTCATCCCAGAACTGCAGATTACAAAATTCCATCTGGAAATCTTAGTCTTATCTTTCTGGGATCAGAAAGAAGACTAACAGTGTATCAAGATCAGTTCTTTTGTGCTGGTAGATAAAACATTCTTGGACAGAGAGTATATCCTTCCAACATAAAATAGTTATTAAGACAGCAAAGCACTACAGTTAAAGAAACAAGCTGGCAAAAGAACTGTTCCCAGAAACAGGGAAAGGACAGAAGTTAACGTCATTTTAAGGACAGCATTCTTCTCCAAACTGGTCCATTCTAGTTGAACAATGCTCTTTACTTATTGGCTAAAAGATTACAGTAAGGAACAGAATAAGAGTGGAAAGGAGTGGTTTCCAAACTCAATGATACAACATTAATCATTAAGCAAGATATTAAGCTTCAGATCAGTATCACTCAAGTTGGTCACTCCACCACAATGAGACTGTGGCTTAGACTAAAATAAGAACGCCGCTACAAAAGGTTTTCCATTATTCAGTCATTACAGTCAAAGGAGAAAAGGTTATTTTCTGAAGAAAGGAAACGCTTGGAAAGGCTTGAAAAGAATAGATACTCATTTGATAGCTAAGTAAGGATTTTGAACTGTGCTTCCTGACTGCAGGAGCCGTCAGTCTACATGCTCTTCTTGTGCCTTCTTGCCTGAGCTCGAGTCTTTCAGGCACAGGAGTCTTTCAGGTTCATCATTAATGATGACACCCCCACAGGCAGGACTCCGGAAAAGCAGGGATGGAAGGCAGATTCTGTGATTAAACAGGACAATGCTATTAAAAGCAACAATTAATTAGTTACATTATCTTATTTGTGTGCATCCCACCTGGGTTCTTAGTTCTTACTACTGTAAGTTTTGCCCATCTGGAAAGTGGGAGTGAGGAGGCCTGACTGTCATAGTATGACAAAACAAGTCTGGCAGCTTATCTCTCAGTCAGGCCAAGTGATAATGTTTAAATAAAGTAAGACCATTTCATGTAGTTGCCTTCACATTTTGCACAGAATATGTCTTTAAGGCAAGGATAAGGCGCACGCTTTCACAGTGATTTTACGTGTATGAAAGACAAACTGTAACAAACACACAACTCATCTGTAGATTTTATAGAAGAAGGAATGACTCTTCGGAAGACAACAGAAGGCAATAAAGAAGAGACAGCGGTCCAAGAGCTTTGTTCAGTATGCTAGAATGGGAGCTCCTTGAAATACTTATTCTCCCTTTTTGGGGAAGGAACAAGATCTTGGAAAGAAGAATAAGAAATATTAATAAATCAAGCTGAACACAAATCCAACACAATTTTGGGAACAAATTCAAAATGAGGTATTATAATCACCATTATATCACTGTAACAACACGGTTTTAGGATATTGTGTAATAATATTACCTAGCACTTATATAGCACTTTTCCCAAGCAGAACTTACACTTCACAAAAACTTGAGCTCATTTTACGATTAGAGAATTTGAGACAGAGAGAAAGAGAACAAGCAAGTGGTGGGAGACAATGCCAGGAAAGAATTTATCTTCTGAATCGTGGTCTAGTACTGCATCCAGTAAAGTATACTGTAATATGAGTCAGGCATGAAAGCTTGGAGTTTTTGACCATTCTGCATGATCTAGCAATTAAAAAGACCATACTGAAAATGAATCTATTTGAAAAGCATCCACAGAGAAGCTTATCAGGTCACAGTGTGAAAAGCGACAAGACTGAGAACCTAAAAGAAGTGTGACAGTAAGATAAGCAGCTCTCTACGTGCTGCAAGCATAAAATGTGCTTCACGTTGAGAAAAAGATCACGTTTATGCATTTACTGAATGCCTGTGTAATCGTTTGAAAATGGATCTCATCACAAATAAGACACCTACTTTGCTGAAGGAAATCAGTATATTTATCCAAGCACTGAACAGCTTTTAAAAAAAGAATGTTCTTCTCAAACTATCACAAGCACAGATGCTTTCATTTCTGTAGCAATCTTAATGAAAAGTCCATGGTTGGCAGCTGTGGTTGCATTACGTTCTGAGATGTCTTCCCTCAATGTCACTACTTCTGTCCCTCTTACTCTACCATGGCAGTAGCCACAGTTCTTCAGGCTGCATCATCTGTTACCTACTTCTGCCACTCTTCTCTTTGAATAACTAGCTGTGCTGACTGATGAGGTATCCATTTGCTGGGCATTTCTTTTCAGCCGTAAAATGGAAATAAATAAACACTTCCTCAAAAACAAACAAAAGGAAAATCATGAATGTTCATCCTCAGCATTCCTAGGGGTGAAACAAAATTGCTCTGTGAACACCAGAAAACATGGCTTACAAATTGACAGTTCCCTTGCCTTTTGCCTGTGTTTGGTAGCACCAACTTCTCTGCGAGCTTAAATATTTCTATTCTTACTTCAATCCTTTTTAACAACTTTGTCATAATAGAAGGAGTATAGAAATGTCATTCAAACTACATTGCTCTTGAATAGGATAGGTGTAATCTGATGATCCTGAAATTATAATTTACACTTTTTGACAAGAAGTCTATGAAATTTACTTGAGTTGACTGTCAGATAATGAAAATGATTCAAATATTTCCCAGTTATGACTTAAGTCCTCTTTCCATCACAAGCATTACCCCTGAAATCTAAAGAGGTGTCTTAAATTATGCTAATATCTTCAGCAACCAACTCACAGTGCTTACAGCTTATAGATGAATTTGACAAAATTCAATGAAAAACGTCACAGAAAGAGACCTTTTGTCTGGCAAGGTTTTTACAGTAATAGGAATGTACTGATGTTTTCATCATCTTTAACTTTTCAGGTTTTTTTCTTTTAATGTGCTCCAGTTCAATGGTAGCTCTTAGGCCATCCCACTGTTACTCTAATAAGCCTAAAATTCATTTTCAGATTTTGTTCCTGGAATTCAAACACAGCAAAGCCAAATGCTTTGCTCCTTAGCAGGCATATCCATGACTTCAGATTTTTTTTTGGCAATCATTAATAGAAAATAATTCCACAGAATGAGTTCAAAAATCACATGGTGATGGCATCTCCTGGGTTCCAGTTCCTACTGCAAGCCAGAGCAATGGAATATGGGAAGAGGAATGCTATACAACGGCATGCATGCTTAAAAACACACACAAAGTACATATAAATTATATACTGGGATATAAGTCTCAGTTGTCACAGTTTCATTTTGCTCTTCTTCTATTTTTGCCCTTCGCACTTTCACTTTACTGTTGCTTTTTCCATATGTCCCTCCATTTGATTGCCTCTCACTCTTTTGACAGTTTTTTTGTGATCCTGTGCTCACTACATCCATTCAACAAAATTAGTTCTTCTCATATTTGATTGGCAGAGGTAACGCAAGCAGATTTCAGAACCATGCTCACACTTCCTCACATAGTGGATAGTATTGCTGTACTTAACAAGAAAACTACATGAATTGAGCAACCTGAGAAATAAAAAGTCATGAGAAATTCAGACAGCAAGGAACTGAGAGAATTGTTCCTAGAGATAAAGGCTCGTATTTAGATGGAACTGCAAATTACCGTTCTCTGAAACTATAGGAAGGGTGCATGCTCCATTTCAGGGGAATTATATCTGACAGTGCTGTCATGTACAGAATTGACATAATATTAACATTGTCTATCAATTCCACAAACATAAAATAATGTAGCTTGTTATTGTGCGTATTTCGGTGGTCTCCACTGTATCTTTAGTATTGGCCAGAGAAAATCACATCCTCAAGGACCTAAAGTAACCTTGAAAAATTATCTTCAAGTCCTATACTACTGAATACTTTCTAAAAATCATTTTAACACATGCACTTTAACACATGCAGGTTAAGCACTCAGTGGTTTTAAATCTTTTTCTTTTACAAAAAGATCAAGAACTTTTTATTTATTTATTTATTTTGAATGTACATGCAATGCCATGGTAAAAATGGACTTTGTTAGGAATAAATGGCTTGGGAAGCATCAGTCACCTCTGTGTTTTCCCTCGTTGATGTATGCAAGGCAGACTTGAGACTGACATGTTTCTCAGATGGGATGCTTGTTAGGTGAGGATGCTGGCTGCCTCATTATTTTGACTAGGATATTCTGTAACATGCTTTCCTTGTTCTGCTGCCATAGCGTGGAAGCAGAGGAAAATGCCTCAAGTACCAAGTAGAGGCATGTACTGTATTTAATTGGTATGTGGAGTACCTGTCGACTCAGTAAAATAGTAAAACACACTCTTGACACAGTTTCATTCATAGAAAGATCAGCAAATGGGAGAAGAAAAGAGATTTTTCTATCAATATTCACTACACAACCTTCATTTTCACACTGCAATGAAAATCAGAACTATTCCTACCTTTATATTGAGTGTTGTCTTCCTTTTCATCGTTTACTTACCTGATCATTCCTGTTTAATTACCATGCTTCCACAAAACTTAACAAGCATTCTCTCTAAAACTTTTAACATCACACACTAACATACAGCCATTGCAAGAACAGTGATTGGAGAAGAACGTGAAATCAACAATAAGTGCAAATTAATGAAGCACTTTATCAGTTTTTCCACTGAAGAGATTTTCCCAGTTCAAACCCCAAGGCATGAAACTCAAGTTTGACATTGTCCCAATTGGATTACATTTTTCAGATGGTTGACTTGAAAAGAGGGATCTGATCAATAGTCAGACAGAAATGTAACTTCGCAGTTAATTGAGCAAGGGTGAAGAAATGAGAGTAATTGGTTCTTTTTTACAAATGAGGCAATAATTTTCACAAATGTGAAATTCCAAGATTTCCACAGTTTTTCAGAAGAGCTTTCTTTCAAGTAATTGATATGGAAAAATCAAGTTCTGGGAAAAGCTGCAAAGAAATGCATGTGAAATATTTTTAATAAAGGGTATGTGAAAACGTTCTGTATACATTTTTAAACTGTTATCATCACAGCTCAATCCTTTACAATATTTATAGTGTTTAAATAAATTTACTCTACTTTAAAACTTTAAAAATAAATTGTATGCACTGTAGCCTTCTAATCCGTATTTGATCTGTGTGGCTCCATATCAAGGCTCCTGGCCAGTAAATGTTTTCTTCTTTGCTAGAGAATGACTCTGCCCCATGCACTGCCTTCTGTTGTGGAAATGGGAGTTGTGGCAGAGACAGACAGCAGAAAAGATAAAACTATGGGGGCACATATAGAGACAAAATGCTGTTTAAATGACAAAAAGCTACCAACTTCTCCTTTTTTTTTTTTTTTTTTTTTGAGAGAGAGAGAGAGAGAGAGAAAGAGGGAGAGAGAGAATGCAGGAGATGGAAGGCACAGGGTAAGCCTAAGGGGATTTTATTCTCTTCCTTCAAATTTATCGAAAATTTACATTCTGAGTCAGGATTAAGAATCATCTGCTCTGAGCTGATAAATATTTGTGAGCATGTAGGTGAGCCTGCATGGCAGCCATCTCACAGATCTCAACATCCTTGAAACCGTTAGCAGAAACATTATCTGCAGGAGGAACACTATCTCCGAGCAAGTTTTTTACTAACCAGAATCGAAAAAGCATACGTAGATTTGGCTACAGTGCAAACTACTCGGAAAAAGAATCTTGCTGAAAACATTTCCTTCATGAAGCTAATGATAAATTGTGAAAGACGTTTCCTGTTCTCTTGTATGCACTAAGACTTTGCATATAAACTCAATTACATGCCCTGGAAAGTTCTCCCCACATCATGAAACAATGACATGATTATTATTAGAAGAAAATCACCGACAGCAAATAGGCACACAAGAAACACCCACATGCAGAGACTATGCAAGCAAAGGAGAAGGGGTGTGCCCCGGTTTCACAATGCACGCAGCAGTGAGAGGGGAGAGTGACTGTCGGAAACTTTTTTAATGGCAAGAGAAGTTGATTCTCACCGTTCTGAACAAAATGGCTGAGCTAAGAGCATCTGACTGGTTATGCCCAAATACCCTCCTCCTCATCCTAGCGGTGCACAGGTGGCAATGGGAGAAAAGCCCCAGAGCAGCATGGGAATGAAATAAAGAGTTGGTTAGTATTTAAAGCACATATGTAAGTACAAATAGTAGCAAAAAGTGTGGTTTCCTTACGGAATACTCAGGGTTACCTTGAGGTACAGCTTCCTTTGCTCTCTTGTAGCCTTAGCTAGCTTCTAAAATGCCCCTCCACAAAGGGAAAGTGCACTTGGACTCTCCTCCTGCCTTCTCCCTGCCACCCTCCCCTTGAGGTCTTTGCAAGAAAACCCTTAAGTATTTCAATTTTATCTTTACATTTCATCTGTGAATACTACCATGCACTCCGTTACAATTACACTGTAGAAATGGATTCATTTCACTACATACTTGCAATGCAGATATGACAGATATTCTAATATTTCCTCCAAAATAAATTTAGAAAAGCAATTTAATATGCAGCATTAACAACTGCGCTCTCCTGAAGAAGCTAAAACCAACATTTTCCAAAAGCATACCAGGAAATTAAAGACATTCAATTTACAGTTCTTTCCTTACTATCTGGAGAATGGTATTAAAACAAGATGCAGAAGGAAGCTGCTTTGAAAATGAGAGTTTTTCTGACCATTCCTTTGAGTATATCCCTTGTTATTTTCAAATAGAGACAGAGAAAAAAAATAATCATTTATTTTTGCAAGGCGAATATTGTGTTTTTTGTTTGCTTTCCCATTTTCCCCTTGTACATTACTCAATTTCTGTATTTCACGAGGTTGGTGCTTAAAGGTCTAGAGTGAGATGCCTTCCCTCAGATCTCAATAATTTCTTGATCAGCCAGAGGGTGAAGAGGAGTGCCAAACATTCTTTCACTTTGTCAAGCAGTGATTAATGATCACTAATATTTTAATTAAATTGGAATGGATGAGATTACAACAAGGGATATGCAATTACGTTGGCATTTTCTGTGTTACCCAAGGGACAGGTAATCTTTCTGATAGTTATCAAACACACAGCTGTGCTTTGTAAGTGACACAAGGGGCTCCTCACTGCCTTGGAGATGGTAAAATGATTTTCCTCCAGTTCATGGCCCATTGAGTTTGTGAGGGAGCAGTCTGTGCTCATTTGGCACACAGGCCAGGATTTCCTCATGGGAAGTGAAGGGAACTGCTCGTATGCAATACATAGATCAGAAAGCTGATCCTGGAGCATGATTTTCTGCTACTGAAGACAAGGAACAGTTCTCAGCACTCCACATACTCAAGCAGCAAACCACGAGTTACTAAAACGTGAACATGCTACACAGGACTCTAGTCTTGCATTTTTAGGCAAGCAACATTTCTTACTGCCCCCTCTTCTCCACCCACTTAATAACAGGTTGGCATCAGGAACTATTTGTTCACATTTTGGGAGTTTTCAAGGAAGGTGACACAACAGCAACATCAATTTCTGTTTTATAACTGCACTGTGGAATGCTATTTTTGTTCCAAGGTACTGCAAGCATGTCAGGGAAAATAACATACAATTCAAAATAATCAGTCTCCGTTGTCAAATTACTTTACAAGAGAGAGATCTTACCTGGTCTGGGGAGGGTTTGTGGTTGGTTTGGTTGGAATGGGATGAGGATTTGAGGTGATCATCCTCATAGTTGTCAGCCATCAGCTTCATACGGTTCTGTGTCTATTCAAGAAAAGAAGAATTTCAGATTAACTTTAAAGTGGTCACAGGGACTAAAGAGAATAGGCTATTTATGCTATTCAGTATGTCCAAAATCCATACTTGGAAAAAAAATAAGATATGCATGTAAAACATACATAGGTATTACTACAGAAAAATGAAGACACATTAAAATCACTATGCTGTGGAGCTGGGTTAATTTTGCACTTAAGTGGCTCATCTGGCCTGTACCTACTAAATCTGGTGCTGTATACATGTGTAGGAAGAAACTAATTTCTTGTTAAAGAACCTTGAGATTAAGGTTCAAATACCAATTTTGAGAATGATCCAATGAAAACATCAGTTAGATGAGCTTAAGTAATTTTAAAGAAAGAAATCTGTTTTTAAAAGAGTAAATGATAATAGTAGGAATGCTGAATATTGATTATTAAAAACAACAGCAACAACAACAAAACACATTCAGTCTAAATATGCAAATCAGATCTTCATCGATATACCAAAGAGTACAGAAATCCTCAGACTGGTCAGAAAAATCTGAATAACAGAAAAGCTTTCCTGTGAGGAAATCGCAAGGTTAATAAATTTGTCTTTGGGAAGAAGAGGTGACATAATAGACCTGCGTAAAGTTATAAACTCTATACAGTCAAGCAAAGAATTGACAAAATACGAAATAAGTTTCTCTGCTTTTCTTAGATTTTCTTCAACTTCTCAGGAAATGGCAAGTTTCAAAGGTTTAAGCAGAAAATATAAAATATGTGAGGAATTTCAGGCTACCAGATATATCAAAGGTCATTTTTCAACTAAGTTTAAACACAAATGAAAATCCAAGGGAAGCACTGCACTTGTACAAGGACAACTAACTAAGCACAAGATTGGCCTGTTCTCCTTACTTCCAGGCAATAAATTGTTTAAAAAGACAGTTAAAAATAAATCGAATACCGCCTTAACATTACCACTCTAGGTTAGCAATTGCAAGGAACTTTAAAATACACTCTATGGTTGTGTCTGCAAAGGAAAATGTTAGTGACACGAAGCCCTGTTAACAAACAACTATCCTGAAAGGAGGTTCCTAAATGCCTTCAAACACAAACACGCGCACAGAGGAAATAATCCACACAATCAAAACGGCTCACTTTCCCAGTAGAGCTACAAAGACCATTCATGGCCTTTGATGGCAATGATACTCAGTATGTAGCATAAGGGAAACTACACAGGAGAGCTGGATCTTGGATCTCACAATGTAAGCTGTGTCAGCCGCTTCAACGGAGGGCATTTGGGTGCCACTGTCACTACGCACATATTTTGGGAGCAGAACTAAAATAGAAAGATGGCTTTTTCCAGTTCAATAAGGTAGGCAAAGCCTCATTTTGAGCTTTGTGAAATTCTTGTACTACCAAAAAAAAAGAGAGAAAAGAAAAGAAAAAAAAAAGGCTAGCCAGACCTGTATGAGATATGATACACAGTGAATTATGTACTAGACATATTAAAATCATCAAAGATTTACTAAAATTAAATGTCTTCAAGGAAAGCTCAAAGCTCACTGTAAAAATGCCGGTTGTTGATTCAATCCCTTCATAACTGAATGATTTCTCACTGCAAACTATTATTTTAATGAGATTCTCAGTGCTAGAGAACGTAGATTTGAACTGCCTGTATTCAGACCATTATAGAGACGGTCCAGGGCTTAAATCTGGATTTGATTTCAGTTTGGATTAATTTAACAAAAGCTAATTGTAAATTGAGCTTAAGCAATAAGCAGTTTAATCTTCATATTGTTCTGTTTTGTCAAACAAGGTTTGAATTCCAAGTCTGACTCATCATTCATAAATCACTACTTGAAATGTGCTACATTAATACTCAAACAACCAGCTCATTGTAAAGATGCTTTCTCCATATTTATTATTTTATTAAATGTAAGACTGGATCTTCAATCATTTCTTCTTTGCAGTAAGACCTACTGATTTCTTGGAAAATGTTGGCTTTTATAATAATCTTTCACGTGAATTTCAATTTGTATGTGAATGGATTTGTAAAAAAAGCAGAATTGTAGCAGTATATTAATACAAACCATTAACTTTTCTGAGAAAAGAAAGTAGCTATTCTGCATGCTTTATGCTACTGCATGTAAAAAACCTCTGTGTTAGTTCCAGTATAGGAACAGAATGATATGAAGATCTAATCATTTGAAGAACAACATCTCTTGCAGAAAATTCTGAAGTGGAATGGAAGAGGTTGCATGCATCTGTCCCTTGACTTCAAGTAGCATATCCTACCATTAATAGTTAGCAGGAGGCATAGGAAGAGGCTAAGAGAATTGGGCTGATTTAACCTGAAAAAGAGGAGGTTTTAATTATTTTGATAGGAGGAAATAGAGAAGATGACGCTAGTCTTCCTGGATGAAACTGGATAAGAGACAGCAGATACAAATTGGAAAACAGAAAATTCTTGTTAGAAATCAGGAAAAACCTTTTCATAATTGGGATTATAAAACACCAGAACAGGCTGCCAAGAGGTTGTGGCCATCTATATCCTTGGAGATACTCAAAACTCAACTGGATGAAGCCTTGAGCAGTCTACTCTAAAAAGACACACTTTTAGTGGGTTCTCAGACTAGATAGTATGTAAAGGACCACTCCAGTCTAAATTATGCTTTAATTCATAGAATTTGGGCTTTTCACTTTCAGATAATTTTATAGTTATCAAGGTTGGCATTTTCAAAAGAGGGGAAAGATGAGCTCCAAAACTCCTCCTAGTTGCACAAATATGATTTAGCTGCTTAGCTCCATTACAGCCCTTTGAATATTAAACCCAGAAGAATGTCTCCAGCATCCCAGTGAGGTCAAACATACCAAATCAGTTCACCAGGAATATGTTTTCTGTATTGCCCTTTTAATCCAACCTGACCTTCCACTGTTTTCGCTGATATTCTAAGAGTGCATTGTTTCTGATATACAAGTCTTGGCAAGAAAACACCAAATTCAGCACTGACACACTTATCCTTGGAATGAGGCAAAAATTAAGAGATGGAAGAAGGGAAGTTTATTTCTTGGTGCATACCACTAATGTGTTTTTCAATATTAATGTTCCAAGCAGTGTTGCAGACCTATTTCTATCATAGTAGGCAAATGTGTTTTTATGTTGTAATTCTATATATCAAATATGGAAATATAACAATTCTGCTTTTGGCCTAAGTGCTAAATGAAGAACTAATTGAGAATTTTCAAAACAACTGGAAATACATAAACAGACTTTTTTACCTATTGCTCCTCTCCAGAAAAAAAAAAATATATATATTCTTAAGGATGGAAACTTCTAGGATATTGGCATATGGCTGTTGGAATGGTTTAAAACAAACCATTTACTTTACTGTGGGGAACCACTTAAACATCCTGCAGTCCTAAAGCACGTTGTCATTGTGTTATTATACAATCCTCTCCCACCTTATGAGGCTATGGCTCAGATCCTAAGGCAAACATTTCTACATCACTGTAAAAAATATGAACAACAAAGTGGTTTAACCACAGTGTCCTGTGAGAAAATAAACGAGCAATGCAGACAAATCAGTTGTGTCAGGAGTGCTTTTGTCTAAACCTACAGAGCTTGTAATCAGAACTAGTGATGATAAGACCTGGATGTCAGATCCAAATTTTGCTTAAAAAATACCTTTTGACATTACAGGTACTTTCTTCACCCATGTGCAGATAAATCACTAAGCTGGAAAAAAAGACAAGATCCCATAACTTAACAGGCTTCTTCCTTTTTTTCCAGAAGGTTTCTTTCTATCCTTTCTTTTTTGACAGATTTCCTAAATTTGTCTTCCAGCACAAAAAAAGAAAACAAGTCCCAAACACCAACCAACAAGACAATGCACCAAAGAGCAAACAACAGCAATTGCACACAGGATACACCTACCCTGCCAAGCTTGCAATAACACCCTTCAGTCTACCAACAAACACTGCATGAAAGAAGAGCCCTACAACCCTTTAGATTAGTGTCAATCCTCAAAGTTACTGAAGAACCAACACACTCTTTCAGGCTGCTAACAGAAATCCAGAGAGCTTGCCATGAGACGTCTGCAGATCAGAGTCTGTGAACCCCAGATCTAGGGCATAATATTTGAACAAAGCTTTCTCCAGCTATATGTGACAATGCTTGAGCAGAATCAGATCCTGCATGCCACTCTTTTTTTTGGAGGGGGCAGAATTTCTGCAATCACTTTTTTTGCCCCTCTGATACATCTGATGTATTCCTAACAATCACTCATTATTTAACCTCAGCCTTTGTCCTGTCCCTTACTACAACAGAAGGGTATATTAGAAGAACCGTGAGAAAATATGACATAAACTTGTTTTTAAGCATAAATGTGAATGCTCAGATCCAGCATTGCTTTTAAACACGCTCTTCTGTTGTTTTGTGATTTCACATGCACTAAAACCATATATTCCCCATACTGTTTTTCTACTTATCTTATAGTCTACTTCTGCCTGTGTTTTATATTGAAAAAATGTTTGGGTAAGCAAGGAAATCACCACGGAGTAGACAGGTTCTAATGCAGCCAACACCTGAAAACCTTTGTTCCAAACAGCACTTGTGTAATATTTTAGCTGCCAAAACTGTAGCCACGGTGAATATTATTTAAATCTCACCATATTCACACCTCATGGATGAACAGCTTCAAGGCAAACTCACCTGGATATCTGAAGGGTAAGTTCACTGCATGCTACACTAGTACTTTGTTTGTACACCTACGTCCTAAAGACCGAATGAATAGATTTTATCACAGCTAAATTATTATAAGTGAAAAAAATGGACTACAAGCTGATCCACAAAGTGTAGGGGAAGATCAGCAACATATCCTGCTGGTAAAACCTAGCAGAGTCCAACATCTCGTTCTAGTGGAATTCCACATATAAATTTGAAAACCACAGATTTAACAACAGATGTAATTTATATTTTACAGAATATTGTTATTTGAAAGCTTGCACTACGTTGTATGTTATAATGAGAATACATAGCGTCCTCAAGCATCTCAGCAGGAGAGCTAGTGTTCTGGTCACCATCACACTGGCGAAGTTTCAAAGCCAAATTTTATTTGTAGGAATAGCACACCTGTATCTCTAGACGTGACTTCTAATAAACAGCAGATACTAGCTCATAAGCTATGCATCCACTTTATTAATCTAGGCAGCTTCACACAGCGCACTGACTTACTCAAAGAATCCTCATCAAATCTGTTTCTCCACTGTGGAACACAGTGGAAACCATGACATCAGTGACTACTTTCCCATTTTTTTTTGTAAAATACTTGAGTAGAGTCATTTCTGGCTTTGCTAACCAGCCTAAACAAGCTTTATTATTCCTTTAATGTAAAGTTTTAAAAAAACCAACACATTAAGTAAATGTTAATATAATGACTGTACTTGTGACAAATGGATATGTGGTGGAGACTGTGCGTGAGTGAGTTAAAGGAATCATCCCATTTCTCTCAGACTTGAATGTTTCACTGAGAGCACACACGTACAATGAAACATTCTAGAAACCTTTTGTCCACTAATAATGGAGAAATATAATGGAGAAGCTCCTTTTTGGAAGCCATTGGCTAAATCCAGAATACCTGAAAAATTATATTCTTATGTTCAGATAGTCCTTTTCTCCTTTGAGAACATGTGGTGAGCCATACCCTCTGTAAATACCTAACCATCTTCCTTCTGGAACCCGCTGCCAGAAATGAGAGAATAAACACTCCCCACTTGTCATTAGATTGTGATGCCCTGTGTAACTACCTTCAGCATATACTCATCTTCAGTATGGCGTCTCTGAGAGTCTGCATCAAGTATTTTAATGTACGTGCCCTTCACATTTCTGATATTTAATGACCCAGGAGGCATTTTTTGAATTTTAAAGACATGGTACATGTTGAGTTGTCATTTTTAGTTGCAGGGTTTAAGAGACACATTATTAGTGAGGTTTGGCTTTCCTTTTGGCTACGTTTAGTGTTAGCAACTGAGATCCCACCATTAGCAGCAAACAAACACAATGCACAGCTGAATACAAATGAAAAACCTTCCTGTTATACAGTTCTGTATATCCCAGAGTGCTGTGTTTTGGTAACACCAACAAAGAGCATATGCTGCATGCAGCTGCTGTGGTTTTTCAAAGCCTGCAGGATTTAACACAGATCCTACCTGAGACAAAGGCTTCTCCATCAACTATTGGCAATGATACAACAATGTTAGATTATAAAGTGAAAGACTTTATCAGCCTAGTTCATTTCTGCATTTAATTATTTCATTTTTCTGTTCATCTCCCCACATGTGGTAATTACAGAGGAACTTCATTCTGCAGAACACATATTCGCAAACCTTTGAACTAAACTAAAGGAGATCGCTTAGATATGAATTTCTCTCTGAGGTTTGACATATGTAGATTAGATATATGTGGATGGATTTAAAAACTAAACTTTGAACTGAAGTCTTCCTTGCACAGGAATGTGTTTCTTTATTAGTTCCTTAGGAGATGAACAAATAAATAACTCAGGTCCGCCTGCTAACAGAGCTTATTGAAGTCTATTGCTCTGGATCCCATATACAGAAAAATAGTGGTACAACTGACAACCCAATTAAGGCCTCGTGCTTAGGATTCCTTGTTGTGTTATACCCATATGAACACAACTCTCTGTGTTACTTTAGCTCTCTTGTATTCTCTTTAAGACATACCTAAAGCTGCGCTCAGGTCTGACTGAATAGTGTATAACCTCTCTCCCATTTGTTTTTCAAGAGCTGGAATCTGCCCAGACTCAGATTTAAAAGGTTAAAAAAAAAAAAAAAAAAAAAGAAATCAAAGAAAAAAATTAAAATAAATCCCTCTTTCTCTCTCATGGCTAACTACTATCAAACCAAATAATTATTTGGCATTTTTCCACCACATGTAAGGATCGTAGGCAGAAAGATCAGTAAGGTGCTTGTCCCTCTATCTCAAAAATGTATCAGCAAGGGCTGAAGTCTAAGAACGCTTACCACCATATTGTAAACTCAATTCATACTGACTGAGTGGCCTATGCATCAAAAGCAGGACCTAAAGGACAAATGGTATTCTGTGACAACATCCTCAAAGAATCCTAGATCCCTTGTACTACACAATCACCCCAGAATTATTTACTGAAAAAGACACGTAGACAGCAACAGCAAGCAAAATGAACAGTCATTTTATTTCTTAGGACAAAATCAGAGAACTGGTTCTATCTATCTTCCAGCAATGAGCATTCACAATCTTTACAATCTAGGTTTAAAGGAAGTGAGTATTTTTTATGAGCCTGCCCTATGCTCCACACAGGAGCAGAACAGAAGAGCTTTACTGGGCATCTCCTGCAAGGAAAGGTAGAGCAGTAGCCTTTGTTGCCACATGCCCTGAAAGCAAAAAAGACTCATTTATATAAACTGGTTTAACTGCAACTTGTTGCTAAATTGCACTGCTACATCCATTCTCCACTGTACAGTCTTCATGACTTCTTTCATCAGTTAAGAACTGATTTCTTTTGCAGACAGCATAGCTACCCTTGAAGAGCACAGGAGTCTACTTTATTATCCATTTTATGCTGGCTAATGAAATCTGAGTGCTTTGGATTTGCATCCTACATCTCGCAAGCATGGCCTTCAACCCTATAATAATCTCTTTCTCCAGTCCACAGTGTCTCCAGGCAAGAGTCAGCTGGGACTAGTGTGAAAGTATGTTATGTTCTGAATGCCCAGCCATACACATATGCTATAGCCAAACAAAATACATCATGGTTCAATTCTTCTTGCTTTTCCCTGTGTGGGAGCGCTACTTTGGGCTTTATTCTCCTCTACCCAGCTGTGAATGTTAATTAAGTTCCTGTAAGTTTCATGATCTTTGAGACTTCTTTCCCTCCATCAAATGCTACTTGGTGGGGACTACTCAGATAAACAGATGGATAGTACTGTCATTTAAACTTTTTCGAGTTTAACTTTGGAGCGTTTAAGATAAAAGCTGGTCCAAACTGGTATGCTTTGTCCAAGCTGTAAAAGTTTGGATGTGTTCTCTAAAGATATTCTGCAGTTTTCTAACACTACACACACTCCATGTCTTTCTTCAAGACTCTGGGAGGACGAGCTTCTACAAATTCTCAGCTGAACAGCAGTGAACCTCTTGTGTTTAGTTCATGCGTCTGCCGTATGTTTAATGTATACAGTTTACTCAGTCTCTTTAGCTTACTTTGATGCACACCACTAGAGACAACTGACTTGAACAAAAAAGTGAAATGCTACTTCTGCAGTAATGTGAAAGGAAATACTAGTCTTTGTCACGGTCCTCATTATTCAAACTGTTGAAAACTCCTGATTGTACTTCTTCCTCTGCTCCTTTCTTCTCCCCTGTGTGTTTGTGGGCCCAGGCTAAAAATTACATTTTATATTTCATCCTTTGAATGAAAATCAAAGGCAAAAAAGCACTGAGAATATTGAGATGAAACGCAACGTGCAGCATAAACATTCCTACAAACTGTTGGTGATACATGCATTTTACAAAGTAAAATGTAAAATAAATAAATTAATGAAAAAGTAAGTCTTTTGTTATGCTAAGGTTGGAATTCCTTTGTAGCATTATAAAGAATTGTGATTATTTTAAAATTGGGCAATTTAAGCACCAAAGTTAAAAACCAGGTAAGTTGGCCTTACAAAATCTATAAATATCTGAAGGAAAAACCTCTAAATTATCTACATAGTATCCCATAGAACAGAAAAGTATTTCTATTAAAAACAGAAAAAGCTTTGTTTGACACAGTTGATGGGACTTTCTGTTTTCTTATGACTTGAAATTTCTCCTTTCCTTTTCACTTGAGCTTCACTCCACACCCCGCTCATCTTACTCTCTCCTACTCTGTTCCTCTTCACTATTTTTTCTCTTTGGCTCTCCTTTCCAAAGTAAACCCATGTGCTCATGCTCATCTTAACAAAGCTGTCTGTATAACCTCAGATATCTTACTCACTGTGCTTCTGTCATAGCCCTTCATCTAGTCTGTATTCAGAAAACTTCTCAGTTCAACAGTACTGTGAAAACTGATTGACAACTTTCGACCTAGGAATTTATACGAAAGATGCATCTTACTGTAAAATTTTGAAACCTAATAATTTTTCCTGCTTTGATAAAATCATTTGTAGGACATCTGCTCATGTATATGTACACAAATCTTTCCTACTTGACATCATTTGAAAGTTTTCAAATCTTTGAATCTTTGTTGACTGTGTCTTTATTGTAAGTATAGTAAAGGCATTCCCTTTTCCAGATATTTTTATTTTTGAAGGTATTTAGTAGTGTTTTAACAACAGCTGTTTTAGCCTTACATATTTTCATTGTTATATGACTCATCACTTCAACTGCATTTGCCTGCAGCTTCAAAGAGTTGTTAATAGCAGCCCCCCCCCCCCCCCCCAAACCCCCCTTTCTGGATACTGTTCTTGGCAAAAAAAAAAAAAGAAAAAAAAAAGTAGTTATGTACAGATACAAATTCCTAGATTCTAAACTGATGTGAGCTGCTCAGTATCACCTCAACACAGACCGTCTGTAACTGCCCAGAACCTAGCCCTGGGTATATACATGAATGCGTCTGTGTCTGCATGATATAAACAGAGTTGATAGAAACATTTATGAAAAAAAAGAAAAAAAAAAGATGTGAAACTTAGAAAAAAAACTTAGAAATGAATTTAAAAAGCAGCTGCATATAAAAGAGAGAAGAAAAAAAAACAACGCTATCTTTTTTTGCCTCACTTTCATCTTTCAATCTAGGCAAAATTCCCCATATCATGGAGGGAAGAGTTGAAAGGGCATTTCCTTTGACAGCCAACAGGGCATTGCTACTCTGAACTAAATTAATGCTAAGAATTTTCTTTGTACGGCTAATTATTAGGGCTGACATCCACATAGAACAGCCCTGCCTCGTAAGATTCATACAAACATACAGACATTACATTCCTGTCTGTCCGCACCATCTGTGCGTGTGGTCTGCAGACACAGAATTCCTGTCCATCTACACTGTCCCTGTGTTTGGTCCACAGAGGCAAGATTCCTGCCCAAGCACATAGCAGCACATGTGTAATAAAGGGCTGCACAGATGATTCCTCTCCATCTGCTTTTCTCTTGTCGCAATAAGCCAGCACTTCTTTCTTTTTCTTTTCCTCTGCAAGGGTCGCTTTTTAACGTCTGCATCAGTGCTTAGATAATAATATTAGTTGGGAAGATTGAATTTTGTGCCAAATTTTGGATTTGTGCCAAAATTATCAAACAGATGTTCATAGAATCACAGAATTGCTAAGGTTGGAAAAGACCCACAGGATCATCCAGTCCAACCATTCACCCATCACCAATGGTTCTCGCTAAACCATGTCCCTCAACACAACATCCAAACGCTCTTTGAACACAACCAGGGTTGGTGACTCCACCACTTCTCTGGGCAGCCCATTCCAGTGCCTGACCACCCTTTCAGAGAAGTAGTAAGTTCTCTTCCCTTCCATGAAATTCATGACACACAGTACATAGTTCATGCTGGTTTTGTCAGATGACTTTCTCTAAGGTGTCTACATTTCATACAGTATTCTTGTCATTGCCTTCTCTACATCCAATCTCTTGCCTTTCTGTGATTCGCGTTACACTATGCCACTGCAGATCAGTAGTGGTGTATCCACTGGGCACCATAAAGCACGCTGTAAAGCTTAGAAAAATATTAGAAATGCTGTCTCGGCTACAGAACCACCAAAAGGAAAAAGTTTGTGGAAGAAGATTAAGAGTTCAGCCAATCATGCCTGTGGTGATTTTTTTCTTAACAGTGATTTTGATGCAAAGTCATTAAACTTAGAAAAGCGATGCCATGTGTGAAAGAGCCCTGACAAAGCAGAGGAAGAAGCAGAGATGAACAGAAGGACAAGGGCAAACTGAAATGATTTATTTGCCACTAGAAGACTTAGAATGAGAAAAGGAGGCCTTCATATTGCTGAAGTCATATTTGTATTGTAAAAAGGTTGCTGGGTAACAGTGGAGAAGGACTATCTTACTCCAGTAATTTGGAAATGGGATAAGAGAGGAGAAAGAGATATCAAGAAATCTTTTTATCATCTGAATGATAAAAAAGATAGAGATGGACAATGAGGATCTACAATTAGCTTGTGCTTAAACACATCCCCCAATCTGTGCATCCTTCTTTCTCCAGTCCAGGAGCACATACTGATAGCATGCTTGTCACTTTGTGAGATATGTAAAAGACTTGAAAAGTGCACAAAATGAAGACTTGTCTGTATAAATAAATATATGTCCCCTCAGAAAGAAGAAAAAAATCCCAGAATGAGAAGGTACAGTACTTATTACTTCCACAGAACAAATAAGCTCGCACAGTCTTTCAAGTTTTAAACAACTTATGTACGAGTGTTTTCTTAAGGATCACTATATGGCTTTTAGTATTTTTTTTTCCAACAACATTAATGTCAGCAGTTGGCAGCAGTTTGGGTTGCTAGCTGAAATACAGGAGGCAAAGCCAAGGTTTATCTACTAGTGTTTTGGAGATGGAGGGCACACTGGCATGGTGTCAGAAACTGCAGCTAAGTTTCAGCTTAATGTGAAAAAAGTAGAAAGATTCATTTCTCAAACTATTAAGAGGATTAAGTATAATACAACAGGGAAAGCGAGTGTTTAAAATATTAAAGTTCCCTCCTAAATAAAAATCCCACTGTAAAAACAAGAGGTTGTTCAATTCCTATGAAAAGCTTGGCCAGAGTTAACTGTGAGCTCCATTTGTTTTTTGTTTACTCACCTACAGGAAACATTTGTATTCACTCTAAGACAGAAATTGGTGGTAAACAGAAAGAAAGGGAACAAAAGACTCAGTTCTCTGACTGTAAAGTTGAAATCGAACAAAGAGAACAATACCCCTAATAAAATGGCTATCCCTTAACCAGGGTTGTATTCAAGATAAAAGACCATTACTTCCCCTCGGCACCAGCACAGTGATCAGACCTAACATATATTTGGAGAGTAAGGTACTATGGAAGTTGAGAAACTGAAAATCACCTACTGATAACCTAAACCTGTGAGATGTTATTGTAAAGGTAAATGTACTCATACTTGAAACTGAGGGTGCTCGGGTGCCTCACTGATCTTATATCTGTATGATAAATGTGATTATGCCGTGTAAATTCAGACAGCAATCACATAACTGAGTTTGAAACTTATTCTGCCTTTATGCACAGTTTCTGAAAGCATTTCTTGGTATTGAAAAGACTCAAACTTTTGGTACCACATTTAAAGCAAAGAAGGGCAGGACAGAGACCATTCCTTTACTTATGTATTTATTTTTGTTCAATAAAGGTTCACTTAGGTACAGTAGAACACAACCGCTCTAAAGACAGTCTGTCAAAATCTCTACCTTGTATTTGACAGCATCGTCTGCAGACCCCCATTTGTGGGAGGGACTGAAAGCAGGGTCTCCATCCGTATCAACTTTCTCATCCTTATCTTACAGAGTTGGCAGCTGCTAATAGAACCCTCACAGCTCCCAAAGTCAGAAAGGAGCAAAAAAAGTCTCCATCCACTTTTTACACACATTCATAAATGTCAAGTGGCAAAAAAATTACCTCTAGGGAAAAAATACACACCTTTTCCTCATCTCAGAGAAAAAAGTGTAGAGATGTACTTATTAGGGAATGCAAAATGCATGGCTTTATTCGGCACCAAAACCTGAGTGGTTCTTTTTCTTTTTAATTTTTTTTCCTCTTTTTTTTAAGACTTGGATTCTTTAGAACATAATACCGTGAATTTAATAGAACTGAAGGGAGTCTGCAGCCATCAGCACCAGTCCATTTGCAGATGCTATCGTAAGAAACTGATACCTAATTTCATAAATCTGTGACTGCTTTTGATAAACTTGATACACTATCCTACCAATTTCTACAATTTAGTATGCAAATTAGCAAAGGATTAGAATCAAGAAACTTAGGCCTAATTGCAAGCATATATCTCAGTTTTCCAACTGCAATATGAAACTTCTATTTTCCTCTGTATTATCTATTCACTAGCCTGAGATATGGTGTACTGGACTAGGCTCAATCAGACTGATTCAAAAAAGGGAATTATTCTCAGAATTTGATGGAGCTTAATAAAGTGCATGATGAAAAACCTGTACACAGAAATATTCCAGGGCATAAGCTGAAAAATATCTGAGACTGCTGGTCATCAACAGCTCACTATTTACCGAAGCTGAAGTGCATTCTGTAGAGTTAAGACTTAATTTTTCATTATCTGTTTTTGAGATGGTAGAAATTATAATTCTCTATTTTCCCTTTGCAACCAACTAGAATTGATTTATTGCATTATTCCCCAGGTAAAACCTCAAATATGCAACATATGCTGTCTTCTAGATCACTAATTTTAAGGCACACAATTCTATCTACCCTTCCTCCTTCAAGTAAAAAGCACATTACAAGTTGCACAACTGTAAACCTGAAATCTACTTGAAATCTTCTACCAATCACCACATATTTCTGACTTCACCTTCTTCTTACATGTTTTTTGGAATACTTGCTGCATTTATCACCTTACCTGTTACAGATCAAACACAAATTAAAACCAGTACCAAGGCTGGTGAAATGATTTTAAGTTTTATTGGGTCTTCCCTGTGGAACAGTACCAGCAAACATAGGAACAGATAATCATTATATACCAAGCTGGCACGTTTTGACTGTAGATGAGGTTAATAGCATCTTCTAGACAATTGCCAATGCCATGTAAAACAGCTTTAATTCATGAGAATTGTTATTATAGAAAAAGGGCAGATAGTGATAGGACAAAGGGGAATGGTTTTAAACTGAGACAGGGGAGGTTTAGGTTAGATATTAGGAGGAAGTTTTTCACACAGAGGGTGGTGACGCACTGGAACAGGTTGCCCAAGGAGGCTGTGGATGCCCCATCCCTGGAGGCATTCAAGGCCAGGCTGGATGTGGCTCTGGGCAGCCTGGTCTGGTGGTTGGCGACCCTGCACATAGCAGGGCGTTGAAACTACATGATCATTGTGGTCCTTTTCAACCCAGGCCTTCCATGATTCTATGATTCTATGAAGGTGCATCAAACAATGAAATACAGGAAGTGTGACCATGCACTGTTCTTGGAAAATTGCTGTACTTTTACTGTGCTACAAGAAGTCATTCCATATCTTCAGTATGAGAACTGAAATTTCAGTGTCAAATCCCTTTTTCTTCACACACAATATATTCCTTGGATTAATTCATCAGGATGAGATCTGATCTCATCCTCTCTGTCACCAAAACTTCAGAGATCAGTAAACAGTTCGTCTAAATGACAAGATTTAAATGTAATCACAAGCTCTCTGTTTTTCCGGTCAGCACTCAAACAACATCAATCCGAATACCAAAACAGTGATGCCAAACCAGCCTGGCCACAAGAACCAGTTGTTGGAAATTCTCAAATATTTTTTCCCTGAGGCACATCCTGCCACTGGACAGCAAACAGGAAGTTGCTGTGCATGGATCCTTCCCAACTACCACAAAAGCTGTAACTTTTAAGCAAAAGAAGATGCACCGATAATTTTATTCCTTGAGTTAATGACTATTGGCATTCTTCAGCTCTTCTAAACTGCTGGTTCTGAATCTCACAAATTCATCAGCTAACAGAAAGATTGTCAGAAACTGACAGGTTACTGTTCTTAACATAAAATTCAGAGCACAGAAGTCTCATAAAAATTAATGAATTTGATCTGTTTGATGTCTTTATTAAAAAGATCTGCTTCAACACTTTCTCTCTATATTTAACAGCAAAATAACGCCTATTAGATCAGTGGTTTCTGCCACAACAACCACAGATAATCACCATATAGTACAATTATGTGAAATGACGACGGCTGTATTTACACCATTCCACCAAGCTCATGCAGTGTTCTTAACTCGTTAGTAACACTTGCACAAGCTCCTCCCAGTGCAGACTTAACCACTATAGAATCATAGAGTGGTTTGGGTTGGAAGGGACCTTTAAGATCATCTAGTTCCAACCTCTAGTTCCAACCCCCTGCTATAGGCAGGGACACCTCCCTCTAGACCAGTTTGCTCAAAGCCCCATCCAGCCTGGCCTTGAATGCTTCCAGAGAGGGGGCATTCTCAACCTCATTGGGCAACCAGGGCCAGTGTCTCACCACCCTCACAGTAAAGAATTTCTTCCTGATATCTAGTCTAAATCTACCCCCTTCCGGTTTAAAACTATCTCTCCTCATCCTCTTGCTATCTGCTCTTACAAAAAGTCCCTCCCCAACTTTCCTGTAGGCTCCCTTCAGGTTACTGGGAGGCCACTATAAGGCCCTCCCAGAGCCTTCTCTTCTTCAGGCTCAAGACTCCAGCTCTCTCAGCCTGTCCTCGTAGGGGAGATGCTCTAGCTGATGCTGAGCACCAGCGAACTGGTTGCCAGTAAATAGAAAAGGCACATCAATGGGATGCAGGGTGTCTCAACCACTAACGTAGATACATTATGCAATCCTGATTTTCTAGCAAGGAACAACAATACTTTAATAATTTAGGACAGGACTTTGTAATCCATGAATGAGAGAGACTGTAAATGTGGCAGTGGATGCTTTTAACAACTATCCTATTAATTTACATTTATTTATGCTAAGTTTAAATGAATTAAAAAGCTGTATAACTATAATATGACATCTTAATAATAGAATCAGTAAAATGGAGGAATATTTCTAATAGTCTGAAAGTGTCTGAAAACTGAGATTGAACCAGGAAAGAATCAGTCCATAGATTATTTTCATAATATTACCAATGTCTGTAAGGAAAAGATAGCAAGTACTGCTTTGTCATCTTTCTTCCAAAGTAATTTTATAAGTCTCTGTCTCTCAGTGGGGAAGCAAACCTTCATCTCCAAGCAAGCCTGCAGATCCATAACTGAAAAGCCCTAAAAACTGAAGCCTTAGTCAAGATACAAGCAGAAAACAGATATGGCTCTTTACAGTAGGGCCAACAGAAAGTTTATTTCTCTGGCATTCTGAGGCCAGCTACAGCAGAGCACTTGTTTGAATATACATCATTATTTAGTAATACAAGAGGCAGAGGTAAAGGTAAAAGGAGGAAGGGGAAAGGAAGGAGACTAGATGTAATATAACAGAAAGATGAAATGCTGTCACAGAAGACTGCTGTCACTGCACTGAATGCTGTTACTGTGGTAACTAATGATTAAAAATGATGGGAAAAAAGTCTGGAACGCATGGCAAGAAGGTACTTTCTTTATTTCACACTTCAAGGTTGTGTTCAAGGGCATGATGGAGCCTCACTTTCTGTGCCTGCTCGGTGTCTGTCAGGTTATTTGGGCCTGCTCCTGGCAGAGCTCTCCATCTGACAGAAATAATTGCAGAGGAGCAACAACTGGCAAAGTGAGTGGCACCGTGACTGATAATCTGGGTGGATTACAGGCCTTCGACAAAAGCCACAATGTTTGACTTTGACAGCTGGCAATGCTCGATGGGAGCCAATTAGTGGATATATGTTCACTTCAGCCACAAGTCTCTTCTGTTTCTAGTCAAATAGCTTCCTGACTAGGATGTGTACGAGCGCATTCCC
This sequence comes from Gallus gallus, assembly GCF_016699485.2. Lineage (NCBI taxonomy): Eukaryota > Metazoa > Chordata > Aves > Galliformes > Phasianidae > Gallus > Gallus gallus. The sequence continues at coordinate 60,846,064 of NC_052532.1, read as the reverse complement.
TCACTTCTACCTGCTCACCTGCATGCCAGCTACATTGTCAGAACAGCTAAAACCAGACTATAAAAACAACATATTTCAAGATCTTTATATATTAAAGACAGTAAATTCAAATTTTGTAAAGCTACATTTGAACCGTCAGACAGTGATGGTACAAGAACCTTAAAAAAGATCAGTTTACTATGATTCTACATGAACCTAGACTGTGTAAATAAGGCTGTGACTGTACTTTTAAGGTTACAAGTCCACCATATCTGGCAGCATTTCTCATAAAGCTTCACTATTTCTTTAAAATTTCCTGGCAAAGCAGGTTAATTTGTCCATTGCTTTTTCAAATAGGTTAACCCAAGACTTAGAGAATACCGGCATTCAGAAAATAAGTTCAGTTTGGTCCAATACATGCACGAACCTCTGACATCCAAGTCCCCTTCAAACTCTTCTGTCCTCAGCTTTCTTATCACATACACTTTTCTCCCCCCACTTTTTTATCTATTTCCACTCCTGCTAGTGCAAACACACAGATACTGTAGCAAAAGGATCAATTAAGGAAGATGGATCCAACCTCCCTGAATGATGTCACTTATTTCAAAGATCTACTTTTACCTTGCTTTCTCAGTTATGAAAAAGCCACCATCACCGTACCCAGACAACTTAAATACATCTTCTGACAGTGTTATGTTTTGAGAGGTGCTTCTACTCATTAAACTCAGTGGGCACCATTGCACCACCAGGAACTCTCAGACGCTCTTGGAGGACAATGGTAGTTCTGTCACAGAAACAGGTATGTTTAGCAATTACCTGTAGGGATCACATATGTATCACGTGAAAATGAAGCTATTTTGCTGCTCGTGTAATCATCAGATGTGGTTTCAAATCAGGGTAGCTAAGGCAAAAAAAAAACCAACCAACTGCATTATTTACAGAATCTGCAGTATTTCATCTGGCAGGGTGGTAATAAAAGCCTGCTAGAAGTGGGGTAATTCTGATACAACTCCATGGCAGCAAGAGGAAAAAGCTTGCCTGTCAGTCTCCTCTGAACCATTTTACATTCTCCTGTTACAAAGAAAAATCACTCTAACCAGTGGAACTTCACTTTGGAAAAGTTCGCGGCAAAAGAGTGTCAAGTGTCAGTGTGCTGGGTTACCAAGGAGACAAGTAACAGTGGAAAGCCAGTATTTTCAGGGAGGAGATGCTATTCTGGAATCTAAAATTCTTTCCTTTTCCTCATGATCCCATTTACTTGGGAAACAAGTCCTTACAGTAACTTGGATTCATAAGGAATGTCAGCCAAAATCTTCAGGGAAGAAGCACAGAGAAAACAGTTTGGAACTTGCAATGCTAGATGAAGTATGTATTGAATATTGCATAAATACTAAATATTAATAGTACTAGTCATTGTCAAATAATTTTGCTCAATTTTTGGGAATGGTAAATAACAATCTCTCAATTCATTTTGGCCTACAGAGGAAGGAATGAGTATGATGAGGAGACAGTAGCAAAAGAGAACGTATTAAAGATTCCTCTTAATGGCAAGCAGATTGACTACATAGCCCATATTATCAATAGCACGAGGTTTCTTATCTCCGTTCACTAAGATAGAAAGAAGCACTTTTTCAAAAAGTTTAGACTAACTGAATAGCAAGAGTGTATATTGGACAAGTACAAATGTCAAAGTATCAGATGAAATGGATATTACTAAGGGAGACATTGCAGATGAATGTTAGCATAAGGGAGCCAAAGACATTTCTTGACAGTCTACTCTGTTCAAAATGAAAGCTATCAAAAAATAAAACCAAGAAGATCAAACTGCTCATTTCTTTTGTGTGTCGATCATCAATAAGACAGGTGAGTAACAAAATTAATTTCAATACCCAGAGAACATCATTTTAGGACAGACAAATAATAATGAGGTGGTTCTCAGAAAAATCTTATGTCCTCAAATTTATAAACGCTGATAAACTCTTTCTTAGTATAGTATACTATAATCAACTATAATGGAAGTTATTAGTGGTTATTCTGGGGAACCTGTGGGGATTGGTGAGGTTTTGGAAGATTGCATTAAGGTTTCTGACACTGTCTCACATGACACATTCACAAACAAATCCAGTTAAGTAAATGCCTCATGTTCAGGGTTGTCCAGTTCTGGCTACCACACTTGCAGAAGGAAGAAGACAAATCAAATAAAATCTGAAAAAGACCAACAAGAGTGATCAGATATCTAAAAAAAAAGGCACTTGAAAACTGAAAGAGCTGAAACTGTCCAATTCAGAGGAAAACAAAGAGGAGATACCACTGTAAACAAAAACGGCTGCTAAAAATATCTAAGAAACAATCTCTTTTTTTCCATGCCCATAACAAATAGAAAAACTAGTAATGAGCTTAAATTGCAGTAAGGGAAATTATATATGAACAATAGCATTATAATGATAAAGACAGATGAGCCATAGAAAAGACTTATCAAGATTGAGGGTCTCCACTAAGATTTAAGGGAATAGAATACAGGCATAACTGGTTCGGCTTGAAAGTGAGACATTTTTTTCTATGATTAAAATATTAAAATGTGGATACCAAACTTTCTGGGAAATTATACTCCACGGTAATTAAGAACTGTTCAGTAGCAGAATAGATGAATAAATCAGGTGTGTTTCATGGACATCTGTCCTGAGCTCAGCACCATTCAGTAATTCAGTATTTTTTTCATTAACAACCTGCATGATTGTGTAAACTTTATGTTTAAGAGATGTGAAGGAGGAAGCCTAGCTAAAGTACAGGACCAAAATTGTAAATGTTTTTAAAAGATTATCCAGCTGGCTCCACAGAGCAGGGAACATTTATGTAAGAAAAGGCAGCAAAATACAAACATACTCAGCAACCCAATATGCAGTGTGACATGGCATCACACCATCTAAAATGAAAATTTTGAGATTCCATCATCAATATCACTGAACCAAGCCAGTTTTTGGTAAGTTCTGAAATAGTATATTAAAATAATAATTGAGAATAATTATGAAACATTTACATAATAATTCAAGTAAGCATGGTGAATCATATAATAATATGAGTAGGGTGATTTACAAACAATTCAACTGAGTAACACTCCAAGCTCAGAAGACAGATACAGATACAAGTTCAGCGCTTCCTAACTATTTCATTACTATGACTTGACATTTATGGCATCGCAATGCTTACAGATATTGGTCAAGTTAGGCCCCCACTGTGCTAGACAGTGTATAAACACAGAAAATGACAATCTTTGCTCCAAATAGCTCCTAGTAGAAAACCCCAAACATTTGAGACTCAAAGCCCACAGACAGGAAAACCTCAGCCCATTCATGTATGCCTTCCGTTTACAACTCAAAGCTACAAAGTAGGATTTGATTTCACACAGCTACAACAAATATATCCTGATTTTTAAAACTCTGTTTGACAAGAAAATGCATAAACGATAAATAGGCTCTTTTCTAACAGGAAAGTGGTGGATGTGATGCCACAAAGCTCCTCAGGTCTCTTTCAATTCCAGCATGACACACATTGCAGGGACTTCTGTATGGCATATAAACCGAGCACAGTGGCTGGCGCTCGCCACACTACATCTGGACTGTGTTAGGCAACCGTCAGCTCTGTATTCTTGCATCAGCCCTGGCCCCCTCATGTGAGGCAGCCTCCCAACCACTCTTTCGCCATGAACCAGTCAAGGAGACAAAGTACTTTGGGAGGAAGTAAATTGGGACCACATTAGCTGGTGACCCTCGCCCTGCAATTGGCCTCCCTTTCCAATGATAGAGGAAATCCCTCATGCAAACTGACAACCAATATGAAACAGGCAGCTCCATTTACTGGAAAGCCTGGTCAATGCTGAGTGCCTCATTAGGAAATGGTCTCTATATTGAGGCACATTCCTGCAATTCAGAGCCTAGAAATTCTAAATTAAAACAACATTCATGCCATATCCTCTTTCCGAAATGCCTCTCTTCATCCAAACTTTAATTTCTTTAAGTATGTATATTAAAGAACCAAAATGTCTTTGGCAGCACTCCTTCCTTCTCTTTCATAGTAATACCCTTCCCAGGCAAGCAGCTTGGAATATGACACAATGTTGGGAAGAGACAGAGGAAAGAATAGTCGCAGAATCTTCAAGTATCAATATGACCTTCCACTGACAAATCTCTGTCCTCACAAATAGTTTTAAGTAAGAAAAAATCATTTGAAATTGTGGGGCAGAAGAACATGGAAATTATTTCTTAAGACGTAGATTGGGACTTAGATGATAGACTGCTCCTGTTTTAGGAAAGAGTTGTATCTTTATATACTCTAAGAAAAGTCAATTAACAGTGAGTCAGTCTGCTAACAACAGAAGCCACTGTAGCCACTCAGTGATAAACAGCACAAGACATGAAAAGGCATAATCTGAACCCCAAACATAGACAACAATTAGATCCATTCACATTCACTATGGTGTGATCAGAAAATTGCTTTTCTGAAGTGTTATCTCTGTCAGAAGCTCTTTTCTAGCTTGCTGCCAGGTTCAGAAATCAGGCCCATGGTGTGTACCACAGTATGCGTAACTCTTCACACAAACCACCTCCTTCCGATATTGCTCAGCACTTCTGTTTGCATCCTACGTACTTGGAAACTGGAACCTCTTAGTCAACAGTGCTTGCAAGCCAACTGAAAGAACTGCTTTCCCACAACAAACAGTAAGTGTTTCCTAGAAATGGGATGGACTGAAATACAACATACTTATCAAGGATCTCAACAGTCCTAAAATAGTATTAAAGACACAAGGAAGGAAATACTGAAGTCAGGATCCCAACTCTGAATCTGAAGGGACGAATAAACTTTTTAAGATCCAGAATTGCTTTTCAGAGTCTTCCAGAAGATCTCGATTAACCAGAATTGCTTGTTTTTCTTGAACAATGTTTAATATAAGTTTGATTTTTCACTCACAATTTCTACTGGAATTTTAGGAACTGCAGCTAAACTTCTAAGACATTCCTGAAATGTGATACAGTCCCCTGGAACTGCTAACAGAGATGGATCTTTGTTCGAGATGTAGAGTAGGATATATGTGGAGAAAGTTTAAACTGATGAAGAAGCACTGTGACTTTTCTTGAAAACACAAGGCTGTTGACCTGGGTGACCTGTAATAAGCAAAGAGGGCCGCAAGGGGAAAGCAAACAGATTATTTGCAAAGCACATGGAAAAATGATTTTCCCTTTGACTATATTTACAATGGGAATCGTGGAAAATATTACAGCCTTTTCATAGCCATTTCTTCTGCCCCATCTCCTGTGTCTGGAGCTGCTGTAGTGGGTGATTTGAGTTGGTGGCCTGAAAAAGTACATATTAAAACTACTCATACTGAAGAACTAAATGTGATGTCAGCTCCCCTATAGCTTATAGAGTTGGTGAATTGATTGTTGATAGAATTACTGTCCATGATAAGCAACTCTGAAGAGCTTTTCTTTCGATGGTATTGAAGGTGGCACACAAAAAAAGGACAAAAGATAATATACTCTTATAACGTAGGATAGATGTCAAATCTCTGTTACATCAAATAAGCATATGTCAAGTACAGCTTTAATATAGTTTAAATTGTTTATATATAAACATATATTCTGCCTTAGAGACCAGGGATGCACTGGACAGGACCTTGCAGTCCTGTTGTCTATGATTTTGTATTTGTACTTACACTGCTCATATGCTATTTATATATAATGCTAGTAGCAGAGATGTTTTGAGGAGACTATGATTTACTGTATGCTTTCATCAAGGCTCTTTTAAGAGGAGGAACAATTATGAGTCTTTATAGATAAGGGCAATTTTAGATTCAGAAACTTCAAAGGCATTTGGATATTCCAATGATTTTTTTAAAAAAGGACTACTGATCCAAAAAACAGACAACATGGAAGTCCAGAAATGGCCTCAATTCATACAGGTCATAGAAAGAAAAATTTCAAGTTAATCTCTCGTGCATTTGTTTATTTTGAAAATTAAGGACGCTGTACCTATGCATAAAAGCACTTAGAGTGGGCATCCTTCAGAGAAATGCCTTTGAAGGAACAATATATGATATTACGTGACTTATCAGCACTGAAAACTAGTGATATGAATTACAACATTCTCAAAGTCACCTAAGTGAAACTTAAGACCCTATAGGAAATCACAATGTTAATATACAAACTGCATATACACAAGTACTCAGTAGGAAAAAAAAAACAAAAACCAACCCTGAGAATCATTCTCTCCACCAACCAAGGATAATCAGAAGGAAATAAGGAAGGACGATGTGCATGAAGGAGCTATAATTTAAACTTGAGACAAGAACTGCTTTAAAAAAAAAAAAGCCAATTTCTCTTAAAATGAGTAGTAACACATATTAAGGCTGTTACACCTACAGCCAATTACTCTAAGAAAGTAAGTACAATTGATGTCAACACTTCAGAATCCTGTCCTAGTAGGAGGGCATCTGGATGATGAGTGAAAGTAGTTACAACTGTTGCTCAAAAGTAAATGCATAAATAGTATTTTCTACTTGTTTTAATGCTATTGTAAAACCATACAACCCTTGATGCACAATTAAACAGTAAACAATTGTCATCTTAAAAATACATGACCAGTAACCTACTTGTATTTCCTAAGGAAGAAGTAGAGAAATCCCTTATTAGGGACCAGACCTGCTTTTGTCTTAGATTTTGACAGTAAGAAAAATAACATGTTTGACAAATGAAATACATGTAAAACTTGATGAAGATGGAATCGGTGACATGGAAGAAGTTGATACTGGATTGACAGCAGTATTATATGCTCTTTCAAGGAATGTGGCCTGGGAGGAACATAGCATGACCCACCACAAGTGTTAAAGTGAAAAATCTACACACATTCTGGATCTCCTATTGACAGAATTGCCTTCTGTTTCCTCATTCTTTCACTGGCACTGTATTTTTCACTTTGCATTTAATATCAAAACATAATTTTAAAAGCTTGAATAGAAATATAATTTTTCTGATCATTTTGCTTAAACATAAAGAACTTGGAAACAGGAAAAGAACAGAAATAGAAAGGGACAAATCTCTTCACTAGCATGAGACCTCCCAGATTCCACTCAAGTAGCTGCCATTCCCTTATAGTGCTTCTGTCATAGATTAGGAACCACAGCAGAGACTGTGTAGTGTAACAGATGCATTTGACCTTTACAGCAAGAATTTTCTTCAGTCTATGCTTCCTCCCTGACAAGAAAAAATACAGGTCACCAAAAGTACTATCACTGCACTTCCCTGAGCCTCTGGAAGTTAAAGATAAATGCCTTTTTAAATCATGGTGTCCTATATATTGTACCATACATTTACTAATGAGGCAGGGACACAAAGAAACTTCCCTTACAATTGAGACTGTTTCATTCCCACCACGTTTTAAAGAGCTCATGATCAGTAGCTAGTTTGAAGTCGGTATTTATGTACTTTTTGTCCCAACAGATGAAGAGATTATGTATTATTAGTTCCAAAAATCAAGATAATTATTGCACATTAAATTATTAACTGGTTTCTTTCCTATCCTTCCTCTACTCACCTGCTGCTTGAGCTGTTGCACAAGGCGGTCTTTCTCTCGTTTGAGGGCAGCCACTTCATCCTGAGTCTTCTTCTTAGAGGATGAAAGTTCTAGCAGAGCAATATTGGCATCTTTTTCACTAATGGCAGCAAGAAGGGCTTCTTGTCTGAAAAACACATGTAGGTACATGATCATGCTGTGAAACTGAGAGGCTTGAACATACCATAAGCACTGCGGTTATATGTCCATCAGTGGAGGAGGAAGTCAAGACCCACCTGCCCCCCACCCCCAAGATGACAGTGCTGATACCAAAGTATTGCTTATAGGACAAGAAAAACATATTATATGTTATTATTCTACACTTAGCTGCTCCATTTTAAATAACTACCATTTATTGCTTCTTCTGCTGTAGATTTTCATTCCTTATACTGGTTTACATTTCCAGAAGGGATTTTGAGAGCGCACACAAAAATACTTGACTAATCATAAGACTTCTGTGTTAAATTACATTAGGTTACATTGCCTATTCATGCAGCTATTTTAGAAGGGAGGTGGCATGAGACAAGTTTATTGAAATCACTTGAACAATACGGAGTATTCCCAGAAGCATATGATGACACGGACACTTCTGTGCTACAAGGCAGATGTTGAAATATGTGCCCTTAAGCATGCTTGAGCTATTCTCTGACTTTCATTTGCGAGTAGGCAATATAATGATGGGCTCTTTGATGTATGTCCTGAATAATTAAAAGAAAAGTCACAAACCTTTTGCAGCTTTGAAGAAATATTTTAAGCAAGAATGTTTCATAGCAGTGTAATAACTAGATATAGAAACACCACCTTACCAATAGCAAAAAACTCTCACAAATATCCCAGTGTTGTCTGAAACATTTTGTAGGTACTGGAAAGAGGGGAGATGAAGACAATAACCCTGTCAATAAAACAGCAGTTCTTGAACTCAAAGGGCTGTTATATATTAGGGAAAACAACTATTTCTGACCATAATTCTCACTTCTGATTGCTGTGGCCAAGTCAGGATATGCAAGAGAACATAAAAGAAAACTTGTTGTCCAATAGGGATGGCCTGTCCCTGACCTCATAACAAAGAGACATGCTGTTCCACTGTGTGAAGGAGTAGAAGAGAGGTCCTTCCTAACCATGAAAGATATTATTATGCGGGAGCGATGAAGAAAGAGGGAGCTGAAATATTACAGATTTTCTATCTACCTTTAATCTAAAAATTTAGTTGCAAATGGAGTCAAAGTAGTAAAGGTTCCAAATTCCCAAATAATCCAAATTTTGACTTCATAGTAATGTTAGTAATTTCAGGAAAAAAAAAATTCAAGAATAATAAGGGGTGCTAAAATTATTGTGCTAATCATGTCAATAGCAATTATTATACTAATGACAGTGCCGTAACAGTTGTTTACTAAAAATATAAGAAATGTTGAAGAAGCTCAGTGCGAACAATTAAGATTGATGTTAATTATACCAATACATCCATTTATTGTCAAGATCTTTTTATAATCAAGACCCATTCATAACCTGTTGACTTAGGATGACAATGACAGACTGCTAAGGATAGTAATGACATTAAATCTTCTTTTCCTAATTCATCTGTTACTACTCCTTGAGGAGACTAAATCAGCTTTCTTATTTTCCTTCCGTATCTTCCTTTTAAACAACTTAATTGTGGATAAAACAAAAATACTTTCTGCAAAACATACTCATTGGACTCCACGTGAAAGTAGACATGACAGAGAAAACTTGGAAAAAAGGGAGAAATTGAACCACTATCATTTCATATTGATGTTTTAAACATATGTATCCAACACAATGGACTTCTAAGCCTACGGCTTGGAAAGGGAAATAGCTGGTACTACTTGAATACGGAAGATTTTATGTTAGATGCTGAAAACTTCACAGATCTTTTGATGTTACTGAGCATGGAAAGATGCGTCTATTACTGCAATGTTTCTGAGAGTGGGGAGTGAAATAATTCCATCAGGGACTTCAGGGCTTAAATCAAGAGTGTAGGGAGACGCATTCCTAAATATGTAGGAAGTAGTTGTATAGTTTGCATTGGCTGCAGCTGAGCTTGTTGAAGAATTTACTGCCCTGGATACATACTAATCCCTCCTCCAAACTGTATTAACAACGGCACATATATTCACTTCTTGACCTTACTCTTCCAAAAAGTTTGAACAATAGTTTTTCCTCTTAAAATGCCCAATATACATCATTTTAATAGTATGGGACCAGGAACTGACTGCATGTGCAGTTATGCTGACACATCTGAGAAGACAGTAGCTTCCGAGAAGCTCAGGACTGTAACCCTTTAACCCAGCACAGCAGTAGTCAGCACGGCACTTCAGACCACAGATTAAGAAGAATTTTGTAAAAGGCACATGGACTCCACAGCACCAGAGTAGAAGCCACTAGTTTCTTAAACAGCTTCTCTTTGGGAATTGTATAGATGAGACATAGCATTTAAAAAAGCTCCTGTTATTTTTACAGGTGAAAAAAACCAAACAAACACAACGTAGCTCTCACTTGAAAGGTGTGGAGTTTTTCTAAGACAATGGGTGAACTGACTTGATTCACTGATAAGAAAATCCATGATTGTTTTCACATGTGATATCTGAGAATGGAATAACAACTTTTTCTTATGGATTACAGATCTAGGTAAGAAGAGGATGATGAAGGATGACCTGCCTTCCTTCTGATCCCAGATTGTGAGCATGCTCTCAAGAAATATTTATGCCAGTTTAAGCTGAAGACCTCTATTGCTGCGCAAGCAGAAGAAACTAGGGCATAAAAAAGCCTCACTGCTAAGATGTGATCTCTGTTTGTCCCCTCTGTTGCTCCATTGATTACTACCCACATACAGATGTTTGTTATTATAAGAATTTCAACTGAAGCCATATATCTAGTATATATATTTTTTAAAAAGTAAAAAAAGAAAAAAAGTAAAAGCACTGTGTATTCCAAGAAAAAGACAACAACGTGTTTCAACAGACCAATTCTTTTTCACCATCTGACAGCAGAATAGACTTACACAATGGACTTTCTGTGGATGGAATTTCACTGTGGATTTATGTGTTTCTTCTGCATGCAAACAGAGTAAGCTTGCTTTAAGTGGACTAACAATACATCAAAAATGACAGATCTGGTGCCTAAATCTTGCCTGTATTATATACTACCCAGACTATAGAAAAATCGGCACCTTAATTTATTCCTTGTACTTCATGACATGATACCACAAAGTCAGGCATTTTTAGATGCTTTAAAATAATGGAAAGATACTCTAAATACATTTATTCCATGAAGAAAGGAAAGGTGTGCATCAGATTCCCAGTTGAAGAATCAGCGTTGTAGGTGTGGGAACAGCTGATAATGGCTGCATTATTACTGCAACTTTGTTTTTGTTGCCTTTCCTTTATGGAAAACTATCCAACTTTGGATGTCTGCCTGAAACATGAAAAATATCAATAGAATGAAGTGACAAAATATGATACACGACCTCTGCTTTTTCTAGCTATCGGTATCCTGGGAAAGACAGACTGGTTTGGTGTTCTGGTAATTTTCACTTTCTTTAGAGTAATCTGTTTTGATTCTAAAGAAACACTTATTCTTTTAATAGTAAATCCACAATCCTCGCTCATGATTCAGGACCAGAGCCAAAAATATCTCTGTAATAGTATCTATGTAGCCTTTACTCTGGTATGGAAATTTGAGGTGCCTCAAAGAGCATTAAGGCTTACCTTCTGCAATCAAATGGTTTGTTGCTCATCTCTACTTCTTAAATGAAAATTCCAGGACAGTGAGATAATGGATAGTCATCTGTCACATATTTATCGCTGTGTAAACTTCACTACAACAGCTTAGAAAAAAACACCCTACCGTTCAAAACTTCAGTGCTGAATTATCTGTGATATGTGGCTGTTGGTCAAGGAATGGGGTGAAAGGAGTTGTGTCTTTCTGAATGTTTTCTGGAACTGAAGCAAGATCAAGATTGTGCTTGCCACAAAAGCCAAGACATTGATTTTTTAAAATGCTGTCTAACACCAGAGTCACTATAGCTCATATAAACACAACCGATATACATTAGGTTGGGTATTTCTGTGCCAGCTATAACTCAACAGGGTAAGCATGGCCTGTAGAATGCAAGGAAACAGCTTCAATTTGCATGCGGTGAGGTCTAAGCTGGATATCAGTAAGACTTTCCTAATGCAAAGGGTACACAGGCATTGGATTAGGCCCAGAGAAGTATGGAGTTCCCATCACTGAAGGTATTTAATAGACGTGTGGATGTTACACTTAGGGACATGGTCTAGTGGTGTACTTGGTGTTAGGTGTATGGTTAGGCTTCATGATCTTCTGGGTCTTTTTCAACCTAAATTATTCTATAATTCTATTTATCTCTCAATTTCAGCAGACTTTGTAGCCTGTTCTGAGCTGCACTGCAGCTCACAAGATATAAGGAGGCATTAAGGTGGTTTCAAATATTAACAGAAGAAGAAAATTTAATGAAAAGAGAATTAGGATTACCTCTGACCTGGACAAAAATAAGCTCACTATAGAGGAGTGGGATTATTTTCCCCCCATTTATGCTGAAGCCTTTCACTGGGACAATCATGATCACCACAGACTGGAGTGGTACCAAGACCAGTAAGTTCAGTTCTTAAGAGATGGTGCTGGATGTATTCTGAAAATAAATATGGCAATACAGCCGTCCTTTGGGGTACTCCTGATTCACCCCCTGTCTCCATTTTCTGAGCAGTACAGCTGGGTCTGAGATTTCTTACAGTTGATACCAAAGATGCAATGATACCAACAAATGATTCCAACTCTAAGATACGGATGGATTCAGCAGACTGAAATATCACATGGAAGGCAACGATGATTGCAGAGCAGAGAAGTCACTGAAAATTGCCATGACTGAATTCTTCTGATGATAAACACTGTAAGCCTATGGAGCGCTCCCGAGGAAGCTGTCCAGTAGTATCTTCTGGCCATCCTAATACTTTGTCGTGACACAACAATGAATAGTATGCAAAAACAGAACTCTTTCAGACCTTGAATATAAATGTCTAACTATAGGAAGATGAAAGGACAAGAAGGGAATAGTTTAAATTTCAGCTAGGTTTTCACTACAGGCCTTGAATCAAGTCAAAGCTTTAAGAATGTCCCTTAATCAAATAAAAACTTTTTTTTTTTAAATGAAAGCTTAAAAATGTACTTTTTTAGAATTATGTATTCTTAACACTGCAAATTGTAGAAATAAAAGGCATTTCAGCAAAGCAGTATTTTCTAAATCTCTCTGTAGCACAGAACAAGGGGCTTAAAGTCATAAAGATGCTGAACAATATTATTCTTAGAGAATAGTTCAGCTGCACACACTTTAGTACAAATGGCAGGTGCTAGTAACTCATACACATGTTTACAGAGGCCCCACAAAAGGACAAATACAGCACATATTAGATTTTTTGTATGGGCTTGGATGAGGACAAATAAGTGATCTACAGCTTGAGTGACCAAGTATGTGAATGAGGCTAGAAAATGAGAAACTGCAGTTCATACGGTTTCAGTTATCAAGTACCATTATCACCAAAACAACACAGTGTGCAGTGCAGTCATATCTCCTTACACATCTCCCTGGAGTACTGAAGACACTAGTCTTGTTTAATTCCTCTTTTTCCTCTTTGGTGAGCCACAGCATAGTTTTGAAAACAGGGACATGAGACTTTTTAACTACTCAGAAACCCTCAGAAATGCAGGACCGGTGTGCTATATTGCTGGATAACGAGCTGTAGCAGGATAAGTCCAAAAAGAAGAAATAAAAAATGTTCATCTACAACATCTTAAGTGTTTTAACTACCAGAATAGCCAAGCTTGTCCTCTGGCATAGAAATAATAAAATTAAGATGCATAAACAGTGCCTTTATAGCACTTGGTTTCAGAAGACCGCACAAGTTCTTCACAGTTCTTTCCTAGTAAAGAGGAATTATTTTGGTAAAAACTATCACAAAGTGAGTTTAAAAATCAGTTTTAGACTATACAGCATAGTTCAGAGGATTTTAATACACAAATATTTATCAGCTCTATCATTTGGAGGAGTAACAGGCTGCAATGTGCACTGAATTAATGATGCTTCAAAGTGTAACTATTTTAAATCTACTTGAAATATATAAACATAATATTTCAGTGAATAACACAAATTCCAATTAGAAACGTTAAAAACACACTGTTCTATATCATTAAAAATTATGAGACTGTTTCCTATGTGGGGTATTTCTCAAAGTGTAAATGAGATAATATAAAAGCAACGTTGAGATCAGCAGCGGCATTGACTTTAATGTCACTGAGGAACTGGGCTAATTCGATCAGGTCTGGTTTCATTATGGAGATCAAATCTGTAGGTAGGCACAAGCTCACAGCAATCTAGTCAGCTCCTTCAGTAGACGCTGCTGCTCTTCTGTGAGAAATGAATGACCTCCAGAGTTCTTGACTTGGTATATTAAAATAAACTGTAATTACGCCTGGCATGCCTTTAATGCACAAGGCTTAGAAGTGGAAAGGTTCTGCTATTTCATAAACTGTTTAGTCTCTAGCTGTACAGGCATCAGCTGCCACAGAAGGAAAGAGCCGTTAGTTGGACAGTACTTGAATCAGTTGCCTGATTTTAGTCCAGTGCAATCTCTATTCACTTAAAGCCTACAGAAAATACTCATCAAGCTTCTAATCCTCTTCTGTAGCACACATTTGTAAGACTTAAACCATCAAATCAACATTAAAATAAGAATTGTATTGTTTTCATATGATTTAAAAAGAAAACAAAACACCTCCCATAAAGTGATGACAACACAAAAAACAATCCAGGCAAATTACGATGTTTAGATAGACATTAAGGTGACAGCTTAGAAAATAAAAGTGGTAGGACATGGTGTTTAGTGATTTCATGAGTTTGGTAGAGTAACACTGGTTGGCTGGGTCACACTTGATAAACTATTAAAAAGTAATTAGTAAAACAGCACACCAAACTGCTGAGCTAATGGGTAGTTATCCTAGGACTAGCATCCTTCTCATACTACTCTGTCAACACATATACAGTGGTAGTTCTAAATTCAGAGTTTTTTTCTCACTTCTTTTTTGTTGTTGTTGCTTTTTTTTTTTTTTTTTTTTTTTTTTTTTTTTGCCAGTTAGAGATCATCTTCAGAAAATTCAGAACCTCTGACTGCTCTGAACCACACTGAGAGTAAATTCCAGGTTTCAACACTCTGGTAACTGAAAGCCATCAACCCACAACTCCAATTCCAGCAACTGCAGCAGCTCAGGAGGAAGGAGGCAGTTCACTCAAGGTTCTAGATACTAAAATTAGGTTCTTAAGTAACTTGGAAAACATACAGGCAGGCAGACAGGAGAACACCATTTTAACATGCTAATAGATCAGTACCTTATTTGAAGCAAGTTGCCAAATACTGCACCATCTACAATTTCTGCAGTATTTAAGATGCAGCCATATGAAAAGCACAAAGTATAATCCCATAGCAAGTAAAACATTTGTCCAAGAGAAACAGTAGCAACATCTTTCTGCAGAGAGGTGGGAAAAAATCTAACTTGGCAATAGGTACTACCTGCTCTTTTAATTACAGCTGGCAGCAATCAAACCTCAAGCTGCAAATTAATTTCCCAAACACAGACTTACACCCTCACTTGAGAGGTATAATACTACTCCTTCCACTCCTGTCCTTGCTTCCTGAATCAAGAAGTTACCTTTGTCTTGTCTGAATGGTGTTTCAGCAGTTTCTCAGGTCTGTGATTTAAACCCTCACAGCTGCCATATTTACTTAAAGCCTACAGAAAATGCTGATCAAGCTTTTAATGCTGATAATAATGGCAAATCATCATTACAGTAAGAACCATATTGTGTAAGAGAGAACTGCATATTCAGGCAAACAGAAGAAAATATGAAACTGTCTGTCAATTTGAAACATCCTGAATTTATACCTTTTCACTGCTCTTTTCAGTGTCATCACCTACAAGTAAACACAACTGGAAAACAAGAGAGAAATACATGAATTATTTGCAAATAGAGTTGCATGGTCACAAGAGACACTCCTTTAATTTTCCTCTGCATGAATGGTGTGAATAGTGAATGTTGTCTTTAGACACAGGAAGAACTATTATTTGTGCTGTCTTTGTAAGTAAATAAACAATCATGATACTCATAACTTACTTGGACTTTCCTGTACTATTTGTCTCTAACATCCTAAATGCCTAGAATCATCAAAGCATCACTGCTACAACTGACAGACAATACTTAGTGAAGTCCTTTCCCTCAAGATGTCGAATACAGCCATAACACATCTTATAAATCTTTTGTACCACCCTTCCTGCCAATGATTTAACCCTTCTTTTGCTTACAGCTTTTCAGCTTTATTTTACTGTTTTGGCAGCTGAAGAAAAGATTTGTGTTTCCTAATTGGTCAGGCCTGAGCACTCAGAATTTCAGCACAGTTCTAGACTGTGCCTGCCAGAGATTCCAACAGAAAATCGAAAGCTTTCACAGAAGGACTTTCCAACCAACTCCTCATCTGTGAAGCTTTTCACTGATTAATTCCTCCAGTGACAAGAAGGCTGCTGCATATCACAGCCGCTAAGCTGACAGAGCATGAGCCTTATATTTGTCTCTTGTGCCATTTGAAGATGGCACAGTTTAGAGAGAACTTTCAGTGCTGGCACCTGATGTCACAGGTGATTTGTTCCTATACAGGGTAGAATTGTTTTAAGAAAATTATCCTTGTGTGACCAGCCTTTGGTGTAAAAACCAGAGGAGTGACAGGAGTACTCACAAGTCTTCCAAGTTCCACAGAGCTGGCTTTTCTGAGGAGGAATTCCTGAAACTTGCAGTGACTTTCTTCTTCCACATCTTAACAGCAGTGCAAATGGAGCGTGAATGAAGGTATAATTTTCATTCAGGCAATACAGGCTACCAGAATACATCCACCAGATTTTGAAAAATGACCTTAAAAGAAAGTCAGCACTTGTTTCTTTTCCTGTGACATGGTCAAGTACAGGTTGAGCTCTGGCTTAGCATGTGGTTTCGCAATCAGCTTAAGACGATATAAGACAGGGCTCTTATTGAAAGAAATGGCTCTGTCCTTGCATTTCTAGGCTCCTGCCCCCACCCTAGTGTTAGCACTAGGGATTGTGTATCCTGAAGCCTGTAGATCCAGTTAGAACCTCACCCTGACTAAACAGGAGAAACCCAAATCTGACCACAAGGTCCTTACTCCTAGAGGAATTGTAGTTCTTCAAGACACTGCTACAGTGTCAAAACCCTCAGCTGCCAAAGCCAGTGCTGCCAAAACTTCAGAACAAAAAGTGAATCATGGAATTCACATTGGTTATAACCCATCAAACAACCACAAAGTGAAAACAATTGTTCTTAAATTATGTCTGTGTGAATTAGACTCCAGGTGAAAGCCAGTAGAAGGAAATTTCAGGTCTGTCAGTCAGATAATGACTACAGTACTGCAGTCTTAGTGTGGTTTCTGATCGGGTGAAAAGGCCAAGCCATGGCTTGCAACATAGCTGTTTTGAGAAAACTATCCAACCTATAGACTTGAATCAAGGCTTTTTACTAATATAGAGAATTTACCTCCTTCCGAAATGACTATCATTGATGTCATCTCTAATAAGTGTAATGATCACCTTTTTGTCTCTGCTTTGTTTCCGTAATTACTCACTGTGATCCATACCTTCCGTTCTTTGTATTTTACTAGCTTGCTCACTGAAAGCTAAGGCAAAGGTATTCACTTAATTCTGGGACACTGCACATACTATTGCTAATCCTAGCCCCGTCCTAAGTGCATTGTGGTTCCATTTCTTTTCCTGATTTTTTATTTCTGTGGATATAGAATATGTAAGTATTGGTTTTAATTTCCTTTGGAAGATTTAATACAGCATGAGTTTTGTCAGTTCTCACTGTATTCTTGTAATATCTGACTCCAAAATACAAATCTCGTTTTCAGCTTTTAAGATGATGTACAGACTGTTGCATACTCCTCATTTCCTTCTGGATGCAGACAGACAGACAGCTAGGTTTGTAACCCTTCTTTAAATACCCTTCCCTTCACTTGGGATGCAAAGACCTCACAGTTCTGTTTGTATTTCCCAGTTGGGTAAATTCCCCGTCTCCTCTACATTCAAATCTTCCAGTTCTTCTATTTTTAAATTTACCTGTTAACTAATAATCATAATTTTTCAGTTTATTGCTTTGAAATTGCAATCTTTACTTATTTTCCTTTTTTACTTATTTTGTGTAGCTTTTAAAAATGTACATGAAAGTACATTTGGTTCATGGTTACTCCAGCTGAAGTTGGTTTCGGTGATTCCTTTTTCTTTGGTATCAACAACCCTTACTACAACCCTGAAGTCTTAAAACAACATTACTTCTTGGTGACCCAATAAATATTTTATCAAGAAGTACAGCAATTTCTCTAATTTGTATTCAATAAATAGAAGTCTCTCAGGAAAAAAAAAAAAAAAAAAAAACAGAACGAAACAAAACAAAACACATTTTTCCACTGTTATATACCTCTGTGCCTGAAGTCTGGCAGGCTATTCTTCACCCTATTTGTATAACTTCTTTGATGGTTCTTAGGTTGTTTTGGCTCAAAATAATGCTATTTCACTCAACCTGTCACTTTCTTTCCTCAGAATCTCCTGTATCATTAATGCACTTCCATTTCTAGCTTTCCTAAACAACTTGTACTCAGATTCCAGATGTGCATATCATCCTAATATATATTAATTGCCATTTACCCTGGTGATATCTGGTTTCACCTTACATACTAGATATGTAGAGCTACTTTGTTTTGTTGCTTTTTTAGAAACAACTCAATTTTCCTCTGGCTTTCGACAAATTTTCTTGCCAGAAAGAAAGCAGTTACAGATTGCTTTCATTATCTACTATCTATTTGATGACCAGCTTGGTTGCATCTTTCCTAACTTCCTTCTCTCTCTCTGAGGGTTCACTGCATGCTTGTGTAAGCCTTTCTTCCAGAACTGCTTCCTTTCATCTCTGAAAGATATATTTTCTTGAAGGTCAGCCACTATGTGGGACTGTTTACATTAACAAAAGGTGTCTTAGCATTTGATGATAGTAACTATTGCAGCATTATTGCTAACACATTTCCATCCTAATTCTAACATTTACTACCTGTGCTTCAGTATCATAGAATCATAGAATGTTTTGGGTTGGAAGGGACCTTTAAGATCATCTAGTTCAACCACCCTGCTATCTCCTGGTTCCTGCTGCTGCTGCCCAGGAACAGATTGAAAAGAGAGCACAAGAACTGCATAGTGTCAAGATAAGGCTAGGGATAGCGGCATCAGATGAAAAAGATGACTGAAGCAGCACCATTCAGCACTGAAGCATCATTCTGCTTCCTGCTCCTGGCAGCTTCAATGACTGCCACGTAGGTAGTGCTAAAAAGGTGTTTCTAAGCAAACAGGAGTTGTTGAAAGGCTTGAGGACAGGAACGGAGCAGATGTCAGTGGCTATGGACACAATTTGGGTATATATATATATATATATATATACACGTACATAGTTCCATAATTGTAACAAAAGAGGCCTGTGAAGTTTCATTTCCTTTCTATTTTTCAGACACAGGTAGGTATAACTACCTGCGGACTCCTAGTATAGAAGATTTGTTTGAATTGGTGCTACCGTATATTCTGATGAGCTCTGAAGATAAACAGCTTTCCAGATTTCCAAACTTTTCTAGTCTAAAACAGCTGGCATTTAACAGTAAGTAGGAAGCATCCTACCCTCTTCTTCTCTGTTTTTATCTCTGTCCATTCCGTGTTCTTAATAGAAGAAGAAGATAATGCAACGACATGCTGTAAAAACAGTTTAGGAGATCCAGTATGCATACTCTGTTCCAGAACAAGCACTGCTAATCCTGATCTAAACCATGAAAATAGACTCCTGAAAACCCTCTATTATCAGATTCGTGCTAATTGCAATGATATATGATGTTGTACAGAGCTTTTTTTTCATGTATAGACTTAAAATTCCTAAAAAAAAAAAATACTGAAGATCAACAATCTCAAAGTAAGCTGTCATTGTCTGTGTTTTATAATGGGACACAGGTACAAGAAACTTAAGCAACACGTTGAAAGCGAGAAAGCAAGTCATTCATGTGTGAGGGAATTTGAAAAAAAAATGTATGTTCCAGCTTCTCACACCTCTTCTACTGAACAAATTTGAGGTCGTGTTTGCCCTGTAGCTTAAAATTACATGGAAACTCCCATGAAAATCGCCGCATTGAGGGAACTTTATCACATGTAAATTTACAGTTGGAATTCTGGAATCTTAGAAAAAGTTAAAAACTCAAATTTCAAGCACAGGAAATAGAAAGGAATATTATTACCTTGAAATAAACCAGCTTGCTAACACGCAAAGACTGGCTCTCGTGAAATTCTGTCTGCATTATGGATACAAGAAAGCATGGAAGCTTTCATTAGCTAAGTTCTTGCCTGTTTTGATGTAGTTTAATATCAAATCCTTTAATTGGTTGTATCATTACTAGGAAGTATATTTTGGCAAATATATTTCACTCTGAAAGTAATGCTTCCTACTTATTTCCATGGAAACTACAACAAAGAGCACAATAACACTGTTTGATAGAGCAAATCCTCAGCTACGAAGCACTGTTTTTCAACAATAGTCACCACCATTAGCTCTGCATTTTTGCCACCAATGAACAAGAGCCTGCATTCTGCACTCATAAAGATCTTCATGGCTTGTCTAGAATGTGGCTTGTCTTTCACAGCGCTGTTGCTATTGCTGAAACGCACCACCCACTGCCTCATTGTGCTCACATCCACTGTTTGGTCTCCATAAACACTCAGCATGCACTGATGTATGTCAGCGGGTGAATTTTTTTCCACATGGAGGAATTCAATGACACACCTTTGCCTCATACATGCTTCCATGTCAGACTGCCTTTCTGCTGCCATCTCCTGCACAGTAACGGGATACTGATGGGAAGGTTCAGTCTCTACTGTCATACCACCAACATCAGCCTCTGATGTCATGATCCAACAGAACAAAATAGGAGGCATTAGTTTTGGAGCAGACCTTGTACTTAGATACTGAGACCTGTGGATAGTTTAATTTCTTGTAATAAAATCTAATGCTAAATTCCGAGATATTTAAGTTCTATCTACTCTACGGAAAGATTGAGCATATTTTCCAAGGCTGATTTCAAGATGAGAAGGTTAAAGAAGTAATCTGAAAAAAAAAGAAAAGCAGGGTGACCACGAGTGAATTGGATAACTTTTAATCTTGAGACTATCCTAAAATATTGGGCATTTTGCACAAATTTCTGAGCATTTTCAGAGGTGTATGGACAAATGAGTGCACAAGAAAGTATGAAGTTGCTTTATGCAGAATAAATCTTTTAAAAACTGATATGGAAAGACCACCAACACAGAAAGGTGTGAGATTTTCAGAACAAACAGCTGTTAACTGCAGAACACATAAACAAACAGTGAGTCGGAGCAGAAACACGGCTTAGTATTTAAAATAGCACTGGAGCTGTTCTTCATGTCTACCAGTGGTGGTCTGACAAAGAGCACATCACCCAACTGCCTCTCTAAATATATATATATGTACAGTGATGTCCTGAGCTGAAAACTATCAGGGTCTTCATATATATATATTTAATTCTAGCATAAAGGAAAAAAGGGATTATCAAAATCATGAGTATATAAAGCTTCCTTGGTTTTGCTGTGCGTCCCGTGATTGCACCCAGACCTTTACTTTTTCACACAAGAAGGAGACGAAGGAGCCACACACCCTGAAGCACTGAAGTTACTCCTGGGGAGGATTCCCTACTGCCAGCCCCAAGCAGACACAGCACAGAGCTCCCAGGCAAGACAAGTGGAACTGCCCGCTCCCAGCAAGCCTGCTTTATGGATTTATGGCAGCCTCTAGTTAAAGTCCCATCTGGGTTGGACGGGGGGAGCCAGGACAACCATGTGCTGGTTACATTTTTGCCATTCCTGCTGCGGTATGGCATGAATAAATCACAGGGCTGAGGTCAGAACAGCCAGCCCATAAAGTGATTCATGGACCCAGCAGCACATTCCCCTAGGACTATGTACTTTATTACAGTAAACCTCAGAACAAGATACAATTTCCTGTCTCAAGGAGCAGCCTTTAAATCAGGACACCTGGACAGCCCTGTAACCACTTAAGGAAACAATAGGCCTCGGCCCCACCGCCGTGGCCTGCGCCCGCCGCAGGCCTGGAGCGCTCAGCACTAACTGCCGCCTCTGGCATCGCCTCCTGCTGCAACACATCGCTGAGGGATGAGGCTGTGCAGCAAAAACCCACTGATATCATCCTGTTCTGCAGCTACAGCCCCCAGCCAAGAAATAAATACTCTCCCTCTTGTTGGTTTTCCTTCCCCGTGAGCTTTTACTCATCTTCTGCACTGTCAGAATTTGACTCAAAATGCTAAAGCACCAAAGGATCTGAAATGTAACTTGCTGGTTTCTCTATTAGTCAACAGATCCTTCACCTAGAGCTTTTTTCTTTCTTTCTTTCTTTTGTTTTTTCAAGCTGAAGAACCTGCTGTGCAATTTCAGTTGTAATATGGATGTTCTCACTGCAATCGAGGGCTCTGATCTGACTTCTGGTTTTGGCACCTGCAAAGCAGCAGTGACAGAGATTATGGTATTGTTAGGCTCCCGAAAACTCTCAGTTTCAGCTAGGAGTAATGTTGCTCTTATGGCACAGGTAATGTTTTCAGGAGAAAGAATAACAGAAATCTCATTTTAAGCCAAGAAATAAAGCACTGGGTATGTTCTGATCTAAATATTCTAAACATTCTCTGAACACTGAAATTGCATAGACCTGCCAGGCTGTTGAGGAGCAGGCTGCCATTGTCCTGCTTTGTATTCTCATAGTCCCTTGGATAAAGGTTAGGCATGTGCCTGTTGTATTTTTACCATTTCCCTTTGGAAACAACAGGAGGCATTGCAGATGGAGGTTTCTCATGTTCACACAAACTGTAACAACTAAAGCTGTACTGAAGAAAAACTTGATTTGCCTCCTTCAAATTCCTAATACATCATATGAACAAAGGTTTGACTTCGGGATATTTGTTCAGTATGTCATTCAATGAGGAGCATCAATAAGAAAAGGGAAGAGAGCTTCCCTTCAGTAATTCATGGCGAAAGGTAAGACTTTATTCTCTACACCCACTCTGCAAATAGTGGAATAGACCTTAGAATTACCTTCACTCTTCAAAGTTCTTTCAAATTAAAATCACAGATATAACAAGGTAGCATTTCCTGAGATGCTGCATCTTGTAAAAAAGCTGGGAATAAGAATCTTACACATGCTGAGACACACCTGAAAGACCTGAAGACTTGCAGAGAATGAGAAGGTGGCAGAAAGTGGTAGAGAAGAGAGAGATTTAGGGAAATTTAGGGGAGAATTCAAACACAGAGGGTAATGAATGCTATTGAACTAGTCAAAATTTTTAAAAAATATCTTGGTAAGGAAAAGAGAAGGGTCAATTCTATGACAAATAAAGCCGATGTAAGTAATACTAAACCCATCAAATTTGTCCAAGACCAAACCCTCCCGTAGCTATTTGTTTCATGATTACTTTTCCTATAAGTAAAAACAGTAAGGAAGAAAACTACTTCCGCCACCTGTTTATTTTATTTTACTTAAAGGGAGTCCTTCACTGTTGTAGATTGTTTCAGAGCATAAAGCAGGCAGAATCAAGGCTTATTCACAGATTTTATCCCATCTGATTTCCTGTACAGAACAAAAACTTATACCGTATCCAGTTACTCCCATTGAACCTTGTAACTTGCTCTGCAGGATAAGAAAATCTCAGGAAGACATCCACATGTGATTAAAAGCCATGAAGAATTAGCTGTTATCCCTGTGAGTTTGTCCCAGTGGTTAGTCATTGCCACTGTCTAAACGTCAGGTCTTCTAATCCTATTTTTCTGGCCTCATTTGCTAGATAACGATCCTTGTTTTTACCATCTGGAATAAACAGTGTTTTAATATCACTATTCCTTTTTAGACATTACAGCTATATAGAATATTGTGATTAATAACAACTTACCATAAAGTTGAAGTAAAATTCTCATTCTCTTACTAGTCATTAATCCTGCTTTTATGTAGCCAAGTTATTTTTGCTGCCAATATCACACTACATTTTTCCACAACGTCCCTACATCTTTTCCAAGTCATTCCTTTTTGAACAGTGTATAATAGTCTCCACATTGTTGTAATTTGTATTTGTAGTGTTCAGATGCACTTTGTGTAAATATATTTGCACTAAGAGGCAATTTAAATTGCTGTACATGGCTGTTCTCACTATTAGGTAGTGCTACAATGTTTTCTTTATCATCTGGAGATTCTACTGCATTATTCTATACTTATTTCCAGGTCACTGATAAAATGATTATTAGCATCAAGTGTAGTACCAAAACTGATGAAGCTCGAACATAAAGAACTCCACTCGGTTTTAATTGTAAGTGGTAAATGCTGACAGATTAATGCTCACGTTAAGCATGTTGTCTAACCAGACTTAATAGCATGATGTTGGGAATCTGCCATTCAGAGACGCCTAATTAAATTTAAAGCCAAAAGTTTTTTCTATTAAACAAGTGTTTTTTGGAGAAAAGAAAGGAACATTGCATGTTTTTGTAAGGAACATGCTTTTGAAAGGAACGTTACATTTACATGACATATCTTAAACAAATCAAACTGACTGGTATTAAATGTCTAATTGTTTCTTTACAGCATCAGGACTCTTTATCAGCTTATTCATTATCTTTCTCACAAACTGTAATAATTAATCAACTCGTAGCTAGTTAGTCATCCTGCCCGCTGTTCTGCAACACTTCCACATTAGTATTTCCTTAACTTCTACAATTTCACCAGAATTCCAGTATTTATTAAACTTGCAAGAAGCCAAAATTCCCTTCAGCCAATTCTGTTTAGGGTTCTTAAATGCCAAAATTTTTGGCCTGACATCCCTAACACATGTATAGTATCTTCAGCAGTTTCTTATATTGTATATAAAGAGATATGAAATGCCACAGTGCCTATTTAAGAAGAAAGTCAAAAACATTTCTGTCCAATTCACATGTGATCCATACAAATAATAAAAGATGTTACAATGTCAATAATTTAGGAGTACTGCAAATGCCTCAAAGAACTCAGTGAATAGAAGAAAAAATGGAACGGAGCATCTGTCTTCACTTTGTTTTTCCAACAATATTAATTAAACTGGCTGTTTTACTACCAACCAACCCCAGCAAAGTTTTATAATTATGTAGGTTTTTAATAATTTGAACACTGGAATCAAAAAAAGGTTGGTCATTTCTTCACTGCTGCAAATATGAATGGTGTTCTCTCTGAAACCAAAGACGCTACTCTCATTGACTTCATTTACAAAGAGCTGCATTAAGCGGAAGGATTCTCTTAGCGTTCCAAATGGCTTTAAATACTCACTAAATATTAGTGAAGAACTTTCATTGTCACATTTATCTATTTAAAAACACACATAATATCATACTTAAAAAAACCCTCATACACTCTAAAGTTGCAAAGTGAAATTTGCACTGATTGAGAAATGTAATCATGATGCTATCTACTTGTAGGTATGTTTTATGTGCTTTTTTTTTGTCATTTATTAAATGAACACATAGGTTTGACCAAGAACCTGTACGTCATTTTATACTGACAAGCTTAGTTATCAGAATAGTAATGAGCACCTTAAGATGCTTAACAAAATCATCTTCAGATGAAACAGAAATTAGCACTGGCAGATCTCTAAGAATTTTCTAGCTAATCATTTGCAGCAACGTTTTAGTTGTGACATACAGAATGGCTTCCAGGGTGGAGTGGAAAAGCAGGTTTTTATTTTTAGGTTTTATCTAAGAAGGTGTAATCCTCAATTCCGTTTTTGAAAGCTCTGCCAGGTAACATCCTATTGTCAACAAGATTTCAGTGAATAACAAAGCAAAAGGAAATAGGAAATATAATCTATATATTTTTTTCCTCATATACCTTGCTTTTCTACTTACTGATGTTTTAAGGGCAAGATAAGTAGAATAAAGAGTAGAAATGAGAAGTTCCTCCTCTACCCTTTCCATTTTACGGCAGTACTCTATATAGTCTTCTATTCAAATGTAGAATATTACATCTGTTCAAACGATATTTGTTTATGCTGCTTATATCTGAAAGCTCAGCTGTGTAGCAGCAGCATGCATGTCAGAGATGCTGTGAAATGCTGGGATCACACCAAATTCATAAGGTTTTTTTCCTGGTAGTATTTTTCAGGTTACAGCAAATACTAAGTGGACTTTTTTTTTCTCCAGATGAGCGTGTCCTCTGAAAGCTCTACCCGTGGTGTAGTAACCAAAGTTTACCACAAGCCATAGCAAGGGGATTAACACGGACAGCTTTCATGTGGTTCCAGAGCTGTTCCTGCACTCCTCAGAGAGCTCAGCGCCTTTTCGTCTCACTGCAAAGGGAACTGTGTGCTCAGGGGCGTATGAAAGCTCCTCTTCCCCATCAAGATGCTGACAGAGGCCAGTGCATGTTCATAGCAGAGGTCACATTGAGGGGAGGAAAGCAAAAACAACCGGGATGGAACAGACACCCTCTTCACAGAAAAGTCAGTCATTCATGCTTTCAGTCTTGTACACCTCACTGCAAAAGATTTTGAAGCAGTTCATTTAAAAATAGTGCATGGAGCCTGCTCTTGCAGCAGAAATAAAATACACGCACTAAATATAACCTATGCCAGCCTACTAGAAAATACTGCTTTGTGGCCCAATGGCCCAGAAGACCCTCTAGGAAAAAGTGTGTTTTAGAACAAGAAGGCTATCATGCTGTAGCTGTTTTACGACATTGAAGTTAATGGCAGCTTTTCATTAATATGGCTAGTCAATATTATTTTGTTTAAATTAGCATTTTACACCCTTTTGATGTCTCGGGTTAGCTACCTAATTGTAGATCTTGTTATTCCTTTTCCTCTAGCAAAGACAACCGAAAGCAGCAAAGAATGCTACCTACAGGAGAATTTATAGCTCTTATTATAAGCCCTCCACAGTGAGGAGCGCTGCAACCATAAAGCAAAGCAGTGGAGGAAGAAAATAGGAGTTGAGAAGAAGTCCCATGTTCTCCAAGAGCAATATTTCCATTGCTTTTGGTGGCTGAGGACTGCATGGCCTCAGACAGTGCATTTCTTCCTCTCACTCAAAAAAATAAAAGCTATTTATGAGCGATGAGCGACTCAACCATGAGAAACAAGATCAGACAATCTGCCTTCCCAAAGGACACAGTCAAAAGTGGTGTTTATATTAATTGACATCCTCTCTTTAATTTTCCATGCAGCTGAATGACTAAAGGCTCTCATAGTTTCTGTGGTGTTAGCACAATCATGAAAAACCTAATCAAATCCATCAACATAAAACGAGTGGATCCAATAGCCTGTGAGTATATAACACCCAGCCACACACATATGGGACTTCAAATAAGTACATCTCCGTAATTCTAAACAGCATTTCCTTATAAATTCTGAGAACTCTTCCATAATCAGAATAGGCAAAAGAGGAACGTCCAGGCTACTCAGCCGTTTCAGGAGGAGAGGGTGTGGGTAAAGAAGAAGGGGGATTTTTCAGCTCAATTTGGTACAAAGCATGTTTGCACAGGGCTGTGCTGGCCTCATGGTGACTATTCATAAGAGATCCCCAGAAGAGCCATAAAGTCTGCCTATAGCCCAGGTGCTATAATTGCTGTCTGTCAAAACAGAGATGTTTTCTCTGCAAACATTTCAGAATGCCCAATGCTAAGTTGATTAGTTTGGGGTTTTCTGGGGAGGAGTATAAGGAAGATAATTGCAGAGACAAAACTTTGATTTCATTAAAACACTCCAGAGAGCGTTTAATTTCTCAGTAAAAAGAGAATTCCTGCCCTCTGAAGGGAAGGCTGTAGAAAGGAATTATTGCTGCTAACATCCAATGTAAGAAACACGAATCAGTCCAAGATTCAAACAGATCGAAGTGCTATCCATAATGAAACAGTTCCACTGCCCCATAAGCACAGTGTTCACACAGCGAAACAAGGCTGCCGAGACAACTCCCTTTCAGTACATCACATTCAGCATAAATAAAACTCCTTCTTGGGGAATTTCAGAGAGCTACACACAACAGCTTTGAGAACCTCCGTCTTCACACTAAACCTATTTTGAATCCAGCTCGTTACGTGTTTGTAATGGGGAGAGACAGATCTGGCTCCCTCAGGTGCTGGCAGCAGTGCTGACCACACAGAGCCTATTCAAACCACATAATGAGATCATCTACAGGATTTTTAAACAGGCTGAGCCTGTGCAGGTTCCAGACACCTGAGTATGTGAACTCTATAAAAAACACTCCTCGCACGAAGCCTCATGCAGAAATGTTCGGGCTGGGAGAGGGGGATAGTAGGTGGAGTTGGCACTAGGGAAAAAGGAAGGAAATTAGGAGTACATAACAGAGTGAGACTTCAGGCATCTTTTGCAATTAAAGAAACTCTTTACAGGCCCTTAAAGTGGCAGAAGGCATTACTTGTGCATTTCAGCTGTGACTTACAACTTCCTATCTGTACAGCATGGCTAAGAAAAGCAACACAGATGTAAGTCATCTAAAGCCATAGTAGCCTCTTTAGGAAGGACTTGGTGAAGCCAGTTCATAATGGCTCTTCCTGTACATTATCTGCAGTTCTGTATTTTCCATCAGAAATCATTGCTCCTGACCATCCACAGTATTAAAGCAACTTCATTTGTACTGCTCAGGTTACATCAATGTCAACACTTACTTGAAGTCCCATGGTTTTAGGGGTTTGGACTTTAGCCATAAAAATTCACTCCAGTCTGAAATGTGGCAAATTAGGCCTCAGCCCCTCCTGGTTTCCCAAGCAGTTTAATACTAGATTATTACTATTTTTTTTAAAGCTTCTGCAAACATTTAAGATTTGTTTTTCTCAAACTAGAAATGTCTTCAATTGTTCCTATATTTGACAAAGGTTAATTGTGAAGTCTCAAAAAGCAGTTAATTTTTTTTAATTAAAAACAACCATCTTGTCAAATCCAGTGCAGCGTATGTTCTTACCAGTGTGCGCCTCCTTATTTTAGCAATACTTGGTAAGTTGAATGGCTACAGAGGGCATGACAATGGGTAATTAAAACGGTAGCCCTAATAATATAGAGAATAAGTAATAACATTTTATGATTATTTAGAAATACTGTAGAGGTAAGTATGCTTAAAAATTGCAATAATGTAAATACAAAATAAAATAATGCAATGGAATGATTTAATACTGACTAAATAGTTTAACAAGTTTAACAACATCTTAAGAAGCTGTAGGCTAATATTATTACTGGGTTTTTTCGCTCTTGTGGTCATTTTTCAGCACTCTCAGAATGCACCAGTGAAGCAGACATCGTGTCAAAGGCCTTCAGAAAGTTCTCTGACCCTCTTAAAAACGCATTTTCTTATGTTATGTCTCTCAGCATTGCAGTGCCTCAAATCAGGCTCTTTTTCCAGAAGTAGGATTCACCATCCAGAATTAACTGCACGGGTTTCCTATGCAGGCCAGAAGGATGTCAGGCTCCTCAAAGTGGGATTCGTGACACGGAACAAAACGGTGAACATTTCAATCAACAGGAGAGAGATCTAGGACTTGCTTCATTCCTTTAGGAGTGAAAATTATTGCCTTAAGGGGGTCTATGTGTAAAAGGGGGATCCATAAACACACGTGAGGATACAGATCTGAGACACATATTTGTGCACAACCAACTGGATTAACTTCTTTTACAACATATATGTGAGAATGGAATGATGGCAGGGGAATGCCATGGCAGTGGCCACTCTACCTACAGCAACCCATTTTTGTAACACTGCTCAGGCACTGTGAAATCATGTTAGTTTCTCCTCAGTCTCAGAAAGTCCAAACCCACACAAGAGAACAGCTGCCGGAGTAACCAGGCTATGTGGTATGTGACCATTTTATGCAGAAGAAAAGACAAAACTGGCAATCTTTGCTGGCAATACGCAACAAAATTCCCCAATTCACATTAAACTATCATAAATGGTATTTCAGGTTCTTATTGCGTTTTCTTGTGCATTCGTGATTTATATGCTCTTAAACAAACCCGTACCAGGTAAGCAGAATGCTCTCTTAAAGGGTGTAGAAGACAGTTTTGTATTTAAGGATAGTAGAAGAACAGATGCAGTCTGCGGAAGTTCTACAAAACCTCCTTTGTACATCCAATCATAGGTGAAAGTCGGTCCTCTGCACTC
The DNA here is from genome assembly GCF_016699485.2 of Gallus gallus. Lineage (NCBI taxonomy): Eukaryota > Metazoa > Chordata > Aves > Galliformes > Phasianidae > Gallus > Gallus gallus. Next base: position 60,816,115 of record NC_052532.1, on the reverse strand, counting down.
TGAAAACAAATGCATTATAAATAAAGAAACCAAGAAAAGCTGGAGCCAGTGCAGGTAAAAAGATGGAAGATCTGAAGGGTACTCAAGTTTTGAGCTTCTGCAGTGGACTTCATAGATGACAAAGAGCACTTTTGTAACAGCACAGAAGATTCTGTACAGTAAATGCAACTACGAAAGTTTGAATCTGTAAGTTAATAGAAAAAATGGATGTAGGTATAAATGCAAAATTGCACTATGCAGATTCTAGCAGGTTTTAAGAGCAGCAGTCCAACATGCTGATTTCCATCCTAAAATTTCCACTATTTCCAACTAATTTGCACACAAATATTTCTTCTTTTGAACCAAGGGATGACAACCTCAATGAAAACGCAACCCCTCGGACTCCTTTTATATTACATTCCAAAATCAACCAAAAAAACCTGGGTAGCATCGTTGTCCCACAACGAAATATACAATGCAGACTAAATGTTCGTTATATCAAGACCTTATGTTACGTGCTAAGAATACAGTAGTCATGATTTTAGTGTCTCTCCAAAAAATAATAATAACGGACACTTCATGTGGCTTTCTACTGACATCCTTTCTCTAAATCACAGGTCAGTGCATAAAAAGAAGGACCATGTGAACGATGAAATTTAAGTCTTATCATTTAAGCGGCTGCCGCTCACTTTGATTTTTCTGTCTATTCCTGTTTTAGTAAGTTCACCAAGTTCAATCCCTTACTATTACGGACAACCATACCATATAATCACTTCAAAATGCAGTTAAAATTTTCTCCCCAACCCACTATGGCTATCAGAAAACTTCCAGAAATGCCATCAGTCTGCTGTTTAAAAGAACAGAATTCCAACTAGAACCACACAGAGATCCACAGCTTTCACATGAGAATATTTTCCACATACAAAATGGAGAGGCTTACAGTTCAAGATTACTCTTCAATTTATGATTACCAAGGATGCTTCTGTCAAAGTCACATTATGCTGCAAGTTGTGGTAGAGTCATATATAAAAAGATGAACAGTAGGTAGGAGATTTGTATGCCAGCAGAGAGGTAAGTACTTCCAGATCTCTGAACTGGCATTTATACGGCAAGTCCTCCATATGCTCAACAAGTTACAATGAAAATTACACAGCCTGAAATACTGTATGCAACAATCTGAAACAGTACCTGCAGCACTGCTTCTTTTAAGCGTCACATTGAATAGATCTAGCGTTGGGATACAGTCAATTCTGCAGCCCTTCTAGGATGATGGATGTAAATTCTCACGTTCTTACACTTCTACACATGAAAGGCCCTCTGCGATAACCTTTTCCACTCTAAAGAGAATTTTTTAAAATACAACTCATGTCACTTTTTGCTTATAAATAAACAGTAGCAGGCAGGATACAGTGGGGAAAGTTCACCCTGCAAAAACCGAGATGTCTCACTGCTGCAGCCACAAGACAATAAAAGAGATTGGTTGAGATTTTTACAAGTTCTGACGGCCAATTCCACTACTGCTGTCTGGCTCATAGGATTTAAATATCTGCATCTCAAGTTTTATAACTCGCCTCCCTAAGGAATTACTAAGCTTTTTTCCAGAGTCTGTTTAGAAGGAAAACCATTCAGTTTGGAAAAGACAGGGCTAATGTGCTTACTCTGGGGGTTCTGGTTTTGGCTGAGTCCCCTCTATTCCCTGTCAGACAAAACAAGAGTGCGCTTAATTGCTGGGAGTCAACAATTTTAATCCATAAAGTTCAAACATCAGGATGCCAAGGACCAGACCTCACTCACAAGCATTACAATGTCAGGCTCTTATTTCCTGAAATTAATGGAAAAATCTGAGGTAAAGTAAGATAAAGTTACAATAAGGAGGAATGCAATCAGTGATTGCAGTTGTAGCAAAAGGGAATCAGATATTTCCACTGCAGGGAAACCTAAAGCAAACATCAATTTTAGGTTGAAAAGAAACACTGTGTGATCAAACTGCTTAAAACCTACTCATAGGCACTTCGGAAGAAGCTCCAAATCTGCTTCCTCCAATCGATTCTTGCTTTTCATTTTTTATTTAATTATTATTCCTATTATTATTATTGATGGCCAGGGTAATTGAAACAATCTCAAATCCAACTAAAACTAAGATCGGATCCACTTTGACACTTGATAATACACAGAAGCACTGCAGAAAGGAGTATTCTTAGAAGAAACAAGATTAAAACCATGTGATAAAAAGACGTGCAGATTTTTAATGTTATCCCATACCTACTTACAGAAGAAAGAGACTTCTGCCGCAGTGTAAAACACAATGTCCTTAGCATCTTCCTTGAATTATGCCAGTGATTCAAAATGCACCTGACTCTAAGCTGTCTCATTCATTACAATACCTCTATGGATCTATTTCAGTTTTCCCATGAATTTGATGTAATTCTATTTCTCAATTTCACATTATCGAGCGTGAACTTTTCTTTCACAGTCCAGTACTATTCCTCTATTATTCATTTCCTGCTCCTTAAACGAACTAATATTCCTTTGTTGCCTGTATCTTAGTTTCTCTTTCCATTTGTTATACTCATTTTTGGCTTTCTTTATATTAGCATCAGCTAATCTGGCCGCCAAAAACAGAAACACAATGTTTTACCATGATTTTTTGGTACGATATTTTCAATTGCCTCAGCGTTCTCTATGATGTTTTTATAGTTTCCACCTTTCAGATTAGGGTGGTAATCACTGTTGTGCTTTCTTTTGTTTGCATTTTTTTCAATTCTAGACAAGTCTGTACCATAGCAGAACATATATACGTTTGTCTGCTTGTGTTACTTTGGAACAAAGCTTTAATCTCAGCTTTCATTTTCAATAGGACAATAACAGCCATTTGCTGTTACTACTGCTATTACCATCAGTTGAGAGATCTGGTTTTGAAGTTCTGCCATTTGAATTAAGATTTTATTTCGAGTACATTCAGTGATGTAAGTCTGGATTCTATTGTTACATGTTAATAAAATGTTACTGCTTATGAGAACATACCAATGTGAGAAATGTCATAATAGGACAGATGAATTATCCATCTAGTATAATACTTCGTCTCCGAAAGCATCAACTCAGCTGCTGTTAAGGGAGAGCACTAATTATTTTCTGTTGTCTGCTCACCTCATATTCTGTCAACATTGAGGATTATAGTATTATGGATATTAGAGGGCACATCCCTGTCTAATCTCATTCTAGTATCCACTTACGGACCTGCTGACCATGAATCTGTCCAAACTGTATTTGAGCCTGACAACATTATCCCTACAGCATTCTGTGGCCACAAAACCTCGCTATTTGCTGCACAAATAAGTGCTTTTACATGTTTTCAACCAAACTTTATTTGCACTGAGTAAAGTCTCATTCTGTTGCAAAACTTGCTTTTTGACAGTCCTGTACAGAGCTAATCTACAGATTCCATAGGCTTGTAAGCCATGATCCTACTGTCCTCTATCCAATCTTTTTGATTCAAAACTAAAAAATCACAATCTTTGTAGTCCCTCCTCATAGAGCAACTTCTTCTCTGTCCTCCCTACATCTTTTCTAATGCTCTGCATCCTCACCTATGTGTGGAGATCAGGAATGTCACAATACTGAAGTCACACTACTGAAGTCATCCAAAGGTTTTATGTAGCAGCAAAATGATGTCACTGTCTTGTTGTTGATAACCTTGCCTTCCAGTATGGAAACTTCATTCCGGTTTTCAGAGCAGATCAGCTATACACGTGACACACGACGATAAAGTCACTGAAATTCACTGTGTGTATCCTTGATTTGCCTATAACCAATATAGGGATAACAAATACCTTCTTAACCTCGGTAACTGGAAAATAATTTGGAAAATAATTTAGTAATTTTGATTGCTTTACAAAAGACAGTAATTTTATATCTCATTCCCCACTAAGAGAACAGATTTCTGTTGCTTCTGGAAGGAAAAATAGCTGAGAAAATAAACCCCACACTTTTCTTCTTATTGTTAATGTCCTGAAGGAAACTACATTATTTATTTTGTAATATCACTGTGAAATCTACACAAACGTGGCTGTTTATACATGCAAAATATAACTGCTGGTTAAATACAACACAACAAGCATTACAGGCATCACTCATTTGTAAAAATAAAGGACAAATAAGATAACTGCAAAACCTGAAAGAATCTTAAGAAGTGGAAGTAAAATCAACCTCTAATTATCATAGTATATACACAGCATAGAAATGGCTGAAATCCTTGAAAAGACACACATACCTTCCCTACAATTTAACAAGCTCTTTTTTTATCCACAGAATCACCTTTTATTTATTTATTTATTTATTTACTTGAACAGCTGTATGCCTGACCAAACAGAAAGATCAGCAGCAGAAGCTGATGTTTATAACATTACAGGAAAATCTGAAGACAAATCAGCTAATTCTACTATCAACATTCTAACTGTTCTAAACTGTTAATGTGCAGCCCAAATATGATCGTCTTTTTTTCCCATGTCATGCTACTGAACAGCATGAAACACAAGGTTAGCCCATGGGAAAGGTCACCTGAGCTGGTATCAGAAAATGCCCATCTTTACCTCAGTCCTTCACCTAACAGAGAAACACAGCCTCCCCGCAGTAGCTCTGTCCTCCTCTACAGTATTGTCAACAACGGTGCAAAAGTCAAGGCCAAAGGTGATCAACAAATTCCCTCTTCACATGCAGAAGGAGAAACAGATCAGTCTTTACAAAAATAGGTTTACTGGAGTCATAAATATAAGGGAACATGAAGAAACGTAAGAATGGTCACCATGCACGCTGCCACAGAAAAAAAACCAAAACACTGCATTGAATCAAGCTAGATGTAGGTGAACCAGGAGGAAAGAACAGGGGCACCTGCTCTACAAAATGCCTCCCAAGAGGCAGTGAACCACAGGAGGGAAGTGCACTCACTATGTATTCACCAAGGAGATGTTATCTTTTAAATGCTGCCTTACCCAGCACTTCTACATGAAATATACTAAAAATTACAGTGTAAAAAGAATAGCTTCATTTCTAATATGATACAGAAGGTACAACAATCAGCTTTCCAGTTTTTGCCAAAAACCATCTTTCCATGCAGCCAAAAGAAACAGCGATTTTGGCTCTATGCCATTAATATAATCAGTGATAGCAAGGAACTTAATCACAATGGCAGCAATGTCAATTAAGTCCTGAAAGAAGCTGAAGTTTCCGTACAGACATTCAAAAAGGAAACATTCCCTACGCTAAATTGCTTCTCTTTAGCTGTACGCAGCTTGATGAAATACCACCTCTGACCATATGCATACTTTCTGTGGATGAGCAACTGCCTTGCTTTCTGAGGACAATCTTCCAGAAGAAGAGAAACAGTCCCCAAGCAATAGTAGGAAACCATGAGAGACAAGGATGGTTACTGGGCAGGATCAGCAACTCTGACACACTCATGCTCCTGAGTACAGTTGGCAAAAAGGCGAGGATCAGAGAAAAAAATAATAAAAGGTAGTGAGAGTAAAATTATTTCTGGGCAGATAATTACTTGGTATTTTCTAACCCATAATCAAGTTTAAAAACAGTATGTTCTGGTTTCCTCGACAGAAAAAAAGATAGGAAACTGAATATGAATGGAGTATGGAAGTTTGGAGATATTCATCAATACAGGATCCTTCCTTCCCTGAGCACTAAGGAATGCTTTCAATCAAGATATATCTGTTTTTCTGCTTATGTTTTTGTTATATAGATCTCCTAATTCTCCCAAGAGTTAGAAAATGTTATCTGTAGTCTATAAACCCACAAAATAAAATGCAGTCTATAAACCCTTGTGTCGAGGGAGGGGAAGGAGAGTTAAGATTCATGAGGATAAACCAACAGGACATCAGTTTCATTCTGACATTTGCACAGATATTATTCTACAGCAAACATTTCTGTTGTGTTCTCCATATTCGAATGGCTTATATTTTGAACGTGAATAATAGGCATATGCCAGGAATGAGTGGGTCATGATTGCTAAGCTTTTTGGCGTGCTTTTAAATTTCTTTTGTTTTGTTTTGTGTTTTATGTCCTTACTACGTAATACCAATGAATACTGAAAAACCAATGAGAAAATTTTAATTCTGCTCAAATAAGAACATTTTAACCCCTTGCTTTGTGAGAAGTTCTGATAATACCGATCTGATCAAAACAACAACAAAAAACAACAACCACCCTCTCCTGTGACAGATTCAAGAATGCCATGTGGACACCTTTCATTCTTTCTCTTAGAAAAAAAAAGACATTTAAGGAAATAGTGCCGCCAAAGTTTATTAACACTGCTATCCAATGCCACTGCTGGCTATATAGGAAGGAGGCTCTTGAGAAAGAGTTGCAAGAGGGCAGACTACTTCTAGGGATTCACTACTGGGTTAACGGAGTCGTTCCTGAACGGATAAACTTCCTCAAATCAAAAGAAGGAAGAAACAAATATACTCACTGCTGTCTAAATTTGAAAACTACAAACAACCACTGTGTGTGTAAAAAAGGTGGGCTTTTTTTAGTTATAAATAATAGTCTCTGATGGTACTCCTGCTACCTCTTCCAAAGTATCAGGTTAAAGATTGTTCCTTCCTCTTCTTAATCACAATATTCATATAACAAAGGAGGTATCATGAAAAAGGGCATTCTTTCGGTAGTGATGAAAGCTGTTAAGAGTGTTGACTGTATACTTATATGAGATGCACTGGTACAAGTAACAAAGCAGAATAGCTCACCATTTAAGAAAGGACAGATATAATCTGAAAGTGATTAGTTGCTTTAATATCCTAAGCAAGACTATTTGCATCCATATTTTTTACTAAAGTTGGCAAATATCCATGTGAACAGAACTGATAATGCAAAAATTTTTGGCACCTTTTTCTTTCTGTGGAGGAGTATATATAAAAATAAAGTGTACAAAAATAGGTTTCAACCTAACTGCTAACAATAAAGGAAGAAAATGAGGTCTTTCATAAGGTCTTTACACATGTTTTGTCACTCTCAGCACCCCCTCATACCCCAGTGCTATCCATTAGAATGATCTTTTCTCAAGATTGAAGGTTTCATACCTACAAAACGTATCAATGGAATTGGTAAGCAGTCTGACTAGTGTAGACATTATTACAGTTGTGTAAACTTACAGCTCTGGTCTATGGATTTAGAAGAGTGGCTATATCAATTTTAGTCATATTTATAATAACAAAATCGCATTCAGTCCATGGGTTGTACAAACGATTGTGCTGAGTTAGCCTGTTTTGTTAAGGCCAGAAGGGGGGCAGGGAAAAAAACCTTTTACTAAAGAGTTAAAATGCTATAAAAAAGTCTGTGTATGCAGCTCAAGTCCTATAAGGAAATGTTCTTAAACATTTATTTCTTGAAACACAAGGTTTCAATCAACAGCCACTGGAGACTCTGAGGTCATGATCTTCCCTGTATGTAAGCCCCTCAATGTTCTGCATAAAGGTCACAGAGGTTTACCCTCTAAGCATGAATTTGCCTTCCAATCACTTTCACTATGGAATAAACAGTTTCTAACCCAGACTGCAAAACCCTTAGCGTTGTTTTCTTAGAAGAACACAAAGCCATACCATAAGATTTCATCTTCATACTCACTGTGGACTCTTCACAAATTAAAGATCCGTAAAATCTTGAAAATGTCTGTCAGTAGCAAGTGAGTTGAGAAGACCACCTTGTGTTAATTTAAGAAGTCCACTAAGCATGTACACTGTTATCTGACAGGCTTGAAGTTCTTACATCTTGATACACTAGAATATTCATACTCGTTATAGTATACATATAATGAATGCTCATGCTTGGCATCAGCTGGACTTGTATCAAAAGTGAAATATTGTGAGGCTACAGGTAAACTGGAATACGGTCTGATGGAAGACACGAGTTTAAAGAGTAAGTTAAAAAAATAACACTTTTTTACCACCTTAAAACAATGTCTGAAAACACAAAACAGTGTGCTGTGGATGCATCTGCAGATGCTGATTAAAATACTTAGAAGATTAAAAGTCTCACCAAAAGTCCAAACTAAATGGAACAGCTACTTCCTGAGGAACTTCAGAAACTATGTTAAAAGAAGCTAGATATTATGTAGATCACTCCGAAAGCAATGCCTCCTATTTATTTCCATGGAAACTACAACAGATACAAAAGGCACAATAATGTGATTTGATAGAGCAAATTATCAGCAACAAAACACTATTTCTCAATGTAGTCACCACCACTAACTATGCGTTTTTGCCAGCAATGAACAAGAGCCTGCGTGTTGTGCTTGTGAAAATCTGCACCAGTGGACACTGACCCATTTTTTCACAGCTGCTATGATGGTGTTATTGGAAGGAAAATGTTGCCCATGCCGTTCAACCTTCACAGTGCTGACACCCACTGTTTGATCTCCATAAATGTTCAGAAAGTGTCAATGAATGTCAATGAGTGCCATTTTTTTCCACATGGAAGAATTCAATGGCACGCCTTTGTTTCATATGCACTTCCATGCCAGACACCATTCCGTCAGACTGCCCCTCTGCTGCCATCTGTCACATGGCAACAACACGTAACACAATATTTGTGGGAAGGTCCAACTTCTACTGCCATAGCACCAACATTCCTCTTAGATATTGTGGGTGCACATAATAAAATAGGAGGCATTACTTTTGGAGCAACCCTCGTATTTTGCCTTTGATAAACATTCCAGCCATTTTCAGAATAGTTCTTATTTGATTGGCTGCCTACTGCCTGAACCCTACAGAGCTGCCATGCTGCAAGTAACACGATATATATTTCTTTAGTATCCGCTGGTGATAAGTTACATTACTGAAATTCATCCAGGAAAGTATACCTGTTAATTTTGCTTTAGATGGATTCTATTAAAACGTGAAAATCTTGGCAAGAGCTGGGGTGAGACTTGCCCACTGTCTGGGTCCCTTTCCCACCCAGTCAACAGGGCAGACTTTTTAGTTCATTATCACCTCATCAGTGCTCCTGTCAGCTGCCAACAGTGAGAAAAGACTAAGCCACTCACTAATTCCTGGCTTTCCTGCCTCCACTGAAGCAGTGGTAAATCCAGAACAGATGGATGCTCTTTAACCCTCTCAATACAGACACCTACTTTAATAATACTAATCAATCCACTGAACTCAGAAGAAGGAATGACTGGCACATGTTGAATGACAAATGGATTGACCTGTTGCAGCTCAGTTCCAGCACAGAAAGCAACACTCCATCTCTAATGCACCACTGGTAAGGGAGACAGCTGGCCAAAGGCAGCAGGTCTAATGAGTCAAGAGTCAGACAGATCTTTTGATGAAGAGGGGAAAACAGTAGGGCAAGAGATTATGAGGAATGAGATTTTGAAACATTAAGATCTCATCACAAGAAATTCCTGAAGGAAGGCCAGGTGGCATTTGCTCCATGCCGCCTGCATGGTTTCTTGTTCTGTAACTGAAATTGCATTTCAAGCAGCTTAGCAGCTTGCTGTCACAGTCTTTTCTTTCCCTGGGACACAAGACATAAGTTAGCAATCAGGCCTTGCATCATCTCAGACTTATCTGACCATGGATTGCCATTTCATGAAAAAACACGTTCATAAAAAGGGTAACTTTTTTTGTTATGTTAGTGCAACACAGTGAGCTTAGATGAGCATAGTGCACAACTTCACTCCAAAACTGGCTTTCCATCTAACATTTAATATAATTCATAATTTTCCTCCTTAGTTTTGAAAACCTTCCACAGTGCTCACTAACATGACTAGAAGTTTCTTCTGGAATAACACTGGAACAGCCAGTCTTGGGTGAGCAGGAGAACAAGAGAAAGGCTGCTTCAGCCATTGGCCAATTAAACTACAACTTACTAGTTTAACTAGACTACCTTTCAACAGGTGTCCCACAGATAGAATATGATAGAATAGATAGAAATGAGCTCCTTTCTTATGAAATTTATCTCTTGTTTGTTGAGTGGTAGAAGTCTTGAAAAACATTTATTGGAGAGTAGTCACACTGATCATCGCTGGTAGACAAAGAAGCAACTTTCTGAAGGACAACTAACCAAAGAAGAAAAAGTGAAGACTTGAGGAAAAGAGAAGACAGGAAACAACACAGGTGTGTATCTCTTGGTCTTTGTCCTATTCAAAAAAATACTTATCATGAACACTACTCTTTAAATAATACTTCAATAACTTTCCTTTATCTACTTGCATTGGGATATAAACCATATTTACGGTAAAAAAAAACACCTTACTTCCTTGTGAATGAACTTTTAAACTGCAGTGCAAGTGGCCTTTTGGTATATAGTTAAAGGTCTTCAGTGCAGTCTGGAGGTCACTCTGCAAAAAGCAGCCCAAATGATTTTCTATGCCATTTTTTTCCATGCTGGGTTTTCATTATCCATAATGAGATAAACAATACTGACTTTTTTCAGAGGAGTACTTGGAGAATTAACATGGCATTTCTAACTCCTTTAAGATTTTTGGATGGAAAGTACCATATAATGTGAAGTATCATAATCAGAACTGAGTGCCATAACATATATCAAAATTATACACAACGGCATAATTTAAAAATTGATAATTCAATTCCTAGAGGTATTTTACGACCACAAGGAAGGAATTTATACTATCCTATTTTGGTCTGCAAAGTCCTCTTCATTAAAAGTTTAGGTGCGCATTTTCAAGTCCCAGACTGCCACCAAGTTCATCTAGATAAGCTGAGAAGTTAGGTAAGGAAATGCTTCAACTAGACTACCCTTAGTCATTCCTCAAAGCAAAACATACAGTAAGACATAAACTAGAGAAACATGCAAACGCAGTGCATGAGCTCTTGTGATTTTTTTGTAGTTGTTGCTCCTTAAGTTAATATTTTTAAAAGAATTTTTCTAAGACTTGCAGGATTTCCTTGGGAACAGAGCAACCAAACAGATCAATTTTGTCTTCTACAACACATGTTCTTGACCAGCAATATCAGTGTATAAATGGGAATTAGAATTTAACTGAAAATCTGCAACTGGTCATGAGGAGTGAAATTCTCCATCTTCTGCAAGCAGGCCTCACTTGACAAAGTTATGAGACAAAAGTTCTGATGATTAAGGTACAACTGCTTCAAAAATGAGAATGACTTGGGAGTAGGAAAAGGGCATAAAGCAACTCTGACAGAACAGCTGAAGGTTTTATTCTATGCCTCATTCTACTATCTAACAGTTATTACGCAAGTATTCCTACACTGCAAACACATTAAATGATCATTAAATTACTAATCTGCTAGCAAAGTTATCAGAATCTACAGCAAATTAACTATTCTAATCTCTAAAGTAAAAACAACTCTAGACTCAAAGCACAAGTGACGCACACACATCACTTACCGTTGGGTTTCTGTATCAGGATAAAGTAGAACAGCAACTGGACTAAGCTAAGCATTAACTAAGAAAAGCACAATTCATTATTAGGACTCATTGGTGAATAAAATACATCTGACTTTCTACATATTAATTCCATATTACTATTCTTTCATTAGATAGTGGGGAAAAAAAAAAAAAAAAAAAGAAAGAAACCAGGATGGAGATCTATTGAAAGATAACATAATTCACCTCACATATATGGGAACTAAAATTTTTGTTATTCTTAGCACAGAGGCGAGAACCAGATTATTCCCCAGGTAATTTTTGTCACTCTAAAACTGTATCTTTATTAAAAATCTAAAAGCTCCATTTCAGAAACAGAAAACAGAAACAAAAAAAGAATTTCTTACCCTTTGTTATACTCAAGTTGCATTGAAAGAACATTTGTCCATAACACTGAACAAGAAATACAGCATTTGTATAAATAATGCACTATGTGTAATGGAGATGCAACTATACAAATCACCTGGAGCACTCTTTCCCTCAAATTTGGGCACAAAGACTATGAAGAAATATATCATCAAGTAGGGTTTCTCTAGGTATCTCCTGTACTTTCACCTTCCCATACAGAGGAAGTGTTACTCCCACGCTCTACACTGCAAACTACTTTACAATAAAACTCCAGCAGCTGAAACCACTGGAGTGAAGACTTGGTAGGAGATTGCTTGAAGTGGTTGTGCATGATGACATAGTTGTTTGACTAACACTGACTCTTTCTGTTTGGGCCAAATGCAATTCTGACACACTCTGCAACTCAGCACCAAACACCCTTTCCATTCTCCAACAGTTTACTTGCATTTCTGTGTAAGTGCTGGTTTCTTTTGGCTCCAAAGACAGCTTCACCTGCAGGGTTTCATTTTTCTGTTTGACACCTTGCTGTTGATTTTCCCTTGCTGCACAAAAGAACTTGCTCCAGTGCCTCTTTCACAAACGCTTCTTTGTAGTAAATGAAAGCCTTAATGATTGTATTTTGATTGTAGACTTGATTAATTTTGACTTCGTTTAATTTGCAACCTTTGCTGAGATCTCTAGGGCTGGGAATTAGAGAGCACACTGTACCACTGTACTTTGGACATTACAGGTTTGCCAATTTGTTTCATGCCTCATTTGTCACAAAATCTATGAAACTGTAGTCCAAAGCCAACTTCATATTTTTCAAGACAAGGCAAAAATGTATGTTTTTGTTTTAAATTAACATCTCCTTGCTAAATTCATCTAGTTTTCCTAACTTCAGACAAAAGTTCTCACTAACAGTGAGAATACAGCATGCAAGATTAATCCGAAGATCAGCTTAGCAAAAGAGAACAGACTGCCTCTCTCCAATTACAGCACTGAAGTGCTAACATCATAATTCTCAATTTTAGGTATAGACATACAATAAAGAAAAAAATTAGGATGTAGAAAGGCAGTGTATGAGAATGTGCTAGAAGTAAGAAATAAATGAAGAAGCATATATCTTACTTGCACAACATTTTCTACTAGTTTGCCTCTTAACATATTTTAAAGCATACAAACTCAGTATCCTAAGTTTACTTCCTGACATCACTGAAATTCTGTGGCCATGGGTGAACGAGTCACTTAATGTTTCTGGTTTCAGTTCACTCTTTTGAGGAACAAAAACAACATTTCTCTGTTTTTACGGAAAAGAAGCGCACAAGAACCTTCAGTGAAAACAACTAGACTGCAAAGTATTATTGTTACTAGTAACTGCATTATTAGTATTTTTGGAAGATAATGTGACTAGCCAAGGTCATAAGGACTTTCTCCAGATACCAGAAGATAGCCTTGGCATTCTTTATAACCTAACCAGGCTTAACGATGACACAAAGCTGGGAGGAGTGGCTGGCTAACCCAAAGGCTGCCCTGTCATTCAACACAACCCAGACAGACTGGAGAGTTAGACAGAGAGGAACCTGATATGGTTTAACAAGAGCAAACGTATAGTCTCACACTTGTAGAGGAATAACTGCATGCATCAGTACAGGTTAGGTGATGATCTGTTGGAGAGGAGCTCCGTGAAGAAGGACCTGGGGGTCTTGCTGGACAACATGTTGACCATGAGCCAGCAGTGTGTCCTTGTTCCAAAGAAGACCAATGGTATCCTGAGGTGTATTAGAAAAACCGTGGTCAGCAGATCAAGGGAGGTGATCCTGATGGGGAATCTGATAAATGTCTATAAGTATCTAAAGGGAGGCAAGAGGCAAATGGATGAGGCCAGGCTCTTACTGGTGGTACGTATCAATGGGACTAGGAATATGGGTCTAAAACGTAAACAAAGGAAGTTTTGTACTAACATGTGGAACAGCTTTACGGTAAGGGTGACAGAGCACTGGAACAGGTTGCCCAGAGCGGTTGTGGAGTCTCCTTTATGGAGAAATTCAAGACCCGTCTGGATGCCTACCTATGTTAGCTATTGTAGGGTACCTGCTTTAGCAGGGGGGTTGCACTCGGTGCGATTCCATGATTCTGTAATTAATCTTTTCTGATTTCTTGCCTACCAAGGGCTTGAAAGGTAAAAATACTTTTTAGCTATCTTTAACCAACAACCTGAATGATCTAAAATGTGGTTCTCCTCGCATGAATAATATTCAAAATAGATTACACAGAAGAGCAAAATTTCTCTTTAGAAATCAAAGCTGCAAACCAAAGATAGTATTAATAGAGAGAACAGAGCCCACAGCATAATATGGAAAACAAGCTCATCTATATAACACATACTTTTACAAGTTCTTAAAGACAATAACTTAGGGAAGTAATGATCTGGGGTAAAGAATCACAAGAACTGTAAGATAATATTCTCTATATCCTCAATTTTGTATATTCTACCTTCAAATCATGTTCACCCACATCTAATCTATTGTCATCTATTTGCCATTATTTAGTGAATACCAGTTTTAACACTTCGTTTAAAATCACATATTGATTCCTAAATCACATAGTGGTGTCTTAGTTTCAGCTGAGATTAAATTGTTTTCTTCAGAGCATCTGGTATGATGCTGTGTTTTGGTTCTAGGAGAAAAACAATGCTGACAGCACACCAACGTTTATAGTCATTGCTAAGCAGTGTTGTACAGACCAAGGCTGTTCCAGTTTCTCAGCTCGTACTAACGCAGGGCTGGAAGGGGACAGAATCAAGACAGCCGACCTAAGCTGGACAAAGAGATATTCCATACCATGTGACATCATGTAGAAGGAGAGCTTTGAAGGGGGTGGGGGTTCATCTCTCTGTATTATGCTGCTTGGGGGGCTAGCTGGGCATTGGTTCGGGGGTAGTGAGCAATTGCTTGTATGTCACTTGTTATATACATTCACACATATATATTGTCATAACTAATATCATTTTCATTTTCTCTATCTCAGTAAATACTTTTATCCCAACTCACGAGTTCAATTTTGTGCTTTTTTCTGATTCTCTCCCTCATCCCACCTGGGAAAGGAGGGAAGTGAGCGAAAAACTGTGTGGTGCTCCGCCACCTGCAGGGTTAAACCACAACAAGTGGAAATAAACTAGTGTGATTTTTTAGTTTTCAGTGCTTTCTTGACATCAATTTTAAATAGACAAACTAAGGATGCAAATTGCCAGCAGACTGAGAAAAGAAATGCTCGTTTATGGAAAGATATAGTATTATCTTTGTGTTTGAGGAAGGGCTATAAAAAGGGACTTAGGGAACATCAAATACAACATCATGTTGAATGTTTCAGTCTTCCCTACAGTTCTGTACATTCTGTTTCCTGGTACTAGGAAAGATAGCTCTCTCTGTCCTATAATCTGCATAAACGATAACACTATATATTGAAGTGGGGATAAGTACCTCTAAAGCAACAGCAACACTATACATTAATGAAAGAGACTTTTAGAGTGCACAGGGTCTTCTCTGAAGATTTTAAAAAACAGTTCTGGTAAATCTTCATATTTTTAACTCCTCTTCTAATAGTCACTTGTGCTGCACACAAGACTCTATCGGACAGCAAGCTCCCAAGCCCTTTCACTATGGAATTATCTCAGAATTTCCACAGACTTGCAGATGGTTTTTTATTTTGCCTAAAAATACGTCAAATATATTTTATTGTATGGGAGGAAACAAAACAAAACGAAACAAAATGAAAAAAAAAAGGACTGAATATTCACATAGAGCATAATTTCAAAGATTGTAGGAACTGCCAATAATTTGACTCATTTTCCAATGTTTCTTATATGACTCCCACTTGTCAGACTGTCTTCCAGGAATGTAGGGAAACAGTTATTTGCTTCAGAGGTTATTTCTGTAATTAAAGCAAATTGACCTCAGTTTTCTTGAAAAAGAAATTTCTGGTCAACTGCAGAAAATATCATCAAATTAGGCTTTGTCTTAGCTATATATCACAGAGCTACACTGCTATTTTAAAAACAATGAAAGAATGACTTACACATGCAGAGCAGCCTTATGAGCACATCTAACCTTTGAGATTTCCCTCCCTGTATTTCTGAACTATGTTGACGATGTCTGGATGGGATTTACAATGGCTCAAAGCTACTATTGTTCACACTACATTAAATCTACAATATACACCATGAGATACCATAATATTTTCACTTGGAACTTCTATTAGCCCACAACTTAGCTGTATTTAATGAAATATGTAGTGCTCACAGAGTTGATTTATATGCATCACTATTTACAGTGCACGTTTATAGGAGAGGAAAAAGCACCCTAAGGAACTCAATGTTGTTTTGACTTTAACAGAAATTAAATAGTGCCTGATTTGGTTTAGCTCAGTAACACCCCTGGAAGCCCCAAAATCTTATAGTTGGATTAGGAATGGCAACAGGAATCACTGGTGTAGCTGAAAGAGCTACTATAGGAAATGTATTATTGTTACCAAACCTGCACCAAAACGCTTTTGCCTGTTTTGATTTTAAAACCTTTGTTTTAAAATCACATTTTTATTTGTTGTGTGTAGAAGCATACAGAAACAATAAAAAGGCATGCTGAAAACAAGAAAGTCCATTTCTGCCAGTGTTATTCTAGAAATAATCGGAGTAGAGAATTCATACACGCAAGGGAAAATTACACAGATTCTCCTGAACAGATAAACTTTAAGTTCTAAGAGAATTTCTGATTGTATTTAATTACTGAAAGTGTGTGCTACAGAATATAGAACAAGAAACAATGTTCTGTACTGGAAAAGGAATGCAGAATTACCTAGCAGAAGATAGGATACTGGTGTCCTCACAGCTGTCTTACAAGCAATCTGCTTTATACGTTACGCAAAACAAAACAGTCACACGTTCCATTCCTCTACCAGTAAAACACTGAGTAAGCTGAGTGAATATATCTAGAAAAAAAGCATTGTTCTTTTTATTCTTCTAGATACAATGATGTGTACAATATGCAGGTTATGCATTACTTTTCCCAAAGTAACGCCAATTGGGCAGTAAAGGACACAGGGTACCTAAGGCTTTTAAGATGTTGCCTTGTGCTGCACCTGCTCTTGGTTTGTTTGCAACAATGAATTAGAGAACTGAGAATATACAGGAAAGGTGTTCCTTTTCTCATGCTAGGATTGTGTTAGCCTGAAACACTGCACATTTTAGTAGTCTTTATGTATGCAAAGGACCTCTCCTGATGAGATTTCTCATGGTAATTCCTATAAAAATACTATAAACTACTGAGAAAAGGGAAAAATGTGATAAAACCTGTAGAATTCCTAACATCGAGGCTACATGCAACGGTTTTTGCATTCTTTCTTGAAAAGGGTGTGATTTCATTGCACCATCTATTAGTTACATTCCAAGAACCACTGAAGCGATCACTCACACTAAACCCAGACCCCAGAAAACATCCAGAAGAAAAAATACCTCCAGTGAAAAGGCAAAGAAACAAAAGAATAATGTAACTACATTCTCAGGAGTTTAATGACTGGACCTCCTTTACCAAACTCTTCCATACAGCAGTAATAGTCCCAGCAATTACTGAGTGGAACAAACCCCTTGAACACCACCTGGTGTACTTTTCAGTTGTTGGTCCTGCTCCCAGGCCTGTCATGCCTCATTAAGATACTACAGTAGTTTCTCTCTACAAGACTGCTCTTGGGGACCACAGAGTTCAAGATAAAATGAGATATGGAGGCTTTATCATAAGACAGTAAGGGACTGTGACAACCCGTGCCAAGATTTCAGTACCCCAGAAAACCACAGAAGAAAAAGTTTTTCAAGGAAGGTGAAGAGTGAAAACAAACCAGCTAGAAAAAGCATACATAACTTTCCCATGGTTAAAGAAACAGAAGAAACCACAACAATCTAATTCTGCCTATGCTGATACGGGACACCTTGTTTACGTAAGCTTCAACAGAGGTCCCACTTCTTTCTGCTTTGCTAAACTTTAAGATTTAAATTTATTGGTTCTCTCACCTAAGCGAATTGTGACCAGTTTTGTACTACAGCTGCTCATAAATGGGTTAGGCTTCTCTGCTTCTTTTCCAGGCTTCAGATCATTCCATTATCAGTTACACTGAAAACGAAGTGGCAGGACGCCTCTAATGTTGCCACAGAGGGGGCTTGAAGGCTTATTGACTGTGCAGCAGGACACAAAGGATAACAGACTCCAAATACTTAGTTCCCAAAAGAGGAAAAGCGCATAAGAGATTACGTTTTCTATCAAGCATCCAAATGAATGAAATAATTATAGCAGAACCCACCAAATTTCAGGGTAACCACGATCTACACTCACATTTATGAAAAGCTTAATGGTCCATTATAGTAAGGAGAACAGTGATGCAATAGCCTTTAGCTTTAGAAGACATATTTCAACTCTCCCTATTGGCTTCAGTGAGAGTCACTTTGAAATTAATAGCAGTTCCAGGATCAGTTTATTTGCAATCATTCAATCTTAATATCTCTATTCTTCAATTATTAGAAACTGGTATTTTTTCACATACCAGACTCACTGACACTGAACTTTCGACAGCTTACATGTAAAAATCTTACTCAGTGAGTATATCTAATTTAAATAAACATGTATATTTTATGCTGAAAAATGAAAAAGGACAAAATGATGGCAATAGGATATTTTTTATGTTCATTTTCACTTTTTGTCCTCCTTTAAAAAAAGACATTTTAATGAACAAAAAAAAAATCTAGGCTTACAGAGGAAAAAAGGAATGCATTTGTTCAGTATTGCCCCAAACAGTAAATGCTACAGAAATTGAGTGTCCTCTGTGGGATTGGAGCTTATTTAAAACCTCAGAAGTAATTACAGGAAGAACGCTGGCAGCCTTGCTGCAATTGCCCAATGGCCTGATACACCACGTGGCCCACAGACCACAAAGTCCAGCTAAAAATGCTGAGGAGTTTTGAACTGGATCTAGAAAGCCAGGTGCAAGGTTAAGGTACTACTGATTTGTAGCACAGTTGACAAATATGAATTTGTTTCAAACTACGGAGAGAATTGTTTTTAGGTATATACTTCCTCTGAAACTATAAATTACTCTTCTCCTCTGGAGAACTGTCATTAGATCATAGGCATTACATAAGATTTCTATAATAACTCAAACAAATATTTATTTAATTTCCAAGAACACATTTTGTGAGGAGGTGGATGGACATTGAGGACACCGATACTGTTTGCTTTTGGATTTTTTTGCTGGTTCATCATGGGTACACATCACACGAAAAAAAATTTGTTTGGTGAAACTGTTTGCTGTGTTTGAATTATTTTACACATCATCTTGAACCAAAAAAATAAACTCTATACTAATTAATCAGTTTCTTTTGGATCACTCTCAATTTCAACCTCCTACTCGTACCTCCAGACAATACTGCCTTTCTGCTGGGAGGATGAACTTTTTAGAAGATAAACAACCTTGTCTTTCACTGACTTAATTTTCACTTTAGAGTGTTCATGTGTGTCTATTTTTTTATCTGAGGGGCAGAAAATGAACATGTGGACTTATCAACCATCTACCAATTACTTCAAGTGGCTCACACACTGTGCAGGAAAGCTGCAGCAGAGAAGGGTTAACACTGCGTTGCCTAGGTTGGCATCTTCTTTTTAACAGTAGCCCTCGTGTAGCTCTCAGCAGACTTTCCAGCTCATATACGAAATAAAAAAGGAATGCAATAAGCAGTATAATGATCTCTGATCACCATCTATGCTCTATCAAATCAAACACAATTTGCCGGAAAAATGGGATGTATTCATGTAAGTAAATACTACTGTAATAAATCCTCAAGAGACCACTCAAAGTCACGTGAGTAATCAAGACTTTTTTGAGAGCTTAATTTTGAAACAAATTCTATGTTCTATTCTAACAATCCTGTTGAAATTTGCTCAATTATTTTTAAAGAAAAAAAAAAAAACAGATCATAGTGAATTATTCTTGGACAAGTGATAATCTTTCTGTTGTGTGCCAGCAGGATTGAGGATTCAAATTTGAAGCGCCAACTACACTGTGCAAGTCTGCAACACCTGAATCACGGAGTTAGCAGTAACTTCAATGAGAAAGAAAAGGCATAATTCAGGAAAGATTTGTTAGACAAGTTCCCAGGTCTAAAGGAACAGGTTGAAAAATGCTCCAACTGGAACTCATCAACCCTGAAGTTGATGACTTTGGAGAATCTTCTGGTCCTTCTGTCCGTAACAAAAGGCCTGCCCAGACCAAAAAAAAGAAAGTCTCTTCTCTATAGGCAGACACAGTGTCTGTTCCCCTTCCCTATAAGTGCAGTGTCTGCTGCTGCAGTTTTGGCAATTGCATGAACTCGGCCACAGATTAGAATGTTTGTACTCGGTTATTTTCACACACTGCCAAAATTTGCTGACAACACCAGGAGAAAAAAGGGAAAGGAAAACTGGTGATTTTCAACAGTTTATAACTCAGCTCAGCCTAAGCAGGTTTTTATGGGACAAAGAACAGAGATTTCTCTGTAGACAGCACTTTATTCCTGCCTAATTTGAAATATTTGCTGTGAATGATGGAAACATTAGAACTTCTTAAAGAAAACATAACAAAACAAAAATTCTAGCAGTTTGCTGGCTTTTTTTTTTTTTTTTTACAGTAGATCATGTTTGTTGAAATAAATGGAGAGACTATTATCTACCTCTCCCATAATTGTTTACAAGTAAGATATTTCTTAAAGAAAATGAAAATATTAGACTTAAAAGGCAGAGAGGTTCAAAATATGTAGTACTTTAAGGAGTGAAATTTCCTCCTTGGAATAACTCACATTTCTGCTGTTCTAATGCCACAGTATTCCCTGAAGAGTGTGAAACGATCTTCTCAGCATTACAGAGTCAGGAGCAAACACAAGTTCTACTCTAAGAAATGCTATTTTAAATACATATCACTAACAAATATCTAACAACTTCCTATAACAACTCCAAGGTAGCTTTCTGGAGTCCTCCTTCTGTTTTAACACCTTCTTTGAGTCCATATCTAGAATCTCCTAAAGTAGCATTTCCTAAGCTTTTTTCTGTATCTTCCCCTCATTCCCCCTGCCCCATTAGGTTCCTGGAGGGCAAAGGCTATTAAATGTACACCTCTATCAAATAGCAAATTTAAGCACTATTGATTTTGAGCATCTGAAACCTTTCACATAGAAGTGTGCCCTACAATTTGGGGAACAATGCCGCTTTACTGCGTCAATGAACTGGAGCCGTACAACTATTGTTTTTTGTTCAAATAACAAACCCAACTCAGCTGCTTCAAAAAATTTACTAAACATTCAGTTAGTGTTATTTTTGGATTGAAATAGTGGAAAACATTTTAAAAGCACTAGAAAATTCTGCAAAACTAGAAAATATCTGGGAAGAGAACTTTTTGAAAAAGGCATAGGCTGGGAGAGCGTGCACCGAAGGATATACTGGAGCTTTTTGCAATAAGATACTTAATTGACTGGGAGTCCTCAGTAAAAACATGTTTGCAGCAAGGACTCATGGCGAGGGTGAGTTTTTGAAGTTTGGCAGCTTTATAGAAGTTTCAGACAGCCCAGCTATGTCTAAAACACGTTCAGCTAGTTAACTATACAAATGTAATGCTTTTTCCATCTTTCTGTCCATGTGCTGACAGCATTACCATTCTCTCCAGTGTTCTTCTTCCTTCTTTGGCACAATGGATCTACCAGTTAATGCAGCTCCTGATACTTAATTTCAATACAATAGCTCTCCAACAATAACTTACTTAACTAAGAGAGGTCATCATTTAAAAGAAGTGAGTAGTTATACTGAAAGTGCGAAAGCCTCACAATTCAAAATACATTTCAGGATATACTGT
Source organism: Gallus gallus (assembly GCF_016699485.2). Lineage (NCBI taxonomy): Eukaryota > Metazoa > Chordata > Aves > Galliformes > Phasianidae > Gallus > Gallus gallus. The sequence continues at coordinate 60,794,473 of NC_052532.1, read as the reverse complement.
ACAATACGTGTATATTTTAATGAGAGGGTTTGGCAGAGCACTTTGGCAGAAGAAAGTACTGCCAAGTGATTGGATATGGGATATATCTCCAGTTGGTTTGGATTCCCATATCACCTTGAGAGCTATTGTTCCCATCCCCCAATACACCAGCTCTCAAGCCAGTCAAATTTATAGCTCAATAAATTTTTTTTATTAAAAATAAAAAGTGTGGCTTTTAAGTACTGCAGTCTTCCAACATCTCTGTGCCAGGTCTAGATCAGAGTGTAGTAGCTTAATATGAAGCTGGAGAAGCTTGGCCCACTTTGCAGAGCACTCCTAATTTAAGAGTTTCAAGACTTAAGCCACATCTCTTTTCATTTTATAACAGCTGTTTTTCTATCCTTCCACTGAAAAAAGAAAAAAAAGAAGAAGAAGAAAAGAAAAGGAAAGGAAAGAAGATAGCGTAGAAAAGTTAAATAAATAAATAATGGCTCACAAAACCACAGTGGAGGAACCACTGCTGGACCTGCCAATAAAAACGTTCCTTCTCTTCAGGGCTGGCTAAACAACTGAAAGTGTTTCTAATGAACTGCTGGCAGCACTATCCATCACTGCACTAAATGGATTCCCGTCTCCCTAAACTAAGGATAACTATTCATCTATAATGCACAGTCAGAAATTAGGAAGTATTTAAGCCTTAGAAGTCTATTTCCTCACTTTTCCCTACCTCAAAGCTTGGTTTTATTCAGATCCCCTTATGTAAAGATGACAAGAGAAGTCTGATAGAGAAATTAAATCTCAGTTCCAGTGCTAATGAATCATTCACATGAGTCTGAAAAATACTTTAGCAGACCAGACATCTGCAATCTCATTTCAGCATTACAACTATTTGGAATTATGTTTGCCTCATCCCTTTCTCCTTTTTAACATTTGTTACACTGACTGGTGTCTTGCCTTAAAGTGGATAACAAGAAATTCAGGGTGAGATGGCACATTCATAAGACACAAAATAACCAGGTCCCAATAATTGTTAAGGAACTTTGAAGACGCTATTGTGCAAACAATAGTTGTCTACTATGAATGATCAGGAAGAAGAAGTGTTTTTCAGCCCTAATGTAAGCATGAAAGCAACGAAGACAATCCCTAGTCAGAAGTCACTTCTGAAGACTTGACTGATTATACAGATATGTACCTACAGAGGCATATTAATAGTTGTCTTCAAGTCATCAGAGATCAGAGAAGAATTCATAAGTATAAATAAAACATGGCTACAAATAATGGAAAGAAACACTTACTTCATCTCCAGGACTTCCTCCAAATGTTTTCTTCTTTCTGCTCGTAGGTTGGTCAGATGGGTTTCCTTCTCAGCCAAAGACTGCTGTGTAGAAGACAATTTTGCTTTCATTGACTCCAGCTCCTGCTTAACCTTCTCCATGGCCATCATCAGCTCTTCTACCTAAAACGTTTTTGAGAAACGCAGAAGGAGAGAAAAATAGTACAAAGTGACTGGCTGGAACTTAGTAAAGGTCCCAACAAAATTAGAGTCCTAAGATTACCAGTGCATGTACACTGCATAACAATGTAGAACAGAAGAAGCATCCTCTAGTGTTGTGTAAGGTACATCTACACATTGTGGAAGCAGCATTACAGACTTCGAGTTAATATGGTCTGGTCACTGGAACATTACTATTGAAATACCAAAGTACAAACAGTCAACTCTTCTATTTCTATTTTAGAGAATGTAACACAAGAAAAAACAGATGGTCAATATGCATTAAATTATCTTAGGAAAATGCTAAGTAATAGGTAGAGCACATCAATAATTTAACGTAAGCATAAAAACTTCTTCTCTAAAGAGAAGCTACATATTTACTTAAAAAATGAGGTTAAGAATATTTCTGAAGCAAAGTGAGGACCGGATTTCCATGAAAATGTAAGTAAGGCTACTTCCCCCGAAATATCTGTTGAACAGTGCTTATAGCCGTATTTTGTGATTCAGCAACAAAAACACCTTCAAAGAGTTGCTTATGGTAGACAGTCATAGAAGGGTAATGCTTATATTTCTAGGCTATTACAAAATGGGAAAGATTCAGAATTAACATGGCTATAAATTCTAAAATACATGATGCAGAAATGAATCTAGTCCCATTTTGTTCTGTACTAGGAGTGGGTTTTGTCTCTGATAGAATTCACCACTTTAACTTGCAAAACCATAATAAATGTCTAAGTATAGCTGTATGTATGGTGCATCACTTACTGTACAGGTGCTAGATGATGTAAGGTGTGGAACATATCATCACTTGCTTTAATAAGTCAAGTATTCTGAGAAGTAGAGCTATTGGCTCAGGACAAACAAGGATAACAAGATTGTTTTTCACCCTCAGTGACAGATATAGCAAGCAATGTTGCAATTCAGAAACATGAATTTATAAAATCTACCATAGTCACTGTGCAGTGCTTACTGCAAAATGCCTATTTCCATTCAAATGCAGCTGAAAATGAAAGTTCTTCTTGAACCCAGCAAATTAAGAACAATTTAAGATATGTGATTATCAAAACCTATTCAAAATGTACAATCAACAATTCACCAAGCAATCAACAGACCAAAGCAGAATTTCAGTGACACACAGTCCAAACTGGCTAGCATGTGTAAAATAATTGAGCTTTTCCTGTTGCATTAATGCACAAAATAAGACCAGAACCTCCGTCAGTTTTTAAAACAAACAAAGAAAAAGCTCCATAGAAGAAAACAGAGAAGAGTCAGAAAAGAATGTAAAAGACAAACTGCAGAAATAATGAACAGCAAAAATACTTCTAGGAAGAAAACTGATACCTAGAAAGAAAAAAATAGCAATATGTTGGGCAAGTGAATATGTACCAGTATATCAGCTTCTACTTCCTTTGGTTGGATCATACATAAACATTGTTCTTTAAATCAAGGAGAAAAGAGGCATGCCAACTGCAAAATCCTCTGCTTCTAACAAAAAAACAACCTCAAACAAACAAGTCCCCAGCCAACTGCAACAATCTAAAAGGCTTGTGTCAATCTGTCAGTTGCCAAGATAAAACAGTCTTTGAAGCAACTTTTCCATGATGAAGTCTGAAAGATTTCTGCTGTCCGTCATTCCATTCCCAGCCATCAAAATTTGTGATACTAATACTGAAGGATTGATTTGCTTGATGCAGATCTGTAGTGTAATAGCTCTGTGCCATTACAACACAAAGAGGCTGGGGGTCAATAGCTGGGGCAAGGCTGTCACTGCTGGGTTGCAAGATTAAACTCTGCAGCAAAGAATTATACTCACTGGCGTACTGACTACCACATGTATTCTTCTTTTTCTAAGCACTCCATTTGCTAATTTCTTTCATTGTAAGGCTCTAGTCTATGTTTCTGAAGGTTAACAGAAAATTGATCTAACCATACATAGGGAATGGATAGAATGTGAATGGCTTTTACATGACACCAACATGTAGCCATAGGAAGTGTCGTTGCTTTCCATTCTGTCTAGAAGGCACCATGTATCAAAGGCAAAATTCATGGAAGTAGCATTGCTCATACTTACAATAAAGACTTTACTGCTTGGATTCATCAAGCTATAGATATTCCATGAGAGTATTTCCATTAAACTTGTACAAAACAAAACATTTTACATGTCAAGTTATGAACCTTAGTGTAGACCTGTCTAGATGTCTCTGCAAGGAGTCCTAGAAGAAATGATACAGAAATATTCACTGGAAGCACATTCCTTGCAATGGATGCATGAGAAACTTCAAATCTATGATTTTTTTGCTCTGAGTGCAGTTAATTATATAACAAAGTATTTGCCAAGAACCAGAATTTTATGACATACTGTTGACTTTAGGGCTACAAAGATGGATAAGAGTCTGGAGGACAAGGTGTGTTCAGGGGATGTGGGGACACCACTCTCAGACACAGGGTCTAATTTTTGAGTGGTGCTGTGTGGAGCCAGGAGTTGAATTCCATGATCCTTATGGGTCCTTCCCAACTCAGAATATTCTATGACTTTCAGTTTAACTCAAAGCAAGCTTGTGCCCTATCACTAGAAAGATTTCAGTTCAGACTGCACAGAATGCACTTGTGTTACTCATTTCTCTTTCCTTAAATGACAGTATAAAGGCAAAATCAGCAATATGGCAAACAAAGAGCAAAATGCTACACACTGGAAAAACGTCTGCAGTACAGAGGACCTCTCTCTGGATAGTAAGATAGAGGAACTTCATCAGGACCCACAGACTCCACTTTTGTGTGCTGTGCACATACAAATAAAGAGGAAAAAGCTGAAGAATGTCCTCCTAGAAACTGCAAAGGAAAATTTTCCATTCTCAAATGTCAGGACGTGAATGAATGACCAGTTCAAATGTATACGGAGTTTCAATCAAGCAGATGGTCCAAGCTATCTGTTAGTCCTGGTATTTCTCTTTCACTGCTTTTCTGTTTTGTTTTGGTATCATGTCTATATCAAGTATATATCAAGTATTTGAATACTTTTATGATCAAGTGAAAAAGCTCTACACCAATCCATAATTAGAGGTTTCAAAGGACATGGCAGAGACACTTAGTATTACACAAAGACCCATGCATACTCCTAAGCTACAGATATAGTACTTTTAGTTGCAGTGATACATGAGAAACTTATGGTTTAATGTTTAGTTACTGAAAACAGTCAGATTTTTATCTTCCTAACTTAAAGAAAGAAATTATATTCCTTTCAATATACATTGTACATATACATACAGGCACTGTGGGTTACGGGATAGCTCTTTGTATTCATGGCAGTATCTTAAATGTTCCAGGCAGAATACAAAAAGATGGAATTCTTGAGAATAAAGATACAAGTACCTGCATGAGCAATTTATTTTCAATGGGCACTGTATAAATCAATCGCTAGAGATCTTATCTTCAAAACCACCTCAGCAAGCTAACTTCTATTTAAAATTATTGGCTTTCTGAACATAGATCTTTCTTGTATAAACAACAGATTAGTATTAAGAGATAAAATGTACTAGGAATCTGTTCTTCTGTCCAAAATGAATTAAACCAAAACTCAAGGTCTTGAAATTACAGTTCAGTACTAAGAATACTACAAGTACTGAAAAAAAAATAATTGACATTTCCCATAAAGTACTACTCATTCTCTCAGAGGACTCTCTCCTACTTTTTTTCAGATCCTGAGTTTTTAAACTGTTTTTCATTTCACTGTGTACATTGATGAAATGATAAAAGAGTGCAAATTTCTGTATTATCTTTTACTGAACTGATTAAAATGTAGGACACAGAGAAGGGAAAGAAACAGACCCACAAAAAAAGACAAAGACAAGAGTTCTGGCTCCATGTAAACTTGTTTGGATCCCAGAAAATTTTCCCAGAACAGATGTTAAGACATGGAAAAAGCACAGGCCAGGCTTGGGACTTAAGTATGTAATTTAACTGCCTCAAGTAACATATTACAGGGAGAAAGCATTGAGTCTGACATAACCTGGAATGCCAGCAGGACCAGATGGTTTGCTTAAATCACAAGCTAATAAACCTTTACACAAAATAAGAAGGAAATGAATTATGGTTTCATCACAGCCCCATTTTTGCTAAAGCAGTAGGGTGGCTTTAGGTACTCCCGAAGACTACATCCAAGACACTTAACTATATATCCAAGGCACTTCTTGGCTATTCTGAACTAGGGGAACAACTTCCAAATTCTTACAGATACTGGGAAAGCTTATGGATGTAGCTTTTTGAGGGCTAAAAATATCAGAGGAGAATGAGAGAAGTAAGTACACAGTAGCAGGAAATATCTTACTTTTCAATAAGATTAGAACATAATTTCTGGTTTGTAAGGTAAGGACAGCCCTCAGCTGAAAGTCATGTTGAAAGCTCTGCCATGCTGCTAGCAGTGGCTCTGCCCTTACCACATGTGCAGCAGCTTTGGCTCTGTGTCAGGCTCCTCTTATTCACTACCAGTGCATGAGCATGTATATGCTGGAAGGTCCACAGAGGAAAGGCTACCGGCTTCTCTTTTATGATGATGTTGTCACATTGTCACTAATCCTTTCGTTGCACATACACAAGGGGTTAAGATGCTTTACCTTCGCTTTTATTCTGTTGGCACTATAAAAACATCATAAGGTGAACAGATGCTCATCATCTAAAGAGAGCGTTTTTCCCTACGCTGCATGTATCTCCCCTATACAGCTGCTCCACTTGTTCTGCATGGTCACTGTTAACGAATGTTGCCATGAGATTCTACACAGACAAGAGAAAAAAAAAAAAAAAAAAAAAAAAAGCCTGTTGAACACCAGAATTCCTCAGCTGAAATCCTGCCTAGAGAAACTTGGAAATAAACACAGCAGGATGTTGTGCAACAGTTATGGCGTTTCTACACACCATATTTATGTCCATTCCAGAGAGGATGCCAGCACCCCTTTAGCCAAGGCCAACTGTGCACAACACTAGAGGGCTGTGGCAGACTTTACACATGAAGGACAAGCGTTTTCCTTTGCTCATAATACAGAGGAAGGTTAGCATCAAAACTGAGACAATGTCTGGTAAGTTATCAGTCGTCTAGTGACAAGGCAGGATCTTCTGATTATCTGTAATACACAGCAAAAATTTTAGGGATAAACTATATATGAAGAATTTTAGGGATGAACTGTGTGTTTCCTTACATTAGTGCGCAGTATTCTTAAATCTTTAAGTCACTGATGACTCCAGGCAAGGAAGAACACTAGTAATTAGACTGACCAGAATATATCTGACATTAAAAAGTTACTCCTGCAAACCCACAGAAGCAGAAACATGTGAGTCTTTGTCAAAGAATACACTCCTAGAGCACCATCCGGAATGAATTCTGCTCATATTCTGAGAGCACTGTGCTCTTGGTATGAAGGAGGAGGAATCAAAACTCACAGATGTTTGGAAAAGAGAAAAGTCTGTTCAGCTGCCAGACCTCAGACCTGAAGAAGTCACAGCTGCGTCCTGTTAGGATGTTTGGAGGTATCCGTGACAGTTGTATCTCCTAAGCGAAGGCCATAAGCCATATAAATAAGCAATGGCCTGCAGTTAGGACAAGAGCTCTTAAGAAAGAAGCAATAATCATCTCTGCTTTACACACATACGCACAGATTGAGTCAGGCCAGGGAAAAAATATAAGTGAAAGACCGTAGTCTGATTTCTATTAAGGACAGAAACCTGTTGCAGTCTTTGACATCTGAAGGCTATAGAAAGTTCAAGTTTTACCTCTCTATTTTCCTCAACCGGAACCTTTATCCAATGAAGAATTCTCATGCATTTTAACCCTTGCAAACAAATCAAAGGATCTATGAGGGCTGCCCCCAAAGTAATGCCTTCTATCTTATTATGTTAGCCCATGACATCAGGGGTGGATGTTGGTGGTATGGCAGAAAAGGTTGAACCTTTCCACCAGTATTCTGTTACATTTTGTTGTCGAGTGACAGATGGCAGCAGAGGAGCAGTCTGACATGAAAGTGCATATGAAGCAAAGGTGTGTCACTGAATTCCTCCATGCAGAAAAAATGGCACCCACTGACATTCATTGATGCTTGCTGAGATTAAACAGTGGATGTGAGCACAGTGAGGCAGAGGATAGTACATTTCAGCAGTGACGCCAGTGAGGGTGGGTCACCTTCACCGGTGCAGATTCTGAGCACTGCAGCATGCATGCTCTTGTTCATCACTAATGAAAATGCATAGTTAATGGTGGTGGCTGTACTGAAGAACAGTGTTTTGTAGCTGAGAATTTGTTCTATCAAACAGTGTTATTGTGCTTTTTGTATCTGTTGTAGTTTCCATAGAAATAAATAGGAGGCATTACTTTCAGAGCAACCAATATATGTGGATTTATGTGGATCTACAATCACAGGAAAACATCTTGTGCTTATCTTCTGTAACTAGCAGTGAAGGTCTCTCTGCCCCTTGGAGACACAGCTCCTAAATCACTTCATCTAGAAATAAAATACAGTATTGAAAAAAATTGAATTTTGATCATCATTTAAAAGGACTATAGTTACAGACAGTAGAATTTAGCATACTTAGCACATTCTGTGCAATTTTGCACAAGCATTTAGCACGATTTGTTACAGAAGAGAAGAGAGACCTCATTGTAGCCTTCTAGTACTTGAAGGAAGCTTACAAACAGGAAGAGGATTGATTTTTTTACATGCTCTGATAGTGATGGGCTGCACAGAGAAGCTGTGGATGCCCATCCCTGGAGCATTCAAGGCCAGGTTGGATGGGGTCATGGGCAGCCTGAGCTGCTGGGTGGCAGCCCTGTCCATGGGAGGGGGTTGGGACTGAGTGGGCTTCGAGGTCCCTTCCAACCTAAGCCACTCCACAATACTACGATCCAAACAACCTCTTTAGAAAAGTGGCTAATGCATGATACTGCACCCACAGCTATAGACAAGGACTTCTTCAAAATAACTTGACCTATATTTGGTTACATCTAATCTGTGAACTGCTGTTACTTTAGCAGCAGTAACAGAGCCAAAGGAAGCCTTTCAGCTCAGACTAATTACCCAAGGATGTAAGCAGTTTTTCACAAGGATTCTGCAAACCACACTGGTTTTAATGTTGCTGCATTTTAGACAGTTCCATAGAATCACAGAATTGCTCAGGTTGGAAAAGACCCTGAAGATCATTGAGTCCAACCACAACCTAACCATAGTACCCTAACTCTAACAACCCTCCGCTAAATCATGTCCCTCAGCACCACATCCAAATGATTTTTAAACACACGTATCTTCCATATTATTTAGGATAATAATAATAATAAAAACAAATAAATATCAAATAATTATTAATTCTCAATAATAATAACAATAATTTAGGATAATTGTTTCATATTATCTAGGATGTTACCATGGCAGACTGAAGTTTAGACACAGCCTAATATTCAAAAGCGAATATTTAATGCTGTGCTACATGTCATAGATTGTCAGTTTAGATAGTTACAGATTGATTCTCCAAAGAGAAGAATTCTGGGATGAAATATTAGCTCACTACAACTTAGTGCAAAAAACGTAGCATACTAATTCCGCATTCAACTTTAACATCAAAAGATGCTAAGGATCATGAACAGTTGCTACGTGAAAGCCCATCCACGTACATGAAGGTTGCACATGTGGCTAAAGTATAACTGAAGAAGTGCAGTCTTGTTGGCAAGCTTGGGAAAGTTTCCACCTATCCTAACTTGTGGAAGTGAATCTTTAGCACTGTAGTTAAAAGACAGCAATGAGCAGAATCTAGCCACATCTGCAAAGTAATCCCACTGTTCTGAGCCAACTAAACTAAGGCTGAAATTCAGTGAAGGCTTTGAAGGAACCTGATGATAAACAGCAGTATAGCAGTGTCTAGAAGCTTCTGCGTCAATAGGAAATGTGTCACAAAGAATCTTCAATTTAATTAATCTGAAATCTGTCACTCTTTTGTACTTTGCTGTAAAAAAAAATGGTCAAGGAAGGAATACAATTTCTTTTCTTGCACTTCATGTACTTTGATGAAGAATCAGTTGCCAGGAAAAAAAAAAAAGTATATTTTTCTAATTTTTGCATTTAATCTACAAGTCTAATGAGCTTTCCTAAAGCTTTAATTGACATACTCTTGTATTACACTTGCACCTAAGGTCACAATTTAAGATCATGACTGGAACATGGAAAAGAAGTTCCAAATGGAAAAACTACAAGCTTAGCTTTAAGTAAATATTAATGTATTTGCTTGGGTCCTTACAAGCAAGAATTAAAGTAAAATCTGCATGATTTCCTCTTTCAAACCAGATTTGAAGGGAAATCAAGACTTTAATTTTGTATGAGCCAAATCAGATAAAATCTGATCAGATAAAATCATGAGCCAAATCTAGAAGTAGGCACTGGAGAAAACATATCAGGTGAAGAGGTGTGAAGATGGAGTTTTCTCTAGAATAAAAGAGATAATTTGAAATCAGTATTTATCTATTAAAAATAAAAATGAAAAAAAAAATCCAAACAAAACCCTTGTAAGATCAGCGTTTGCACCAAATTTCCACGTAACAGTTCCCCCCAATATTTCTCATTTCATTAAAAATATGATCTATACTGAGAAATGCTCATTATATGTTTTGAACAGAATTATCCTTTTAGTGTCCCCAGTTCTCCTAAAAGTTATCAAATTTTGCCCACTTTCCATCTTTCTGAAACAAGTTAAACAAAACTAAAGGATTCTGAGCTCCTTAGAAGTATTTTTGCCTGTAATGATAGAAAAAGATCTCTGTCCCAAACTCATCTTTGGTTTTGATTTTCTATCCATTGCTATTCTCTCTTCATTCTTCTCCACTGGAGAAGAAAATCCCTCAAGCCCCCCACATAGGTACAGCTTAATACAACTAAGACCAGGACAAAAATTGTACAGTTTCACCTCTTTGAAAGTATATTACTGAATACAGAAGGAATTCCATGTTATCCCTGACATACTGAATCAACCTTTCCATGTAAGGGGTGTGACTTGACATAAAACTGGATATTTTTAAAGGAAGAGGCTACACAATCCATCAAAATACTCTGGGGAGAAGAGTTTAAGGAGAGGCAGCGCTTCTGAAATGACTGCCAACAGCTTTGTTACCATGGACACAGTGCATGGTCACCTTACCTAGCCAAAACCAAAATACACAAAAGGAGGAAAAAATTCCAGATTTTGAAAAATGGCAAAAGTATATGTCAGGCTGACCAGTGAGATTAAAAGCTCTTAGAACTATGTATATCAGAGGAAGAAATTCAAACCTAAGTTTGTAGCACAGATTTCCGTTACTTAATATGACTTAAATACACATATGACTTACACGTATATACATACACTCAAAAACCAGACTGAGTTTTGCAGAAAATATTCAAGAGAATTTCATCCAAAGAGAACGTAGACTGCTTAGAGAAATCAGTGGGAAGCTATGCCAGCAGCTTCACCCCCCAAACATAGCTTGGAATACTGCCTTGATTTCCAATCACTTGGTTTATCAAACTTCTCAGTTAGAAATATGAGCCAAAAGCATGAGTTAAAAGCAACCTGCCCAGCATGTGTTACAGAAGAGTCAGGCTTTTGACAGCAGTGCTCAAAAAACTACGGTGCTCAGAAAGCTCTAAGTAGGTGGTTCATGAGAAATTCCACTTCATATTGCCCACGTACAATGATCTTTAGAAAGTAACTAATGTGTGAGACTGTGTGCTGTGAAATAACTCAAAGTGTGTTTCAGAAAATATTTCAGACCTATTCCAGTAACAGAATAGCGCAGCAAAAGAGGGATGTGTTTAAATTTTGCATTTTTAGAAAATACTTGATTATAATCAGTGCTGAATGTTAGGGTCCAATATAAAATAATTATGTTGTAAATGCATTTTCTATTTTTAAAGTAAAGGCAGTTAAAGTAACATATTTTAGGAAGATAAAAGAACCAGAATGGCAGATTTATGGCAAATGCAAATGAGAAGTATCACCCAAAACATGGCTGGACTTTCTGTATAGCAACTCACAGATAAACAGAGAAGGCTCTAAGAGGCCGTACTCAATATTCCAATCTCTGCAGTCGTTGTACTTACAATAGTGAAATCCTGATCAACAGGAGGTAGGAAAAAGAGGAACAACTGGCACGAAGGCTCCAGCTATTTATGAATTTCCTATTTTTCCTTAGCAAACAGACATGGTATTTGAATTGTGCATACATGACAAAGAATTTCAGGAGCCTTGCTGCAAATAATTTTTACATGTAATATGTGCATGAAATAAGATTAAATCCTGCTGAAATAGTTTATAACCATATTGGAAAGAACAAAATAGTGCATGACAGCATATTTAAACAATATGTTACCATTACAATATTCAGTATCTTATTTCTTCTCAAAAGGCTAGGCAGACACACCTGCCATGCAGAATAAAAAGACAAATTGTATGAGCACAGATATGTCTATTTATAGGTGTTGGTTTATATACTTAACCTAAATTACAATTTCCCACTGAGAACCATAACTTCAAAAAAAGTTGATGGAAACCGTCAATATCAGGATGCTAACTCAGAAATTTCAGTTGAAGTGGCTACTTAAGGAAAAGAGCAAAGAATCATGGCTCGTCTTTCATTTGTGTATCTGCCATAGCGATTTAGGATAAGGAGTTAAATGTTAGTTGACGCTACATAGATTAAGACTGCACTTAAGCAGGAGTTGATATTGATGAGAGAACAGAGTTACACTGTTATCAGCAAAAATACTACCCAAAATTCTGAAACTACTGCTCTGCAAACGTGAAGGAAACTGAAGACAGAGAATAACATGTTGTCGTCAGGCTCTGCACCATCATGCCCTTAGAAATAGCCTATGGTAAAAGCCAAAACACAACAGCTTTAGGTAAAAACATTTTGGTAATAATACAGTCTTAGTAGAAAATAATACTAAGAATTTCCTGTGTCCTGCTCCCAAAGTTCCATGCTTCCTTTGTTGTGCCTTTGTCCTGTGCTGGGGGACACGGACTAGATTAGCATTGATTCATTGGTTCAGATTGGTTCATGTGAAAATACTCATTCAAAAAAAGAGTATAAAAAATAAATATAAAAAACAGTAATATTTACATTACAGGATTCAACATGTGGAACAACAAAACCAGCTGAATATGTTGGAAATAAAGAACTTGTTGAAGAACATTCACGTCTTTATATGTAAGAAGATTTATCAGCTGGAGAAAACTTGCAATACATAAAACGAGTGTTAACACTTAGCACACTGCCATAGTTAACACACATTGCCAGGATATTATCAAACATTGGACTGAATAGTGCAAAGTTTTAGTCTGAAATGGGTATCTGAGAACCATGAAATCCTAAGTAGCTTCATTGACAGTGTAATTCAAATGCGAGGTTTGTTAAATAACAGCAAACCACATTATCATGAGATGATAGAGGGTAGGATTACACAACACAGGGCTACAAAAACAACAATACATAATGGGGCAGAGGTACACACAGATGAGATGTCCTCATACCTTGAACCACTTAAAGCCAAAATGGTTGACCTCATGCACTGATTCATTAAACAGCTTCAGACAGGCAGTGAAGTGGCAGAATGGTAGAGAACAAGATAAACAGAAGAGAGGAAATAAAAAGCATGCAATTAAAAGAAAATTATAATCATTTTGGACAATATTAAAATTTCCAACTCACACATATACAATTTGTATTTGGCCTAAGAATGATATCATCACCTGTAAAGATCAAAAGATTAATATCCTACGTAAAAAACAAAGCCTTGCATTACTAGAACTGCAAAGTTACCTAAGGGCTTCGGTCATAACTCTACAGAATATAGAGCAAAGCAGGCATTCTCTTAAGTAACCGAAGAAATGAAAAATATTTGAAGGAACGTATCCCCCTCACATTTGAGGTGAAAAACAGCCACTTGCCATCACTCCGTGACTTGACCATATCCAATAAAGAACAATAACCGGGCAAACTATGGGGCACGATGGGGCAAAACAGCTATCTTGTAGCTGGAACAAGACTGGCTGCTTTTCTGTGTGACGTTCTATCGGTCATTCCATTGTATACAGTAAGATGTGCCACAGAGGGCAGTTTAGTTATTCTGCTGGACTAAGACACAGCTCTCATAATCAGTGATGGTGTGAATTAGAGGTCTTCCTCGTCTGATCCCAGTGGTTTGAATTCCATCCTTCTTCCTCCTCACTTTCATACAAACTACTACATCCAAATTCATTTCCTGTTTAAGATGCTGTTGCCCACAATATTCCAGGAATCTTTTCCCACAGCTCATACTTCTCTTGGCTCTCATCCTCTCCTCTCAATCTCTCGCAGAGATCCTTATGGCTTATTGACCCTCAGGCAGCACATTTCCATCACCTTGCCTCATCATACAGATTGTACAGTCATTCAATCTATTTACCAGTTATCTTCCCTTTTCATCAAGCTCTTACAATATGATCTCATTGTTTGCCTTTCGTAAGGCTTTGCTAGGGAATGTTTTCAAAAATCATAATGGAAATTTGTAGATATTCCCTAAGCACTAATCACTTTCCATATTTTAGTTTTAGGATGTCTCAGGTATAAATAAGATTCCACTTCTGTAATGGTTTCCTATTTTACTAACCCAGACTTAACTCTCGTCCTCTCCATAATAAACTTGCTTACAACCACAAGGACCTCATGCTAAGAATGAGTCCTTTCCATCCTGTAACTGAAACTTTCCTTGCTATTTCATTTCTTTTAATCTAAAACAGGACATTCATTTTTTTGGTAGTCTTGACAGCACCTTTGACTCAGATGCCCTTCTATTCCCTGTGCAAAGGTTATTTTGAAACTTGCAGAATTTCTTTTACGGAACATCTCTAATGTAAGACATTTCTGATTGTGTCTCTATTACTAAAAGTTCTTTGGCTAGGTTATTTTGTGCCTGAATCTGCAACAATCTTCCTTCTGCAGATTGTGACAATTTGTGCGGGAAACTCTTCCGTAGTTTTGATAGTGTTAACGTTATTAGCACGCTTCTTTGCTAGCAAATCAAATATAAGCTACTAATCATCTGCAAACTGTGCTCCACTCACCCTTCACCTTAAATACCATGATCAGTCTCTGAAACAAGCCTAATTCATACTTATATTTTTGTAAATTTACTGGTTTTATTCACCTTCATACTTACTTCCTAACATCACACATTCCTAATACTTACAAAATTAACTTACTATGTTCTTCAAAGCTATGCTTCAAAAATTCACTAAACTTTATGCACATTGTGTTTAGAACAGCCACACAAAACGTTGAATTCTACGTGCACTCAAAGAACACAATTGTCACAGTCCCCTAAAAAACAAATTAAACCATTATGACATTGTAGGTAACAAATACATGTTATTTTGTTTACTTGTGCACCTCAGCATAGAACTAAGGCACCCTTGAAAGTAAATTTCATAACGTTACCTAGAATCTTAGGATACTTCAACCAGAATTATCCTCACTATGCTTACCAGCAAGCAGTTGAGACTGACTCTAGCATAAAGAGCAAGAGTTGCTTTCTTCCTGAAAACTTGGATTATTAACTATAAAGAGCATAAAAATACATCTGGAAAGAAGGATACATGTTGAAAAAAACAAACACCCTTTAAAAATGTTTAAAAGTGCAGTTAGTCAAATCTTTCTCATTTAACTAACAGAAAGAGAATACATTATTGCAGTGTAACTGATCAAATGCCCCTGTTTGCTGATTATGGGCAGGAGAGGAACAGACAAACTGGAAAAACACTGAAGAGGTTCACAAAAAGCACAGTAAGAATGCCAGGCTCAGCTTCTTACACTTCAAAAGCTTCATCAAAATCTGAAGGAAGTTTATTCATTACACATGGTATGTTTTCTTAGTGATTAATTACCAAAGTCAAAATCTGGTCCATACGTGATTCTTCAGAGTATCTAACCAGTGACACAGAATAAATTCAGGCAAAGAAGTTTACACCTGTGGTTTCAACACGAGTGTGTATTTTCTGTCTGTAAGCCTGCCTATGCTTGTCTTTCTATCCAGTAGTTGAGAGACTGTAAATGAAATGAGATTGTGGCCCGTATTCATGACCACGCTAATAAAATTCACCTTCTTTAAACGTGCACAATGAACAACACAGTGAGTGTAAGCATGTTTACATATAGAAGGATAGCTTTGATAGGTAAGATTAGTCAGAAGAATTATTACATAAAATAATACTTTAAAGCATAGGATACCTTGTATTTCTTTCTTCCCTCCCACCCCTCACCCCCCCTGCAGGAAAATATCACCTGTGAAAAACAAGTCTAAGCAGACTTCATGGGTTTTGTTACCCAAACTTGAACACAGATAGCTGATCAAACAAAACCATCTATGTTTCACAGTAAAGCAGTGGAAACAGTAGTTTACTGTTTCCTAAGAGGACTACCAGCGACTTTATAAGATTTCAGACCTGTTTCTCAGCATTGATCCTGGCTGACTCCTCTTGTGCTAGCACCATTTCCCGCTCTGCAGTTATCTGAACACTTTCTCTGAGTGCCTCTTCCAATTCTTCAATCCGATCATCCTTTTTACGCAGATTGTCCTGGAAAATGATGGGAGACCAGGTAAAGAAGACTTGTTTGGATCTACAGCCTTTCAATCAACCAAGTTCTATGCCAACTAAGGTGCAACTGCAGGCAAATGATCTTTGCACAAGGGAAAGAAAGATGAAGCGATGCAAGAATAGGAAGAAGATCACAGTAAAGAGAAGGAAAAAGCCAGCAAAGTAGGACTTCAAAGCAAGAGGGTTGGCCCTCTGCATCAGGCACATCACAGTCTTGTCAGATTAAACAGAATAGCTAAGCAAGTTTTGCTTGTGAATGAAGATTAGTAAGCGGTTCCAAGGAAGGAGAGTAGCCAGAACTGGTGGGAAAGCAGGCACGCAGAATTGTCCACTTGCTCACACATTCACCAGCAGGCATGGTAAAACGGGAAACAAAGCACTGCAGTCTTGCAACTTGCTATTTCCAGATAAGCAGGAGAAAAGCAAACATCAACCAAACAGAGTTTTCTGTTGTTCAGGTAAGACTTAAAGGAAGTTTTTTTAACAACTACCTAGGAATTAAGAATGGCAGTTTAAACCTCAGATAGCTAAGTATCAAGATTATCTGAGAATACGTTCTTCAACTAAGAACATCTTCACAGTTGCAGGTTCAGAAGTCCCACCTATAGTCAAAGACAGTTGAAGGAAACTCTCCTCAGAAAGTATGCGGTTTAATTGGTAATAATATAATTTAAAAACTGATATTCAAAATGAATGGCATTCTTATTTGTATAGAAGACCCATATTTTCTTAACACTGCTAGGAAAATAAATGCATATCTTCTGCCTCTGCCGTAGTTCTGCTGTAGTGGCTTGGACAAAAGACTGCACACCAGGCTGTCCCCAGGATATACATGACTGTCTTGGAGCATGGCTGCTTAACAAATTCACTAGAAATGACCAGCTTGATGGAAGATTTCTGCATTTGTCGTCTTGCAGATCAATTTAGATCACATGGTTCAGATCAGATATTAGCACATGTTTAAGTTAATGCAAAGGCTTTTTAGACAGCTCAGCAGCGGTGGAAGAATCAAACATTTTTTCCCTTTGGTTTTTGCATTTCCCTTTTTATCAGGTTTACTCCTTAGTCTTCTGTTCTGACTGATATTTTCCACTGTTTCTCTGTGCTTCACGCCATATAAAGATTAAAGACAATTTACTTGAAAAAAAAAAAGCAAATTTTGTAATGCTAAAATGAACCATTGGAGTTCTAAAGAATGAACCCTATTCCCTAAATGAATCCTTGGAGTTCTAAAGAATGAACCTTATTCCTTAATTGCTGCTCCCCAGGACTTTGAGCATATCACCAGGGATAGTGCCATATGAACACCGGTTCTGGTAGTCTCATCACTTCTGAAGAGAACTTTCCAGCAGAGATGCAAGGCTTTGGATCCAAATAGTACAAGAGCCGCGGCTCCACTGCTCCTACACAGAGAAAGGCTCGTTCAACCACTAGCAAAGGCAGAGATATTTGCCACATTTTGCAGATGGATAAGCTTTCTGCTGTTGGTTACTTTCCAAAGCAGATTCACAAGGCAAGTAACCACTGATTTCTAAAGAAACAACTGGAGAGATCTTCATTTAAAAAATCAGAGTTGCAGAGTATATTTTAATACTTTCTAAAACCTACTGAAACACTGATGAAGTCTTCCACAACCACGTCATAGTTATGATTAGTCTAAGTGAAGATTAAAAAAGCTTACAAGAAACTCAGTGCAGACTTGAAAACTATTTACTTGCCAATCTGCATTCCATAGGGAACATCAACTGTACTTCTTGATATTATTCATGGATAGCCAAGGAAGTGTGAAAGTATACCTCTCCATTTCAAACAACAGAAGTGGAAATGGCGCATTTGAACAGCTGCATGTAGAACTGAAACTGGTTTAAAGTGAGTGTAGAATGGAGCACTGTAACGTGTATCGTATGTCCACCCTTCATCATCATAGGCCAACATTTAAGAGGTTAATTCAACACAGCAAAGTGCTCTGTCCAGACAGGTGAACCCTTCAGAGACAGGGAAAAGAGTAGCTCATGGTATGAAAACTGTGCAATACAGTACCACATCACCTGCAATTGAAAAGTCTACAATTACATATTTTTTTTCTAAAATAATATGTGAATTTTTATATACAGACTGGTGATTGCAAGTTTAAAAAGAAGACAACAGTGCTAGAAAAAAAAAACAAAAAAACATGCCTACAAATGTTAGTTACCCATCTAGTAAATTATGTTTGACTGCAAACATCCACCTTCTGTCTCAAACAAACAGTTCAAAGAGCTGTGATAGTTTCTTGCTTGCTCCTAACAGTACCACAATGTGTCTACTCACTTTACAAAATGACACCTATGGCTGGAAGAGCAGTGGACTGCTCCATAGTCAGACACCAGCAGCACTCCAAAGTGGAGAATAATTTCAGGATACTTTTAAATAAGTGTTTTGTTTCCATCCCTTCTTTTTCCATCATGAGATGATCAGTATTTGATTTGTTTTTTATTTTTAAACATGCTGCTGCTTCAAACACAACACTCCAACAGAGAAAAAAGTAAATAAAGCCAAACCAGCATTTGCCTTTTAACACACTAGCAATGTTTTCCCAACTGTTTGGCTCAGCAGTCCAAAACATGATAGGCTCATGTTGAACTTCAACCCATGGTGCTCCTGTGGCTTTCCCCTTTTTAATTACAAGAAATATTTTATCACTATTATGAGAAGCAGTAAACTTTGAAGAAAGTATTGTATAAATCGTAACTACCATTACCTATTATATCAGAAGTTTTCTACAGAAATAGAATATTTTGATTTTTAATTCTACGAATTGTTCTGGAAAACTAAAACCAAACTAAACTAAAATAGAATCTACCAAATAGGAAGAAAAAAAGAATTTTAGAAAGGAAAAGAAATCAGAAACCTTTCAACATGAACAGAATACAAATATGCCCTCTGGAGATGAGGAGGCTGTGATAATGCAAGTACTCTACTGCAGGAAAAAGAAAACTGTTCTCTCTCAATTCTTCATATGCTGCTGAAGCAGGTAACCTCAATAGTGAAATGTATTTATCCTCTTAAGTAGAGGACTACTTGCATTACTTCCTACATATATTAGAATGTGACACAGAGTGCAAGTTTCTCACTGGGTATTCTGGTGAAATTGCAGTGACAGACCATAGCAGTTTCCTTTCACAAATCTTATACACAACTATACAGAAAGAAAAAGGGAATGTTACTTACCTGTACAGTAGCTGGATTCTTTGGAATGCATCACCTACCCAAACATCTCTGTGACCCTCACTCAGCTCTGCTCCTGAGTCCCGTATTTGTGAGATTCAATGGCAGAGAGGGAATTAAACAAGGACAGGGAGATAGCTCTGCCTTTATGCTCAGTGGTGACACCACAACGAAAATGAAAAACCCAGTCAACACGGTGGGAGTGCCAGGAGTTCAGGCACAATATGATTTTTTCTCCAAGCACTATGATCCCGCAGTTGATTCATATGCAAAACCCATTCCAATACATGCCTGTCTTAAAGACTGAAAGGAAAAGGAGGTGTGACGGACACACATTTCTGGGCTTTTTATTTCATTTCAGGAAGGAAGTGGTAGGATGTCCAAGTGATGCATGTTAAAAGGATGTATCAATTTAATCTCTCCTGTATTTGTGTAATGTGTTATCTGCCATGAAGTTCTGTGAAAACACATGAAATAGGATGCAAGTTTTCACCACAGCATTTAGGTTCAATTAAACCTGAGGTATCCTGGCAAACTTCTATGTAACTGCATCTTTATGGCTTAATTTTACTATTGAAATTGAAATTCAGATGGATTTCTCTGGGTAACTCTTGGGAAAGTTTAGTTAATAGTCTGAGAGGGCAATTAACTGCTTCTTTTGACTGTTAAAAGGATTCCTAGAAGGCAAACTCCTGTGTAATAGCTGGTACTCTATATATTGAAGGGCATGAGCAAACAGTGGAATTGAAAGAATGATAACTATCAGTGCTAAAGCTACTATCATCAGTGTTGCATACAGATGCCTTGACACTCTCAAATGGTGAAAGAGCTGAAGTGCAAAGTTTGCTCGTGATGGTGAAATCTTTGTCTGTCTGGGCAAAAGTTGGGCAAGTAGAAATAGTAAATTTATATGACGTCTCTGTCTCTCACAGAGTGAGACAAAAAGGGCTTCTTCCTAAGTACAGAAACAGCATATGTAATTACCACAAGTTCCTGAATGAAGGGAACAGTCTGAGAGCTGAAGAGAATTGCCAAGTAGGAGATCCTCAACTAATGTTTCCATATCTTTGGCAAGCTCAAAGACTGAGATACATGATGACAACTCATTAGGACAACATATGTCAACATCTGGAAAACTGTATCTGCCAAATAAGACACATGAATTGGAATTCTAGCCTGACAAGTTGCATAAATGAAGAAAAATAACCTCAGGAGACAATAGGAGGAAAATTGCAATAGAAGAATTTCATTCCATTAGGGATTGAGAGGGAAGTGAGTTGAAGCCGGCCACGGCATTGCTTTGAGAACATGAGGGACTGCAGAAGGGGTTGAAGACATTTGCCTGAGAATGCCGTAACAAAAAAAGAGAAGATGTGTACATGCAGAATATATGGGCACTTGTGGCTCATCAGCTGCAGGAAAAAAAAAAAAAAAAAATTCTAGTAGAAAGACAAGTGTTTAAAAAAATATCATCAGTCAACATGAGATAAATACGATTGAATTAGTATATTAACAATAAAAAAAGACAGACAAAAAAAAAGCATAATGAGTCCAACAATTTATGAGAAATAGCCCATGAATTTCTGATTTGAAGGAGAAAGATAGCAGAAAAATGGAGTGGTGTCTGGGACAGCATAGTCCCATAGGTATAAATGAGCGATAAATGATTCTGTTCACAAAATTATCCGCTCTTGTACATGAGATGATTGCACAACATAAATGTTACATGTGCACTGACTTGAGAAAATCCTAATATACTCAAGTAGAGAAGTTACTAACATGCACAGTAATGAAAATGAAAAGCCATGTAGCTTTTCTACCCTGCACAAAGTGCTCATGGCTTTCTACCAGCTATTAAGGAAGCCTTCATGGCTACTAAGGAGCAAAGAAAAAAAAAACAACATCCAGATAGTAAAATATGTCTATAAGACATCGTGACAAGTTTATGATGGGAAATTAGTTGAGTGTCAAGATTACTTACATGGAAGCTGACTGAAGCGTTAAGCATCTGTAAAAAAAAAACATGCACTTCTCTCCATGCAAAGAAAATAAATATGGTACTAATTAATCTATCAGACGTTATGTGAACTCACTTCTGTTCTCAAACATATAGGTCACATGGAAGCAGTAAAGCAAACACAGAGGTGACGATGCTATATGATAGCAATAGCACTAGAAGATAGATATAACTGAAAGTAATAACTTTGAAGTATATCAGGATGTAAAAAGGATTCTGCATGTCACACATGCATAACCCTAAAGGCAAAACATGCATGCATTTTTCCCTAAAACACATTTACATGGAAGAAAAAAAAATCATGAAAAGCCATCCAATATATCAGCAGTAATGGCACAGTATAACTGATATTACCTAAATACATGCACATTACTGTTAATAGATCCAGTTGAAATGAAGAGGAAATAAAAGGTGAGAAAAAAATCTTAGTGCAGAGAGGCAATTTCTGATAATGTCTGCTTCTTGAACACACAGAAAGTCCTTCACAAAATTTCTGTATGCTGCTATTATTACCTGAAATACTGTCTAGAAATGCTTCTGAACATTATCCAATGTGTCTATAAAATGTGTGAACAGTGCCAGCCATTCAGACTTTTTTCTTCCAAGATATTTTATAGGCTACCACTCACAGCTGTGTTATTCTCAAAAAACGATCCCAAAACATGCAGCATTAGCAGCAATGTGAGACACACAGAGCTTGCAGGTAACAGTAGGAAAGGATCCTAATCAATACCAATTGAATACAGTATCCATCATAAAGCTCTGTATTTCCAGTACGAAGTACAAACTTAAGTGGAATTTCACTGCAATCTGGACTACTTATACACTGCTTGAAGGAGGATGGAGAGGAAGGAGAAGAAAAAGACCAACATTTAAGGACAGTATGACACCTAAAATATACATAATACATATGACAGCATGAGAACCAAAAGGGAATGGCAGAACAGAATAAATAGATGAGAAACTGGCAACTTCTCTTACCGATAGGTACCACGTTTTTTGATACTTCTTTCCTCTTATTCCAAGCTAGGCATGCCAAACACAGCAATCAGATAGGCATGCTCATTTTGTATACACATTTCTCATTAGTAACAACTGAGACAGGCCAATGCACCTGGCCAATATTAACAACCAGGTTTACCATTTAGCAGCTTCTGTAGGGTGCCAATAGCATTAAAATACTGCTTCATCTGTTGCAAATTACCACACTGATAATTTTAATAGCTACAGAGACTATCCTTCTATGTAACCATAGTGGGTCACTGCACTGTTGATGGAATGAGACTTAAGGCTGACAATACAGCAGTGAAAATGTGAGCAAAGCAATAGGTTTCTCATTGTATTTTATTTTTTCTGTGAGAGGTTAATCAGGGAAATACTACTGCAAAAACATTTCTTCTTCACACACAAATCAAGACTGTGACTGAAGACACATAAGTTCATATGGGATTACAACAAAAAACAGTGACAGTTTAAACTGCACTATTAGTAAGTTTGAAACCATAAGTTATTCCCTTGGTATACCTCTATTCTGTTAAACTCTCCTTTGCAACATTAGTCCTGTCAACATTATTGTACTAATACATCACAGTAGCTGTAAGATCTACTTTCTTTTGTTCATGTATCAAAAAAAAAAAAAAACAACACACCAAAAAAACCCACCAACCCTGTCATACACCTTAACCTGATAATTGCTTATTACATTCCCAGTGTTATGTATAACTAGTAATTCAATAACCATGACTAATACTGTCCCCAAATGGCCACTGAGTATCCTCAATAAATTGACAAGTCAGAAATTTGGCCTCGTTTAAAGAAAATATTACATTTGCCATGTTTGACCAGGAACACTGCCTCCATATAAAGCAATACCTAGTAACACAGCACCAGCAGATATTGGCACTTATAATGCAAAAATTGTTTACAGGTTAAGAGTACACAATTATTCTTCAAAAAGAGGAAGGGAAAAGAACACGAATGGTGACTGGCATAGAAAACTGTACATTAGACGGGCATGAATGAGTATTGGTACATTGAATTCCATTAACTTTTTTCTCTCTCTTTCCAAAAGCGGCTTTGGAAAATCATCTGACCTTAAAGATACTAAGACAGAGAATTCAGGCACTGGCAACAAAAGATGTTGAATTACTGGAAACATTCAGAGAAGAGCAATGAAGCTGGTGAAGGGCCAGAAAAGTTACGGGGAGCGGATGAAGAAACTCGGATTGTTTAGTGTAGAGAAGGCTCAGGGGAGATTTCAACGCCCTCTACATCTATCTGAAAGGAGGCTGCAGCAAGGAGGGTGTTGTCTCTTTCCTCAGGTTACAAGCCTCAAGTTGTGCCAGTGGAGGTTTAGGCTGGATATCAGGAAGAATTTCTTCATGGAGAGGGTGCTCAGGCATTGGAATAGGCTGCCCAGGGGGGAGGTGGTGGAGTCCCCATGCCTTGAGGTATTTAAGAGACGTATGGATGTGGTATTTAGGGACATGGTTTAATAGTGGACTTGAAAGTATTAGATTGATGATTGACTGTCAAACAAAATGATTTTATGAAAAGATTCTATGAGAAAACAACACAATGTCCTAGACTGAATTTGCTAGTGAATTTAAACTAAATATAGACATTTTCCAGAATGTTAAGGAGATAATCCTTTAATCATCAGTAAGAGACCAGGTGATACAAACATAGTTTTTCCCACCACCTGTATTCAGATCCTAGAGTACCTCAAACAAAATGCAGCAGCTGAAAGGACTGATGCTAACTATTTTACAGCCTTCTATCATTTATGAATACATGACTTGTAGCCTAAGCTTCAATGCCAGCTAATATTTACGCATCACAGTAAGAGTAGTTGTTCTGTTACACATGAAGAGCGTGTAAACTTTAGCTAAAGAGGAAAATTCAACAGGGAAGTGCTAATTAAAGGAGGAATAGGCTTGTTTCTACAGAAAAAGAACAGCAGTTTAAGGATAATTTGGATGCCTTACTAAGCAAGATTAAGGAATACTACTGAATTAGAATGGAGTGAGTTAGGTTTATTAATATATGAGATCAAACACATGAATATTTTTAAAGCAAATACTGAAGCACTTGTTGCTACAGGTACATACCATAAAGAAAAAAAAGTCGAAGTATATTATTATTATTATTATTTCAAAATAAATTTTGAACATTGTCTGTGACCAGCATCACCTCATCTTCTTCTTATTTTGTTGGTGAAGACAAGAAGGCAGAATAGCAACTTTACTAAGCAATGAAACTATGAAATGAGCTGCAGCAACTGAACATTTTTATTCCTGGGGAGAGATGAGTTAGAAGCAATTTTCAACACAGCAAGTAAAAACAAGAAAAGCTTAAGGGAGAAAGAAAAAAACAGAAGACGGAAAAATGTGAATTTATTGCCATTTCTCAGGCTCATGAAATAAAACACTAAAGTGAAAAGAGAGCTGTTTTTCCCCTTGAATGTATTCCTATTGTTTTGCTTAAATCTGGCTCTCAAATGTTTTCTGCTCTCAGGAGAGACCTCCTCACAGGAACCACACCATGTTGTCAACAGTTACATTAATCTCTCTGACAGTTTTTAGGAAAGGAGTTTGAACTCAGATACTAATCTTGGCAAAAAACAAAACAAAAAAATCCCTTGCAAAAAACATCCAGTGGTTAAGGTCACTGGCACACACTCAGCAGCCCAGTCTTCACAGTCCTTAGTTGCTGGCATATCATAAAGGGTACCAACACTGCTCTTTGCCAAACAGGCAAAAGAGTACAAATAGCAGGTTTCTTCTTCCACTGACACCTAATGTTTCTGCAGCAACAACTGGGTGAAAGTGTGTCTGGAGAATAATATTCCTGATGGATCACAGAGAAATGTGAGGATGTAGGGAGTCTTTTTTCCTCTACGGAGAACTCTCAAGCTTTATAATAGCTGTCTCTCACTACAAATCTCAGTTTGGAAATAAGGAAATATCAGGATAACTGGGAGACTGCTTAATTCCAGTTTGTATGTGGTGATTTTCAGGAAATCTTTCCAGCTGTCTGTTCAGAACTGCAGAGCATTTTTATATTATATAAGAAGACAGAGTAACGCGGTTCGTCTTTCTAAAAGAAGAGAAGGCAGGGTGTTATGTCCAGCTTGAACCTAATACATGCACAGTAAACTACACTGTAAAGGGACAGCAGAGCAGATGGCTAAGCATCTGTCCAGGGAGACACTGATCCATTCTAAATATCAAGTCTGTTCTCATGCTTAGTTTCTGGGAATGTTATGGTAACAAGCACTCTGTAAGGACTGCTCTCACCTGGTCAAATATAGAAGGCAATTCCTTAACAATTCCTTCACAGTGTAAACTTCTATTACACAGAAACTACAGATTCTTTGTCTATAAGAACTGCCACATCAAATTAAAGAACGGGACTGTGTATTTATTCTGATGCTCAAAAATGTGTATTAGACTTCAGTGTGAAGAAAAACATACACCTCCGTCCCTTAATACAACCAAACAACTCATATTGTGAGAAATACGTTTCTGAGACAAATAATTCTCTGTTCAAAAGTGCATTATTTTTGTCATGGCTTCAACACACAACGCTACACAGGGAAGCAACAATGAAGTTGCTTAGACCTCGTAAGTACATATCAGAAAAAATGGCTTCACTAAAACTTGAGACAGGGCTGCCATCACAGCTCACAATGGAAGAAAATCCCAAAAGAAGAAAGGTCACTTCTTAATGGTCACCGGTGCTACTCTATTCTCTGCCTGTGTATTGGAATATATTTATATATATATTTATATATTTTTATATATATTTGGAAAAACAGCTATCAGACTTGTGTATGGAAAACTGGGAATGCTGCTATTTGAAGCAGATCCAGGTAAGTACTCCTAAGGCTGAATGAACGAGAAAGCTTGTTTTGATGAACCTCCTCTTAGTGAATGGAGAACCTACAGTTTTGCAAAGTCCATCAGGTCCATGTTTAGAAGGATAAGGCATGAATACTCCTAATAACAGAACCTCATACGAGCAGATGCTGCAGGACTTGACTTCATCTCTTCTCCACTAATAAGTTTTTCCTACCTTCTCCTGTTTACCTTCCTACAGTCTGTTAGCAAGCCTTCATGAAATAAAGTTGCACATTGTTACTTCAGTAGAGAAAATGGAGGAACTTTCTTTTATAGCTAGAAGGTCACTTTTGCATGCACTGCTGCCTTGTTGAGATAGAAATTCAGGCATGCTTAATTATGATCTTTTAACACCTGAAAATAGGCTAAAATTCAAAGTAATCCCCAAATAGAAACTTCAGTATTAGTCACAAAAAACCTAGCTATAAGGTCGTCATTTTTGGAACTCCTCCCAGACATCCAGGAAAGTTGGGAAAAGCTCTCTTGACAGAGAGAGTTATGACATGATAAGAACAAGAACTAGTTTTTCTCCAGGCATCTGCCACAGTTAAATGTTTGCTGTATCTACAGTAACTGCACACACTGTGCTGAAAATTACAACCCTCCAAATAAGCACAGAATGTAATGTTTATGGAATGCTATTTTCTGTACTGAGCACTGCTCTGAAAGTACTGCCTCCAATTATATTATGTTGGCCCTCAGCTTCAGAGGTGGACGTCGGTGGTATGGCAGTAGAGGTTAAACCTTCCCACCAACATTCTGTTATATTTTGTTGCCATGTGACAGACAGCAGCAGAGAGGCAGTCTGACAGAATGGCATCTGACATGGAAGTGCGTATGAAGCAAAGGTGTGAAACCAAATTCCTCTGTGCAGAAAAAGTGGCACCCACTTACATTCACTCTTGCTTGCTGAACGTTTATGGAGACCAAGCAGTGGATGTGAACACAGTAAGAGTTGGACTATGTGGGCAACTGTACCAGCTGTGAAACAGTAGGTCACCTCTGCTGGTGCAGATGCTTATGAGCGCAGCGTGCAGGCTCTTGTTCATCACTCTCAAAATCACACAGTTAATGGTAATGGCTGTGTTGAAAAATAGTGTTTTGTAGTGGAGAATTTGCACTATCAAATTGTGTTATTGTGCTCTTTGTATCTTTCACAGATTCCATGGAAATAAATAGGAGGCATTGCTTTCGGAGAGAGCTACATATTGTAAAAGATGGTGGAAGTGCATCATTAACAAATCATGATGCACACTGAAGTGATTACTGCATATGTATATCCTGCTTTTTAATGCACAGCCAGCTGCCACAGAATGTCTCAGACAAAGGGCTGGAGGGTCAGTTAATCCCATCACTATTTACTGGCTTCTATTGCATAGTTCAAATCTAAAAGGAGGCACAGTTTGCATACATTCATTCCATTAAGATTTTTATGAGGCACGATTGTCCTTTAAATCCTGTATTTGTACATAACTGCTGTGTTTTTATTAACAAAAGTTCTGCGTAATACTGGGAGACAGGCAGTAAAAGCATGATTCATATAATGTGTGAATTACAGTTACATTTTTGCTTAATTACCAAAATCTTACAACAATGCTAAGTTTCTTCCTTTGTGGTAATCTGTGGAATGACTGACAAGAAAAGTTATTCCCTCAAAAATACTAATGAATTTCTTAAAAGATAAATTGCAAAGGCAATTCACATTCTTTCAGTGCTTCATAACCTGAAGTTCTGTCCTAGAGAGCAGAAAGAAGAACACCTAGGATGGAATATATCATTTAATAAAATCAAAGTCACATAAGCTGGTGACCATGACACCTAGACAGAACCAGGCAAGAAAGACACTTTCAAGGCTGGGCAGCATTTAGAATTATCCAGCAACAGGAAGGCCCTAACTCCTTCCTATTGCACTACCTGAAAAGTACTGGGAGATGAAGGGAGAAAGAACAGTTTGATCTGAATAATTCTCAGAGATAGATCTGAGCTCAGTGAGAAAACACGTCTGATATGTTGTGTTTTCTGTAATAAAACCTGCAGATGCAAGATGGCATGAAAAATGGATTCTACCATGCTGAAATCTGGTATCTGACAGCTTTGTGGGCCTC
This sequence comes from Gallus gallus, assembly GCF_016699485.2. Taxonomy (NCBI): domain Eukaryota; kingdom Metazoa; phylum Chordata; class Aves; order Galliformes; family Phasianidae; genus Gallus; species Gallus gallus. The sequence goes on along the minus strand of NC_052532.1, from coordinate 60,766,135 downwards.
AACATGCCGAGCTGTGCTAAGAGATAAAAAAGAGTACATTCCACTCAGCTGGCAGGCTAGGATGGAATCTGATATGTCAGTGGTCTACATGGAAGATAAACTGCCATGGAACTTGGCACATGAAATTCACTTATCCCCAAAAAAACATGTAACACCATTTTACCTAGCATAACCAATTTGCTTCAAAGCTGATGATGCCTAGTAAGTTATGGAGGAAATCTGGATCTTCAAGTTTAGAGTTCTTTATGCCTGTTTCTTCAGAATCACTGTGTGCACTGTACAAAAGTCACAGATAAAATTAATTACAGGTTAGTCACAGATTAATTAGGGCACTATGAAATAAGGTAACCCATCTTCTTCATCGTAGCATGATACAACCATCAACAGATCAGATCAAAACACTTCAGCTACCTTACCCTCAATATCTAATCAGCATGTCAGGATGAAATTCTCCAGTAATTTAGGCTGCAAATCATTGAGTTTTTCTCATGTTTTCAGATTTTTGAATGTTGATACTGACTTTGTGTAGATGCCATCGTGCTTCATTAGAAATAGTTTCTGATATATAAAGAATTCATAAGGTTTATTTGATAAGAAGGTATTTTGTTACTTATCCACTTCATCTAGCTTGATCTTGATCTCAGTAAAGTAATAATAGAACAGAAAGTTTCCTTGCCCCCCACAACCTGTCAATTGAAAACTGAAATTCAGTTCTTTCCACTATATTTTGCCTATTGAATACTCAGTAGATAGAGGTGTTATATAGTCACAGGGAAAAAAACAACACATACTTGTCTGCTTGCATATAATTCATGGATTAGGAACTATATATGAAATTATTCAAGTTTGGATGCTACTACATTTAACTGGTATTACAGATTCTAATTAAAGCATTCAAATATATTTTATACAATTTTTGGATACACAGTTTTTCAGCAGCAATTTGCTGGATAGCTGCTGCAATACAGAAACCATATTAGACAACTCTGTGCCACAAAATATTCTGAAAACTCCACCTGAAAACTCTGGAAGATACTGGGGGGAAAAGACAAAAAAATATACATACTAACCCATTCACATTTCTTGAAATTTCAGTAAGCGTTACATTCCTTGGACAAGACAGCATATCACTTCCTTTTCACAATAGCCAAGTTTTTTGTTTTTTGTTTTTTTTAAGAAAAAAAAATTCTACTCCAGTCCAAGACCCTCTTTTTTCATACTGTTTATAGACCAGACACTCGTTAACCTCTCAGATCTCTAGAGAGTTGAGGTTTAAGGGAACTCAGGAGGAAAAGACAAATTTGGAAACCCATTTATCCAACTCACTAGAATTGAGACATTATGGTTTTCATTCTCCCCCACTCCCCAAAATACCGAATTTCCATCATCAGAGCTTTTTGAATAAACGAACATTTTGTTACTGGACTCAGGAAGAAAGAAACCACATGCCTGTTAGGGACAGAGAGAGGAGGAGTGGAATATGTGCTTGGGAGCATGTTTATTTGACTGGATTGCAGACGGTCAACCAAAGAACATGCAGATCATATATTTTTAAGCATTTCATAATGTCATATTATTAATTCCAGCCAAAACCACCAAGACCAAAATTATCTGAAATTGGTGCTTCTGTGTCCTGACCCCAAAGCCAACAATGGTTGCATTAAAAAAAAAAAATAAAAAATCTATGTTCCTCTCAAGTTTAATATATTTTTTAATCGATTAGAAGGCAGTGCCCTTTAGAGCCTCTACAGAAGACAGGTCTCCACAGCTAACAAACTAAAATGTGGTCCTGGGTAAATTTTACTTTCAGGAAATCAAAATGTTGAAATCCTTGAGAGAGAGAGGCTATAAGCAGAGGGCTCTTCTAAGGGAAGGAGTTTTTATTGAACCTGTCACTTGTCATTAAACACTCCATATTTTACCATAGCTTGATATTTTCATTAGAGCATACAGAGCTTTTTCATCCGTGAATGAAAGCATTCCCTTCAGCCTTGTGTTGAATATGAGGAAAGACTCTTTAAAATTGAGCCCACCCAAATGGGACAGTTAGATTCACAAAAGCAGAGAATGAACCAGTGAAAGTCAAGTAATATTAACACTGTGATAAATTACACACTTTAATGTTATGTATCACATGCAACTTCAGTCTTAAGTTCTCACACGCATTTGTTAGTATCTATATTTATCTCAGAAATACTCAGTATTTCTTAGAATCTCAGAATACTTGCATATGATTATAGGGAAAGCAGCAGAACTACTGAAGACACGAGAAAATAACAGTAGGGAAAATGAGAAAAACAACAAATAATTTGGCTACCTCAAAAGAAACAAGTGTATTTATTTCTAGTTCCTTGATATAAGCTGTTTATTGTGACATTCAAATTTTTTTTTTTTTTTAAAAGAGGAAATACTTACTGTAGAATTATGCTAAGTATGCTATTCCTAGCTCTATATCTATTATATCTCTACCACTAAAACACTTTGTAAGTAAAGAATTGGATAGTACATTGCAAGGACAACTGTACTTTCTTAAACAGGTCCAGCACCATTCTTTTAACTTGTGAATTTCTGAGTGAAAGCTGTCTCACTGCTGCCTCCAAGGCTATAAAATCTCATTGAAATATCAGAATCTCAACTAATTTTAATAGGAATTAAAGTTGTCAATAACCGGAGTATCACTGTCCATCCATTGCTATGCGTAGCTGTACAAACACATTACATAACTTATTGTTTCTAAAAAAAGAGTAATTTTAGTATGCTAACAGGAGCAGAGAGAGAACAAATGTCAGGCTTTTTTTCAGTGCATTCCATTTGTGTAACAGAAAGAAAAACAGAAAGTAAAAGAGTAATGTCAAGGAAAAAAGCCAGTAGGGCAGACCATGCTTTAAAAGCAATAAAATAAAGATGAACACATGTGATAGTATCATTTGATAAGTACAACACGCTAATAGTTTAATGACAGATGTCAAGTACTACTTACCTTTCCAAACTAAAATATAAATTTATACAGATTGCAGATTAAAAATCTAACCATATATTAGATTATTTTTAGGAATTTTAAAAGACAGTTCACTAATACAAGGAGGATTGTGTTATTTGAACTTAAGCTGCCACATAACAAGATCCTTGTGCATTGCCATAGCATTACGGCCACAAAACCCATTAGCAGATGTAGAAAACCCACATCCCCGTCTTTTAAAAAAGTGTGTAGTTATGAAATCATTTTCATACACTTGGAACTTAACTATTTCAGTGCAATGCACATGCAGGACTTGAACTAAGGGGAAAACCACAAAATGGTGCATCTGAGAGCATTCCACATGGACGCATGTTTCTGCGGTTCTTTCAAAAGTTCTTAAAGAGTTGAAACCATCCCACTGGAATTCCACAGAACAGAGTAAAGAAGTATCCATTTAAATTAAGGAGGGGATTTGTCTTTGCATGTGAGCTATTAGGATTTATTCTATGTCTTTATTGTAGTTTTAGTAGCAAACACAGCTGGTACCAAGAACCAGGATTTAACCTAGGATAACAAAGAAAACAGTTTTGAGAAAGCACACTCTCTAAAGATTTTAAAAAGAATTTTAAAAGATCTCAAGGGTAGATTTTGATTCCCATGTTTATTTTCACTCACCAAAAGGAAAGCTGCTTTTGTAAATTTAAGAAATCACAGGAAAAATATTTATTATCTTCTCTCGGTATCGTGCAGCCTTCATTCTATTTCATGGCAACAGTTTAACGTTTCTATGACAGCACTTGAAAACTGAACTGTTTCATAAGCCATCTACAGCTGTTATCAACCTACAGCAGACCAAAAAGTGTTTCAGTTGGTTTCATACCAGTGACTTTGTATGCCTAGACAGATTTGAGATAGCTAGAATTCGGTGTGGCAGCAGCATGTTATGATTTCTACAATAATGCAAACTGTCTAGTAAGCATACTGGGAGTTCATGAGGTAGAGTAGGTTCTTGTCAAGTAAGGCCAAGTAAACACAAGACCCTTCAGTTGCCCCACAAAAATTTGAATTTATCATAACAATACTTACTTGGTAATCTTTCATTTGCTGAAGAAAAGTAACACTATAAGGTAAAATCAGATAGGAAAACACACAAAACAGCTAAAGAATAAAGCTGTTAGAAAATTAATAAAGGAAGAAATGCCACAGCAATCTGAATGTTGAAATGATCAAATTATTTCGATGATGCACTTCATAACTGAACTGACAGTAAAAACCCTGTTTTCTGAACAGAAAGGCTGCTTTCTTTGAAGAACTCTAAGTTAGATGTCTCCTTTTAAATAATCAGCAATAAATTTTGTGTGTAATAGCTATGAAAATAGATCAGTAGGTACAGCAGGAGGTGATGCAGCTTACTGGATCATGGGCCATATTGCTTTTATCCATTTCTCATGTTACCTGAAGCTGTTGGGAGCTGTCATTAAGATTATCTTCTCGTCTCCTGGCCTCCTCCAGCATTTGTGCACTCTTCTTCTTCTCCACTTGCTCTTTATGCTTCAGATTTGCTACTTTCTTATTTTGATCTTTAACTTGCCTGTAAGAGAGAAGAGCATTCAGAACGCAGTCCAGCTTCTGGTCAGGCCTAGTGCTTGTGAGCTGGACGGGAGAGGAGCATGCAGTCTCAAATACAGTCACTTTGCACATGGCAAAACTGATTTATCCTCTCGTGTTACCATCACGTGTTAAGTCAATCTAATGAACAGATCATTTTACTCATTACTATGAACTTAAACGTGGAAATTTCTGAAACAAAAACATTAAAATAACTATTTAGTATACACTATTAATCAAGAGACACATTTGTTCTCATGACTGAGGTATGTATTACAAAGAAACCTTTTCTCTGTTCATGCAGACACGGACATAGCAAAAATGCACACACTTAAATAGTCCATTTTGCTTCGAGTACCACTATATCTAACATAAGCATAACCGGAGAATCAAAAGGAAAACTACTGCAGCATGACCTAAACATAGAAGACTACCTGCAGTTTCTAGGCGATCTGTTTCCAGAACTATTTCTTCTCAAAATCAAGTTCTATTTGTTTTCTAGATATTTTGAGGAATTTCTTATCCATTCTTTTCACAGAAAGGAGCAAGCAAGAACAAACTAATTCAGAAAGCACGCATAATTTCCTTTTCACTTGTATCTATGAATTATTTTTGATGATCCTGGCAACTACCATTGCTTGCAGACAGGGTTTGGCCTTTCTGGGCATTAAGACACATGGAGTATTGAATCTAATTACAGACCCTTTAATCTCAGCCTCCTGACCACAGAGAACTTAAGTCTAAACTTTTAGTCCAATCAAAACAAAACAGGCTAGCTTTGCTTCCTCAGCCCTTTTCTCCATAATTATATCTGGAGTTTGGATTTTGGAATAAAAGATGAATTCTTCGGTTGCAAGATTTCCCCAAAACATCATGCAAGTAGTAGAGACAGCTCTTTAATTTACTGTTTAGAAAGCAGAATGATATACTAGCTTCCTATCTGGTATGTTATCCACATAGAGAAGGAAGAATGTTTCTTCTGTATTTCAGAAATACTTTTAGAATAGATCACAAACAACTCTGCTTTAATATTTTCTTCAGAACTAGTAACAACAGTGTCATCATGAAAATACATCTTTGCAATATATATGTTCAAATTACGTGGCATAGGCCTAGTTGCTGCTTTGAGCTCTTCCAAAAATGTAGGTTCAACGCTGAGCTATACTTTTTGCAATGTAAGCCAACTGGAGCTGGAAAAGTTGCAAAGATAGCAAATTTTCCTTGGTGCTAAACAAACTTCTATTAGCGAGTAAAAGTGCTGACATCCTCCAGAGACTGAGAATAAAAGAAAAGTCCTTTTCTGATGATGTTAAAAAGTTATTGGCATATTTAAATACCTTTTCCAACAGTTACAGCTGATTTGAGTCAGAATGCTTTTTAAGCACAACTAGTGTAATTGTTAAGTTGCTCTAACCCAATGCTGCTCACTGGTAATGGGCGCGCTGCCCGGTTTGAAAGCAGACTTGCTCAGTGATTAAACAACATATTGGAAATATTATGTTGGCACCAACTCAGTTTGTACAATACATGGTTCTAGCTGTCCTATAAAATAAACAGAGAAAGTACAGCTAAGTTAACACATAAAATGAAAATATGCAAGTCCAACACATTCAGCTCCACATGAGAATTCTTATTCAACTTCTAGATTAAAAGTAGGGGAATTAATTATTTTTTATAAACTGACAAACTTACATTCACCTGCTGGGAAAGTGGTATTCGTTACTGTTATCTGTCGTTTAGATAAGAGACAACAATATTAATAAAACCAAAACCCTGATCAAAGTATGTATAAGGAAGATCATTTCCTGCACAGTCCAAGATGTCTTAAAAAAAAAAAAAAAAAAACTCTTCAAAGAAAGGAGTATTTATAAGGATCTGTGCTATGATGTATGCTTTCTCATGTTTGGTGCAAAATTAATGCCTTCCAAACAATTAAGTGGATACTCTGAGACAAATTCAGGGTTTCCCAAAACAGTTTAAAAGATGTAGTCTTAAAATAACCCGGTATTACTCAGACTTACGTTTGTAATTGTCATACTGTTAGGAAACTTGAACACCTATGCAAGATAAAACTGCTACTCCGTACCTTTGTCAAAAAGCAACGTAAAGTTGGACAACAAACCTTTCAGATAATACAAGTATCTACAGCATTACCTCACTGCTGGGTAATTGTGTCATTGGTAGACCAAATCTTTGAATAATGACATTTCTGGAGGTACAGTTCCTAAAAATAGTTAGCACTCAAAAGTAAAAAGTCCTTTCCAATGCTAAAAATGTTTCTTCATTTTGCAGTGTCACGTCAAGTACTTGCAAATTTGAATCCATCAAAGAAAACAAAGTAGAATCAAAATCAGGCTTCTAATTAAAAAAAAAAAAAAGAAATGAGTCAAGATTTTCAGAAACAATCATTTGACACCTTTTGATTCCAGGCACACCATTTAAGCCAAAGACCCCCCCCATAAAATTTGTGAAATTGGACACTGAAGACAACTGTTCATTTCCATGATTTAAGCCTTTTTCTTAGATGAAGGACAAGACTGCATCACTTACACAAATAAACAAACAAAAATCCAATGGCTTTTCTCTAAAAAATTCTGGAATTTCTAGCAATAAGGGATTGCTATTACCCTCCACACCATAAAGAGGGAATTAAAATAACCAAAATAAACAGTAAAAACTTTCAAATGAGTAGATTTTCAGATTTCCAAAGACTTTTTCTGTGAGAAGAGAACAGTAGAAAACCCATGTACCATCAGGCATTCCTGAAAAGTGGTAAGAAGAGTGATCCAATTCAGTTTATTACCTGCAAGTCCTTTGGAAGCTTTTTCATTCCTAATAATATTAATTGTACTAAGGTTTAAATTGAATTAAATTATTCCATACTGCTCTAAATAATATTGCATATTTATGCACATCAGCATAAATAGCTGTTAATTCTTTCCTTATATGGATTTTTATGCTACATGTTAACACATTGCTATTTATTACCCTAATCTGATTATCTTTTATGAGGTAATTTCAAGATGCTCTTCTTGTAAAATAGGTGACAAAAAATTAAGCAAAAATATGCAGAAGTTCATTCAAATTTTCTACTATTGTTTTAATGTCCTCTTTCAAAATTATGCACCTAAAACACAACAGAGTTTTCCTAATGATCCAAGGATAAGTGCACATTTACAATGTACCCAAATCACTACAGAAAATTGTCTTCAAGAAAAAAATGTATACTGACTATATTTCAAATGATGAGTATGTGCACTAGGAAAAAACACATTCATTTTGTTCACGGCTAAAGAAACCGCCTGTTCTATTTATCTAACTTAGGTTCTTGGAAACTATTTTTACATTAAAAAGTAGGCACACTGTCAGTCAGCCATGTCAGAAAGATTGTATTCAGCAACAGCTATCATTAACGTAGCATTACCACCACCCACAGGACAGTGCACCGTTGCTGCAGCTACTAATCCTGATGGAGAGAGGAGCTTCACTGGCTTTAAAGTACACTGCTTCTCAGCATAACTAAACTGATACAATACATATACAGTGAAATTTATTGCAAAAATGGCCCCCCCCGAAAAAAGTATGCAATAATGTGCTATATTATTTTATTTTAAAATTGCCAATGAATATTATATTATGAAATATTGAATTCTACAATGTATAACATCACTGAAGAGGGCCTCAAAACACTTTGAAGTCCTGAGAGACACTGATCAGTACGTTTATTCACTTGAGGAATGAAATGGAGCGGCCATGTAAAGGAATATAATGCTGACAGCAACTCAAGTCAAAGAACAAAACACACTATAACTAGAAAAATTCCTGAAAGCAATCCTAGAAGGCAGAAAATAATAAACTACATTGTCCAGATCTTTATTAGAAGTCTTCTGATAAGTCAGATGGGTTTAAAAAAAAAAAACACAATTTTTTTTACTGCGAAGAAGTCAACATCAACTCAAAAGGATGTTGATGATCTGAGCTGGAATGATTCTAAACTCAAAGGGAAGTGTCCAACTTGCTATACTGCCAGCACCATTTCCTTCATCACTTCTTTGTTTTAAAGGTCATACAGCCATAACCTTCACCTTAACTTAAGAATCAAAAGATTATAAGCACAGTGACATGAGGTGAGGAATTATTTTTAATTTTCTTTTTTTTTTGAGAGAGAGAGTGAGTTTTGGTACACAAAGAAAAACATCTACCTTTGGAGAAGCTTAGTAGAAGGAAGTCAATGAGGAACTCTTCTCAAGAATGCTACTTCAAATTGAAAATAAGAAAAAAAAATCCTTTTAAAAAAGTTTTGCTTTAGCGTTTAGTTGCTTAAAACTAAAATTTACCTTATTAGCCCTTGATCACCCAGCCATAGAGAATAATGGCAGTATTTAGAAAGCCTAATTCTGTAACCTCAAGAAAAAAAAAAGAAAACAATGAAAGTAAGTGAAATAAGTGATGTAGGAAACTGGACTGACCACATCACATAGTCCCATCACCACAACTGTGTGTCTGATTGACAGTCAAAGCAGAACTGCCAAAGATTGAACAAGGCTCCCTATCTTACTCATTGAAAAATTAGGATCAAGAAAGTAACATACCACTGAAGCTCACTATGCAATTTAGTATGGCCAGACTACTTTCTTTAGAGCATAAGCATTATCTGAGGTTGTTCCTTTGCTTTGTTGGGTTCTACTAAGCAATTCCAGACTCTTAAGTAGTCATATTACTGTTAAAAAATGGTGCATTAAGTTACAAAATTAAAAAAAGAAAAAACAATAATTTAATTATGTTTTTCAGCCAACTTGATCTAGTACCATCACCACTGTTCCACTTTGTGTATGAGAAAAAAAAAAGATCAACACACGTTTAATGAGCTTCTTCTGCATGCACAGCTGACCAATTCCAGCATTCAACTACCTCTTCTGCTTGTGAGTCTCCTCCAACAACCTCTCATCATTTTGTTGCACTGGTCTTCACTGTTCTGTGACATATATATGACAAGGTAACAGATAGCAATGAAAATATTAACAGATTCTGAGAATTTAACTGGTCTGTTGCATGCAAGACAAGAAGTCCCACGGTGGCTTTAAGAGATGGGGAGGGTGCACTATATTTCCTGAACCTAGGAAACCTTGGTTTATAAAACAAAGAGTGCGTTCAGTGAGCGCTGGAGGGGGCAAGGGATGAAGACAGAGAAGGCTATGGGAAATCAGCTTGCCCCAAATTTTCACAACAGGGTCCTAATAGCATCTGAATCAGCAAGTGTGAAAGTCAGACTAGATGCAGATCTCAACTCTACACTGGTTTTCTTTCCTCAGTGTTAAGAATTAGCTGCACAGTATTGATCCAGTGTTTTCTGCTGCAGTCAGCCCATCTCTGACTCCAGCTTAAAAAAACCCTTCTTCTTCCAGAAACAGCTGATGGGAAAATATAGGAAAATAAAGCATATAAATCAGGCACGGACTAAATACTCCAAATCAGAAAACAGTCTAAAAACCTCCTATTATTTAAGAATACCTCTAACAGAAAACCCATCACCTGACATGTAAGCACCACATAAAACTCATACATAGCACATTTCAAATAGCTAAGTGGCACAAGTTACTAATACAGACAGAGAATTTAGAGAAAGGTACATAATAAACACATGTGAAGAAAGAGAAATCTCACTATGGCTGAGAAGCGCAATCATCTCAAATGCATACTCTAAGTGCTATCAAGCTAACATTTTTCAGGGAAAGTAGATTTTTGTCTTCAGTCTCATGACTGAAAAAACCTTAATAAAGTCAACTGTTCTCCAGTCAAGAGGAGAGTAGTAGCCCACTGCACACAAAGAGTGTTGGAGTGTTGTTTTAGTATTCTCAAAGTAACTGGAAGAAAAGAACATGATCTTTAATGAACTGACTACAATTGAGGGATTAACAACAGAGATTAACAGGAGAATCTTCATTTTAGTTCAAGAAGTCCACAGTAAATTAAACAAAGCAAAGGTTCACTTTCAGACAGGGCCAGGCATTACCTTCTAAAAAAAAAAAAAAAAAAAAAGAGCAAAGCAAAAAACCTTGAATTACACACCTACAGCACCACGTTTTCATTAATATCTCATTCCATTTCTGTAGGTATAATCCACTACGGTTACTCACCCCACTACTTCATTTAAAAACTAAAGTGCAGTTTCTCAACTTTTAAAACTCTCAGTATCTACTCAGTAGGAAGTAAATGTGATAAAGCTAATGAATACATACCATAATTTCATAATTGATTTCAAATTTGATGACAGAGATGAAATATCAAATTAATTACACATCAAGTTCTATAGTTACCTTAAACCTTGCAACCTTTAATTTTTATTAAAGTTGAGAGCATTGAGAACACAAATTCAAGGTGAACCCTAAAATAATGCTGTACGATGATGGCATGGGTGCTCCTTTCCTTTGTTAGGAAAAATAATAATGCTTTGAGGAACTTAATAATAGTATTCAGTAGTTCAACAAATAAGTTTGTTTTATTGTATTTTTTTCTTCTGCTTTTGTTAATTGAGTAAACAGATGCAAAGCCAAAAATGACATTAGCAATAAGGCTGATGAGGCCTCAGTGTGGATTCCTTCTCCTAGCTACATGCTGAGTTAGTTGAACTTGGCCCTAGCAGTGCGGGAAGAGCTCCCAGAGGGGCTGTTCTTTTTACCTTCAATTCCAACGCATGAGCCAACCACCCTATGAACAGATCACACACAGCCAGTCACTCTCTGCTCAAGAGAACTGCATGATTTGGCTGAAAAAAGTATTTTCTAAACAGCAATAAAATCTTCCTTATGAATGGCATTTTATTGAGGTTTCAGAGGGTATTTTTGTGATCTAAGATCACACACGTCTCTTTTAACTGCAGTCTCACCAGCTAGAAAAGAAAACAAATCAAAATATAGCAGTTGTTTTCTTTCATAAGAGTATGCAATCTTTTCATTCCTTCTAGAATAATACTTGATACATACAATAATTAAAAAAATGGAATGTGAAATCAGCCATTGAAACAAAAACAAACAGAGAAGTTAAATATAAAGCAGGGGAAACAACATAGCAAATCATCTAAAAACTATGCTAGAGTAGCTTATGCTTATTTTACAGCAAATATTGGACCAATTATCAATAAAGACAAGTGCTCTTCTAAAGTTTTTTGCAAGTTTGGGACAAGGGTTGCAAATTATCCTGTTCTTTTGAAAGAATTAATGTTAAAGACTCAATGTATTTCAAGGTGACATCTACCGAAAATGCAGTTTTCAATGAAAGGTATTAAAACAAGCAGTTACTAAGGTAGAAAGCACAATGAATGTATGTAAGTTACTCTGAAAGCAATGCCTCCTATTTATTTCCATGGAACCTACAACAGATGGAAAGAGGACAACATTGTTTGATAAAGCAAATTCTCAGCTACAAAACACTATTTTTCAACACGGTCACCACCATTAGCCAGTAATTCGCACAAATGATCTGAGTGTCTGAAAGGTTCTTCGTAGTGCGAGAGCCACGCATGGCCATCCAGAATGTGGCTTGCACTTGAAGTGGCTGTTGCCACTCCTAAAACACACACCCACTGCCTTACTGTGCTCACATCCACTGTTAGGTATCCATAAACATTCGGCAAGTAATAACAAATGTCAATGGGTACATTTTTTTCTGCACGGAAGAAGTCAGTGACACAACTTTGCCTCATACTCACTCATATGTCAGACACCATTTTGTCAGATTGCCCCTCTGCTGCCATCTGTCGCAAGTCAACAAAATGGAATCGATTATTGGTGGGGAGGTTCATCCTTTACTGTTGTATCATCAACATCTGCCTCTGACATCATGGGCCAACATGATAAAATGGGAGGCATTACTTTTGGAGCAGCCCTCACACCAATTCTGTGGAAGAGGATTTCTTATATCCAAAAAAAAAAAAAAAAAAAAAAAAAAGTATGAAAACATACAGAGTCTTGTCTCGTTGGAAAGAGAAAAAAGGCACAGTGGCTCCAAGGAAGTGATGTGAGGACAGAGATGCTAGAAGGATCTTTCTGAAAAACTATACAACGGTCTGTTTCAGGACTAAAAGCCTGATGATTTTTACATTGCTGGTATGCCCATATCAAAACCCTACATTATTTATTTTGTCTACTTAAGGACAAAATTGTTTTCAAGAAAAGTCATCCAAGCAGATTCCCTATATAGATTTAAACATATAGGCGCTTATGCTTCTAGCTGTAAAAAAGCAGTTCCAAGTCTGAACCTTCTGACAGGATTAAACTCAGCAATGCCCAGAGAGAACGCTGGGAAAAGAATGCAAAGTAATGGGGTTGATGGAAAAGCAATAGCATCATGATAATCAAAATGTATTTTGCTACTGCATCTTCATTAACATTGGAATCTGAGATGGGGAATGTACAGTTCTATTTTGGTATCTACTTGGAGAGACAAGTTTCTAGTACAGAATACAGACAACAGTGTCTCTCAGAATTGCATGCTTGGCATATTTCTTTCTGGTGCTTAGCAAGAAGATTAAGAGGTAATTCCTCTTATGAAATACATAAGAGCACTGGCTTTGACAGCTCACATCAGGTTAAGCTGAGGAGTGCCTACTGAGATGATTTGTTACAAACTTTTGACTGTCTGGAAAGTGGGGAACAGCAGCGGTACCTGTAGTAAATATACCACACACAGAGCTGAATAGCCAACCAAAATAGCACAGATGGCTTGGTTCTTCCATCTCTGATACAGCTGTAGTACCGTCTCCTCAGTCCGTCAGCTGTAGGTCTCTGGAGTGTAAATAGGAGAACTTCACAAACCAAATGAATGCCATAGGGTTTGTGGAGAACATTCTGAGTACAGAATCTATGTTGCAAGCAACATCTGAGAGCACCTCTTCACCAGACGTTCCTGTCTTGGTTTATAGTCTTGGTAACGTGTATGGACAAGGTTACTGGCTTACACTTTTCAGGAGAGACTTCCACCATTTCACACTAAATGGATCTTCTACAGAATAAGAACATCTGTGAGTGTCCTGGATAAATAGATTCTTTTGGACATATTCTGCAGGAGTACAGAAAAAAAAAATCTGCTGAAATGAATCCACAGACACAAGACACTCCATGCTCCAGACATCTGATGTCAGTCACTGACATCCCTAGTGATCATGAAGTTCATTAATTAAATTATCTCTAGTTTGGAGTACCTACAGAGGAAGATAAATTCTTTATCTAGACAATCATTCTACTCCAGTAAACTATATTTTCCTTGGTTACCTTGAGACAAATGAGGCAAAATTCACATTTGAATTGATTGGATTTGATCACTTTACCAACACAGATGACTTGATGCAGCCTATCAATGTGATACAAGTAGCTACAAATCTTTTCTGTCTCCTTCAATGAATTAACGTGCTACGTAATTGGTGAAAGTTCATAATCTTTAGGATAGATAAAGAAACAACAGCCTTTACTGTCAAGAAGAATATTCCTAATACAAATCTCATATGTTTTCCGTAGATGAACTGTCTCTGTATACAGAGATATACATTACAGGTTAAGAATTTTAACCAGTGTTGAAAATCTCATTAAAAATTATAGAGACTATAGTCAAAATAGGATACAGGAAGACAAGACTTCCAGTTCCTTTCTCTATCAAGATAAAGCCAAGAATTTCTCTAACTGTAATTCAAAAAATATCCTCTGCTATTCCAAGATGTGGAAGAAAATCTATTCCTTTCTCTCTAGAAGACTTAAAAAATCAACGAAAAAGAAATAAAAATGTATCTGGGGAAGATTGTGTCCATAACTGAAAAGTATTAGTAATTCATATGTACTTCTGAAACTGTTGCATACCCTCCAAAGAAGATAAAACAGATGTGCTGATCTGCCAAGCACATACCTCTGAAAAGCTCTCCTACAGTAAAAATAAGGAGTCTTTAAAATAAAATCACTTAACTCTTTTAAATTCTTCTTTCACAAGGAAGAAAATTAACTATCAGAGAGAAATATACTTGCAAAATATCCAACTTGGGAATCAAGCAGTAAAAAACTATGCACAAGATGTGCCAGTAAGACCAGTAAGTTACGTAAAATCCTGTAGTTTTAGTGCTGACACCCTTAGCAGCTTCCCAGAGCAAGGGCACAAGAATGTCAAGAAGCCTTCAATAGTGGTGTTAAGCTTTAATGTCAGAGGCACTGAGGAAATATTTGGTTCTGATAAGTCCACATAAAGAGACTGAGAAATAGTAGTAGTATGGTTTTGCCATGGATTTGAAGTGAAACCAACTTTTAGTGAAGCCTATGTTTTGCCATAGCACTTATTTATTCTGAAGTAATGATGAAAAAGAAAACAAAGATCTGTGCAAAGTGCAAGAGAACAAATAACAAGTGATGCTGAAGGAAAAATACATCTTGTTCTAACTAATGGAGTATCAATACTTTAAAACACTGACATTGCAAATAATGAAGAAATGTTTGTTTTTCTATTTTTTACATATATATTGCTAGAAGAAGATAGTACTAAAACTATTTCTTAGCTGATTACTCAATTCTTTATATGACAGTGATATTTTCTGCCAGTAATACCTATTCGAAGTTAAAGATTACACAATGAAAAGCAAAGTGAGTGAGTAAATCTATCTTGTAGTTGGTTACAAGAAGAAGATATTAACAACACTGCTGCTATCTATTTGGTATGGCTAGCTGAGAAATTCAGGCACGTCTAGCACAACCAAGAATCCTACCAGCTGAAAATTCAAAGATTAAACCAGCACACCTTTTTCTTTATCCTTTGTCTTTAGACAAAAGGAACTAAGGGAGCACACAATGCAGAACACATCAGAGAAAGGCAGGCCCAGAGAAAGAATAAAACAACACTGATCACAATATTGGTGAAGGAGAAAAGGTATGACAGGAGATGACTGCAAAATAATGTATTATTGGAGACAGCATCCCCACTGAAGCTGGCATGGTGAATGCATGATGTCTTGCCATACACTTGTAAGGGTAAGGTTGCACTACATTATCCCTCTCTCAGTTCCCAGCCTTTTGGACTTCATCAAAAGTGGTGTGAGCAACTCAAGACAAGAATATTTTGCAACTTCTGTCTGTTGGCTCTTGTTCTTTTACTGAACACTCCTGAGAAGAGTCTGGCTCTTTCTTTTCTGTACCTTCCCATTAAACAGCCAAAAAACTACAGCATGATCTCCCACGAGGGAGATCCTTGTCAGTCATGAACATATCCAGTTCTTTCTGCCTCTTCTTGTATGCCATGTGCTCCAGCTAGCACCTTGCCATCTTGCTGTCCTGCCTGCTGCACTCACTCCACTATCACAGTACCTTTCCTGAACTGGAAAGTTCCATCTAGACACAGCCTTCCTGATGCAGACTCACAAGTGCCAGGTAGAGGAAAAACTCTCTTCTCTCGTCATGTTGGTTGTGCTTGTGCTAATACACCCCTGTATGCAATGTGATACTGTTGACTTGTTCAATTTGTCCTTAATCACATCTCAGTCCTTCCCTACAAGTCAGCCTTCTTGCCATCTGGTCCTCAGCACGTACAACCCCAGTTGCAGAGCTTTGTACTTGCCCTTACTGAACTTCATGAGGTTTCTGTCAACTCTTTTCCACAGCCTGTCAAGGTCATCCTAAATAGCAGCATTACCCTCCGGCATACATTCTCTGTAATCACATCCATGAAATTTTTGAGGGCACATTTTATCTCATCATCCACATCATTAAAAAAAAAAACAACATTAAGCAGTGATGATTCCCCTCTGAGACAGTAATCTCATCACTGAAGGCAATCAAGTTGGTCAGGCATGATTTACCTTTGTAAAGCCATACTGGCTCTTCCCTATCAGCTTCTTGTCCTTTAGATGCATGAACATAGCCTTCAGGAGTATCTGCTCCAAATCATTCCTTGGACTCTCTTTCTCATTCTTCTTAAAAATGGGCAGGATGTTTGCCAGTCATTGGGAATGACAGCCAGGAGCTTTTGAAGATGATAGAAAGAGTCCTTGCAATGACATCAGCTGGCTCTCTCAGCAACCTTGTATGTATCTGATCTGATTCCATCAACCTGCGTATTTCTAATTTGCTTAAATAGTCAATAACTTGCTCTTCCACTTCTGCGGGTAATGCTTCACTCCTGCAGTCTCTGCCACTGAGCTCGAGGAGTTAGGAAATCTGAAAGCAGTCATTATCAGTAAAGTTACCAGTACAAGAAGTTACTGAGCTCCTCGCCCTCTTCTGTGACATTTAAGGTCTCCCCCTCAGCTGAATTCTCCGCAACATTTTTTTTCCCCGAGCCCAGGTTCTGCTAAATATTTCTGTAGACAGTTATGAAAACATTTGTACCAAGGCTAATTCAAACCACAAATTCACTATCTGCCCATACCCTATGTGGCTTTTAGAGTTTTGACAGAAATAAAAGTCTAGCCATTTGAGGGGTACGCTTTTGCATAGACGTTAGCCATTAAAGAAGAAAAATAATGTTCAGTCTTTATTCCTTTGACTAAATGTAATGTGACACATATGGGTTAGTCAAAATGTTTAATGTTGCATGAAGTTTGAATGATAATTTCAGATAATCTTCTGATGACATGCTAGATAATTTATTAACTTTGTAATTATCATAAAGACATGTAATAAAATGTATTCTATATAATGTTTTGTTTTGATTTTTCAAATAGTATGGTAAGATGCTTTGCTTTCAGCTATATTCAGAAAAGGAAAATTGTGAGGGACTTCTCTGATCTTAGAGCAGTTGACTCAGAACTCAGAATTCACAGTGCACTGCCGACATACAAACAGCCCCCCATGTGCCTCTCCATTCTAATTCCCATAGGAAAGCTGTATGCTTTGCGAGTATGTGTACTGAAAATAGAGCAATAACATAAAAAGAAAAACTGCTCATCAGTTATTTTTAGCAGGTAGCAGGAAAGAAATCAGATCATACAAGATTGCAGGAAAGTGAGAATTCTGAGATGATGTACAGCTGTGAATAACTGTGCTTTGTTAAGATGCAGTGAAACAAGGCAAGAAAAAATGACCTCTGACAGAAAAGCAATAGATTCCACTTCAAATGGATAAAGAAATCTCTATTCCTAAAGCAAATCCTAAAGACTTTGCCAGTGACCTATTTGAACAAAAAACACAGTGTTTGTGCTCTACTTATCTCTATCTAGCCTTAACAACCAAAAAGTCTGACTTCTTCAATTTTCTGTTTCCCACTATCATCCTAGAAATCTTAACTTCTTTTCCTCATTCACAAGGAATGAAGAACTCCTACAAGAAAAGAGTGCTTTTTTACGTAAAGAATCCCATAAAACCATTTTTTTTATTTAAGTAAAATTAAACGAAGACGACATTAAGTACAAAACAATGATTAGAGGACATTCCTTTTTAGAGATGAAGGGCATTTAAATGGAAACTCCTTTGAAAACAGTGCATTTGGCTCTGCTTCCCAGAACTAACCACTGCTGACTCACATATTCGACATTTATATCACTTCCTGAGGTGGTAAATGATCAGCATGGTGGCAAAAATGAAGACTAAAGTGAGTCCCCTGAAGGTATGAAATTGGAGAGCCAGACACGCTTGCACTGAAATTGGTCCAGACTGCCCAGGCACTTTCTTAGTACTCAGAAACACAGCTTCTGAGAGATACAGTACACAGCACTGTATATCGAGGGCAATCATTCAACTACACTCCTGTAACTTACCACACCGCATTTATTTATTTTCTTATTTATTACAATGAATATGAAACTTTAGAGTAGTTGAGGGTAGGAGGACCCACTGGGTCCACCTGGACCAGCTGCTGCTCAAGCAGGTTGTCCAGTGGTTTTTGAACACCTCCAAGGAGACACCGAAAACTCAATGGGCAACCTGTGGCCATGCTCCATCACTCACACAGTAAAAATATGTTTCCTGAGGTCCAAATGGACTAGAAGCACAAACTTATTACAGGAAAAATGGCTAACACTGCCCATATCTGATCCTGCACCGATCAACTACACGAGTACGCACTTAAATGCCAAATAAAATAGAAACAAAGAACAGAATGCCTTACCCAGACAGCAGGTTCAGCTCCATGCCCTGATTTCTGTTTTCAGAGTGGAACCACCCTATTATTGCTACTAAATACTATTCCAAATTTTCTAAAGTTGTTCAACTTTCTAAAGAATATTATCTATCATTTTCTTACAGAAGGACGCCATGTTTTAAATATTTCCTTGGTCATTAGATGTGTAGCAAAAATGTAGGACTCAGAAAAAAGGAGTGAGACAGTTCCCTCAGATTTAGTATGTTGTTTTTACTTCTATTTTGTAAGGTTGTTATATTCTTGAGTTGTTTTCTGGCATTTTATATTACATGGACTTCTATCTGTATCCATGCCACCAGCCTGTACTCATCGAATCACCAAGCCACTTTGCTGTGTGGAAGCAAGGTTTACAGTATTTTTTATTATTTCCTGTTGCATCAAATTTTTTTTAGGAATAGCAAAGAATCCAGAAAACTTCTGGATATCTTTGATAACTTTTTCTATTTTATAGTAATAACGTCTCAACTTTCATGACATGTATACATCAGAATTGCTGAAAAGAACTGTAGAATATGACTTCATTATATTTTACTATTTTTTTCACTGCTGAAGCAAATGACATCAAAGTAGTGTTATTAGTTTTATTACTCTCTGGAACTCAGCATTAGATAGTTCTCCACGTAAAACTTTCATCGACAGAGATGGCTTAGAAGAAATCTTTATGGAAAAGTGATCTAATCCCACCTTCTAAGTCTATTTTATTTATTCTGAACCATTACAATAGCCGCTCTAAGCTTACAGAATTTTAAACAGTTAGTACGTGTCACAACAGCAATAGTGATGTGGACTGCATTTTTATGTTCTGGTTCACTGAGTTTATCAACAGGAGAGACATGATGAAAACCTATTAGTCAGATCAGAAAATTCAAAGGTTTTGCACTGATTACCGTAAGCACAGCTGTTGTTAATGAGAGCAGATAACATTTGAAGTATTTTCCTGTTTCTACAAGACAGACATACCTAATGTGATTTTGCATATACTCAGTTCTTTTTCAGGAAGATGCATTTGCTTTGATGTCTGAAAAAACTAACTGCTGTTACACCATTAAGAGAAAAATAAAGTTGTAGCTTCCAAAGTAGAACATAAGTTTATGGAATAGCTATTTATTCCTTAAAAAAAAAAAAAAAATCTCCCAAACAACACCCTAAAACCAGACACCTCTCTTGTTTATTATGAATTCCGGCATAGGTGCAGGTATTGATAAAAGCCATGTGGGTTGAAGCTGAAATAACTCCGACAGATGGATTTCATAACATTAGGACTTTGACAGCCAAACAAAGCATATCAAACCCCATTCATGGTGGCAACCAGCAAACAGAGACTACGAGACTACCCAATGTAAATAGCACTCAGGCAAAAAAAAAAAAAAAAAAAAAAAAAAGACATTATAAGTATTTCAGATGAGAATGCTCACAGGGCAGAAAAGCTTCCCGGCAGTTCTGCTCCTGAGGAACTTCAAGAAGACGGTCATTCAAGGACAGCCCTCCTGTCATCAGCAGTTACAAGTATGCAAGAACAACACACTGCATACAGAAGGTATTGATGGACAGCATGATTAACTTCCAATCTTTTTCCAGTCTGTGGGAGGAAGGCAAACATGCAGCCAAGGCCACAGGCATAATGTCTGTGCCAAGCCAAGGTCAGAACACCAACACAATTTAAAGGCGTCAGCAGCATCACGCCATCGTGGGATTCCATTGACCACCACATTTTTTGCAGTGTTGATCAGGGATAGAAAAGCCGGATGTTGGTCAATAACTCAGAACTTTAGTCATTAAAGCAGAAGCTTTCTGGGTAAAGGCACTGCCTGAAACGATTATAATCATTCCCTCAAGAGTCACGGATGCTTGCTACCAAACTGACTTTATTAGCAAAGACGAGTTCAAAATGGTTTCGGAGTGTTTTTAGGTAACCGAGGGCTATTAGATCATGCACTTTGACTTGTTAGATTACATAGGCCATAGAAGTCTATTCCTAGCTATTTCTCTACTGAAATTCTGGATCTACCTTTAACAACTGCTTTGAAAAGACAAAGTAAAAAATTAAGGCATGGCTACAAGATTCCAAAACATACTGTCTCTTAGTTAGCTTCTACAACATCAATACAAGGTTTCAGACACAGATACAATGAAAAAATCCAGCAATTAAGAAGCTAGGATGACTAGTATTTTAAGGCAACCAGTTTTGCACTTGACAACATATACGAGAGAATAAGGCTGAAGTTTAAGTATTTTCCTTCTTGAAACAACAGACAAAGCCGAAGACATTTAAATTGTCTTGACTTTTCCCCCATTCTTTACAGTGCACAACAACACCGATTTACAGTGAGTATGATACAAATTCTTCCTTTAAGTACAGATTTCTTCTAAACACATTTCCTTCCAACCCATCTTTCTACACAGAACTGACAAAACGTTTGATCCTTTATTTTGTGGATCATGCAATTTGATGTGCAATCTTCTGTGAGATCTCAAATTTAGCTTAATAGACAACACCACGATAAACACCCTTATTAAAATGAATACTGACCTTGACGTGAGACTGAAGGAAGCAGCAAATCCAGGAAGGA
The DNA here is from genome assembly GCF_016699485.2 of Gallus gallus. NCBI lineage: Eukaryota > Metazoa > Chordata > Aves > Galliformes > Phasianidae > Gallus > Gallus gallus. The sequence goes on along the minus strand of NC_052532.1, from coordinate 60,744,895 downwards.
GATGCGAAAGAAAAAGAGTTAGAGTTTGTGAAAATAGTGTTCAGAGATCAGGCAATTCAAGAATACAGGACCAAACAGGCAGATCTAAATCAAGTAATGACACACAGAACACACAATCTTTCACAAACACAAAGAGGAGCATGTTTTATAGACATCTAATTAAAAAAAAAATTAAAAAAGGAGGAAAAAAGATAAAAGGACACTTAGATTACACCATTTTACTTAGAGGCAACTTTCTGTAGAGAAAAGTTGTCTCCAGACATAGCAGTTCTTGGAAAAGGAGAATAAACCAGCTTTAGAACACTCTGTGTCTCCACCACATCACCAGCAAGTTTCTTCTTCTAGAATTCTAGCTAACTTTTCAAAAACGAGCAGGCTGACTATGTGAGGTGAGCACTATGGTGTTCCTTAATGCCATCTCCTTAGAGGGGCTTATCTTCTCTCAACAAGCAAAATACATTTTTTTCATTTTTACTGCTGATGACCTAAATGTGTCAAAAGGAACAGAAATTTAAAGTCTTTAAGTCCTGAAGACTCATCAATGCTAAAAATTCATCCTTCTTAATTTTGATATTTAAGTCACCTTTCCAAAAGCAAAAACAAAAACATAAAAACCCACATCTGCCTCTTATTCAGTGCTTATACTTTTACAGTGCTTATACTTATACAGTGCTCACTTTTAACTCTCCCACATATGGTGCAATCTAAAAACAATAATGACCAAACAGGCATATCTTTGACAGTTCTCTCCAACATTGTTCAATAGCAGGACGGACCAAAGCAAAATGCTGGAGTTCCCTGTACAGCGTGAGGTCCCATAGGTTCATTATTGCTTCTTTTCATATATTTTCAATATCATTAGATAGCATCTGCTGTCAATTTCACTGATAACAGCAATGTAACTCAACAAAGAGCCATACAGATCTTTTCCATCTGATTTAAAATTTTACTCTTTTTCAGTCAACGTAAGATGGGAAAAGCAAATGTACTGTTGCCCAAAATTTCAATTTGGCTCCTACAACACATGTTGTACTACATCCATGGCAAGATTGCATTCTGTAAAGGCCTAAAGGTAGGTTATTCTCTAGAGAAAATACTTCGAAAATACAGTCTAACTGCTATATACTTTACTACTCTTGTTATTAAGGAACCATGTAAATGAGATTTAAAGCCCTTACCTCTGGCATAAATTTTACAAACAGCAATGTAGCCTACTGAATTGGTACAAGCAGCAGTTTCAAAGCGAGGTAGAGCTGAAAAGCGTATTGTTAGCCTATAACAAATAAGCTGTTGTAAAGATACCTTTCTTTGGCTTTTAAATTCATATTCTCAAATCAGGTTCTCCCAGGATCATTGTTGAAAAGGCTGTGCTATTGGGAGATTTCAGGAAAGATGAGACTTGCAAAATGCCAAACGCCACGTACTTGATGTTTGATCTTGAAGTAAGCCATAATGTTCCAAAAGCCCAGTTAATTCATATAGAACGTGGTATAACTCTAATAATTCTGACTGAAATCCAAGATTATGCTCTCTAAGCTGAACTGCAGAATTATGGCTGCTCAAGTAAATTCAACAAAAGAGAAAAAAAATTGAAAAAAAATGGCTTGGCTACATGTGGGACTAAAGAGGGAAGGAAAAAAGGTTTCATTGTCTCTTTCTGTAGCTGTTATTGAATCCAGATTATGAAAGTTTAAGAACCCTCATTTTGTGCTTCAGGGATCCTTTTTATATTGTGATGATATTACCACATTGTTTCTTCAAAATATCAGTGGAAAAAAGGTACAGGATAAAATTCAGGATAGCTCTACAGAATTTGAATGAGCCTTACTGTTCCTTCAACTGGCATTAAAAGGTAAAGTCTTGTTGGCGTAAGATGAAGGCAAAACAGTATGTGAAAAGCTGGGCTGAGGTCATGTGCAACTTTCTCTACGGTAAAGATACATTATTTAGCCAGCTGCACAGGATTTGAATGGAGAATAATTATTGCTACATCTTCATTTTGCTATGGAATATATTGTTTCTGAGAAAAAAAATGCACTTTGTACAACCAGCAGTCCCTTTTTCATGCTTTTTTATAAAGGCTCAAAAAATGAAATTTGGGATTTTAGGATAACCGCAATATGTATCCAAACAGAAATGAGGAATATGACAGTTGCATTTGAAAGCATACTACAATTAGAAAAAAATCTGGACGTGCACTGGCACTCAAAATGAGGCAGACAGCTGCAGATACCAACAATCTATTGGGAAAGTGAAGGGCGATCTGCAGCAGACCAGATGCAGCAGCCCCCATGCAGGGGCTGAATCAGTGAAATTGATCAGCATAGCAAGTGCCTGCCCCACAGAAGCAGCCCAAGCAAGCAGGACCTGAGGCAGAGTAGGCCACGTTCATGACACAGCAAAATAACACTTTCAGTTGGCACTATTTCTCTCCGAGCAGGAACACACACTCGCAGCATTCCTTACAAGATCCAGCAGCAGCTCTTCTGCCCAGCCCCATTAACTGTGTACTCTGATGCAACCACCGCACGGGGAGACAACACAGCTGTAACATCTAATGGTAGTCACAGGGAAATCCATTTTCCTTTAAGATGCTACCTGATTAATTCTAAAGGTATGGCCAATTTAAATCCAAAGACCAAAAGGTGGTGAGGTGTGAATACTTCAGTATTTTAATTAATATATACATTTGAAAAGCTGTTGATTATTCCAGCTATAATTTTTCCTCATGCTTGTATATCACAGTGAGTTGAATGAGCCTGCTATGTTAACCTCAGAAACCTTTAGGAAGACATTTATGTAATGATTTCTAGTCGATCTTTGAATTCCACTTGCTTGGCAGTGAGTGATTACTGTTTTGTATTTCCTTCAAAGTAGTCTGACAGCAAAGAATATATACCTGATGTTCATTGTGTCAGTTTGGAAATAGAGAAGCCATTTATGTTTCACCACTTCTGAAAGCTTTCCTTTGTAAAGAAGAATGATGGCTGGTCTTATAATTTCTTTTCAGCAGATACTTAGATGAATGGGGATGAGACAGAGAGAAGGTTTGTGTCTGGGTCTGAGAGCGCAGATGTGATCTAACAGGACACTAACATTATCTCACTGACATAGTGGTGATGTCCTTTTTGTTCTTACTGTACTCCAAGACAATGTTAGTATCTAACACTTTTACTGTAACAATTGTACAAAAAAGACTTTTTATTTTTTTTTTCTTCTTAACATACTAGTATTGTGAGTATGGGTACCCACATGTTGCTTAAAGATCTTGACTGAAACAATGCTAGGCAGTTTTTAAAGAGGTAGAGTCAAGTCAGGTAAGAAATTAAACCCTGATATGCAAATAAGGGTCATTATTTACATAAGTCTTTTCTCCTCTGATTTTGTAATTATTTTACTAATATCACAGTTCTTACACTCCACTGATCTAGCAGTTGTGCCAGGAGATATTTGCTAAATAAAACCTATCACTGGTCCAACACAGGCAGAGTATAAAGCATCAGATGACAACTTCTATATTCATTACAGCTTTCAGCAGGAGAGGGAATGCTTGATAAACACTATGGCATAATGATAAAAGCAAACAGAACTTCAGTGCTACGGGAAAGCTGAAAGAAAGAAGCCAGCTCACAATGGGTGCTTCTCACTACTCATAAGTATTTATCTTAAGTCCAATTGTATGAGCTTTAACAAGGCCAAGTTCTGAGTCCCGCACTTTGGTCACAACAACCCCATGCAGCGCTACAGGTTGGGGCAGGGTGGATGAAAAGCTGTATGAGGAGGAAAAGAATCTGGGGGTGTTAGTTGACAGCTGGCTGAACATGAGCCAGCCTTGTGCTCAGGTGGCCAAGAAGGCCAACAGCATCCTGGCTTGCATCAGAAATAGTGCAGCCAGCAGGAGCAGAGAGGTGATTGTTCCTCTGTACTCAGTACTGGTGGGGACGCACCTCAAGTGCTGTGTTCAGTTTTGCTCCCCTCACTATGAAAAGGACATTGAGGCACTCAAATGTGTCCAGAGAAGGGCAACAGAGCTGTGAAAGCTGTGGAGTGCACGTCTTATGAGGAGTGGCTGAAGGAACTGGGATTATTCAGTTTGGAGAAGAGAAGCCTCAGGGGAGACCTCATTGCTCTCTACAGTGACCTGAAAGGAAGTTGTGGCGAGGATGAGAGATAATGGCCTCAAGATGCACTGGGGAGGTTCAGGTTGGATATTAGACAAAATTTATTCTCAGAGAGAGTGGTGAGAATTTGGAAGTGGCTGCCCAGGGAGGTGGTTGAGTCACCATCCCTGGAGGTATTCAAGAAAAGGGTAGGTGTGACACTGAATGATGTGGTCTAGAGCAGTCACAGGCATGGGTTGATGATTGGACTAGATGATCTTATTAGTCTTTCCAACCTTATGATCAACATTCTATGATCTAGTGCAGTGTCTTCCTTGAAGGATCTATGATAAGATCCTTGGTACTGGAAGAGCAGATAAACCAATGCTTTCAATCCGTTGCAGAACATAATAGGATATGGTCTGTAATAACAGAGGATATGTTCTCTACAGAGACAAACCACCCTATTGGAAAGTGTCACTCCTGCCCACTTGACCATGGCAGTAACACTGGGTCAAGTACTTACACTTAGGAGGTTCAGTGATGGGGTACTTCAGCAATGTCATTCAGCCACAGCCTGCACCAACTCTGACTTCCTTACATGCCAAAGGCTAGACTATTTGGGGTTCTTTGATCGTGTTTAATGAAACAGCTGTTTCTGCCATAACACAGGGTTTCAGTTTCTCCAAAAACTGAATGGGAAATAAAGGACAACTAAATAAATATAGAACAAACTAAATAAAGAACAAATGGAGAAGAGAATATCCGTTACATGAAAAATGTGAGGATGGATTGTGGAGTTCCCATAAAATCATTCTGATGGTCTTTTTATCTGACTCTCTCTACAGATGGATTTGCAGTTACTGGCAGTGTGTCGCTCGCCTTTTCTTAGAAGTAGGTTTAAAAAGTGATTAGAGAATTTCAGCATTGATCTTCAGGCACCATAACAAAGGTTGACTTTCAGAAAGCAGACAATTGCCTTCTGAAAAAACAGAATACTTTCAAATGTCTGAAGTTAAGTACCTATGAGTCAAACTACCCATGACTTATGTTCTTATATATTTAGAGCATTAGGATGACATAAAAGGAATTATTTTTTTCCCCAGTGAAACTCCACATGGGACTTCAGATCTAATGTTCATTTTGTATGAAGACAAAACAAGACTAAAAAGAAATAAATGACTTCTTCATTTCCAAACATGGAAATGATATAAATCTTTACATTCACTAGATTTGTGTGCTCTCTGATGGAGTGGGACTATTTATTGGCCTAACCACTTCTTTCCATTACAAGATCTTGTTCTCAGTTGCTTGCCAAATATTAACAGATACTTCTGAAATTTCCCATGACAGGTGTCAACCTCATCCTGTTTTTTGTAGGAACAATTTCAGCTATGAACTTCACACATGAAAAGCAGCATTCTTGGGGAAAAAAATGTGTTTATGTCATTAAGGACTGTATCACTTTACTACGATGCATAAGCACACTAAAGAGGTGAAGTAACATTACATGCCAATCTTCAATTTGAAATATCCTAAATTTTAAGTAATTAAACTTGGAATCTTAAAATCCACTTAATCTGGTGTTTTTTGGGGGGGGGAAAACAGCTAAAAATCTTTGTACTCTGAAGGAGGTGGATTAAAAGAGTGACAAAATTGAGGGAAAAAAATAAAGCTTTATTTGCATGCATCTAAAAATATACTTGTGAACAACGGCCAATTCTGCCTTAAAATCATAGCAGGCAATGACAGTATAAGAATACTCAATTTGCTTTTACAATTTAAGGTACCAAATGGGTTAGAATATTTTAAAGTGATATTTAACTATTTCGGTTTTCCTTAGCTTAAATCAGAATTCATGTTATTTTTGAAGGACTTTACTGAGTTCTCCCATATTATAATAAAAAAATTATAGTCACATAATCTCTCGAGTTTAATGTTAAACGCGATGATTATGACTTCCTAAATACTTTTTTGTTCTTTAAATTACTTACATGCTCTGATGTGATTTTTTGCTTTAAATTACTTACATGCCCTGATATGGCTCTTACTTATTAATTTTCTTTCAAAATTCTTTAAAATTGCACAGAAATATCCAGCTTGAAAAGCAACAAAATTACTACAAGATATGAGGACTGGTTTGAAAATATGCATTCCAATTTCAAATTGTTGACTTGAGGTAAGCTTAGGGCACAACGTGCTAGTATAGTTTCCTTGATACAAGTCTAGAAAACCACAAAGTTGATGCAACATGCAGCTAATTTCTTCCCCCTCTACCTTCCACAGACTCCTACACAAACACTGCTGTCTTATAAAGATACTTTTTTCTACTGTTCACATTTTTCATCATTGTATCTTCTGGATCACCCTAAATTTTTAAACATTTTATTCTCTGTTGAGTAAAAATAAACAAGATGAGGAGTATTCTTTGGCAGCTACACATCAAAAGTTTGAAGGTTTCCCATTAAATAGGGCATCCTTTAATTCTTTCTAGAAAAACTTACCAAAATCTGCCCCTTAAAAGTCATCATCTCCACCTGTCATTGATGGGACTGCTGGAATTCCAGAGCTAGGCACTGCCCCCCTTTAGTCTTCAGTCAAATTGTTTCCTTCAGGAAAAAAATGGTGGAGCCCTATGTGCTTACATGGAGTACTTATCCAATATAGCAAGCATGCCAAATTAAAATCAATTTGAAGTCTATAACTGAAATAAGGACTTTCATATATACTCACTCAATGCTTACTTCCGAAACAATACAAACATACATGTTTACTGTTACCTCTCAAGTACATTCAGCCACTTCTTAGCTGTAGAACTGTATACACACACAAATATGTGTGTAAATTACACATCTGACGGCTGTGATGCCGATGTCCCAGATGATTAGACCAATTTTTCTATTTCTCTCTTTTTATTTTTTCTCTCTTCAGGACAGCAATTGCAACAAAACCCAAGAAATGAGGCAATACTGACCTCTATCAATGACACGTTTTAGAGCACTTCAGTTTTAGTCGGTTCTGGCAGAACTGATAGCAGAGACTCAAACCAAAGATAAAACATAGCAGACTGAAAAGCACCAGGTTCTGCAGAGTTTAAATCAGGGAGAAGAGCAGAGGCCCTGCTTTGGTCTGTGGTCATAACCACTATGGCAGGACTTGAACACAGAGACTGTCAGAGCTTGTACTTGACATAACTAGCTCCCATTTAATCTAAGAAAAAAAGCATAATTGCAGCAGCCCCAAACAGCAGCAGCAGCAGCAGCCAGCAGTGACATTCCACCCTGTACAAACAGTAGCCTTACAGAGCACTCACTTTCCCAGGAAGTCCCACACAAACCCCCCTACGTGTTGCGGTGCGGGGACCGACACCTGGTAGGGAGGGTGCAATTTGCGGGAGGCGTGCTTTCTGAGAAAAGGCATAGTCAAAAAAACCCCGCACGTACAAAACAAAACAACTCATGGAACCACGACGTGACAGTGTGAACGGAAAGAAGAAGTGAGGAAGGAAAAAAAGACACAAAATGAAAAGTTACAGAGAAACAGGAGACTATGGAATGGCAATAAAAAAGCAAACAGTTAATTAGAAAGAAAGTGAATAACCAGACAGCTACAAAACCTTTACACCGCCACAACTGGGACAAAACCAAAACTTTTAGGACTGTTCACCCATAGAAGAAATGGGAATTTATGGCCCACCTCCCCATTAAAAAAAAACGCAAAATCCTGACCACAGAGTGTATAAATGAATGAACTTGTGCTCTAAATATGTTGTTGACTCAAGAATATTTTACAAACTTTTGCACAGCATGCACCAAATTTAATACATTATTTTTGGAAATCTTTCCTCCCACTCAACAGCTGAAAAACAATGACTCCCACCCACTAAACAGCAAAAGAGCAAAGCATTTCTTACTCTCTCTCTTTTTTTTTTTTTTTTTAACCTAAACTAAAGGCATATTGAAAAGGTTTACAACTGGTTTTCTGCTTTCCTTATCATCTTCCTCTCCTCCTATCTTTTCTCCTTCTGTTCCACTGTACATACCTCCTTATAGGTGACTCATTACTTCTCTTTCAGGGACAAAACCGTGTTACTACTTCTCTTAACTTCCTAGTCCAGCTTTCACACATAAATAGCATGAAGATAAACTCCAGAGAAACACTCTCATTCGAAAAATTTCATTTTCATTAGTACAGTTTTTCTCTGAATGTGACTTATTTCTTAATTTCTTAGCAGTCCCTAATAGACACAGCTACGTTAATTTTAGCTTTCTGACAAGTGCTTCTGCAAGCATTTAGGTTTAGGTTCTTTTTCATACGGAAGAGTTTGAACAGCTGTATAAGTATTAGAAGTCAAGAAGATTTCTAGCTTAGTCTGCATAAACCACAGTTTAGGAAGAGTTCTTACAAGGCAATGCTATCTATTTTTTTTCAAGAAACCAAGACCGTAGCGCTATAGAACAAGCCTTGATGGATTTGGCTGGCATGAAAGAATACTTTATGAACAAGTAAGATAAATAAAACCAGGACCAACTTAGAGATTTAACAGGCATATTAAAACCTCTGCTTTGCGTGAAGACTGAGAAGGAGAAAGTAAGCTTTCTGAGAACAGCAGTGTGTGGGAACAGCTGAAGAGAACTATGGCCAAGTAGAAAGTTCAGAAATTACTCAGAAAATGAGAAATTTTACTTTCTGAAGTATCTGAAATCTTGAATCATTTTTCTGGTATTAAGATCATACTTGCAGTTTTACCTGAAAAATAATATCAGGTATTGTTATTTTGCCACACTATGCACTTTAGATCTCTAGCTCTGAGGATGTTTTCCATTCCCTCTTCTAGTGGTTAAAGAACATGAGCATTCTCAGATTTTTTAATTTTTTATTTACTTGACTGCAATAAATCACACAACAACAAAAGTAGTCTCCTCTTTGACACAGATGAAAGAACTATCTGAATTACTAGAAGCAAAATTAATATTCTATTCTATCTCAGTACTAGCAGAAAAGAAAATGAACTAAAAAAAGAGAAGAGAAACACTCGTGCTACTTTTTTAATAAGAACAAAGATCATTTGGTTAGAAGGAATGGGTAGAACTGAATAGCGAAAGTATTCCATCAAGTTGTTAGGGAACGATTTCCAGTTTATGCTATCACTAATGTATTTAAAGTTTGGCCTGTAACTGATAAACAGCCAGAAACTACCACTCTAATATGGAAAACTCAATAATTGCTTCGCCGATCTTCAGAATTCCATCTTTTCAAAGAAAAGGTTCCAAACTCTTTGAAGATTGGGTGCTAGTGATTTTTATCTGTAAATGAGAAAAAGGTCCATCTTTGTTTCTCTTCATTTTTTATCACTGTATTGTAGACTACAGAAAACACTATCTGTTTTTATTGTAGGCCATTTATAAATGTTTATTCAGTGTTAAACACTGCAAGACCCAATCTCAACTGGAATTTCTGAATGCTAATGTGATTTTAAAAATTCACACACATGAAAAATGTGAACAAGAAAATTCTCTTCCTGCCATTCCATTCTCATGAATGATTAATATTAACTTGCTTTTCCTAGACAGTAATCTCTTCATAAGGCACTAAGGATACATTTATTTTATTAGAAGTTTGCTGGTTTGACCCCTTAATTGCTTTGTCCTAATATGATGATGAGGTGAACACCACATTTGAGATGAGTATCTGTAAAGGCCTGTAAAGTCCTGCAGAAAAATAAGACTTGGAGACACTACTTAGCTTTCAAGTCTATATTTAATGCATCTTCTCTATCAATCTGTTGTCCAAATGATCTGCTGAGTACATAACGTATGGTATGCGATGAAAGTTGCATTGCTCGGAAAAAAAAGTAAGATTGCTAGAGAAGCCATTATGTTCCTATTTGGTTGGCTTATACCACAGGTGTAGTTTGTTTAAATAAAATAACAAAACTAGAAGGATGCTGCATGCAACCACAAAAAGAGAAAAAATCTAGCTGACAAGTTGAACGCTGCTCTGTCACTTTCAAGAAAACAAGAATACATTCTACCAAAAAATACAGATTAGTAAAGCCATTCGGTACAGTAGTTTCATCACAGCACAAGCTATTTCTATGAGGTTAGTCATCAAATTCAGAGAGTCTTTTTTTTCCAAAGGATTTATCATTGAGATTTTCTTGCACATGATGCAGGAAGAAAAAATGAAGAAGTGCAGCAGATGCTGCTGAAAACAAAAGATGTAGCTGGACCTCTTTGATTATTCTTTCTCTGAATACATTGAAAACAAAATCAGATCTCTAACGATGGACTTTCTGTAACCACAACTTAGAAAATAATTTTCAAAATAATTCAGAGGAGTTTGTAATTCAACTATCTTTAAGTCAATGAACAGTCACCACTGCCATAATAAAGAATCTGAAATATCCTCAACTCAGTTCCCCTCTTCTCTTTGACACTAAATGCAGAGTAGTTAAACAGCAATAGAAGGAAAAATGAGAAAGCCTATACAAGCACAAGGCAAACAGGAATAATTAAATTATTCTATTTTACTTTTCTAAATGATTCTTTATCACAAACACTAAACAAACAAACAAAAAATACAGATATTTCTGCTTAGAAACTCCTTTGACCAGAGTGAAGTAGCAGATAACAGAATCTATTTCGGGTCGTTCCCAAGATAGGTAATTTTGGATTGTGATACAAATGTTGTGGAATTGTCAGAGACTACCATTCTTGTCTGGGACACTGAAGTCCAGAAAAACAGCCAAACACCCAGAACCCAACAGAAAGATGGAAAACACAGAATCACAATTGGTTTGGAGAAAAGCAAATCTATTCATTTAGCTTTCCATTAGACAAAGTTTACCTGTGTCTATACCACTACAAAGAATTTCAGTGCTATTTATCAGAAGAATCTGAGTAACTAGTATCAGAAGTTCTTAAAAGTCATTTTTTGATGTTTGATTTTTTTGGGATAACCATACCTGAGATATTTACTAAACAAAAACAAACTGTTGTCTGAACACATTACAGTGTTGGCAATTTTTCCTACACCTCCATCCCCTTACAGCTCAAACCTTCATGTTCTATCTGTTACCAGCTCTGCTTTTCAGCAGGTAAAGAAAGCAGACAGTAAGACACTTTCTTGCTTACATTCTACTAAAACTAAGTTCTGAAGCAGAAAAACACCAAACAAACTTTCCCAAAATAGACATTCCAAGGTTTCTAAGATGAGAAAAATGGAATATGTTATCTCTAACTTTAGGAAGCACTTCTGTAACTCTGGTAACTTTATATCATCCTTACCTCTCCAGTTCTGCAATTTTCTTATCCTTATCATTCTTCTCATTTTCCATCTCCTTCAAGATTTCCAGAAGACGATCCACTTCAGCTTGAGCCTTACTTGACTCTTCCCGATACCTCGTTACCTCCCGCTCCAGCTGCTGCATGCGATCACTCAGCTCTGGGCTGGCCCTCGCCTCAAGAGTTGCCTCATGGGCCTGCAAGAAAAAGGGTCAGGAAAGACACTTCACTCACACATACATACTTTACAGATACTATGACTGCAAAACTACATTTACAACAGAATAGCAAGATTAAATATTAAATAGAAATGAACATACTGTGCTTATGATACTTTTAATTATGGGAAAATACTTTTTAGGAAGAGAGAAATTCATAAATGATACAAAAGCCCATTCAGTCTAAAAGAAATTAAGTCATTTTTTAAAAAAACTGAAGCAGAACTGACAAGAGAAGTAAAAATATGAAAAAAGTTACCTCTCTTTGAAAGGAAGGAAAAAGAAAAGTGAGAGCGTGCATGAAAATTCCTAAAAATCACTTCTAAAGCAGTGGTTTAACTCTAGGATTAGTTACCTGACATTTGTAACCAGGACAATCCAGAAAACCAAATCATATGTTAATAGCCTTCAATAATTAGATCAGTATATGCAGTGTCAGATGGATTCGAACAGACAGGGCTTTTCACTGATGTCCTTGCTACTTATTGCAGGTACATAGACTGGGACTAATATGAACGTGGCTACAGACTGAAATTATCTTTGACTAGTTAATTAGGAAATATCTTTTAAAATCAGGCTACAGGGAGAAGAAGCATCAAAAAACTGAGGATTAAATAACTCCAGCAAATACGTTTCCATTTCATTTATTCTTTTCAAATGGCCCTATTTGTTGTAAAATATTCCGATTTATTAGTAAAATGAATTCAATGGTTCCCACACATAGCAAAGGCAAAGAGAAGGCAATATTTATGCTGCAGTTTAAACCAGCAGAATGGGGACTATATTTTTAGGGTCTAAATGGTAGTTGTCAGCTTGCATCAGGAGAAATGGGCAGACCTTCCCTTCATAAGACACTTCCCCCTTTTCCCTCTGCCCATAGAAGTCGAGTTGCTATTTGCTATCAATTAATGCTATTTCAGAACCACTCAAATTTGGCTCAGTGAATAGCAGGTCTGGTGGAACTATTCTGCCAATCAAGTTTCCGCCTGTGGACTCAAGGTCTTTCTTTTCTCTGGAACAAACCTACAAGAGAACATAACACTCTTTTCCTTCTTTCACCCTTTGTGCATCTGTGCTTTTTTGAGCTGCCAACATGCTGTTCCTAAGCACAGTAAGACTAAGTCTGATAGTATAGAACTCTGTTACTTTTAAAGGTAATTGGACAGAATTGCTGCAGCATAAACCTCTGGGTTAGAAACTGGTGCTTCTGAAGAATCATCCAAAGGCAAAGACACTTGGAGAAAACAATTCAGATACTTGGCAAAATAAGATTGGAGGAAAATACCCCAAAGTATTTACCTTGGAATCTCCTGTTTCAATTAACTCTGTTAAAGCCAAGACCCTGTTCTAGTGAACTTCTACAGAATCTCTAAGCAGAATGTTCTAGGACTGAAGGATGCCTAGATGCCTTTCTTTACTGGGACTATGACAGTGACATGGATCTGGGTTGACCAAATACTGGAACACGTCATGTTCCAGAGCCTCAGCCCTGCAGCAGCCTGCTTGAGGGTCTATGCTATACAGTTCTAGCAGTTTTATTTGAAGCAGGATTTCCAAAGACCTAGATAAACTGGATAGTATTTTATCCTGAAACAAAATGCCTGACATGCTCCAGGTCTCCTATGCAGGTCTCTCTGCAGGAGAGTCCAACCACAGGTCCCAGAAGAGCAAAGCCGTTACTGGAGGCTATATGTTTAAGCTCCCCACTTCTGAGAGACTTTTATGTCAAAACTCTCCCAGAACCTCTGCTGCCAAGCTGTAAGTCTAAAAATCCTGCTTCTGAGCTGCTGACCCAGCTCCAGCTCCAAGCACATCCCTGGTGAGCTGAAGAACTTCAAGAAACCTCTTGCTGTTAGGGCCACCTATGGTTCCACATGCCAAATAAACACTTTGAACTAGAGAGCCTATTCCAAGGGTTTAAAAGGAAAGTGGAAGTCTAAATAGCATGTTGCCAACACAATGTAGACGCCGAGAGGAACTTCTAGCAATGAGACAGACAAGTGCATCAGTTTCACTGAGCAGACACAGGCATCAAGGAATATATTTTGCTTTTGAAAGAGCAACATTGGGTGCTCCTGAATCGCCTTATCAGAATTTCCAGCCTGTAGGAAATTTGAAATATTTGATCTTATTTCCTTTTCAACTATATCTAAATTTCAAACAAGACCTCCATCCTTCCCTCCCACTTGCTGTTTTGCAGGAACTGGAAATACTATTTTTCAGGGGCAACTGTAAATCAATTGGAGGTATCTATTTTCTCCTAAGAGACACTATGTATAGAGTCTGTTTTTTTCACCAGACACACAGTCTGAATTCTTTTGTACTAGATTTGGGTATGTGTCCAACATCTGAAATTGTTTGTTTTAACAAGTACTCCTCCGGGCACTTCAATGTCATCCAATATATATAATCAGATAGTCAAGAAACTTTTTCTATAATACAAAAGCAAAGCTAGGCTGTTAGCCTGGATTACTGAGTTCTCTAATTCCAAGTAAGTTACAAGACCTAATGTAATTCTACAGCCAGGACACTTCTGATTTATACTACTCTGTGCTAATAAAAGCATCCCCACAACAACCCAAGAGACACTACTGAGAAGAAGAAATAAATTTTATTTTTTAAGAGAATTAGCCAACAACTCAGTGTGCCTGGTTCTTATAGAATGAAAGAGCTATTTACACAACATAAATTATTAGTTAAGACATGTAACACATGTTATTTGTATATAATGCACATAATTATGGGTACTTTCACCTAACACAAAGAGAACGTTATACGATATGGTGTAAACTGGAGACCACTTCCTGAGTTACTGACTGAGTGACTTTGGTCCATTTTGCGGGTTATGTACAAAATACGTGTTACATGATCATATCTAAAATCCTACCGGATTCATTTATTGTATGGGAGAGAAAACCAATGCATTTAGAGGTTTCCCACAAACTCACATCAAGATCTGTAACAGATGATATTGGCAACCTTCCCAATGTAACATTGTGCAAAATAATTCAGCAGTATACTAAGAAAAAAAAGAGAGAGAGAAAATTGGGAAGGAAAAAAAAAAAGGTTGAATACAAATAATGAATTCTTATATTCATAGTTAGAAAAAAAAAAAAAAATCCTCCCCATAAAACTTTCCCTGCCCACCACAGGTACAAAGATTCCAAAAGAAGCCATTTTGAAGTCAGAATGGACATATAAAATGACAAATGAACTCAGACATTCTGCTGTATTAAAAGACCACAGCAAGTACATTTCAGTTGGTTCTGCTTTCAGGTCTGACTGAGACTTACTCCTAAATCTGCAACTCTTAATATAATTACAAGCAAGTATGAAAATGTATACATGTATGATAAAAAAATTAAATAAATTGCAAAAGCAACTTGCTTGAGGTGAAGGGAACACTGCACTTCCACCTCTGACAAGTGATGTATGTAGCAGCAGGGATGTGTCTATACAGGCCAGTAGCTTACTGATTACAGGTAATTTTACATGCTCTGTTAAGCCTCTTAACTGTTTCTAGTACTAATGATCTTGTCATTAGCTCCTCACCTCTACTTCTGTATGGAGTCAAATAGATGAATTCAAGCTACTTTCAAGAGTGTTTTCAACTTTCCCATTTTATTCGGCATTGATCTGCATGAGAAACTCACACTCACACTTCAGCCAGAAAGTAGCACTTTCTTAAACTATGTTTTGATTAACTCATCTGAGCAGTTTTCATCTCTTCAAATTCAGTGTAGTTTGGGACTGAGTATAGTTAAGTTTAACACTGGATTTGCTCTCAAAGTTCTTAAGAGTGACTATAAACTAAGAGTAGGTTTAACAGCTTTCTGCTTTTCTGCTCCTGGCCATCATTTCCCATCTGGAATGTGGTAAGTGATGGGGTGAGCACTTCAGGTACCTACAGAATAAAAGAAAGAGCGATTGTTCCACAAATAAATGTACTATAGCTTCTATTGCTTCCACAGAAAATCAGCTGACAAAGCCAACTTCTACAACTCTAGCAAAGATGAACAACGTTGCACAGAAATAAGCACTATTTACAGATGGAGAGGAAGGCCAAACACATCAAAAAGAATTTTGTAAGCCAGTATTTCTCATGCCAAAAATCTCTTAACAAAGAGGCAAGGTGATCTTATGCAGCTTAAAGTATGTCGGAGGCAGAGAAGAAAACAACAGCTCAGATCTAATTTAAAAGTTCTAAACTGTAAATAAAAATTCCAAAGATTATGACTAAGATTCTAAATCAATATTCCTAAAAGGTTAACTAAATCAAACAGCAAATAATTCACAGCAAACACTTTCTACTTTTACCTATGAATAGAGACAGTAAATTCAGTTTAACGTTTCACATATAAATGTTGCCAAGAACCTTTGGTCACAAAGTAGAAGTTCCCAAGAATATGAGATTGCTTTTTAATCCACTCTCCTTCCTCCGAGTGTACCCCACATCTCCTAAAAACAGTAAATGCACACACAGATTCAAAAATATATCATTACGATTTACTGCAAAAGACAAACACATATAACTGCTTTATTTTTCCTGGGAGGAAGGCAGCATTTCCAATGATAAAACATTTGTACTGCCTTCTATTGTGCTTATACTAGCTTCAACAAAATTATCTATTTCGAAAACAAGCAGATTTAGTCCTCCTTCAGCTCCAGCGCTCCAAACAACATGTAACCAATGCTCTAAACTGTCACGTATGATGATAGTTTTTGAAGAGTTGTGCTAGAAGTTAAAGGCTCAGTGAGCTCTCTGATATACTTTGTACCAGAAAAACTTGAGTCTGTCACAGGGAGCTGTTTGTTAGCTTATTATTAACAAAATCTTTGAAAATCCCTTCCAGGAAATGTATGATCTTTGTTAATGGGACTGTAAATTTCTGACACTGAAAAAGCAAGTATTTGGTTGGAATCATTTAATAAAGAAGACTGAAAGACTAAATGAGAGGAGGATCTCTCAGGAGAACCAATTACTCAAAATAATTAATGACTATGCGAACTCCTCTCTTTCTGAAGAGATATTAATTGCTTTTGTATCTCTCTGAAAAGATCAGAAAGATACGAGTTCCCATAGTTGTTACTAAACATTAACAATTTGCTCTTTGGAAATTCCACCACCACAAAAAGCAAAGGCAGAAAGGAAATGCACAGATTATGGTTGTGTTTGCAAGCACGCTTTAGCACCCTTACGCATGCCTCTTCAAGCTGGAATTTCCACCCCCAGCTTCCAATTACGTGAGATGATGTTAACATTAAGATGAACCACAAATATGGCTTGAACTTTAAAGCAAACACCTGACAGATTTTATTAAAGATTTCACAGAGAATATGCTCTTCTGAACAGATTCTCCTTCATATTTGCACCATGTGCAATCCTTGGGAAGCATAACTCCTTTCCCCAATCTTTTCTTAACATTCTTTAGCCAGGTTCAAATTCCACTCCTCTTACAGGCAGATTCCACTATCAACCAGATGTCCTCATCCTCCTCCTCCCACTTTTTTCAGGTTTGGGGACTTTTTTATTTGCACAGTTGGTTCAATCCACCAACACTTGTTCCCCCATGTCTTAGAACTAACAAAGCATTTGGTGAAGAGTCTCCATAGGCTGCTGCCTATTCAAAAGACCAGACCTTGAAGGTACTGTTACAACACAGGGAAAACAGTAAGTTCTCCCTCCCTCTCCAGGCTGGGCTATGACCAGTGCATGGGGAATATTTGGGAAGATATATTGCTAAATTCATATTGCTACTGAGCACGTGCAAATTGGCAAGGAAATTAACTGTTAGCCGTAGTGGGGGAAATCACATTCTTCCATTAAAAAAAAAATCTAGTCTAATAAATAAAGATTAAAAAAAATCAACATATTTATATATTTTGTTCTTGAAAACACTGAACTGTTATGGCTGAGAGTTTCTTTAATGATACAAAAATGAACAGTGAATCAAACAACATAAGAAATGTCAACTAAAAGATTTTACAAAACTAGAAAGCTTTTAAAAACCATCATAAAATTAATAACAGAATATATTGAAAATGGTGCATGACGTGAACTAAGTAATAGGTAGCACCAATGTATAGAAGATGGTGGCACAGTACTTGAAAGAGGAGAAATGTATCAATTTACCACAAAAGTCCTGCCATCTGCTTTACATACCTGAACATACGATCCTTTGGGGAAAAAATATTCTCTGCTATAAAATATTAAATAATGTGATCACTCAACCGCCTTATACACTACTCTTATATCTTTAAAGAAAAAGTTATTACTCTTTTTCTAAACTTTGTGCACCAAATACCTTAGAATGCATATCTATGCCTTTTTTATATGCAAAAAAAACCCAAACCATCAAGAGCAGTATAGTAGTTTTTATGCCCTAATTGACTCTTTGTTATTATTTCTGAGACTAATAACAAAATACTTTACCCTGTCACACACACACAATGCTTTTTCTAAATCTAGCCAGGTAAAGGCATTGTAGAAACCACTCTCATAAAACAATTTTTAACAAGGAATGTCACAAAAAATGAAAAATGAAAAGCGCCAGGAATTTTCCAATGTTCAGACAATTATAGTCAGGACAGACAGTTACATTTACCCTGAACATTGTCAAAAGTAACACAGATATCAACTTTCTGAAAATTTTGTAACACGATTTTTTATGCACGCAGTCACAAAGGAAGGCTCTGATGAAAACCACCTTGGATTACATAATTTACAGTGCCAAGATATTAATATACAAACACTCCTTGAAAGGAGTGCTCTTTGATGTCAAACAGCAGGTTGGTGAAATGTTCCAAAATTAAACTGACATAGTACCTGTCAGCTTATTAGCGGTTAGAAAAGTTTTTGAGCGATCCTATATTTGCTCTAACTTTATTATTATTTCTAATGTGCTGCTGTACATGGTGTTACAAAATACTTTCACGCAAAAAGCTTGATTTGCATGGAAATTCTACAACATTCTTGGTCTAAAAATGCACTGACAATGGAAATGAAAGAAAAACTATAGGACACCTCAAGCAGCCAAAGGAAACAAGAACACTGGCACAACATTAAGCCGTCCAAACAAAAGTGAAGTTACTAATACAGACAAAAAGTAAAAGCATCTAAGAAGGCTTTTTTGAACGTAAATAGCACTAGTCAGATGCATCACTGCACTTTGTATCCACATTCACTACACTAAAGTAATTCACCATACTCTGTGTTAGCTCAAACATAAAGCACAGGTGAATATACATGCAACACACAAGAAAACTATAGAGGGTTGGCAATGGCCTCTAATTTTGCCAGGGGACTTACTGGCTTGGATGGATGACTCAATAAAACTTCAGGGTGCTAAAGGGGGAAAGAGGATAGGAAAAGATGGAGAGAATTGGGGATAGGAGACAGGAGTGTGAGAGAAAAAAGAAAAGATGCAAGAAGAAAAGAATTTTTAAAATAGCTACATCTTGTATTTAATAAGAAGATGATTTGCTTGTTAGCATGTATTACTAAGCAGCTTTTGAAACAAGAGAAATGTTGAAAGTTACCCTTGTACCAGCTCTAAACTTGACCTTGATTTCTTATTGTAACAGTTTTGTTGAGTCCTCAAATACTTACTGTAGTCCTCTGTTTGGGTTTAGGTGACAGTTTTACAAGTATCAGGACTTTCATTTCTACGGTTTCACTTGTATCAATCTCAAGACCACTAACTAGTTTGGGAAAATATTTCAGCAACTGACCCTATTTGAACACTGAGACCAGTTGCTGGGTTTCTACTCTTGTTTTTAATAGAGAACCTGATTTCCCTGGTAGCCTTTTTCATCCTAGGTTGCTACACTGAAAACACATTTATCACCCTTTAAGAAAAATATAAAAATTCATAACCATCTGTGAACATGTGAAAAAAGTTTTATCATTTCTAGCCCATCACTAATGTATCAATCATACTTTCAGTTGTAACAGGGAATCTTTATTCACGAAAATAGAACACAAGAGCCCGTATAAGACTAATCAAGCCAAATATTCGGAAACATGCAAATTGGGTCAACACTTCATTCAGACATTTTTTCCTGTCTTCTAACAG
Source organism: Gallus gallus (assembly GCF_016699485.2). NCBI lineage: Eukaryota > Metazoa > Chordata > Aves > Galliformes > Phasianidae > Gallus > Gallus gallus. Next base: position 60,725,216 of record NC_052532.1, on the reverse strand, counting down.
ACATTATCCTCCTTAATTTGAAAGTAGAAGACCACAGCAGAAAAAACAACAACAGCAAAAATTTAGCTTGTAAATGAGCCCAACGAATCCAGAGGTATTTTCCTGGCAAGAAATCGCTGTTAACATTTCTTTTATGTAAAGTCTCCAGAACAGCACAAAAGGGAAGTTGGTTAACATATGGTTTGGGATTCTTTCTTTGCTCTAACCTTGATCTCCTTCAAACGAATAAAATATCTAGAGGGAGAAAAACTATTCACTGAAAATGAAAACGGACAAAGACCTGCTCATCTTTGCTGAAACAGATTCTAATGTTAGTAGGTCTCTTCCAGAGTAGTAATACAAAATGAAACAAAGCACATTGCCTGAGAAAGATCAGACACACAAGGCTAGGAAGGGGTTGTCTTTAAAGTAACTAGAAGAAAACTTTTTCACTTGAAAAATATTACCACCATACTTCACATAACAAACATCTTATAGAGCAATGCTTGGAGAGAACACCTGTGTGTGCTTTTCCTCTAACGACTCCCTCCCAGCAAAGAAGGAGACTTTCACACCAGACCATGTATACTCAACAGTGAGTTATGGCTTTCTTTCAGCATTCAGTATCCCCTTGTGGTAGGTTGACAGTTGCGCACAGAAGCAGGGACAGTAGAACAATTAGAACATTTAGCACACAGATTTCCATAAACACAGTATTATTAAAAAACTAAGCAACAATTCCCCCGTGCAACCCAGCAATGCAAAAAACACTGAAGTTCTATTAGCTACAAAAAAGTCATTAGCAAGAAAAAGAATAGTAACAATGAGAACTGGATGGACAGAATCAGAAAACAGAGACTGCTGACATGGAAAGAAAAACAACACGAGCAACTTTTCAGCGCCCCTACACACTACTCGGTTAATGATGTTTCACTTCAGTGTAATGCTAAATGCCTTTTACAGAAGAAGTGGAAGCCTGCACTGATCACGATTCCTTCAAGACTCACTCTTCACAGATTAGTAAGAGTTTCTTTTCCAAGGATCCTTACTATCTAATTATCTAATGGTTTAACAGGGCTCCAGGGCTGTCTCTTCTGAACTTCTAAGGCTCAGATTTAACTGAATATAAACAAATTGTCCAACAGGAAAAAGAAGCAAAAGGAACAAGATTGATATGTGATGTTAGACACATTTCTACTCAAACCACAAGGGAAAGAACCTAGAAGGAAAAGCTTCTTGCTATTTGCTGTTAAGAGCTACAAAAGGGAATACTCCTTCACGTGTCATGTACAAAAAACCCCACTAAGATAATATAATTAAACTTAACGTAATGAAATTCTTCAGGTCATTTTTAACTCATTTTTAAACCAAATGCTATTATGTAACCATTAGTTTTAAGGGTAATTATGACAGTTATTTGCAATGGTTAACAATGCAGATGTGTAAAACTGTGTTTTTAAAAGCTCTAAATTGGAGCTGGATTATCCATCATATAATTGTTTCAAGGATGACAAGTAACTAATCTATCTTGAAAATGCCAAACTGCCTGAACAATTAGCTGCAACGCATTGAAAGGGAGAAATGCTGTAAAAAATATTTTTCTACTTCTCTGCAAATGACCAAAAAAAAAAAAAAAAAGGCAAATTAAAAACAGATGGGAAAAGGTTATTGAAGAAATACCTAAGCTTACTCATAACTATAAAATATATTCAAGAGGTTGTTAACTATATTTTCTTCTGTAAGAGAAGTTGTGGCTTGGTTCTAGAAAGCAGGGAGGGTCAGTAGTAGAAGTGGGATGTTTCATACAACATGAGGAAAGCAAGTGATAGTTAATTACATGAAAGTACACAAGGCCCTATGGCTGTAATTCATTTCTAAAAAGCCAGTCTGTACTGACTTACTATCACCAAGAAATCTTTCATGTGAATTTGTATTTTCCCTTGAATGAGAAAGATGCAGTAGCCCAACATGACAGAATATTTTTCATGAGGGACAAGGTATTGATGATTTTGTCTATATAAGACTTCAGAGAGTACTTTAGGCTCTGTGCATAGGAAATAATTGTCTAATGTCCCAGCAAGCAACAATGCCTGAAGAAGAGATGTCCAGAGTATTAATGGTTGAGCCTTGGAATGAACATAGGTAATGGCAGGTTATGAATTTTCTTAGCTTGTAGAGCTGAAACCATTCTGAATGAATGAGATTAGGAATCTTTTTTAGGATGTAAAGATGAGAACCTATTTGTGTTTACAATAGACTGAATATATACTCGGTATTTTTCTCAGAACCAAATAAAGAATGCTATTGTTTGTACCATAGCTGCCCTGCCTAGTTAAGTGTGCTCTTTACATTTGAGTCATTTTCATATTTTAAGCCTCTGGAAAAGGATCACAGGAGAATATTTCATCCTTCTAATTATTTCCTGAAACAAAAGGAATTGATTATAAAAAGATATGTTTTCATGAACTGGCACAGTGTCCTTAAGTCAAGTTCCTGGATACCAGTTATTAAACACAATCTCCTCTGAAATGAAATGAGCAGAGGTAGACCTAAAGAAATTATAATGAAGAGCTGTCATTGCAGCGTAAATTAAGTGCATATTCATCTTCTATCTAGCAGTGCTTCAGGAGATTTTGGTCACGCTCCACCCCAGCTTACGCTACAGAGATGCTTAGCATATATAGTAAAAAAGTGATCTCTGGGGAAGCACTGAAAAGCAGTATGTTCACAAATGTGCAGTATAAAATCACATTCCCTAAATAATTGAATTTCCACAACTGTTTTCCTTAACTTCGTTTGTTACGTACACTCACAGTTAATACTACATATATATACTTATAAGTAATTATAACTACAGATTCGTATCTATAAATTATTACTATTATCTAGCTTCTACAACAACCTATGGTAAATCTTTGCTACAATATATTGCTCAACTTATTATTATTAACAAACTGACAAAGGGTGAAACGGCAATTCAAAGGAAAGTGTCCTTCAGGACTTATTAAATACTAATTCATTCACATTGAAAACAACCTGAGAGATTGATCAAATGTGCACAACTATTCATTCTTGATGTTTCACTTTGCTGAACAACAGAACTGTTCATTTTGTGCAGCAGAATTAAAAAGGGAAACTATGGTTCTAGATAATGTGTATCAGTCGAATTCTCAAGTACATTAAAATCTACTCAACAGAATTGCTAAGCAGCACTTAATTGTTGCCTCTAAACTTAAGTTCGTATTCATCTGAGGAATGAGGACAGAGCTCCAGACCAGACAGAGCACGGACACACCTCATTTTCCTGACTAGACGTAAAGAAATATATGATTTGGTAATCCAAGACTTAAAATTTCATTAAAATGCTGTATTTTGCCTTATTCTAATTTTATAAGTACAAGTATTATCAGTATTTCAATTAATACATTCTGTGCTCTTTCAAGTTAAAATCGAATCAATACTCCTCTAAAGGTGCAATATATGGGCTACTCGTATCTGAACTACAGAAAGCTTGCAAGATTATGTTCAAGTAAATTAGCTTGCCTGTAAGAGTGTACCACTCTGCTAAACTGCACACTCCTACAAACTTACCATCTGTGACTCACAGTGAGATTAAAACAAGGGATCAGACACTTCACTGATGACATACTCATTTGTTATTACACATTCCCACCTGCCAGTCACGCATCTGCATTTATCACATTAACACCTACATACATTGATAATTTACGTGCAAAATGTTTGGCGGTTAAAATTCTAGTTGTTACACCAGTTTAATAGGACAATTACTAGTGGAGACTGTATTGAAGCAGACTAACTTTCTAATTTCTTGCACCTGCTAAAATATACATAGTCAACAGCACTGCCATTGCATGCAAACGAAGTTCAAAATTAGAACCAGTGTCTGAATGTTACTTTCTGATAGGCTTGGCTTATAATATTGTTTGCATGGACACAATTTCAGAGTACTTACTGAAAAGCAATCCACAAACCCAACTTTTTCAGTGTAAATGTATCCAATTCATGTAACACTGGATGTTTACCTTGCATAAATAAATATGAAGTAAGATTACCTTCTTCAATTGAGTTTCCATTTTCAAACATTCTTCCTTTTTCTGTTCCAATGCGATTTCCAGTGTCTTGAGCCTTGAATCTTTCTTCAGTCCCGATGAAGCTAAGGATGAAGCATGCTCCTTCAGATCCAGTAAGGATGACTAAAACAAAAGATGTAAAATAACTAACAAATAAATACTCCATATGTGCAATAGCTAGGTTTTGGTGCGGTTTTTTTGGTCATCATTTTCTTCTTATCCCTTCACATTACACTGAGGATCCAACTTAGAACAACATTTTTTTGTTGGAATGTTTGTTGGATGTTCAGAGAGCTGGCTTAAGACAGCTTGATTTAATTCAGGTTCTCATAGTCAAAATGAAACCTTGTCTAAATCCATTTCAAAATTATTTTTAAATACAGAACATTCTGTAAACTTTAACAAGTTCTTCAGTGATAGCCATATTTAAGAAAAAAACTGTTTTTAAATAAAACCATTTTTAAAAATCATACATGTTTAGCAGATTTGGTCACTGTATGTAAAACAGAAACTGCAGAAAGTTTTTCCTTATCTCCAAGAGACGTCTCAACAACTTATTTTCTGAACAGTTTTTGTTGGTTTTTTTTCTTTTTTTTAGCTTTATGTGCACAAAAATCTTAGCACTTCCTAGGTACCTTTTTTTATCCCTTTGATTTGATTGAGTTGTGAAAGAAGACTGAAGTAGACCTGAATGTTAGAATTCCAAGAGAGGAATGCAGAAGTTGCATATTTCTCTGATACAACTAGGTTGACTTCTCCAGCCAGTTGGTTCTTTAAAAACAACCAACTTAATTATCAAAAATGGACTCTTGACAGTAAAAAGAATAAGTTATATCATTTACATAAATGCACTAACACTCTCTACTATCTGTATGCATTCTTTGACCTACGTGCAGCTTCGATCTACCTCTGTTCTTCCCTTCCTATATTTAGACATGAACAAGGTTGTTCTCACCTTCTGTAAGTATTGCTCCAGTAAACTCATCACTGACCAGTGGTATTCACTGGCAATATGATTAACTGCTTCTAATAATGGGACTGCGCTATCCATGAAAAAGATGGTTCTGAAATATTTATGCTTTGAGAAATTCTCAAACAATGTATTTTACTAGATAAACTTGTTGAAGGACCATTACAATAAGGGAAGAGTTCTCTTCATCTAAAATATGACATATACAACAACCAACTGTAATACAACAGATTTATTTTGCTGGTCAACCTCTTTCTCTGTGAGATCTCCTTGTAAAATGCCGACTTTCTCTTTCAGGTCCTTAATGTCTTTTTTGTAGGTGTCAATCTCTTCTTGTTTTTCTCGTTCATCTCTGTCCCGCTGCTCCTTTAGGCGCTCAATGGTCCTTTCCTGACGAAAGAAAGCATTCTGTGAGGAAAATCCCTCATATTCCGTCAACTTCTAAGGTAATTCAACACTTCTTACACACTGATATTTGTTCGATATTGACATTTTTTATACTGTTGTATAAGAGATCCTCAAGAAGGAAAACACTTCACTTGAAAAATCTGTGCATTCATTGCTAAGAAATATCAGGCCTTCTGTACCACTGAAAGTTTACAGTACTGTTACACTGCAACAAAATTTACCTGGTTCTGATAACCAGAATTAACCTAGAGGATACATTATACATTACTTCCTTACTTATTTAAATCTTATTTTTTTGAAGCACAGAGGCCCTTCAGAGAAGAAGGGGGTAGTGCATATATGAGACCACGATCAATATGTGGCAGGCAATAAAACAACTATTTAGTTTGCCAGATATCAATGGAGCCTTGCTTATTCAGAAAGCTGAAAGGCTGCAAGTGAACTCCTGAACCTTAGCAAAGCTTTACCATAGCTTTACATTGATAGAATCTGACAGACTAATGGCACCATAATCTTGGTTCTCTGAGAATCAAGATAAAAAATATAAGAATTCTAAAAAGTCGCCACACCAAAACAGAACAGACAAGGCTGCTCCCTCAGTCAGCTATCTCCTGAGAACTGGGCAAGCAGAAAATAAAATACACTAAGAATGATAAAGGTGCAAATAAAGTGAGACTGAAATGCAGACATCCACAACAGTACCAAATAGATGACAACACGAGCAGCATCCCTGCAGATTGAGATAAGACAAAGAACACAGTTTAGTTTCACACAAGATGATGGTAAGTAGCTAATGGCTATGAAGAACTGGCTCGTGGCTCAGCTCCACCCTCCAGCCTTTCTGGAGCATTTCGCCCACACTGTGCAATACCATACAGTATGGCAGTGCAGGCTGCGCTCAGAATATCCTACAGTGCCCTCTTGTGAGAGTTGTCTCTTAGCAGCAGCATTGCACTGATGCCTCTCACAGACAAAGGACATGATGCTGCATTAAGGATTTCTTTTATGCAGAGTCCAATCAGCACATAGGAAAGCCGACTGCAGAGAGGTTGTGAGCAAAAGGACCTTCAGCACTAAGAGACTGCAGCTTGCCATACTCACTTTTTCTGCAAGTGCTTCTTCCAGCGTGGTCAAGGCAGTATCAGTATTGGTGGTGTCAGCCTGCAAGGATTTCACTCGATCCTTTAAACTGCTCATTTGCTTTTCCTTGTCTCTTAGCTGCTCTTGAAGATTTTCAATCTTAAAGAAGAAAAGTACATTTTAAGAAAACAGCAATCAGTTTCATCCAAATCCTCTTAAAAGTGCATAAAACTCTTTAAAATGTTCTCAAACAAAGAAAACAGGTGAGGGTGTCATTCCTGTAATCATACATGGAAACATCAAGCAGTGCAATCAAAATCATCAAGTACAATAAGGAACCAGCAACATTTTCAGCAACTGGAAAAGAACTCCAAGTAAGAATAAATATTCACCAAGAAAATCCATCAATCAATCAAATAATATTCCTGATTTCTGAAGATGCTGGCACTGTGTGACTGAAGGAAACAATTATGTTTGATGTTTAGGAAAAATGCTGATGTAATAACAATATAAAAGAGTAGAAGCTCAAAACAAACAAAAAATCCATTACTACAGATATAAACAAGAAAAGACTCTTGAGAAGTTGTGAAGTAGTATTCTGCTAAGTATTTCCCTTGCTACCAACACATTCTCCGCTGCCGTTTTTCAGAGAATCACAGAATCCTCGGAGCTGGAAGGGACCCTTAAAGGCCATCTGGTCCAACCCCCCTGCAGTGAACAGGGACACCCACAGGTAGATCAGGTTGCTCAGAGCTCTGTCCAGCCTGACCTTGAGAGTCTCCAGGGACAGGGCATCCACCACCTCTCTGGGCAACCTTTTCCAGTGCCTCACCACCCTGATTGCAAAATACTTCTTTATATCCGGTCTAAATTTCCTCTCTTTAAGTATGAAACCATTTATCCTTGTTCTATAACCACAGATCTTGCTAATGAGTCTGTCCCCTTCTTTCCTGTAGCTTCCCTTTAGATACTAAAAGGTGGCTATCAGGTCACCTCGGAGCCTTCTCATCTTACATAGTGTTTTGCTCTATGGTGTACTAACAAAAGGCATCATTGTCAGGACAGAAAATATATAGGGTTTGTTTTCTGCAGTTGCACAATTCAATCTACTTATGAGTTCTGAATATATCTTTTGACAGATCAAGGAGATCAAGCGTTGAACTCATATTATGCATACACATACCTCTCAAGGAACAGACACGTTACTACATGATGGTCACCTGTAGAAAACAAATTTATCAGCACGAGAATAAACTGGGCACAGACTTTTCTTTCTGTTGTTGCTGCTGACAGATTCATCTTGCATCAGCAAATGTACTATTGTACACTGGAGAATGACATGTGGCATCTAAGGTACCTATTTTCCAAACACCTGTAGCAGAATATTCTTTCAAATCAATTTATGCAACAAGACAACCCCAAGGGCTTAGTCCAGTAATTAGGAAACTCTTTGAAAGCATTACCAGCATTTTTGCTTCACCTGTCTAACAGCAGTTAGAAGGTCATCAAGTATGCCCTTCTAAATGGTCTAAGGGTTTCTAAATGGAAACCCTTGCTAATGGTCTTCTGTAACCCAGAGCCACTGAAGGAGTCTCCTGGTAGGAGGTTCTCTATATCAGGTTGCTGTATTTTATTTCTCTTATGCAAGCACATGTAAACTTATGATCCAGCTTTGTACACAATCTATGTTTTATTGATAGCAGTAGAACTGTGTGTAAATATTTATTTATTTCAACTTTTAAGGAATGGACTAAAACTGATTTTAGTTTACCTTCCTCATTATTTTCTCATAGAGGAAAAGCATTAGTGCTCTAAGTTTTTCTCGAGGTTTAAGACTAAGCACAGTACAAACAACACTGTAAAGCAAATTTTGAAGAGCACCAAAAAAAGCAGACTCAGAAATAACTGTGATAACCAAAAAATCCTGCTTCTTTTTAAACTTGTGTATTATTTAACATCCCATTAGCATATGCTTGGAGTACAGGGAGCTTCAGAGAGAGCTCAACCATTCTGAATGAGAAGCTCTCCTGGCGCCCACAGATGCAGACACCAACGAGGTAACATCCCCGAGAGCAGCCTACATGGCTGCATTTGACCATAGGAGCTTTCAGTGTCGTCAGGTGTCTAGACAGCCTGGCTGTTTAGACAGCCAACCATGAAAAGATACTACAAAGAAGTGTGAGCTATTCTTAGACTTGTGTTTACTTCTGGAGGCGAAACGCTCCAGCAAAGGCTCCAAGTGGCTGGAGAGGGGACTAAGTGACTTTCTGTTGTGACCAAACTGCACACAAGAGACAGCTGAATAATTCACAGCCAGCACGTGGAAGATACTTGCCAAAGCAGCACAAGCATTTGCACAAGCACAGCAGGCATTTACATGTTTCAGGAACACTATTTACTGTGATAAGAAAAAAAAAAGACAGCAACGGATTAGTACTATAACTGAACATTTTCCCATTTCAACAGCATTCTCTGGTACACACAAAAAAAAAAATGCTGTGTGTAAAAGGGGTGAATTCGTCTATTCTTTCATGCTTTGGAGTCTGAAGTAATGAATGTTTTCTTTCTTTATCCACCAGGGAATAGAGGATATACAAAACTGTTCCAAGTCACACTAATACACAGGAACTATTAATAAAAATAATTAAAAAAATCCAACAAGCCAAACAAATAAAAAACAAAGTTACCAACAGTTGTGCTTTTTGCAGGACAGGATAACTGATGGTCCCTTAGAAGGATATGCCTTTAAATTATAGAAAACTAGCTCAACTGATGTGCCCAAACTGAAACACCCGTATAGCAACAAGTGGGAAATGTCCTTTCTGAAATGACAGAAAGAGCGATGGAAATGTCTTTATCCATTTCGGCTACTGTAACAAATAAAAGCTAAACTATAAATACCCCAGAATAATATAAGCTAATGAGAAAAGCAAAGAATATTCTCCACATACCCCATTAGTCAATCAACAGAAAGAATTTTACTATTACATCCTTGCAAACACTCTGAGTCCCTTCATCAAAAAGAATACATAATGTACCTCACATTTATTTTATGTTCCTCTATTCCTAAGAAACTGGGGAAAAAAAAGTAATTCTGAACAAATTCTCAAATAACTGATAGAAATAAGTCAGATTATTAAAACAGGCCTATCTTTTTCTGTAGTAAAAGATAAAATAAAATGTGTTGGAGTCTCCAAACTCTCTGGAAAACAGAAAGCGACAAAGAATGAAGCAGAGTTGTTTAGCCTTGGAACAGTTGGAAGATGGCAAATTTCCCCTGTAATGTCCTAGAAACCTAAGGAGCATACATATGTATATACATGAAAAGTTTCTAAATAGGAAAAATAAAAAATATAGATTATAAATATTTTTTAGTCTTCACATACATACTCAGTTTGCTGGGTCAAGACAGGGACCTTCTTCTAGAAGCTTAGAAACACGAAGCTTACTGTGAAGGTATACATTCACAGACAGGAATCTTCTGCTCTGCATACCAGTTTCCTTTTCAATAATCATTTACTGAAATCTTTTTCTCTAACTTTACCTGCTGTCAGGTACTACCTTGTTTCAACCTGGGTGATTTACTCCTAGTTGCATAGAAACAATTATTTCTCTTTCCACTCCAAAGCACAGGAGCAGAGGCAAGAGAAGTTGCCTCTGGCATGCTGTTCCAAAGGCAAGAATGCATTGTACTTCTTGCAAATACTCATTCTACTGAAAAGTCCATGCAAATGCAAAGAAGAAAAAACAGCCCAGGGAATTAAATGAGGTGCATTTTATTTAATACTCATAAAGATCATTAGATTCCCAGATTCCTTTAGTTATAGGTTATCAGTAGATCCTTCATAGTATGCTTCAGCCAAAAATACCTTTTGTCGAACCACTGTATGTGCTGTGATGTGTGTAAATAGAATATTTGTGAAGTGGATTTCTACTGTGCCAGTAACTGCTATATCATAATTAGCACAGTGGGTTTGGGAATGGGTCATTCAGTTTCTTTTTTAGTTCTTTCCTAATATTGGAAAAGAACTCTTTCCTCCTACAAAATATTTGTTTTTAATCTAAGATCAACAGATTGCAACTTTTTTCATCACCTGACAGCTAATTAATTGTATATGTATTTCATTTCCAACATTCAAGTTTCTCTTTGCTATTTTACTTGTCTTTTGAAAGAAACAAAGTGGTAAAAGAAAAAAAAATAAACACATGGTAAAACCCTATTAACTTAGTTCATTCTTTTTCATTCTAAGACAATAAGGAAAAAAAGTGAAACAATCCCCTTAGAATTACAGAGGTCCAAAGATATTTGGGAATGTATACATTTAAAAAAAAAAAAGGAAAATTTTAAATTAAAAATCTTTTTCAGTCTTGAGAAAGTTTGTACCTCCTGCACTGAATAACTAGCTGTAGTATTTTCACCAGCAACATGGCATCTTCTCCTTAATATACACTGAACATCTAAAAGGCAATTATTGTAACACAGGATAGTATCCTGTGATTTATATCAGAAGAGCAAAATACCTCAGGAGACTGCTACACCTCCCATTTCTTCAATCCTAGCTTTCATCCACTACTGTAAAAAGGATTTAAATAATCAGATGGGTTGATAGATTTTCTAATCTGTTCCCATGGAATTCCTGTCCAGATAAATAAAGCAGAGAAATAAACATAAGGTGTAAGCTTTCCAAACAATTCTTCCAAAGTTTTGTAATGGCACTGTTGGCCAGGTCAACTCCAGGGCTAATCACTACAAGAAGGTGAATCTCACCGATCACCTAGTGCAGGAGAAAGAGGGCAAGTAAGCAGGTACGTGATGACAGAACAGCTACAACTCCTTCTAGTTGGCAAGATGCCACTCCCTTCAGTGTAAGAATCCTAATACAATGATAAAAAGTTGGTAGCCTGCAGTCATACTCCATTTTGCAACAATCTCACAATTTTTCAGAAGAGCAGAGTTGCGTCAGAATCAGGAGGAGAATATATCAGTTACAAGGGACAAGATTACATCATTCTATCTGACATAAGCAAAAATAATGTTCCTTCAGAAAAAGGTGTAAAGCATTTCCACTAGAAAATTGAGAGGGAAACAAATTCTAGAAATGTCATTCTTAAATGCCTCACCATCCTTGTATCCAATCCAAATCTACTGTTTTTTAGTTTGAAACTGCTTTCCCTTGTGCTATCACCATAGACTCTGCTTACGAGTCTGTCCCCTCCTTTCCTATAGTTCCCCCTTCAGATACTGAAAGGCTGCCCTCAGGTCTACCCAGAGCCTTCTCCATGCTGAACAGCCTCAGCTCTCAGCCTGTCCTCACAGGGGAGACGTTCCATCCCTGGGGTCATTTCTGTGGCTCTCCTCTGGATGTGCTTCAACAGGTCCACATATCTCCTGTACTTAGGACTCCACATCTGGATGCAGTATTCCAAGTCAGGTCTCACCACTGCAGAATAGAGGGGCAGGATCACCTCCCTCACCCTGCTGGCCACGCTTCCTTTGATGCAGTTCAGGATACAGTTGGCCTTCTGGGCTGTGTGGGCACATTGCTGGCTCATGCCCAGCTTGCCATCCACCAGTGCTTCCAGGTCCTTTTTGGCAGGGCTGTGCTCCACCCTTACATCCCCCAGCTTGTAGTGATAGTGGGGGTTGCCATTACCCAGGTTCAAGACCTTGCACTTGGCTTTGTTGAACCTCATGAGGTTCTCCTGATCCCACTTCTTGAACCTGCCTGGGTCTCTCTGGATGGTATCCCATCCCTCAACTGCGTCCACTAGATCACACAGCTTAGCATCATTTGCAAACCTGCTGAAAGTGCACTAAATTTCACTGTCAATGTCATTGATAAAGATGTTAAAGAGCGCTGGTCCCAGTATTGACCTCTTCAATATCTTTAAGCTTTCTTAAAGAACTTCAAATTCTAGAGCCCCAGGTAACACTTCAACATGGATAGTGAACTGTTAGTTAACTGATAAACCTGTTCTGTTTACACAAATTCTGCTACTCCTTGATCACTTCTTATTTTTCCTCAAATGTAAGTTTTCTTTTATTTTTTTTTCTTTTTACCAGTGTTGTACTTCAGTGCTTACCTGGAACATTATTATCTTTGCAACATCACATCAGAATATCACTGCACTTTGGGAATGCCCACATTCTGCAGAACCTAGTATACTGAGACTCTGTAATGTATAAGAACAACGGAATTCTGCTACACTTTGATTTGCAGTGGCTTAAGAAAGAAAAACAGGCTAAAGGGATTGGAAGAGTATGGAGGAGGACATGACTGAAAGAGAATTTGAGATTGGGAAACTCCAGCATAGCGGTATATCATACACAGTAAAAAAATCTTATTGACCGCTGCTCAAGCTACAGTTCAAAATAGCTTCCAAAGGAGTAAACAAAAACAAACCAACAAAAGCTTGCTCTTTCAGAAGATGAAAACATTTTTGCATTTTTTACTCTCAAGACCTGATGAAAATCCTTTGAAATTAGCAAGTTCTTACACTGCTTAGCTTTACAAATATAATATTTTGTGGCTACGCAGCTTAGAAAGCCTAAAGAATCAATTATGATTTCTATTTAAAAAAGAATTTAATGTCAAATGAATGCATGCACGGATTACAAACAGGCACACTGCTTCAGGTTCAAAAGGAAGAAATGGTTACAAAGTGAAAAGAAAGCTTAAAAAAACAAGAAGAATTGCAGGACACCTAACAGAATCAATGGGTTATTCCTTACCTAACTTTGCATTAACATTTGTGCAGGATGACTTGAGAAAACAAAACAAACTCTGGAGAAATAAGTGCCGCTACAACACAGCTTGACATAATAATTTGTATAGATGGTTAATTATTTTGTACCCGTGGTGAAGAAGCCACAAACTATTGACACTGATCCAACAGACCATTCTCTTTTCAGTGTTTTTTTTTTTTTTTCCCACAAAAAAGGTGCTTTGCAAGTAGATTTGGATCAACAAGAACATACTCAGCTATGTTTACACAGAAATAATCTCTAAGGACAATTCCATCCCTTTGTTTTCTGCTGTTTTCCTTTCCTTTGCATATTTAATCTTTCTCTGGTAGCACTGGTTTGCTGACAAACTATAAAAGAGAACTGACAAGAATTGGTGCTATAAGCTGAGATACAATTATAGTACCTTCTGAGTAGTATTTTTTTCCTGTACTGTTGCATTCCCAACATTAGACAGCATTTAAACCAGATGTTTCAAATTATATTCTCAGACGATTGCTATCATGTTTGCAGTCTCTCTGTCTTGCTAGTAAACAGCTTGAATTTCCTTCAAAACTTCTAAAGCAATTCTATCACTGCAGTTTTCTATTTCTAAAAACTGATGCTGAAAGGCATTTTCCTTACTAGCTTCTAAGGAGAATCTCGCGTAGTTTGTAGTTTCAAGAGAAAGATTAAGAAGAGAACCCATAGACTGATTCTTGAATTGGTAAATGATCCCAAATTATATTTGGTATACATTGGAGTAAAAAGGCTTATTGTAGGGGATTTGTTTCAGAAAAATCTGAGCCAACCGATTAATCATATATGGTTAATTACATAATCCATAAAAAAGCATCTCTGTGGGAATACAAGAAGGACTGTACAGAGCAGCAGCTGTGGAGCAAGATAAACAGCATGAGAACCAAGGACACCTCCAGAAGAAGAAGGAACAGCTCACGGCTCTGATTGGATAAGCGCCTGCATGAACTGTTTGAGGAGTGTTTGTAGAATGCTGTGTTGACATGTAAAGGTGGATAGGAAAGTTTAGGGGTGGATGGGAAAACTAGAAAAAGAAAACTTGTGAAGGTATGTAAGTGATGTGAGAACTTCTAATAAATGATTTGGATCATTCACATCTGAGTCCATGCATCAAACACATCTCTATCTATGGCTTATCTTACAGTTTCTCAGCATGACCCTTTGTTTTTGCCAATGTTTATCAGCTAAGAGAACGTACCCGTTATCCATCAGCATCAAGTTTTCCAACTGGGTTGTTTAAGACAATTTGTTGGTTCCAACTTCAGGGCAACACTTTTGTTTACCCAAGTACATTAAAATAGATTACTGCTATCATAAATGGCAAAAAGAGATTCATTTAGACTCTGCTTCTCTTCAGTGAAATACTAACTTTATATCTTACTTATTTATTTAATATGCACTAAAATGTCACTTATATTGAAAACCATAATCAGAATCATCTAACTAATTTCACAATCAAATTATGTATAGCATCCATTTGATTGAAATCTTGGCCTAATTGTGCAGAATAGCATCATGCCAATTCTTTCAGCCGTGTCCTGACATTATGAAGCAATCTCTGTGACTCTGCTTTCTGAAGTTTTCCTCCTAAGAGCCATAAACGTATTGAAAAGAACAACAACAAAGAACCTAAACAAACAAACAAACAAAACCCCACAACCAATTCTTTTGGAGGCATTTGCTCACTTCTGTACCAAATTCTAGAAAGTGCTTTGCTGATATAGGTTTGATTTAGGAAAATTCACTACAGGAAAAAGAAAAATACAATTAAGCATACTTCTATATTGGTAGTACTTAAATGTTCAAAATAAGTAAAACCAAAACTACGTCACTGTGGAGGAGTCTCTCCCTTTCTTACAAAGTGCTGTTAAAGCAAGGAAAATTTGGAACTAGTAGATGTTAGCTTAGATCTGTTATTTTCTAGGAAGCAGAGTAAAACTAAGAAATTGTGACATTCCTTTTGGAGTAGGTCAAGCTTTACAAGACTACATAATGTTTAAAACACGTCAAGTGAAAAACTTACTAAATTATGAATCAAACTTCTTCACTTGGCTAAACCCCAAGTACAGTATTTCACTGATTATTACTGCCAAATACTCTTAGTTCTATGGCAATTTAATGTCTCATACTGGGGATTACTTAAACTATTTTTCTGACTTGCTTTAGATTCTGATTTTGGTTCTACACAGAGTAAGGATACCATAACTAGTGACACACTTCCACTTAGCAGTACGGTGCTACAAACTGAAAAACAAACAGAAAAAAATGGTTGATGAGAAAAGACACTAATAATGGAAAGTGTCCCAGCACTGCAATAGCAAAGAATGGAAATCAGAGAATGAAGGAGATCAAACACCGAGGCAGGCCAACGGACGGGATGGGAACATGGGATTTACTATTGACTAAAAGGAAATCCTCACAGCAAACTAAATTTCATTTTCATTTACGTTATCATTTAGGATCACTCAAGCAAGCCAGCTGTGCAACTTGAACAAAGACTGTAAATGAAATGTAGATTTAGATACTCTATTACATTGTCCAACACACTGATTTAATAAAATGATCAAAGAAATAATGTAAGGTAAACCAGCGGGGAGTGCTCCAGAAATAAGAGATTTTTTTAATCCCAGCGTAAAACATGTCCAAACAACTGTTATTTACTGTTTCATTCTCCTTTTAAGGATGATGAATAGGAAGGGAGGAGTAAGGTATTACTCTAAATGCTAAGCACAAGAGTGTAGATATATATTCTTGACTATTTAGCTATTATGTCTTTTACAGAATTACTTCAGAATACGTCCAGTGATAGCTGACAAAAATATCAAACTCACTAATAAAATTCTTTCACAATCTGTGCTCCAAAAAATGCATGAGCCTAAGAATCCAATATTTTAAATTAGTACAATCATTTGATCATATTCTCTCCAATTTTTATACCACTGATTGCTTTAGGTAAACCATCACTTCAAACTCTGCTGCATATTAAGAATGGAAGAGTGGTCCTGTGTTCAAAATTATCCTTCACTCATCTCTGCCTGAAGGTATGCAAGCCCTTCATAATGCAAAGAAGCATTTTAACTATCAAACTCGTCCCATTTTAGGGCAAGACAATCTTAGTTGCCCTTTGCGACACTACTCCATACTGAAATTAAGTTTCCTTATCCTTTGCACAAGTGAAATCACAGGTTTGAATGCTGTTTATGTACTTGTACCTTAAAACAGTCCCAATGGTGGCACAAATATCGAGCAGAACCCCACCTTAGAACATTTCCTAGCCTAGTGGATTCAAAACCCGCTCTTGAAAACAGGAAAATATTGATTTATACCAAGAAATGATTCATTCCTTGTCTTAGTGAAGATCACTAAGTTCGCTGGGTCTATCAGTAATGTCTGTTCCAGACACAGCTCAGACAATCCCCTGAGGAGCAGAAAAAGCCTGGACAGCAATTTAGTGGCGACTAAAATGTTGGAAACTCTGTAAGTCTTGCAACCTAGAGAGCAATGAAAAGCTATGTGAGGAAGACTGATGTAAGTAACCTCAAAAAAAGCATACACCCTTGCTTTTCCTGCCTCTTCAATCATAGGGAAGTTTGTATTTGTCTAGCATGACAGTGAACACACCAACAAAGCTTATTAGCTTTATCTTGCCAGAAAAACTACATGTTTAATTTATAATGAAACCAAGAGGCCCCAAAGTTGGCTCTTTTCCCAGATCCCTTCAAGAACCAGAATTTGTCAGTCCCACTACCTATGAGTAATGTTCTGTCTTGCCAATCAAGAGGTTATCTCAAGGCACAAGAAGAACACAACAAAAAAAATGACTGTTCCTCTTTGAGGGATACTCAAAAAAAGATCCCTTCCATACATGACGGATTTGCTGAATCGTGGTTCAGAGTTTCAGTTCTTTGGAACACTGGAGCACAGATAATACCAGAAACTCCATGGAGTTTTCTTGCAACTTCGCTGGTGCTATCCATCTTATGTAACACTATTACAGCAACACATATCAGTTGAACAACCCTATGTTAGCATGCTACATCAGCTGAACTGCAGAACTGAAATCATTAACCCAACAGTCCTGCCCTCCTTTTTTAGTTTGAAATTACTTATCTAAAATGAATGGATGTGGATATTCATTAAAAAAAAAAAAGTTAGAAGTCAAGTTCTCAAGTTACTGAAGGCAATAGGAAAGATTGTTAAATAGCATCAGGGTAAGATAAGGTTCTATACATTACTAGATGTCACGAATCTGTCTTGTTGTCTTTCCTCCACATCAGAGCACTTGATTTTTGAATAGAATATTATTCTTCTGGGACTACAGGTACATATGCTACACACAATCCAGATGTTCTTATTTTACAAAAGAAGGTGCATATGAAAAAGGGGTTATATAAAAGTAAAAGAATATATGCTCCAAATACAGATCCCAATTTATAATATATCCAGGCATAACATTTATTTTGATCCCAGTAGGTTCTCCTAACACAGTTACTGCATTGGTAACCATACCACACTGTAGTAACATAAAATGGGCACTAATATCAATCATCAAACTTAAATTTTGTTTTCTCCATAAGGTCTCATATTCCATATAATTTACTAATCAAATCTTCAAAGTGCACATTAGACGTATACAAGTAAATTCTCTTACAGATTTCACTGCACTGAAGTTTAATAAAAGTTAGTTTTATGCAACCTTGAGATTTACTTTTAAAATATACACTTAAAAATAACTTCTTTTTGGAGGTATTTTCAAAATCCATGCAGTATATATTTGGGATTCTCCATGCATGTTAAATTTTAGGTGACTAGTAATAAGAGCTTTTTAGACTTGAACGACAATGTTTTTCCAAATAATTGCACAATGAATCAGAAAAAGAACCGATAATGTAGTGTTTAGTATAATCTAACTAAATGAAGAGAGAACCATTAATTAATGCCCTTTAAATCTTCAAAAAATTCTACTGGAAGCTTAGGTGTTCATGAGTAATTGTTTGATATCCAAATACACTATTTGTGGCACGTTGTAGAATTAGAATATGTCACTGTAATTGATGTGAAAAAAAAGAAAATGAAAATTAATTTAATATTACTAAATTTGAACACTGTTGATGTATAGAGCCTAGAAGTTGTACTCAGAAAGATCTCCATTGAGACTACAGAGATCACATTCCAAAAGGAAACTGAATAGGCTCCAACTTTCTCCCACTTTCCTGCATGATGAAATCATGATCTGCACACTGATAAAACAAGGAACTAGATGTTACTGACTCAAAGAGTGGATGCACAAGTATCCCAAACACAAAATTTATCTCCTAAGTAGAAGGGAAAACCAGACACCTCAGGGATTCTAGGAAGAACAGATACATTCTGCAGACAACAGTATGCTATCTCCAGGACATAGTGAAATGTCAGAGGCACAGCAGGAAGGATTCAACATACATCTGTGGAAACACTGAGACAGGAACTTAGTCAGTCAAAGAGCCCTGTGCCACCACGTTGGTTAAAAAAGACCTTTCTTACAAGAGAAGTGTGTTCCATTGACAAAGCTACTAACACCCACACAATGAGATACAACATGGCAAGGTGCCAGAGTGTGAGTAAGCTTTTGTAGGTCTGGAAAGAGGAAGAAAGTAGCTGGACAATATACCAAGGCAATCCCTTCATTACAAGTAAACCATGTTTAGATTGTTAACACTTTCCTAATGAAAATTCTTCAGAGCAAGAAATGACAAGCAAGGGCACAAAGGAAGAGTACTGCTGGCAGGTCAAGGAAGGTGACACTTGCCTCCACTTAGCACTGGTAAGGCCATACAAGGAACGCTGCGTCCGTGCCACTCAACTTATCTGTAAAACATTTGCTCATTGGAAATCATAAATGAGAATGCTGGAGTGTACCTCAAGCTACAACATGGCATCTGCCATGACTAATCTATAATGAGTAAAAAGGTCAAAAGTATATTTCTTGTGCAAGTGCCTCAAGAGTACACTGTCACCTCTACCAGCACCTGTAAACTAATGATATCTGCCATTGAAAAGACTGTCAGAAGCTAAGCTTTTGGATCTATTAGGACAAATGTTGTTGTATGTCTCAGAAATGATCAAAAAAGCTCAAATCTCATGAGCTAATGCCTTTCCTGAGTGGGAAAATCTTGCTGAAGCTGAAGTAGCTGTAAGAAACTCTAAGATGTTTGGTAATCATTCACCTTTAAGCTTAAATTAACAAAGAGCTGAAGACAGTATGAAGAAATGGACTCACAGAATCACAGAACTGCAAGGGTTGGAAGGCACCTCTAGATATCATCAAGCAGGCTCCCTACAGCAGGTCGCACAGGTAGGCATCCAGATAGGTCTTGAATTCATCTCCAGAAAAGGAAACTCCAGCACCTCTCTGGGCAGCCTATTCTACTGCTCCATCAGTCCTGGCAGGGAAGAAATTCTTCTTTGCATTAGCATGGAACTTCCCGTGTTCCAATTTCTGCCCAGTGCCCCTTGATCTACTGTTTCTCGCCACCAAAAAGAGCCCACCCCATTGACTTGACTCCTACACTTTGGATGTTTATAAACACTGATGAGATCTCAAGTCTTTTCCAGAATGAAGAATCCCAAATTTCTCAAACTTTCCTCCAGGAGAAATACTTAAACCCTGAATCATCTTTGTCACCCTTCGCTGGACTGTAAGAGATCCCTGTCTTTTTTGAACTGGAGAGCCCAGAACTGGACATAGTATTCCAGATGCAGCTTCATCGGGGCAGAGTAGGAGGGAGGATCTCCTCCCTCCACCTGCTGATCATACTATTTTAATGCACCTCAGGATACCATTGGCCTTCATGGCCACAAGGGCACTCTGCTAGTTCATGGCCAACATGTTGGCCACCAGAACCTCCAGGTCCTTTGCCGCAGAACTCCTTTGCAGCAGCTCAGCCCTCTGTATGTACTGATGTACTGTTATGTATGTATTGATGCATACAGTTATTTCTCCCAGGTGTAAGACTCTATACTTGCACTCGTTGAACCTCATCAGGTTCCTCTCTGCCCAACTCCCTAGTCTGTCCAGGTCTTGATGAATGGTAGCACAGCCTTCTGTTGTGTCAGCCACTCCTCCAAGTTTTGTATCATCCAAAATTATGACTCTTACTCTAAAAACTTCTCACTAGCTGTAAATTTAGAGAAAATGGGTTGGAAGGGGCCTTAAAGACCTTCCAGTTCCAACCCCCTGCCACTAGATCAGACTGCCCAGGGCCACACCCTTGAATATCTCCAGGCATGGGGCACCTACAACTTCGGTGGGCAGCCTGTGCTACTGCCTCACACTCTTCCCTGTGATTTCCCTCTTCTCTTTTCAGAGTTGGATCAGAAGAACTGCCTGAGGAGATGAATCTACTTAATTGGACAAGGGAATGGAAATTAAAGCACCCTTAAAGTTCAAACAATAAACTTTAAAAGTTATGAAAACTAAACCAACACCACTCTTGCAGTAACTGTGATCACTATTGATTCTAAACAACTAAGTTAAACATTCAATTTGCAGTCCCTCTTTCCTGCTATACAATATTTATCATTAAACATAAATATTTATTTTGATTTCTAAGCTTTTTGAAAAGTAGAGGGCATTTGTCTTCCTCTGCAGAAAGACAATGTTTCTTATTCAAAAGAGTAGGAAGATTGCATCTGGAGTCTTCCTGAATACTGGCTAAACAAGCAACATCAGCACAGCCACAAAAAGTAAATAATCTGTGCTCCTTCTCTACTTTATCACAAGTCAATTATCACATTGTGTGGAAGGAGCTGCTGAATAACACCCCTCTGGACTGAGAGGAAAACTTCTATTTTATTTGCCTGAAGCTGCACTGTACAATGAAGGGAGTGTTAACCCCACCCCCAAACACAAAACATGACTCCACCAAGAAAGATGTGAATGATTCACTGCTTTTTTCTTGCTTTTCTTTTTTTCCTTTTTTTTTTTCTTTCAGGATAACTTACCTACCCTTTCTCCCTAATGATATTTCTCTAAAATGCTTTGATTACAGAGCACTGATTGTGGCTTTCTTTTTTTTCCTATTCCTCTCCATCCTGGTCTACCAGCACAGATAGATAGATGTGGCACAGAGAATAATGAAGCACTATTTAATCTTTTCCATGTTCAGAATTCAGACTAGTCCAGCATGCTCCTTATTTTACTTGCTAACATTCTCCCCTTATCCAGAGTTCTAACATTTTCTGCTATTGACAATTAATTAAAAAAAAAATCAAGGTTTTCCATAAAAATTTCAGACAATTCCTGTAGTCTCCAAATTTCTAGCATTTACTCTATACCTATTGTTTCAAGTAAGGCACAACCAAGCAGTTTCACTGTAGAAGCTTAGAACAGGAAAGATTCCAGAATTTAAAATGTGAAGCATGTGGTTTCCTTAGCAACCTGGAATATGTATTGTAGTGCCTATTGGGTATGAACAGTGATGTCAATTGTTATGTTAGTTTTTCAGATCTTTGTCACTCATCATCTTCGTCTGTGTCTTTTATTTGATCTTTAATCAGCCAGTAAACATTTCTTAATTTCTTCATTTGGATTCCAGAATAATCAAGAAGTATACTTTATAGCTCTTTGCTTACCAATACAGCAATGACACAACAGTTCATAAAATAAACTAGGCCGTGGCCAGCTCCAAGGAATCCAAACAGAGACCCGATAGTAAAGAGTATGTCTAAAATCAATTTTGCTTTCTGCAGAAATCACAGGCATTAAGTATATTACAATTTTAGCACCATACCAAACAATTTCTTGCCTATGTCATTAGAATAGGTGATAACACATCTAAACCATTCACAGAAAATATAAAAATCATGAAGTCCAAATGCTGAGTATAGCCATATATCATATCACTATATTACTAGTAGAGATGACCTATCTAAATTAAAACAGTGAACAACTTTTCATAAATTGATGTGAAGCATGTTAATGATTTTTCCATATATATTTTCTTTCCTAACATATTTATTATTTTATTACCTAGCATAAAAATATTTCAGTGTTCCAAATCCAGTTCATATCACACTTCATAAATATCTCAAATCTGAGCATATGCTGGGGGAAAAATACTTGGTAAATTGCAATTAAATAGTATCTACTAATCAAATAATTAATTCAGTTAAATTCTTTCAGCCTACCAACACCTGTACCTCCTCACAACTGCAAGCAGCACTTTTATGCCGATGATGAAATTTCCAAAAATCTACAGAAAAATATTTCTTAATACTACATAAGGTTTTTTTTTTTTTTTTGTACCACAGCTTTCCAAGCTGTTCACTGTATTCAACTAAAATGCCTAGATATCACTTAAATCATGTTGGCAAACTTAAAACGAGCATTAAGATTAGATAAATAAGGCAGTAAAAAAATGTTGCTACCTACGACTTCAGAAAATATTTTTAACAGTATCAGATTAATCCAGATCTTCAATTAGAATATACAGATAAAAATATAATCTTTCTGAAAATGACAGCTTACAATCAGAGATATGAATAAAAAGGCTATCATGCATGGAAGTGATATAAGGATTGTCAGCTGAATTCTCCATAAAAACATTCTAGGTTTGCCCATTAGAGGAACTGAAAATAATCTCTTTGGATTTAAAACCTTGCAATTCAACTGTTCATGTTAAAGGAAACAGTTCCAACAAACTGAAGGCTGCAGCAAACTGCACTGTTTGCACAATCCTAGCTAGCAGTAAGAAAGATTGTTTTCTACAGGCAGGTTATCTTCCTTTATTTAAGAAGCTTATAAACATACTTTATAAAACAACTCAAATCTCTTTTTATTACAGCAATGTTGTCTTCTGTTCACCTATGTGTGAGAACATGAACTCAAAATCTTTACTTCTAAAGGTCTGGGCCCTTACTTTCCTATCCTGAGAGAGCAGATAACTTTACTTGAAAGCAGCAAGAAACAAATAGGCTAGCCACGTGAAAAGATGAAACTTTCTTAATATGGATTAGATTGGTTTCGGGAAGTAAAACAAGCCCCCCAAAAAAGCAGCAAAAACAGAACCTTCAGCACTACTAAATGAACCACTGAAGGATCACTGTAAAGAGTTAAGTCGAGCAAATAAGAAAACATGAAAAAAACAATGTAAAAGTCAATGGAATAAAACAACCTCACTGACATTTAACATTTACATAAAGGTCAGATTCCCTACATTTTGTTACGTATTCAGCTGGGATCTCAATCAATCTTTGGAGTGTGCATGACCAATTTTGAAAACAAAGCAAGAGCACAGTACAAAAATTAGAAGTCTGTAAGTGTTCCTAAAAAGAAAAAAAAGCCCCAAATTGACACTGTTCAGAGAGGGAATAAGACTGATCTAGAATTATTAATGACTGGTTTATGGCTAAACTTCATTGCTGAACTTTCATTCCCACGTGAAGTTTGCTGTAATGGCACTGAACATGACCTAAAGCACCATGATTTATAGGTACATACTGGAAGAAAAAGCATCGGCGAGATACACAAAATTAATTAATATTCTGAACTATTAAAATGACAATAATTTCACAGAGTTGCTAAAGGGTATAGGAAAAAAATACATGATAGAGGGGAAAAAAAAAAAAAAAGCATATTCACAGCCTAATACATAGAACACAAGATCCAAGAGCAGTTTCTGCTAGGATACAGAAAAAAATATATTTCATAAATTAAAAAAAAAAGGGAAATACTTTGTGTGACTTGCAAATCATCATTCATTGCCTTGGGGTTTAAAATCCGTTGGAAAATCTCTCCTATTTCTGACAGAGTCTACATTTTCTTATGCAGACCTCCCTGATTTCACTGACAAGGTCTGCATGTTCTTATCCAGAGAGATAGGTGGTCTGAAATCTGATTATCCTTTTCCAGTAGCTCCTGAGAAAATTTAAGGTTGATAAAATAGCATTCCTACTGAAAGTTCTATCTACTGAATTCTTAACTTTTCTCAGAAAGTTACAGAGGAACAATTCAATTTGGTTCTATTGTTACAAATCCCCATTAAATTATTTACATACTGATATCACCCACCGTCCAATGCTTCAAGTCAGCATGGCTTTAAGGTGGTTGGTATGAAAGGATTGATTTTCCTTAAGATGCGCCCTTCTACAGTTACTTCATAGAATCACAGAATTGCTAAGGTTGGAAAAGACCCACAGGATCATCCAGTCCAACCATTTGCCCTTCACCAATGGTTCTCGCTAAACCATGTCCCTCAGCACAACATCCAAACGCTCTTTGAACACCAGTCAGTACTTCAGTCAGTGTTAATAGTGAAGTGAAACCAAAAGCAGCATCTGGAACACCTCAAGGCAATAATATTTGCTTTGAATTTTTTCTTTTTTTTTTTTTTTAATGCAAAATTTTAAACAGATATTCATCATTCACTATCTTCCCATGACACGAACAGACCGGCTCACGAACACAGAAAAAATAAATTCTTGACAGGCTTAGGAATCAGGATGTATCAAAGATAAGGATCTGACTTAGAGCTCTACAATCTTACCTTCTTCTGAAGAACGTTAACTTTGCGTTCCTTCACCTCTAACATATCCTTGAGATCATGGATCTCTCCTGCTTGAGTGCCTTTCTCTTCTGCAATCTCCTGAATCTGCTTTGTCTTCTTGTTTAGCATGGTCTCTTTCTCCTCCAAACGTAAGCGTAATGCATCCACCTAGATTCAGACATGCAGAAACAGAGTTTGTTTAGCACTAAAGGAGAGAACTTTTAAGAAGATAAACTGTACTTCCACAAGGAAGCATGCACTGTCAAATTACGAAGAGATTCTGAAAACTAACATCCATTTGAGACTTCAGCTTATTTCAGTTTGGAATAAAACAGTTGCTACATAAAGTAGGAGACCAGATGATGAAAATAATCAGTTGTTTTTTTTCCCAAAGTATATTCAAAACCATATTTCTGACATAGTTCAGTCTTAATGCAATACAAGTTTGGTACTTTTCCCTTCAGAGTAGAAGCCAACACAATACCAGCAGAGGTTCTCTTATATGTAGGAAAATTGACTCTTTTATTTGAAACATTACTAATGTTAAGATATTTAAATTTTGAATATTAGTACCATATAGTCACTTTATATTCTATATTTATTGAGAGTCTTAGCTCAGCCTGGACACAATGAAAACGGCCACTTCAGATCAAAATATGGAAAGCAGATTGCTTTACAAAGGCTAAGAATATTTTCACTTAAATAGCAACAAATTAGTTTAAATGTAAGGTGCTTTTTTTTTTTTTTTCTCTGTAGGATGCAGCTTTGTGTTAAAGATAAGATGGAACAAATGACGTACAACAGGATATTGTGGGTGCAATTTGGACAAAGAAATATACTTGGAGCTCCTATAGTCTCAACAACCTTAGAAACGCTGACAATTCTGTGGTATCCTCAAACTTCAAAACTGCACATTGGGAAGCTTTTCCTTTTCCTTCTACACTTCTCTTGCACAAATGAAACACACAGCCCACAACACAAAAGAAATGAGAGAAGAACTCAGAGCTATCTGAATATAAATTTGATGAGAAGAAAAAGGTCACCACAGAGCACAGACTAATCTCAAAGACCATTGTGGAACACGAAATCCAACACCAGCAACCTGCTCAAGAGACCAAAAGAAACCCACTGACCCCTATCCACTCAACATTCAGACAGAGCTCAAGCCCGCCAGCCTGGCTGCTAATCTTATTTGACAGTACCAGATTTGGTTCCTGTTAGCTGAAGCCATTACAGGACATCAGTCACACAAAGTAAACAGGGTGATCACTGAATTTCTTGGTCCTTCTACATAGCAGAAACATGAACTGAAAAGACAACGTGGACAACTCCAGCTAGAGAAAGAGTTTAGGTAGCCACTTTGCTTATGGCGTTTCGAGCAACATTTAGTTTTAATGCGGTATTCTAATTCCACTTTATTTCAATTTACTAATGGAAAACCTGCCTCTAAGGCTCCTCATTTACAGCATGTTATGCCCACAAAAGCCACTGTTGTTTTGTCTGATTCCTTTTACACGGAGCAACAAGTTCTTGCCACAGGGGAAAAGGCCTGCCCTGTTCTTCCGAGCAGCCACTGGAGTCCTGCTGCCACCTCAATGTCTGGAGCTTTCCCACTTCCACATGCATTATTAAAAGCACATTCCTAACCTCTCACCTAGCAAATAGTGCATGGAGTACATTTCGTAGTGATACTAGAGAAACAAGTACTACCCAAATATGATACATAGAATTGACAGTGTTTGTAACAAGAAGTTCAGCAGGTAGAGCTGGCTTTGTTTTCTTTAAACTAACACAGACTTAGTGACTGATTAGGTATGTCCTTCTCTGCATGCACCCAATATTAAAGCTAATAATCATTTTCATTCATACTTGAAGGGGAACTGAAAATCTCTCTCACAGGCAAATCCACACAGCCTCAACATTTCTTACAAAATAGTCAAGATACTCCAGATGCCTACAGTATTAAGAGAACACAGAACATCTGCAAACAAATTTATCCACAAAAGCTTTTCATTTTCTGATTGATTATTCTCTTTGAACTCCGTATTAGCTTACGGTTTGGAGCAAATTGCATTCCTGGTTTTATTTGTGTGAGGTCCCTGCCTAGGAAACCACAGAAAACACTTTCAGGAATATTTTCAAAGGCTGGCAGGACACACAGTCATTACCTTAACACTCTTCCTGGCAGAACATTGCACTTGTTTATTCATGTCAACTCGGTTTATGTATGGCATCCTCCCACAGTGACAAGAATTGAGGGCTCTTGGAGTCAGGTGATGCCAATTTCAACAAAGTCAGCTTAAGATTTTCTCTGCACTTGGAAACAACTGGGCAAACAGCTACTGAGGTGTTGACGCCCCTTCTCCTGACTTCTGTGTCTTGGACAGCGTTGTCTTAACCTAGGGTTAACCTAACTGACTTCACAGTAACAGTGTCCCATGCCTTTATGCATGGCAACTAAGTCCCACAGCACAGCTCAGGCATCTGCTAGTCCTTCACTTAACAACATGCTTGCTAACTTGGCCTGCACATACCACACAATTTCCCATGAAGCTTTAGTAAAACAAGCACATCAGTTGCCACCTTCAACACAGCAGCCTTCCTAGGTACAACAGGTAGCTCTTCTCATCCAGGTACCATACATAAGATTTTTCAATTTCTTCACTGTAACAAACACGGGTACGAAAAATCATGTTATGAATCACTGATCTGCCTTCACAGAATTTACCAGTAGCAGTAAATTATACTCCATAACTGTTCCTAATCTACATTGCCATACACACAGCATAGGGAACTCTGAATTTCCAAGAAAAATAACACATCAATAACTCCAGTAACTATCACAATTAGCATTAGAATTGATATAACATAACTACATTTATTCTTAAGCCCTTTAAAAAAAAAATCTTGGAATCTGCAATTAGATTAAAATCTTAACTTCAAGAACATTACTAGTTTATAGCTGAGGGACATCATTAAAATCTTCAAAAGGTCCACAGTGAGTTTCAGAATACACTGATGAGCTTGAGACAACAGGGCTTAGCTTCCACATGTGGTTTTTCTCATTTTAACCACCATCTCTAGTGTACGGTAGCAATCAGCTATTATTAAGATGCTGATCATTTGCAGAAGGGTTTATGAAATTGTCAGTAATGTCTAGAAAAAACAATACTTTATTTCCAAAATTGATTGATTGATTCTTCTGTCTAGTTTCTTGAGTCACCTGCACAAACCATGGCATAACCATTTGTTTAGATCCACAAACAATGCCATGCTCCATTCAGTCAGATCAGAAGGTACAATCTTCCATACCTTTTATCCAAACCTAATTTCTCCCTAGTGGCAAAACGCAAAACATTTATTCTCTGTTGCTATCTCTACACTATTGCCAGCAAAAAGAACAGACAGAATATCAACTGTGAAATGTGTTAAGAGCTTGTTATGACTTCTAACAAGGGCCAGCTACTTTTAAGACAGATGTTGAAGTGAATACAGAAATAATTAAGAAATGCACAGGAGACAATGGAACACTATGTTTAGTGTGTGGGGTGAAATGCTACTTTTACGTTACTGTAAATATTGCTATGTGAAGCATCAAAAACCTGAAATCACATTGTAAAAAGAATAATTTCTGTGACATCCTATGACTATGACAAATAAGAAACACAAATTGAGTTGTTTCCCTGATAGCATGGTCAGCAGTTAAAAACAATGTTTACTGACTGATTTTATACAGTGGCAGTTCCCAGGACTTCACTCTATTTTTGACATTGATCTTTCTTATGAATTATGTTAGAGTTGACTTTTCACCTAGCTATACAAATGACCGCACTACTCAGTCAGGCCTGTAGAAATGCTGAGAGCAAATTCTTTATGAATGTACAGCTTCTAGTTTTCTGGGCAACTTTGATTACCCAAATACCTTGCAGAGCTGAGGCTTTGTGCAGAGGCTGTTCGCTTCTTGCTAGGCCTGTAAGCTCAATGTAGGACAGGTGCACAATCTTCAGGGCCTGCTCACATCAGAAAGCAGTTCATATCTTCTTCCACAATCTCTAGCACAATCTAGCACATGGTATTAAATATTTAAACACGCCAAACTCAGTTTTGTGAACTGAGAATGTTTGCAGGTGTCAAGAGGTCTTTTTAGAGACACCCAGCTCCCATTAATATGCTCCTCCTTGGTTTGGGAGTCTACTATAGTTCCTAAATGCCAGTAAAAGCACCAGGAAAGAAAGGCCTATGGAGCATTCTGTATTCTAATACGACATTCAAAGTAAATAATACCGTTCCTGATGACTTAATATATATATATTTTTTACTGAGTATAAATCTAAATTTACCATATGGAATAGACCAATTACAGAATCACATCAAACAGTATATGAAACAGAAAATTCTCACTGATTCATCTAACCACTCATTGAAGCCACGTACCAGACAGCACTGAAATAAGCTGAAGAGCTCACTGAGGTATAATACAAACTTCATATGGAAAAATGACAAAATAAATATTTTTGGATTGTTTTATTTACAAAAGGATTGTACACATTTAGAACTATTTTTAAAGTTTCCCTCACAAATTGAAAAGCTAACCACAATACCCTCTCCACCCAATAGCCCTAAAGATAAATATCCCGCAAATAAGACACCATTCTTTGTAGTTCTGGTAACGGCAGGTGTCAGATCCATTTTTGATACACTGCACCAACAAGGTAGGCATTTCCATGCCTACCTGCAGCTTTATTAAAGAAAAAAACAAAAAGGTTCATGAAGTCATGCACTTTTCTCTCAAAATGTTTATTTTAAAATGACTGTAAAATACCACTCCCTTATGAAGATTTCTGCCAATATATGGCAGAAAATGCACCTCTTTCTTTCCTCAGAACATTCTCCAGGTATCTAGAGAGAAGCTCTGGAGATATTTTAACACCAGCCAGTGTTGTCAAGAACACAGTGAGATCAAGCAAGATCTCATGTTCGTATCTATTTCCGGTAAAAAAATATTCTATAGAAAGATAAACTTTCCTTTAAGAAAGGGCTGTCTCACAGGATGCAACAAGCATCTTAATGATGCAGTTCATGAACATCTTTCCAACTTATGCTTGAGAGGGTCACTTGTGGAGACAGAAGAAAGATAAGCGAGTAAGATGATTTAATTGTTGAATTTTTTGTCAAGAATATCAGCAAGTATGAAAAAGATGTGATTATCTTTCAAAAAGTGTAAATATATTGTGGGAATTACATAAAAATTCTCAGAAACATAACTAGATAATTCTAAATATTCAACTTAACTCTGATACAATGGAATACCCTGATGAATCAACTGTACTTTGTATGTGTTTAATCCATACCAGACTGCTACATTTTACTATGAAAAATGCACTAGACTGTATTTGAACTACTGTTCCAGAGCAAATACACCATTCACAGCTCTATAATCCATTTAAATCTATCAGAGAAGCATCATGCTGAAACAGTTTTGTTAATGTTTTAACACCATAGCAACTATTTACTGAAAGACAAAGACAGGAAGACAGACAGAAAATTATATTTCCCTGCTAGTGCAGATTGTTGTGCTTCAGTTATAATATCTGGAAGGAAACAATGTGAGTGACGTAACAGCAAGAAGTAGAAAACCTCACTGTCTCATCTTTCAGGCACATTCTATTATTAAGAGAGCCATGTCATGTTTCAGAAATAGAGTGAGATGACTTGCTTTTGCAATGACAATCTCACTTGGAAGAAATCAGCAAATATTTTCAATGATTATTTAGTTAATATTACAAGTCAGAGAATAAAATATAATGATTTCTACATTAAAAAGAGACACCTACTGTGACCTTCAGCTGAAGCAAAATCAAAATGTCTTGAATAACCATCAAGAGTAGCTCCCAAGGGTATATATAACATTGTCTTTTTGTCCTTAAATATTTTGTTTAAATTACGCAACATGTTTTTAGCTTTGTAAGTTTGTCACAATACTCAGTTATTTAATATTTTTATATTACTTTCAATCAATATAAAGGATAAAAAGCTGCAATTTTTATTTTTAATTACTTCTTTACCTAATATCTACTTCCATATTCAGTCATCCCAAATTATTTGCCTGTCTCAAATTGTCTGTTAATATAACCAAGCTTAAACACAGTTTTCATTTTCAACTTGTGCTTAAACTGTAACATTGCTGCCTTTGCTTCTGATCTGGAGACGACCCTGCAGATCCTCTCTGCCTTTGTTCCCTACGTCAGTTAAGTTTAATAGCTAAATATATTCCCTTCTCTGTAAGACTTGCTTCACTTAGTCTTTCACTGTTATGTCTACACCCCTACTGCATTAAAGGAAATATAATTTCAGTTTCTATATAAATCTGAGAATAATCAGAAAAGCATTCTTACATCAAAGGTTATTTTCTGTGTAATTTGAGTTCCACAGGTGGCTAAGGCCATGTACACCCTCAGAGTCACTGAACATGGCTGAAGGAAAGTGGAACAAGAGTAAAAGGTGCAAATAAATTCTCTCACACTCTTGTAACATGGAATCTTTCTACCATCGTTAGCCACAAACTTTCTGTATCCTTATTTTATAGCTTGGCTTTTTGCTGGTTTAGTTGTAACAGTTCTGATATTTTTTGATGCATGACTGCCATCTTTTGGGCTTCTCCTAACACTGCAGTTTTCCATGGCAGAAGACCGAACCGCTGTGTTCACACAACATGCCAAACTTGTTCTTCAAGAATGTCCAGTAGCAATAAATGCATTTACTACACTTACTGTCCATTCGATATTCAAAAATACAGTTGTGTCTTACATAATTTGCAAATTTAATGACCATTTGTTATAACAGTTATGAAAACATTTTTCCTATACCTTGGAATATGCAATGAAACACAGGAAGACACTCATTTCAGGTGTAAGCGCAGGCTTACATGCAAGAATTTCTGTGCATGCTGACAGTAGTAGTAAAGCCACAGCAAGCTTCATTACTTTCCTTTTTTTTTTTTTTTTTTTTTTTTCTCCTTTCTAGGTACAAAGTCATTGAAAATAAATTCCCCTAGCTCAGGCATTGTGACTTCCAATTCAGATGTGCCTAGGAACAATAATATTACTGGATTATGTTGTACAAATGTGCATTTATCCATAGGAACATGTGTGCACTTACACGTTTCTCTACCCTCAATTCCTGGCCAAGAGAAAGCAAGTATATAAGCAAAGAAACAATGTGCTCAGAACAAGCTATAGCAAATCATTGTGGGATTGTATAATTGAAACAGGAAGAAAAAAAATACTTTTTATCTCTTGCTCTATGGAAAGTCAATAAGTGCACAATTGCCCGTCTTACCTCTGTCTGCAGAATGGCCGCTCTTTGCTCTTTAGCTGTAAGAGACTCTTTCAGAACTTCAATATGCTGCTTGCTGTCAGAGAACTGATTTGTGAGGGTCTCCAGCTTTGTCTGCAAGGCTAGCAACTCTGTGTCTTTGCGTGACAGCTCCTGCTTCACCTGACCAATCTGAAAAAGAAAGAAAAGACAGAGAAAGGAAAAAATAATCATTTTTTACCTTTGCTACAAAAGTAAAGATAAATTCACGTAAGTACCAACAAACAGTATGATACCCTCAACTTGTCTCAGAATTTTAACGCCTTCAGTTACCTTGAATGGAAGGCCAGCAAACATTGGTTTCATAAGCAGAAGGTATAAGGAAAAAAGGGGGGAATGATAACATTAACAGTTAAGAATGGCTCTTTTTAACAAAGTCAATCTTAGTCATTTTTCAGAGTACTGATCCAAATCAGTTAGTTAGCAGGGAGAAGTTTTAAACTTCATGAAGGAAAACCATAACAGGAACGTACGCCTACCCTGTAGTATCAGAAAAGAAGAGATATCTAGAGGTTTCTCCTGTATATTACATAGCAAAGATGGACATCTCTCCAAAAACCAGAATTTTTCCATTTTTTAACTTCAACACCTTTGTGACGCTAAAAAAAACACACCACACTAATCCCAAAAGTGTTAATGTTCAATGCTTTAAATGTCATAAACTAAAAAAACTATCCAAGTCATTTTCAATTTTGGGGAATGTGTCAAGAACAAAATTAAACTGACATAAACTATAAATAAGCTCTAATTTATATCAGAATAATTAGAAGTCTTGGGTAAATGTGCTTTTATCTTGACAACACTGCATTAGTAATGGGCTACATTCTTTACCAAAGAGTAATAAAATAGCATGAAAAGACTTCATCAAGGATTCTAGTGTGTTCCATTGTGAAACGGAATAAGGAAGCAGGAAAGAGGTAGAAGGAATAAGGAGAATTAGTTTAGAGAACTGTTAGGTAGCTTATCTTTCACTTAATTCAGACATAATCGGATGTTTTTCTTTCATACCTTTTACTAAAAGCAAATATGCCCACAGAATGATTTCACCATTCATTTAAACAAGATACAAAAGTATTGATGGTAGCAGGGCCATTTCTGCCATCAGCTATTGACCAATGCAACCAGTGGTGCAGTACTCCTAGGTAATAAATATAACTGGGATGATGTAAACTGTTTACTGCTAGTTATGAATTTTTTTTATTTGATCAGAAAAATCTCCTTAAAAACTTCAGATGACACAAACTTTTTCAATCACTAGGTAGCACAAATTATATCTTTCTTAAGCAAGTTTGCTCCTTCTGTAAAAAAAAAAAAACAGTTTCTCTGTGGGGTGGGCAATCTTAGAAGAGATAATTTACCCTAAATACTAGTGTTCTGATGAAATTTCCTAATCTGAACCAAACCACATTCCTGAACATTAAGACTCCCAAATAGCACCCCCAGGTAATTATTTTTAGAAATCTATTTCAGAGAAGTAAATTCACACTGCCAATTTGCTAAAGCTTTCCAGGAAGAATGCAGTGAATCCAATCCAAGTTGCAAAGGAAGTTATGGCAGCATTAAGAGCTCACATCTCTCTTCTCCTTGTGACAGTATGATCACTGAGCAAATGCACTATTTTCACAGTGAAATTAGTGCAAAGATAAATTCATGCCACTAAAATGAAACAATCAGTTTTTAAGAAATGTTCAGCTTCTGACTTCCCTTTTCTTGTGAAAGAATGCTAAGGCTCAGCACATGATTTTGAGATGTTATCAAATTATTTTTATCCTACCAGGGAAAGTAAGTCTCTTTGAAAGTCTGGCACCACAATGGGTGCTGAAAAACTGAAAATTTGCTACAAAGAGGAGAATATCTTACTGCTAAGAATGAATCATACCATTAAAAAGCAAGTAAGAAAACAAATATAAACGTTCAGTTGAAGAGTGATGTTACGGACACCAGAGCCATGTGAACCAAAGGCAGCTACAGGGCCGAGCAGGCTGTTAGTTCTACGGTTATACAAAGTTGTACAGAAGGTAAGAGAAGAAAAGTTACCCCGAAAGCAAGAGAGCTAGAAAGCCCCAGTGCATGGCCACTGCACACAAAAGATAAATCTTACGGCAGAGACCTCGGCCTGGAGACCAGCCACTCTTTTTTTCAGGTCCTCCCCTTGAACCTCTTTGGCACTTAGCTCTTCCTTCAGTTGCTCTACCTGTCACGACATTGTTATGCTTTTAAATATTTATCATTTACCATCTTCTGCTTAGCCTCTTTCAACCAAGTAACTAAAAGTGACAAAGAACTGAATAAAAGGATCAACACTGGTCATTCATTTTCTCTTCCATTCTTCATTAAATCTTCTAAAAGTTGTATGTCTCTGTGATTTCATATAGGCTGCCAGACAAACATTTGATTATGAAACAAAAATGCATAGTTATGGTTATGTTTATATATGTCAAATATTGGGCACTTCACCCAACAGTTTTCAAACTAGAATTCATGTGGAAATTAGGACAGGTAAAGGGAGATTTTGCAATATAGGAGAAAAAAAAAGTTAATTGTCAATATACACTCACAGTTCACCATACAATACAATATTGGAAAGAAAAAAGAAAGAAAAAAACAAATTTTGTACACTTAGAAAACAGAGCTGGACAACAAAATGTTCAGGCACAGTAAACAGAAGAGACCCAGAAAATATCAGAGTAGCTGATAGATATACAGCTGAGTAAATATACAGGAACAGATGGAGAGGAGAAGGAGAAATATGAGTATTGCTAAAAAGGGAGGGATGGAGGGAGGAAGGCAGGAAGGAAGGCAGAAAGGCAGGCAAGCAGGCAGGCAGGAAGGAAAGAAAACGGTATAGAAAGATGAAAATTGTCTCTCCATTCCCAATTTGGAACTAGCTATCCTTCAGTTCCTAGAGGCAACACAGTGGGAAAAAAGAGTGAAGTATAAAAGAACAGATGTGGCTATTTTTAAAGAAACACATACTTAGTACATGTTTCTATTTTAGGTCAAATAATACTGTTTCAAGAAACTTCCTCCAGCATTCTTTTTTGAGACAAGTAACTTCAAGCAGGACAAATGCAATAGCTTAGAATTGTTCATAACATGGAGAAATTTTCAACTTCTTGTTTCATAGATTTGTGCACTGCTTTCATGAAGTATGCACAAGGTAACTAAGAAAAGCAGAACTACTGACAACGTACCTACATCTCCTGTACAAGGTGGCCTAGATATCCATTGGAAAATGTTAGACTTCACTAAGAAACACTTTGAGATAAACAAAGAAGCACCTGATATCTGTCTACTGTACAATTTCAGCTATACATTGACAATACAGTAAGTCTGCGTTTGTTTTTATGCCTGAGGACCAACGCATCTCACTGCTATGTTTGTCCTAAGACACAAATAACCCCAAATTTATAAGTTAATGTTGGCATGACCACTGTTGTAGAATCTACTTGTAGAATCTACTCACACTCTGACTCCACTAGTAGAAAGGGAGTGTAATGGAAAGCAATTCTACTGACAGTTGATGTTCTTCTTAACCTTTGTGTAATAAAGCATAACATATTAAAGGGGTGACAAAAAGAATCACACTTTTTTCAGTAGGCCACATTTTAAAGGATAGCAGACAAAACGTATAACTATAATGGATTATCAATGTTCTATAGATGAACACAAAATACTTCTGGAATAAAAGGAAGTTACAAATGTGGCAGTAAAAGTAGAACTTGGGCCACTGACTCTACTGAACCACTATATTCAAATTTGAATTTTAAATTCTTTTTAATATTTTTAAGTTAGTTTAAGTGGCTCCAGAGCAATATACAAATAAACTCTATTTGCCAGCACTAAAATGGGAACCAAGATCCTAAGTACTTCCTTAACTGAGTATGAAGATTTATTTCATTTGTTCGCTATGGCTCATTTTATCTTACTACTGTCACTGCTTTCTCAATACCTTATTTTTCATGAATTTGGAATGACTACGGTACACCTCCATTTGCTTCATTTCTTCTTCACGCTCCTCTGTGCTCAGAGCTCCATTTGACTTCAACATCTGAATCTCCTCTTCCAAATCCCGGAGGCCACGCTCCATGGAAGAAATTTTTGAATCCTGAAAAGGATAAGAACAGACAGATAGTGATACACAGTTAGATGCTTTGGTAATATACCATAAGAGTAATAAATGAAATAATCTGTTGGACATGTATCCACCCTTGAAATTTTCCCAAATTCTTACATAAATCAATCTATATCTCTTTGCATAGCATCTGGCTGGGTGCACAAAGACTCATTTTTCAATATTTTTTTTTTATACCTTTCAAGGAAAGCAAGAGTTTAGTACTGGAAGGAAACATGGCTAGGGGCAGGGACACAGCATACAAAGAATAAATAAAGGACTATGAGAAAAGGTTGCCTTGTAATGCTAAGTCCAGCATAAAACAGAGAAATTTAATTCTAACTGAATGAGCAGCAAAACATGACTGCAAGTATGGCAGGAAAAAAATAGCTCGTGCTACTAGTAATTTGAGTGAGGTCATAAATGGAGAACAAAAAAAGCATCTCAAGCAAGGAAGAGATGCAGCAATCTAATTTTGAGTGATAAAGTAGCAGAGACTCTTGAAGCGTTCTGGATAATACACATAAAATATAAAACATTTCAATTGCTAAAATATATACATCTGGAACAATGAGAAATTTAACCTAGCGTTATCCTCATGGTTTTAAAGAATGAACAGAGATTTTCAACCTACTTTCTTTACTGTTTCTTTAGAAGTGTTATGTGTTAGAACAACAGAAATAGATTAATTCAGGACACAAAGCTCCATGCCTACTTTTTACATGCATGTGCACTTATGAAATGCCATCTTTAGGGCAGTCTCAATTCTTCATATTTTTTGATAATCAAAATACAACTAAATAAAAGCATGAAAGACCTTCATATGTAAAGCTTTTATCCATGAGTTAACGTTGTTCTAACGGACCATTATGAAGATGTAGTTTGATCTCCTGCTTAATTTTTGATGCTTAAGTTAAAATTGGTAAAGCAGACTTTTGCAACAAAAAACTAAAGTAGGGTAAAGCGCTATGTTGTAATTTACAACAGTATTCAATTTCAGCCCTCACATCATTTCCAAGAAATACCTATGTTTCCTTTTAGATCATAAGACTGCTTATTGTTACCAGATGGTCAATTAGTTTTCATTGCTATGGACCATAAAGAATAATAATAAAAGAAAGACAGTAGAAGAAAGGCTCCAGAATAAAAAGATGAGAAATTACTACAGAAAATACTGAGATGGGATGGAATGAGTTAGAAGGGAAAAAGGATGGAAAACAAAACAAAAAGGTACAGATACAGAAGGTGGGAGAAAAGGAAGGCATGGTAACGGAAGAGAACAGTTTGCAAAGACAGTTTCTAATTTTTAACTTATTTGTCCAGACCTTGCCAGTTTGATGTACTTTATGGACGATCCAATAAGAAATACGATTACACAGTCCACTTGTGGTTGAGCTCTTGGCAAATTGCCATTGCTCCATTAGACATCTGAGCTAATGGCTGAAGAATTCAATCACAAATTCATCCAGAAAAGTTAGGTTTAAGATGGCATACACACACCTCCCCAGTTATATAACCCGTTCTTTAAGTGAATTTTGTGGTTGGAAATTGCTAACATTGTTGATAGACAAAAAGTGAAAAAATGGCATTTCAAAGGTTGATACTTTAAAAAGAAAGCAACCCACATCATCCCAAAAACCTAACAATCCATCATCTCATTCTTGTAATACAATGGACTCTTGGCTAACTGAAAGGAATCTGTATATGTTGCCATAAGCAGACAACAAACAGGTTTCTATTGTGTCATGAAGTAGTTTTGTGTGTTTGCACTGATCTGTATAAAATACACAACAATAATGTTAATGTTTTATATATATATAATCTTTATATATATATATATGCTATATATGTTTGTTTTTTTTTTAATTAAGAGATTGACAGAAGAATATGGTATTTGAAGCAGTCTATTTTCCTATGAAAACCCATTTTACAAAGAATATTCTCTCCTGCTGGCTATATGCAATTGTTCACCTTCATCTCAATAACAGTTTGCAGAGCCTTTGTCTTGGCTGAGTCAGGAGCATTTTCAAACCGTCGATGTATCTCCTATGAGAAAACAAAGCAAAAGTTAGCCTAAAGGCATTCTGTCCCATTTATCAATTACAAACAAAATTACTACAACCTTCTCTTTCTCATATGTGGCATAATTTATCCGCTTTCTGAAGTTACTTGTTCATATATTTTTTATGATCTCTTACATGAAAAAAATAAGTATATGCAAAAGCTCATTCAACAGAATCACCATCTCAGTGGAAAAGACACAAAAGGAGCTGCATATTTGACCATCCACTTCCTCAAAATAAACTGTTGAAAAGGTAGTTGAATATACTAAAATAAACCTATCATTTGCCTGGTAATCTAAATAGTTGCTACTAATTTACCTACTGTTGGATTAATCTAAACTGTCAGTATATTCTCACAGAAGGCAAAAATGTCAATTATTTAACTAGGTGTGTACTGAAAACAATAATGCTGTGGTTTCAACAAGCTATAGAGTGCAGCTGTGCTGTTAAAAACTTTTTACCCCATAGCAGCAACATTTAATGATGTATGATGAAAATCTTTCTCCACTGGAGCTAGAACGTAGCCTAAAGCACAAAACTGAATATCATCTTGTTCTAGAAGATCGGAGTGTGCAAACAGGAGGTTAGAAACGTCCACGTGATGTTTCCATTTATGTGAATTTACAGAACTAGCATGTTTCAAAGAGCTCTCAATGGAATAAAATGGAAAATGCTAGAAAGCTAAAACAGCTTGTTCTCTCATATAAAATAGGTATGTATTTCAAACAAGTGCAAATACAGGAGAAATAATAAGTACTACTTTATTATTTTTGTCAAAATATTATCCTTATATCAACACTAATATTAAATGCAGGCACATGAATACATTTAGAATGTATTATATGACATAAGAGTACTTTGGTGCCTATAGCATAACTGGTATCAGATAATCTAACTACTTGTTTACATGCACATTGGTTAGCCATGCACTCCCATAAGACCCCTGAAAGATCCCAAAAAGCCATCCACAAACTTGTGTTTTCAACAGAGATAGGAAAGGGAGAGATAACATCCTTTATGGTAGTCATGTGGTAGTCAATTATTTGAATGAGAAAGGTAGAGTAGCACAGCAATTTCAAAACGCTGAAAATATTACTTAACTATGTTAAAAGACACATATTCTTACACAACTACTGAAACGAGCCAGGTAGAAACGTGTAGCCATGTGACAAGGGCCACAGGAAGAATTTTCCATCACTTTGGCACAAGGAGACTTACTGAAGCTTAAGCTTGTGAATGGCAATAACAAAATCCAGCAGCAATTTTGTTTGTAAATACTGTATTTATGGATTTACTGAGAAAATGTCCTTTAGATGAATGCTTGCAATTTAGAGTGATACTCTCTGATAAAAGGATCTTGGACAAATAAACCAGACACAACCCTCCATATATATATATGTATTTCTCCCACACTAAACAGATGACTTGAGAACCTCTGGTCATGTATAACTGACACCATACAGAACAGAGCAGAGCAATTGTTAATCTTCTGTTTATGTGTACTTGCATTCACCTAACAGATATATGAAAATATAACCAGCCTAGCCAGACTTTCACTTTGGCCAATGACTTCAAGATCTGTTCGATCTGCCTGCACTGCACGTGCCTAAAGAAAGGGCAGCGTGCATTCTTCTCTTCCATTCTTTCCAACTGGTGACTGAAGCACTGCAATTTCTCATTGTTAGTATTGCAGACAGTTGGTCTCTTAACAGCCTTTCACAGCAGCCTTCTGGTATAGAGGGTCAGGGGCATGCTTCTTTATGCCTGCAAACAGATACAGCTTCTGTCTCTTCAACAGGCTGTGAACCAAGTGAGGTGGTCACTTCTCTACATTAAAGATGCTGATGTTAAATCTTGGGGAGGGCTTGGGGGAACACACTACACTCAGATGCTCTTTTTAGGGAGTTGATAATAGGGCCTTCAAAATATTGCAGAGATCCTCTCCTTAACAAAATTGTAGGATTTCTAGAAGCAAACAGCAGCCCTCCCAAACAACTGAACTCTTTTTTTACCCTGTTTCCTATGCCCACTCTCACTAAGAATAAGAAGCTGTAAGGACACAGTATTTCATTGTTAGAAAGCTGGACCAACATCCTCATGTCACCATGTCCAGCCTCAGCATTTCACTGAAACACATCAATGAAAGTACTTTTCCAGTCTCTCTCCACTACTCTCTATTCAAGTACGTAATGAGATTCATTTGGGTATGCTACTATGTGGTGGTAAAAAAGAAGCTCCTTATCAGCTTGAATTTGCTTTACAAACAACATTTCAACTACGCATAGGAAGTCTACCATACACATTCCCCACGTGAAACTCGGAGCTATATCTTATCGCTTTCAATCAAAAACCATCATACCATACATCACACAAATAAAAATATATATATATATATGCCAAAAATCTGTCTTGAACAATATACTTTTTAGCTGCGCATTTATCTACTAAATGGTTTCCAGATGTGCAGTCACCTGAGAATAAACAAGGAACTACTACTATGGGAATGCAATAGGTGGAAGACCCAGCACCTGAACAGCATGTTTCTAAAGGCATGCTGACACAAGACTGTCTCCTTTTCACATTGCACGGCATTTTCCCAAATAGAAAACTCTTCTTCTAAGCTTTTTCTTTAGAAAAGCCTGTATCTCCACTGCCTGAAGTGATCCTTTGCACTTCAACAAAGGAAATGTCCTACTTCTATCATCTTTAATAACCCCACTGTGATTTGGGTGAATTATAACCTGCTGAAAAACAACACCTCTCACCTCTCAACTGCACAATAAAGACTTGATTTTGGAAGCATGCCTATGATTCTGAAAGGTCTGAAAACAGGGCTGTAGTCACACTGAACCTCCCTAGAACACAAATTTAGGCGCGGCTGCCGGAGGAACATTGTGCAGTGGGAACATCTTGCCACCAGTTATTATGACTATGTTGCCAAGAAAACTGAAGAATACTATTTTTCTAATTTATTCCATGTTTTGTGCTTAATATCACATTATTATAAGATAATGGAGTAAGTTATTGTATATAAACAAACAAACAAAAGATTTATTTGGAGTGATACTTTACTACTCTTTTGGCACTAGTGCTACCTGCACAGGTGTGTGCCAACTTCATGTGTCTACATCTTATGAAGAATGTTGCTACAATGAGGAGAGTTCAAAGAATGACTGCAGGAACACAATCTGCCTTTAGAAAAAAATAAAAACAAAACTAATTGTGATGCAACTTGATAACCAACTTTAAAATGCCTACAGAGGCAACAAAAATTCAAAATGGATAATTCTGGCCAAACCATGAGATTCAACAGCTAGAAACTGAAGGCTAGAAATAGAAAGTTTAAACAGTGTGACTGTCATAACCAGACCTAAGTTTAGCACTTCACCAGTATCAATTTTTAATTAAGAATAGCTATTTTCCTTTAAAAACAATCTACTTCAAACAAGACAGAAATTAAAGGTATGCACCTTTTTACCTTGCATTTGCCAAGTAGGTCTGCAATGTAGCATTCTATCTCTGTGAGAAACAATACCATAACTTTCTATCCAGCATAATTACATATAACTGCACATCAACTGTACTAAGAACATTAAGTATGTAAAACATATTTGTGATAAAGCAACTTCTATGCATCTCAAATATTAAAAAAACGACAAATTATCTTTTGTTTTTTTATTCTTTCCTGACCAAAAAGTGCAAAAATAATTGGAAATCAGATGTCATAGTTAAGATTTGAGGGAGTCCT
Organism: Gallus gallus; assembly: GCF_016699485.2. Lineage (NCBI taxonomy): Eukaryota > Metazoa > Chordata > Aves > Galliformes > Phasianidae > Gallus > Gallus gallus. Next base: position 60,683,101 of record NC_052532.1, on the reverse strand, counting down.
CAATACTGAGTAGTATCAGCACCACGCCTAAAAACTATTAGTACATACACATGCATAATAATAAAGGGAGGAATTTCATCACAACCTTTTCTTCCTTAATTACCTGACTATATTGTTTGTGGCTACTCCCTCAGTTAGCTCTGCATCTGATTTTGCAATGGATTTGGAAGAAGCACAAAGGTGCACGTGCACTTAAAACGAATTTTAAGAGAGTAGGCTTTATGCTTAAAAACACAACTTATCTTTCAATAGCATCGCAAGCTAAGCACTTTCCAAATTCAGAAGAGAAAATGTCTTCTATTTCCTGCAGAATCTACTTAATCAGACAGCATGCATCTTATGGATAATGAAGGAGAAACATTTTTGAAGTAGACTCTCTTCCATACATAAATTTCTTCTTAAAAAAATGACATAAACAATGAGATTGCAGTTAAAAACCTAGCTGATAACTCAGGAAACAGCTTTTACTTTTCAATCTAAACTGGTCTATTCATGACTTTCTATTAATTTAGTATTATTTTCTCTGCAGGATCTTTGCATTATTCAGTGGATGAGCTACTTGTTCTTTTTCTTCAACATGTAGTCCAGGCCTAACTGAGAACATTGTACTTAAAGCTTTGTTTCCCAGGTAGCTTTCCTGTCAACCTTTCATTTCTAAGTCTTTGAAAGAATTCAGCAACCTAGTTCCCATTAATTACAATGAAATGCAAATGTTATAATAAAACAAAGATAATTTTTCATGAACATAGTTCAGTATTAGCATAAAGAAGAATTGCTGAAATAAGAAGTTATTTAATGTTACAAATGGATCTATAATTCTGTACAAAGGCAAACTGTACCTGACTAACTTGATTTTCCTCCACAACAAGATGGCTCACTGCGTGGGCAAACAGTGAGTGGTAGGTGTTGTGTATCTTGACTTTACTGAGGTCTTTGACATAGCCTCTGAAAATCCTTGTAACCAAATCAGTAATAGATTCGATACGTGGTTCATAAGGTAGATGGAAACGTGTCTGGACTGTCAGACTCAGAGCGTAGTGATCAGCAATATCAAGTCCAATGGGTAGCTGCTTACTCCCAGTAACCTTCAGAGGCCAATACTGTGGCTGATACCGCCCAATGCCTCTATTAACAATCCAGGTTATGGAACAGATTGCTCTTTCAGAAGGTTTGTAGATTATGTGACATTTGCAGAAGACATGAATTGGTTGTCAATTGTGTGTCCTTGCTGACAGCAATTGCTGTATTACCAAGAATATACACACCAGGAGAAGGCAAGGAATTATTTCACTAAACGGCTCTTGTGAGATCTCTCCTGGAGTACTGTACCCAATTTTGGTTTCCCCACTGCAAGGAAGACATTGAAAAGCTGAGGAGAGTCCAACAGACAGTCACCAAGATGGACAGTGTCTAGAACATATGATGTCAGAGGATAGGATGAGAGTGCTGGGTTTGTTCAGCTGCAGAGAAAAAGGCTTGGGGGGAATTTTAGTGCTGTCTAAAGCTATTTAATCGGACACTGCAAAGAAGATGAAGAAAAACTCTTTACAGAAGTGAGCAGCAGAAGTACGAAAGCCAACAGCAAGGGATGCAGCAGAATGAATTCTGACTTATAAAATAGAAAAAAAATAACCTAGAAGAGCAATCACAAACTGGAAGACAAGCCCAGAGAGGCTGTGGAATCCCCATTAGTGTAGAGGCCAAAATTGAACAGGAGGTTGCATGAAGTGACTTCTCAAGGACTCTTTCAACCTGCTTGACTCTGTAATTCTGCAGAGTACAAATATTTCTACTAATTGGGTCCAGACAGTGATTGGAAGTATCAAAATTGTTTACTTTCAGGATTTTTATGAGTATTTTTCAGAAACTCATCAAAAACTATAACATTAACCCTTACTTCAGCAACACATAAAATTGAACTAAAAAAATACAGAATGTGTAATAAGAATCATCTATAACACATCTGATTACTGTCCAAGCCCTCTTACTAAAAATACAGTTGTAGAAATTTAGAACCAATCATCACGGTAGCTCCTTCATAAATTGCTTCTCCATTTCCAATTTGTCTCACTTCCTGTATTTGTGAATGTAATCAATGTAATTCCCCAAGGAATAAATTGATCGTATTAATAATGAGCATAAATGCGAAAGATGTGCTGGAAATTCCACACAAATGAATAACAGATGGTGTCAGTTGCTTTGAAGATCAGTTACTCCTAGTTATTCATCTCCATGCTTTGCAATTCTATGACAGTTCAACCAGTGATTTCCAAATCCAACCAAGAACTCAAATACTAGGGCACACAAGATCTCTTTACAAAGGCATCACATGAACTCAAAACTAAACCACGCAACCTAGTTCATCTCTATGATCAGATCAGAAGGAATTAAAAGCAAAATCCCATAAAACTCCAGCATTAGATTAAAAATGAGGGAGACCAATTCAAACTAACCTGTTAGTTTTAAGTAGGAAGTCATTATGCTGAAATCTGACAAGAGAAGTGTGAATTCCAAAAGCTAAGGGAAAGTTGATTAAAAATTAAAATCCTATTTGTTCAGAATTTTATTTACTTATGTGCTAAGAATTCTTAATTCCTTCCATTTTTTCTTTTATTTTAGGAGCAACAAGCATATATTTTCTACTTATTTCTTAAATTAGCTTCCAAATTGTTAATGGCATTTTCAAATTCTACTTTTATACTTTCTGATGCTACAGTGATTCAAGTTTTCAGAAATGAAGTTCCACAAATATCACCTCTACTGAAGAAGGGTACAGGATAACATTAATGCTGGCAAAGAAAATGTACTTGAAGATGTAATTGGTAAACAAAGTTATGTAAGATATATCAACAACCAAAATCTTCAAATAGAACAAAATATCAAAAGACATTAAACCTTAATTATTTAAACTTACCAGCCAAGTTTCTGTCATCATAATAGTTTTAGATGGCTTTTAAAATCTCACTTTGAGGGGACAGAAGTACTAAAGTGAACTTAGTTACAAATTTTGCCTCCTGTAAGTACCAAAAAAACACACTTATTTGAAGCTGAATCTTTGTGGATTGTTTCACATCGATGAGATCATAACTATTACACAAAGAAAAAAAGCCAACCAGACACTCTCACAGATGACTGTAGCTCTGCTTTTTGCTATTCACTTAAATCCTACCCACAATTAAATAATTACATCAACTCCGCAAGTATCAGTAATTTGCCATATGATAATCAGAAAGCAGTTAGGATTCGTCTGTAGTCCGTAAAGACATAAAACAAATATGGAATTTTTCACCCGAATTTTGTTTTGCTGAAAATCAGTTCTGAGAAGAACTGTCACGCCATCAACCTCTGCATCGAGGAAGGATGAAAATAACAACTTTAAACATTTTAAACTGTCATTCTTTTATAAAGCTCACATAAGACTTTTCAAACTATATAGAGAATTAAAAAGAACCAAATGTATAAATTGCGCTTTATACATTTTGCTCTCAAGTTACAATAGCCCAAATTTTCAATTTTTGTTCTGAAGAGTCTAAATATGTTTGAAAGGTATTTCTAGAGAAATCAAGTTATTCTAATCTACACCTGAACTATTCAAATTACCTTGATTTAAATTATTTCTCCCTGCTAACATCTTCTAAAAGGCTAAAAGAACGATGCAGCAGCTGAACAAAGCAGGAATTTTACTTGACTCATTCGAAAGATGTCCCACACTACAATGGTATGAGAGTTCCAGTTACTGAACCAGCCTATATGCTATTGCAAACCACTCTCGAAAAGTGTGTCTTATTTATCTTGCAAAATCTTGGAACAGGACAAAAGTGTTCTTTGAGATCACTCTAATCGCTCTAATTAAAATTTCTAAATCCTTCTCCAAGTCTGGAGCAGAAAAGGGTAAGAATTGTAAGACATGCATGGAAAAAGAACTTTGCAAAACTTGTCACAGTTAATTAAAATCTGCTGAGATAAGGCAAACAACCTTTCTTTTCATGGAGCATTATAAAATTGCAACATCACTCTTCAGCAGTACTCCAATGACATGTTTAGATGGCACAATTTACCCTTTTCATATAGCTCCATGCTGCTCCTGTTTTGCTGTCTCAGTATCAGATAGGATAATATAAAGCTAAGTCAACTACATCTATATTATAGCCTTGTGCCTCTGCTTTCTGAAGCAGTGGAGATGCCAAAATGGGTACTCACAGAAATTTTGTGTTTGTTCCTATAATAAAGTAAGCACTGTTTGATTCAAAATAGCCACAAATAAGGATCAGTCCTTGTAATAAGGCCATGCTAGATAACTGTCATACACTTCACAAACAGGACTTTGTTTGCTTGCCATTTCAACACACAGTAAAGACGAAAACAAATAATAGCTTTTTCTGCCATAACCTCTTTCCTTAAGCTCATTTAAAATGAGCGTCCCTACGAACAATCCATTTCTGTGATTACTTTACATACAAAACCACCCTTTATCTGTTAAGCACTATATTCCTTAATTCAGTTTGGCACTTGGTTGTATTAGAAAAGCAGGCCTGGAATAACAGTTCAGACTTCTTTCCTACCTCTTCTAATTTTTTGTCTGTCAAGTGAAACAGCTGTTTCCTTCTGTATGATGAAGTATGTTGTCACTCTCATCCCTATGCTGGCATCTCGAAGAATGCCACCCTACCTCACCTCCAGCATCCACTTGGCCTCAAAATTTGAGCCAACCACTCCCTTCCCCTAGGAGAATACCAATTCGATCCCCATTTAACTTCAGGGGGCCTGTTGGACAGCAAATCAAGCTGACCCAGTAGGGCACGCATATCCTTCATTGTAAGTATGTGCTACAATGTGCTAGAAGAGGAAGAGAAACTAGCACTGTACATGACTTCTGCATCTTCTCAGGATAAGCCAAAGGTCAGGGGGATGTTCTATCAGGACTCTGAATGCATGTTACAAAAAACATTATAGGATTAAAGGCTTCAAAGGAGTTACAGGTAGATACCAACAAGAACACTGGCCAATGAAAACAGAGTACATTTGGGACCTTTCTTTCATACATCCTCCTCAGTTCTCAGAAGAGGAGACATCATCTGAAGGTATCCCTATCTGGGCATAAGGAATACAGTGACGTGTCAGTATATTCTGGAGATTCCAGTTAATATATGCTATTGCAAAGATATATTTGGTGTGTAGTGTATATATGCCCAGTAACAATCCAGAGACGAACAGTTATCAGATTAACCACTGTTGTATGATCGGTGCTGTTATCCCCAGTGAAGAAGAAAGAAAATGGGACAACATTGCTGAAGTTTACTGTATCTGACAATAATATACACTGAGCAGCTTATTTTTGTTCCCCCTGGGTAGAACAAATACAGATGGTTCTGTTTTTATCCTTCCTTCTAGGCAGATGGGAAATTTGGCCTATTTTTTTCTCCTCTCCAAAAACTCTCAAGAAGTTACCTCTTTACTGACTGTGACATTATCAGTGCATAATCTCAGGTCTTTGTTCAGATACGTATATTCCTAAAGACAGAAGGTAAAGGAGAATTCAAAAGAGAAAGGATTATCAAGTTGGTGTGATGATGTTGGACTGTCCTTACGAAGTAACTTGACCACAATACTCTATAACACCAGGCGTGGATACAATCACAGCTATGCCGATGTTTTGTGTATCTATTACTGTGCATAGTGGAGAAAAATCTATTTCCACCCAGTTCATCTAGTATTTTGGAAGGAGTGGGGAGGATGTCAAAAAGAGCACAGCAAGCCTTGTTATCTTTAGAGCTATGTGCTGTCACTGCCACCACTGATAATTCTACAGCAGGTGAGTTCGGAACAATGAAATGGAAGTTAATGTCACTCAGGAGTTATTCTGGAAATTTTAAGTCTAGCTGCTGGATTTCATCAAGTATTTCTTGCTGGTATGATAATAATCTCGTTTCTGAAAGTTTGGTCTAGAATACCAACAGTAATATGAATAATTTTCAGTAAGACTTAAGAAGGGGTATTCAAAATAGCAGACTTCTTTTTATATTCTCTGAAGCTTAAGCTTGTTTTCTGCAGTGGAGAAATGTTAAATGCGATGCAATCACACTGTCATCTGCTGAAGTCACTGCATGCAGATCCATGTCTGTGCCCAGATATTCAATAAAACATATCATTTTTCATGTTTTGTGTTCATGAGAGACTGTCCTCTGTATCGGTGCATTGCCAAATACATCCTACATTATGCTGGATACTGGATCTTTCCTATGAAGCAGTACGGAAAGATTATTTGAATTGCCCACAATTCAGGAAAACATCCGGGGAAAATCCAGCGGGGTCAAATTGATAGACATACATCAATCACCCTATCCAGAGGAGAATCCATTTCATAACCTGAATGATAAACTGAGACAGTTCTCTGGGATATTATCAAGGATATGCAATATCTTCCATACGAGGCACACCTAAGAAGCAAATGACTTTTCAGCCTGCAAAAGGAGAGAACGTGGAAAGGATATGGCAGAAATCTAAAATCACAGTTGGTACAGCACTCCTAGTAGCGATCACCTGTTCACTGTGTTTTCTAGAGCAAGAATAACAGGTCATCAAATGAGATACTGGGAGACAGGTTCAAACCCAAAAGAAAAGAGGTACGTTCTTCCTGTTGCAGACAACAGGCTTGCAGAACCACTAACAAGATGATGCCACAGCTGCAAAAGTTTACGTGGGCTGGACAAGACACTAAGTACTTGCACGGCAGATCCATGGAAATTACTAAACTGACAAATCACAAGAAGATCAGGAAATCCCTGAGTTGTAAATAATCTGGAATGTAGGACAATATTACAGAGAAGCACCATGTATGCCCTGTTCTTATCCTTTCCTAGGTGCCTGTGTATGGCCACTATTTGAAACAGGATACTGAATTAAAGGGATCCCTGATAAGCTTATCTGTAGTTATAAATGTAGAGAGCTCAGACTTGTGATTCTGTTAAGAACTTACCTTCCTTTGGAAATCAGTGCAATTTTTAGTTCAATCATAGTAATAGAAGAAACCAATTAATTTATGATTACTTTTTAAGGTCAGACTGCTGGCCACTGCACCTGCACCATCTGAGATACCATCTGATGTCCTTCAGTCTCAACATCACCTTCTGCATTACAAGTAAGCTTCAAAGCTGTAAGATAAAGGAATATCTTTTCCTTCAGAATATAGATTTTCATTATTATTCCTAGAAAATACCTTTAACAAAAGTGTAATACACTTAGAAATAGTAACCATGGTTTCTGACTTCTCAGAACACACTTTGGCTAATATGGCCAAAACTGCTACTGAAGCTTCTCTCAGCTTTTCTGATGTGTTAGAATATGAAGTATACTCGCAGCTCATGCAAATCATTTTGCAATATTACTGCTTCCTCTAATAGCTATAAAAAAAAGTTTAGCATGTCTTCAGATACTGGGTATACCAGTTATAGAACAACAAATTAAATAGACAGTTTTCTTCAAGGCAGCTTAAAAAATTGCCTAGTTAGTATTTGGGGTATCCAAGGGCTAAACTAACCTAAAAATGTAGAAACACAGACAAACACATAATAGAAGATTAGGTAAGGAGGGTGATATGGACACACCTTAGAGGATTTGCACAGGGACCCTTTCGCACACAAGTGTGGTGCAGTGACAATGATATTTGAAAAGTAATGGCAGTCAGGTGAAGTCCCTGGTGACTGGAGAAAAGATAACATCACACCCATTTTTAAGAAGGGTAAAAAGAACGACCCAGGAACTACCAACCTGTCAGTCTCACATCTGTGCTGGAAAAGATCATGGAGCAGATCCTCCTGGAAGCTATGCTAAGGCACATAGAAGACAGGGAGGTGATACAGGAGAACCAGAGTGGCTTCACCAAGGGGAAATCCTGCTTGACCAACCTAGCGGCCTTCTATGATGATGTCACTACAACAACGGACAAGGGAAGAGTCACTGATGTCATCTATCTGGACTACAGTAAGGCCTTTAACATGGTACCCCAAACATTCTTCCCTCCAAATTGGAAAGATATGAATTTGATGGGTGCACTGTTAGATGAATGAGGAATTGGCTGCAGGACTGAACCAAGAGAGCAGTGGTCAAAGGCTCAATGTCTGGATGGAGATCAGTAACAAACGGTGTCTCCCCAGAGGTCAGTGCTGGGACCGATACTCTTTAATATCTTCATTAGTGACATTGACAGTGAGATTGAGCACAGCCTCAGCAAGTTTGCAGATGACACCAAGCTGTGTGGTATAGAAGACACACCAGAGGGAAGGGATGCCATCCAGTGGGCCCTAGACAGGCCTGAGCAGTGGGCCCAGGAGTAGCTCGTGAGGTTGAACAAAGTCAACTGCAAGGTCTAGCACCTTGGTCGTGGCAATTCCCATTACCAATACAAGCTGGGGAATATAAGGATGGAGCACAGTCCTGCCAAAAAGGACCTGGTAGTACTGGCGGTTGGGAAGCTGTACATGAGCCAGCAATGTGTCCTTGCAGCCCAGAAAGCCAACCGTATCCTGGGCTGCATCCAAAGACACATGGCCAGTAGGATGAGGGAGGTGATCCTCTGCTGTGCACTAGTGAAGCCTCATCTGGAGCACTGCATCTGGATGTAGAATCCTCAGTACAGGAAAGACATGGACCTATTACAGCATGTTCAGGATGAAACACCTTCCCCTATGAGGAAAGACTAAGAGAGCTGGGGCTGTTCATCCTAGAGAAGAGAAGGCAGTGCCCTTTCAAGTATCTAAAGGGAAACTACAAGAAAGAAGGGAACAAACTCCTCAGCAAGGTCGGTGATGACAGGATAAAGGAAAATGGTTTCAAACTAAAAAAGGGTGGATTTAGGTTGGATATAAGGGAAAAACCTCTTACAGGGAGGGCGGTGAAGCACTGAAAGAGGTTGTCCAGAGACGTGGTGGAAGCTCTGTCCCTGAAGTCATTCAAAGCAAGGCTGGATCAGGCTCTGAGCAACCTGATCTAGCTGTGAATGTCTCTGTTCATTGCAGGAGAGTTAGACAAGATGACCTTTAAGGGTCCTTTCCAACACTACGGATTCTAGGATTCTATGATTCTATGACAGCAACTCTGAACCAGATCCTGTAGGGCAGAGCAACTTTGTGCCCAAGAACCCTTTAAGTTTGCTTGCCAGATTTTACCAGCCTGAGTTAATAATCTTGGTTCAGCTGCAGTCAGCTACAGTTTCGCAATATCCCCTGATTTTCTTTAGCCTTCTAGACCCCCATGCATGAGACTGTACTCTTGTACTAACAAGCTTGAGTTCACTCAGCATGGTCAATTCCACACAGAGATGGTTTGGCATCTCTCACATGACATCATGTTTCCGAGGCTACTGGGGTGCTCAGCTTCGAGTCTGAATTCCACACTGTATCAACAGCTTGAGCTAGTAGTTACAGCATACCCACTTTATCCTTCTCAGTGCATTAGAAGGAGGTTGGCAGCAAAGAGCAATTAGTTTTAAAATACGAGAGATAAACAGCATTTGCACTTTCAAAATCAATAGTAATCTCTACCTTCCCCAGGAAATCTTTTAGCGTAAATGCTACGATTTAAATGATTGATGATTTCCAGACATTTGAGAATGAAGCAAGAATTCTTCTCGCTCAACACCTACTCATCATTACGTAGAAACAAAGAAACTGCATTCCTAAAAAATTACACAGCTCCTACCAGCTTCTCATTTAAGTTGCTGGACTTAAAACAGAAACAAATGGAAGCCATTTGGGGCTCTTCCTGAAATAGATACAAGAATTGGAACAGAATTATCATTGGTCGCTAAATAAAGGAAAAATCGTAGTGTAGAAACTCTGGAATCACATTATCTTCACTTCAGACACTCAAGAGATTACTGCTCTAAAAAAAAAAATAAATCGGCCTAAATCTGGCTCAGAAATGCAATGGGCTCTTACTTTCTTATATAAATGCTTACAAGAGCACAAGTACAATGGGTTGGGCAACGGAAAACATAAGTAAGAGGTACGAGGAGGTATTTATTTGCTGCAAACACTCATTTCAAAAATCTCTTTGCAAGACCTTACTTCCTTGTTTTGTTTTGAGAGAGGGCTTACTGTTTTAGTATGTCTGGCTTCAAAAATGTGTTGAATCACGGAATAGACGTACAATGCATAAAACAAGCCATTAGATTCACACAAACGTTACACATAAACATATAGTTATCAATTCACGCATTCAATCCAGGGATGGATATTAAATAACCTTCACAGAAAATCTTATCACTAGTGAATATATATACAACATATTGAATTACTAGTTATTCAGAAGTTAATAATGGAATACTTTAGAAGGCTAGTTGACTAGAATTGGAAAATGCACTTAATGTCAAGGAATTTAAAGACACTGGCTACAACACAACTCATCTATTTTCCTTCATTTTTCCAAGATACTCATATTATGCGTAGCCTAAATTTGTTGTAATTAATTTTGGATAGTTAGTTGTGTAGAATGCCTGCTGTCATACTCTTACACTATGAAACAGATATAACGTCTTTTCTGTTTTCAGAGGGGTGGGGAAAAGGTTTGCAATGTTTGCAGCAGTGTCCCTTTAAGTAATCTTTTTTTTGGCTGTGCATCCAGGGCAGCTAATAGTTTTATCAAATACCCTTCTCAGCAAGATGACTGTTTCCATGGAAACCGTAGAGCAATCATCCATTACTCCTGCAAAGATTTCTCTCAGCTCTCTCCTAAATACAGGTAGCTACTTTCTCTCAAACCAAAACAGAATGGAGGAATACATTTTACAGATCATGTAACAGTTCATCTTCAGAGTATAACACCGGGGTGATGGGAAAAGTGGGACATAAGATACAACACCCCAGAAACCACATGGAAGAAAGACAAAGAAATTTTAAGAAAGGGACAAATTCTGTTAAATCTGCAATGCAAAACACAGCTTGTAGAAGGATGGAAAATTCTTTCCTTGAAAATAAGAAATAGAGAGGAGATGGAGAACTAGGCATTAAGATCAGAGTTGAACCCAGAGCTTGGTCACCTACCTCTCTCAGCATGTTGTTTTCCTTTTCCTTCTGTTCGAGAAGGCTCTCCAAGTGGTGTACATGCATCTCTGCCTCAGCCAACCGTCTTGTTCGTTCGTGATCTTCCTCAGTGGCTTTTGCTGACAGACCTTTACTCTGCAGCATCTCCAGCAGCTTTTTGATGGACTCATCACGTGCATTTAAGGTCTGTTTCTGTGTCTCAATACGCAGTTCCATCTCTTCTAAGGTTTTACGTAGGAGGAAGAGTTCCTTGGCCTGGCGCTCATGCTCCGTGTGAAGCCGCTGAAAGTTTTCCTCTGTCAGCTCTGCCACAAAGGGCTCACTGGTTCTCGAGCTGCTGTCCTGCTGGAACAGTTGGTTCAGGTCCCGCTGGATCCGAAGTTCATCTTGAAGAGCCTGGATAGTCATCTGCATATGCTAAAAAAATAAAGAAAGAAAATCAGAGGATTCCCTCCACTAAGAAATAAGGAGATCAATATAGGCCACCTCAGTCTTCCTTGACTACCAGCAAAGAGATAACTGCAGCAATGGCAAGTCAATATTGTTCATTGTTTTTTCAAAGCAGAATTTTAATGGTTTTCCATAGAAATTTCAAGTCCCTTCTTGGGACTACACATTGTAGAAGTTGTTTAACAATGGAAATCTCTTACTCAAGTGACTCTCCCACTTCAACCAACTTGAGTAAGTCACCTTTTCAAAAGAGAAAATATCAGTAGGCAAAATTTGACAGGTTTTTTTGTTTGTTTGTTTTGTTTTTTTCCTCCAAGTATTTGTCTATCCTACAGAAGAATTCTGCATGAGAAGATCTGGATGAGAATTACTGTCTTGGCAAAGCAAAGGGACATTTGACTATAAAAATATATGTACCAGCTAATAAAATGTAATCAACCATGAAAGCTCCTCAGGTCTTTAGTACCAAAACTACACCTTGCACAGATCTCCCCAGGTTGACTTACAGATGAGATTATATCACGTCAAAAAGAAATACAACTACAGAGAAATAGATATATGCTGACTGTCGTGCATATAATTGTATGCATCAGGACCTTAGTAGAGAACAAACTATTGCCTTACAAAGAGCAACATGCAAATCAAATGATCAACAGTCATTTATGCTTGTGTAAGACAATAAATCCTATCTCAGTGACTGTGCATACAGTAGTGTAATATACTGGGATAAAACAGGAGAACCATAGTTTGCATGGGAAAAAAAGTCCTTACTTTTTATTTAAGTAAACGTTTGTATTCTTCTCTGTAAGACAGAAGTATTAAGTCAGTAAGAGAGAAGTACTAAGACACTGAACAAAGATCTGATTACCACAGACGAGATACCCACTGAGTGATAAATCTTTACACATTTCTTCACATGTGGCAGACATGCTTACAATCTTGTTTGAACGTGAACAAGTCAGATAGACTGATCTCTAGGGTCTACATTTACATAACAAAAATCCAACATCTGCGACAGTTACTTCCAGTATTCACGAGGAGTGAACTATTAGTATTATCAACTGTTATCAAACAATGCAGAAGACACACTGTGATACTATGAAAACACGGCAGAAAATATCATTTGCAGTAAACATATCTAGCTTTAAACTGTTTTAGAAATATCTAACACTTAGCTTGGTTGTGTGGAAAGATGCACTTAGGCAGTCAAATCTCATTTTCTTTACAAAAGATCAAGTTCTCCTTCTGGCCTAAGAAGAGTTTTCAAAACTTAAAACTGCTTCACAATCAGCTCATCTATGTCCACAGTGCTATTAAAAGAACAGTTCAGCTCTCTTAAGTGGCTGGCAGTCGGAACTGGATCAAAACTTCACCTAGCTGAAAACTGGCCCCACCAAAACAGCCAGCTTTCTGATCCAGTCAACAGTGTGACTACACCAGCGCTGATCCTGGCACAAAGTAGGGTTGGGAATGTGTAGCCAAAGATCTGGTGGAGATAAAAGAAGAACCATTTTTTATGTTATCATCATAAAATGAAATCAGCTTAAAAGTGTAGCTTCACAAATGATTTAAGGTGCTGCAATTATCTTTTCTTCAACAGCACAATACTTGGCAGATAGTCACGCTATTATTAACTTAAAACAATAGGTTATAGAATGTGTGATAACTAAGCACAGGCTTATTAAGCTAGGGGATAATTGATTACTCTTCTTAACTATGCACTGAGTTTATATATTGGTGGGTGCTAAGATTCATTTTCAAATTGACATCAGTAATAGAAAAGAAGAAAAGAAACATCTCGAGGGAATCAATCTGTATTTGAAAAACCTTTTTATTATTTTTTTTTTAATAAAGATTTCCAATTTCATTTCTTGTCATTTCTCCAAAACACAGTCAGAGTAAGAATGTCAGAAGACCTTCAAGCTTAAAAACTGAGGCACCATTGCAAACATGCCAGCACGCAGGTAGGCAATCAGAGCTACTACAATCTGTTCAATTAACGTATGTTGATCAAGCTGTGAGAGAAAATGGACTGTGCTCATGAAAAATTTGTCTTATCTGTAGCTATACATCACCAATAGTCAGTAGGACTGCAACATCAGCAGTGAGAAAACATCCTTAAATTCCCTTAAACTTAAAAATAGATAAGCTCACCAGATAGAACTTAACAATTCCACACAATTCCATTCGTAAACAGGGCTTTGAAAAGCCCCACTTATCCAGAGCCTAGCTGTGAGTTGTTCTGCAGCTAACAAACAAGTTCCTACGTGTTTCCACCTGCCTCTCCACATACTGCCTCTTCAGCGTTTCCTTTCTTACAAGACGGAAAAGAGCTTCTGAGCAACCACATCCATCTATGAAACGAAATGACTTCCTCTACTCAGTGCTGTCTCAGAATCAAACTTGGGTTATTTATAAACATCAGCAGACTAGATCACCACAACAAAATTCCTGCATTAGAATTGCAATCAGTTGATCTGCTGTGAAATCTCAAGTCAGCTTACATAGGCAAACGTCATGTCTCAGAGACCCACAAAATTATGTCCCCCAAAGCTGGGGAAGCCCCCATTATAACACCTGGATCAAACAAACAAACAAAACCCCAATGCTGTATTATTCAGAAATGGGATGTGAAATAGAATTTAGTACCAGTGATAAACAGTCCTTATGACAATCCATCGGTCATAAGCAATGCAAAGAGAGTTAAGGAACACCTAATGTAACCGGTAGGCAATGGCCTTGAATGCAGTTTTCAAGGGAAAATTAAGGAGTAGGGAGACAGGAGGGGTTAGCATTGACACTGCAAATTCCTATCACTGTTCTCTGAGCTGCTCAGCTGAGAAGAAACTTCATTATGTGCAAGGTGGTGGGAAAATAAGCCACAGAAAATTATTCTGTGCTTCTGACACCCACTCCTTTCCAACATGAAAGAGGTATGCAAAATGAGTTCTTTTCTCTGCTTTCCAACTTTTTTTTTTTTTAATGTTTTTCAGAATGATGGAACAATGTTCTTTATTAGTTGACATCATAAATAAACCAGTTTTTCAGATGTTATGGCTCTTTCTTCTACAACCTTTCAAAGAAAACATCCTTTTCCCTCTGAAGGAGCAGACAAGCCTTAGCTTCTCATCCATTTCTCAAGCTTCACTTTTAAATCAGTAACTGTCCTAGAAAGGCAAAAATCTTTTCCAAGCCTACGTCACATTAGCCACTTAATCCTACTTCTAGGACCTTACCAGAGACCTCTATCAAACTTGAAAAATACTGCTGAAATGATCCCATCTAGAAACAGACTAGTAAAAATACTTTTGCTATCATTAAGCTTGGTTACATCCTACTCTGCTGGGTAAAGTACCAATCATAGTCTTAAATAGTTTAATAAAGATAACGTATTTAAAATCAATGCAATCATGTTCAACCTATACTTTGCTGGAAACTTATTGCTCTTATTTCAAACCTTGAGGATTTGCTGTTTTTTCCAGTAATGAAAGTTGGTCTTTAAGCCTCACTACAAATTATAACTACATCTGCAAATTAGTAAAGGTATTTTTGTGAGCATAGCTCACTAGTAAGGCTATTTCTGGTTAGTGTACTTTCATCTTAGTACTATGCACCTCTAGGACCACCTGAAATGTGAAATCTTAGAACATCCAAGGTACAAGCATAATTTCTTACAAGGTGTTACACTGCCTCTATTATCTCCATGGGGCAACTTAAGGATTGCTAATTAGCACAGGGATAGGGGTTGCCTTTCATCCAGTAGCACAAAATTTACATCTGTAAGCAGTAGAACACGATTCAGTCTCCTTCTCTGTCTCAGAGGTTTCAAATTCACATTTCCCACACCTTGGCATATTTGTTAGATGACTTTCCAACCTACAATATAAACACAACCAATGACACAGAAGTTCCTCCTATCTGGTTCACTAAAATCCCATTGTTGCAGTCTCAGGGCAACGCAACACAGTTCTTGCTATCCTGTTGAGTTTGGGAACCTTGCTGCAGGCAGCTCTTTTCATCTCTCCACGTTGAACCTTTTCCATTTTGCATGAAATATTTAAACATTCAGTAGGCCTGACAGAAAATACTAAAGAGAGCACAATTTCATATTCTAATTGGTAGCACTCACAAGAGCAGAAGGACCTGAAGTGCAATTCTTCCAATTAATTTAAATGTTTGTCATCATCTTACCATTCCAAAGGAAGTGAGAGACATGGATTTTTAATACAATCAGACAGAAAAGAGAATTTAGTCGATATTTTATAGCCAAGACCTCCATTCTAACCCTAAATTTTAGATCAAAAGGAGGCAAGCATTGCTACCAGCAAGATTTTGAACAGAATAATTACATTGTGACATACTTTTAAAATAAAGGATTTCCATATTCGTCTTTGCAAGACAGAGCTTGACCTCCCAAGCTAAAATATTTCGGATTCCAATAAGCATTTGTGTGCTTGTTTTTAATTGCCTGGTTTAGGTTATTCACGCTGCAGACACTGTCTTTGTAACTACCTTAACAGGATATGTAACTCATCCCATTCTTTTATTCAAGAAAGCCGAGTGCCTAAGTTAGAACTGTGTGTTGTGCAACAGAGGCAGAGCACCTAAGAACTGAACACTTCTGTAGTTAAGTTTTCCTTAATCTCTTGGATTTAAATTCTAAGTAGGTTAACCAAGGAAATTACATGAATATTTAAAATACAAAAATAAAATAAAATATAATCAGTTTGTTCAAGAGATGCCTATCAACCATCAGAAAAAAAGAAGATAAGAACCCAGTCTTTCTCAGCAACAAGGAAAACCATAGTACACATGTAAGTATACACCACTGTGTCACAAAAATGTGTCACGGTGTGGGGGGAAGCATTTTTACATTCTATTAAACTCTACAAAGACTGGAAATACGTATTATATACACATACTGGGATTTTTGTCCTCTTACATTGGGAGAATACTGAGGTCTCTCATATTAATGAGCAAGAGAATATCAAGTAATGGAAAGGAAGGGGGAGGAAAGATATGCCCACAAGCATATGTGGTGCAGTGTTAGAACAGTTTCAGTCTGGGAGATAATGATTCAGGTTCTTACATGCCATCCTTATGCATCCCAAACAAGGCTCCAGTCAGTAGACAATAAACTAGTTTTGAGTGGATCTCTAACAGGTAATTCCAATTGAAGGTACTGAGAGAGATTCTACTTTGTATAAACGTTTGACTAGTGATTGGCTTAGGTATTTGAACATATGTCTATTGCATACCAGTGTCTTAAAGGGAAGCTGAGTCTCAGCTCAAGGTCCTTGAAGTAGCCCAGATGCCACGAAGGATCTCCAATACTCCAGCGTGCATCGCTGAACAAGTCTTATTTCCTGCTCAAGGGTTGATCTCATCTCAGTCTTTTCTAATTTTTAATCAGAAATTCGACTCCAGAGGGAAGAATTTTGTCCCTAACAAAAGCTTTGCTGAAATTGGCAGATTCAATAATTTTTCTCATTAAAAATATTATTGACAAACTTAGCTACTGAAAATTTCCTGACTACTTCAACTGTAAGCCAGGACATCCTGTACTGAATGACAGCTTTATGATGTGCACATATTTGGCAGTTTTCTGCAAATCTGCTCAGTGATCAAGCTGTTCTTCGTTAGAAAACAGTAAGTGCTTGGAAAGACATAGGACAGGTTTGCATTTGTTATGTCACATATTTGAGTACAACCCAGGGAGGAGGAAAAAAAGAAAAACAAAGAGAGAGATGTAATGTGTTAATTGACCAAAAAACAGGTTTTTGATGTTGCCAGTTTATAGGTAATCTCTTTTATTCAGCCAACTATGTTTACTGCTAGGGGGAAAAAAAAAAGAGACAAGCTTACAGGCATAGACACCCTTCAAGGTCTGAAATAGACGCTCTTGTAGCACCTACAAAACCTTCATTACTTTTAGATCATGACTACACCGCTACTACTCTCAGAATGACAGAAACAGTAATTACAATATCTTTTATGTCTGAAGGACAGTTCAGTAAGGTCTGCCCTCAAACGTGCAGTACCAGAAAATGGCAGAACCTACAGGAGTCCATGACTGTGCTTTCCTTGCCAGCCAATCTGCAAGCACAATCACAGACTTTTGCATTATGACAACTCCTTTAGCGTTCTTCACAATAGAGGCATTTCAAACTTTTGTAAGAGGATGAACTGCCTTAAGCTCAAAAGCGATCACATGCCAAATTCTAGAATAGAGTTTGGTCACTATGGGAAATCCTTCTCTCCCATTCTCAAAGAGTTAATGTTTTGGCAGCATTTCTGGGAAATAGATTCTGCTGAATGCACAGTAGAAGCAAAGGCCTGGCTGTCTGAGGGAGTCCCTGCTGACATTCAGCTGCAGCCCACGCAAAGAAGCTGAAAAAAGGGCTAATGTCAGGTGTCCAGCAGGGCTGGCATAAAACAGAACTTGCTGATTCCAGAAACACCACATATTCCCCGTAAGGTGGATCAGGGGCTTCAAAATCCTTATTAGAATGGAAATGAATGGGTGATTTTTATAATGTTTAGCTTAGATAGAAAATACAGCTATGATTGTAATAGGATTTAATCTGCGAGATTTAAAGAAGCAGACTTGTATTTTAAAGACAACCATACATTGCATTACCTCTGAGACAGCAGAAGGGCAAGATAATAAAAAAAAGTGCCATAGATAAAGAGCTTAAGTTGTCAGTAATGCATTTTTCAGCTAAACTAAACTCACACAAAGTGACTCATTTGGTTTAAGGGGCCAGGGTGCAGCAGCCTAATTCCTTCTCTGTTGTCTCCACCAAAGAACTCAACACACACACACCAGCAGAAGTGAGTTTAAACTCCAAAAGCAAGCAAATCAGAAACAAGTTAGTAAATTCGTAGCCACAAAAGAACCAAAAATGCAATTCAATAACTGCATACTAAGTGTACAGGTAGATGAATAATAAAGGTTGCAAGGGAAAGCGATAGAGTATACTGGATATTCAGTGTCAAATGCCAACAAGAAAAATGTTCACCTGTGGTAAAGAAGCATATCTTACAAAGAAAAAAGGGAAGTTATTTTTATTTTCAACGAGTAAAGCACACATATAGGCTGTTTCAATAGAATACTGGAGGTACATAGCCTATTTTGAATAAATTTGTGAGTACACTTGTGTAATACGAATATAAATTCTGACTGAGCGTAGAGAAACCTAGTAAACTTTTGAAATAACATTTTATCAGGGCAGTAAGTACAGTTCTAACAGCTCTCTGGTATCTTAAGGGATGAATCAGTTTGACCTCTGTGGCAGATACTATCAATGGCCTGGTAGGAAATAGAATTCAAAGGAAAAATATCTGAGGTCCTACCAGTTAGCCCCACCTATTGTGTGCCGAAGTTTCCAAAGGTATAACTACATCAGTATTTCAGCATGCTTCAGAGAGCTTTTTCTCATGCAAATCTTCCTAGCGTTTACATTTTACCTCCTTTGAGCATTGGCACACTGATTCTGCAGTGCTGAAATTGGATTAAGTGCCCCATATCTCTCTTGAGAGCAGGCATTTTGGTCTTTGGACAACTTCTTTTTTTTTTTTAGGATTTCTCAGGAGATGCTGTGTTTCCTTTAGGAACAGGAGGAATACGTCATAGAATATATTACAGTAAAAAAAGATTGAGAGCTGTGGCTGGGAACAGATGAGAATTCATTCCTCATTTCTTCAGACAAATCTGTAGATGCTATTTCCCAGAGGCCAAAATCTATATTGTTATAAACCTGCTGTCAAATAACTGGACGAAAGCAAAAGGAAAAAGCTTACATCTTGACAATCGGCACGGGAAGCATTGCCTACTCCTCTCTCTGAAGATAAAAGTGGGACAGTCTTTGTGAAGGCTGCAAATGAACCACACTGTGGACAGCACTGAGGTAGGTAAAAACTCCCAGTAGCAAGCTATAATGAGAGTTCTTAACAATAAATTATTAAATGGAGAATAGCAAGCTTCAGGGTACCACTGAGAGCTCATAGCCACAGATGGCAAGAAGTTAAAAAGCATCAGTTAACTGTTTATGTTGGCTTGGTTTTTTTTCTGCTTTCTGTTGGGTACAGAAGGATGCTTACGGCATACACCTTCTGTGAGTGCATCTCAATCTTAACTTGAAATGCACTAGGCAAACACACCTGAAAAAAGAACCTGTAGGAGGACGTGTGACTGCTAACAGAAACAGATTTCCCATGAGTTTCACAGAGTCACTGAAGAGGAAAGCAAATGTTCTAGCAATACGTGAAGAGGAACTGATAGTAAGAATAGAAAACTGTGCCTTGGAAGTGGATGAACAACTACAACTCACTGGGTAGACATAAAAATTACTGTCCTGTATTTGGAATTTGAGTGCACAAAGGTAGTTTTGAAGCCAGAGTCTTCAAAGTTGGATTTACAGCTAGGAGTTGGAGGACATCCACATAAGGAAACTTTATTTTCTTAAATGCTTTAAGAAACTTGTTAGTCAAGACTACAGAGATCTGACCTCTGTAAACTATGATTGTTCTGTAGGAACTAAATACATTGTAAAAGAATAATTAATAACAATTAAAAATAGCAATGATTTGTGATGGCAGAAACATGAATGCACCTGGTTGTAATGACAGACATAACCAAAATCCACCTTCTTCAGCTTCAGAAAATGGCATTTCTAAAATATGACAGAACCACCAATAAAGATACATGTCCCTCCAAAAGCATGACAGTTCATTATCAACATGGTGCAACTAGTAGATGATGAAGATTCTGAGAAGCCATGCTACAAGGTTCTTGATCTATACCTAGAAATAAATCACAAGGCAAAGCTTTTCAGAAAATCTTATTTGATGGAGGAGTGAAAAGATCACTTAGATGCAAGGTGTAGACATCAGCAAAATTTCCATTCCATTTTTTTTCTAGGTATGTCAATGCGTTCTATATAGCCACAGGTGTAAATCTTGTGGTCACAATCAAGACATATCTGCAAAGCAGATTTATGCCGCTGCAAGGATCATCCCAAGAAAGGGGTTATTTTTCTGACTACTGTTAATATCATACTAGCTAAAAATTTCTAGGTTCTGAAAACGCGTTCAGTTCTTGACTGCGTGGGACCAGAAGCCAGATATTTATTGAAAGAATTATAATCTATCAGAAGAAAATATAATTCCAGCTACCAAGTCCTTGATTGACAAGACTCTGCCCAAGTATAGCTTCAGAAGCCTACAGTCTTGAGCATGAGAGAGGGGAACTAGCTCAATAACTGTGTGCTTTCTCATGTGCTTTTAATATAGAAGATGACTACAGAAGCCATGAATACACATTCGTACAGAAGAACTAGGTCTTAAGTTCTATCCCTACCCTTTCCTGCACATGCCTTACTAACATGTAGTTAACAACAATAACAAAAAAAAGTACTGAAAAACATAAATTAGCACTGAATGTATTTTTCCCATTTCACAAGAATGTTTTTAAAGACATTCTGATCTAGAAAGTCTTTAACAGCAGTTCTCCACATAATCACAAACTCATTTCTCTCCACATAACATCAAGATAAATTAGATCCAAAGACTAGGGGAAAGCCACTGCATGGTTAATAAAACAGGCCTGAGAAAAACAATTCCTAGATGAGTTCTCTCAAACGTTTATTTCTGCCATCTGTTTATCACTGCCCAGAACCTTGGGAGATTGCAATGATAATAGTCTTAATTCCTAGTCCTACAAAAGGAAAAGAGAGCTCATCCCATCCTGGCCTGCGATTTCCTTCATTCTTCTGTGTCAGGGAAGGGAAAGGAAGACAAAAAGAGTGAACAGTCTGTGAACAGCAGCACAAACAAGCCAGGAAGCTTAGCAGGTAAAGTACTCCGGCAAACATAGAAGAGACACCTATTAAATATGTCAGTTACTGTTGAGAAAATCCCTGCCTAGGATATATTTACTTGTACTTGTTCTGATTGCTAGGATTAAGGCATCTAAAGCAAGTAACTAAGGAAGGTAAAGAGAGAACCATTAGCTATCCACTTTGGCTCGCAGTTGTAGTTTTGCTATAAAAAAGGACCAACAGAAGGTAAGACAAACAAACCATCAGGACTGCTAAAATTAGTGCGTCAGGATTTCTTATTGCCTTCTCTCACCGTCTGGGCCCAGGAAGTGCTTTTTCAGGGCCAGAAACTGTCTTTGATGGACAAGAAAAATAATCTCTCATCATACTGACGTAAAACAAAAGGATGTAAACCCCCTCAATTCCATCTTGTCCTGTATACTATCTCCAAAATTTCTTAAATTTGAGCCAATACTCCCTTGACAAAGCAGTGATAAAAATAAATAAATAAAACTAGTTCCACCCCTGCAATGATTTTCACTAGGATAAAGACTCGAAAAAGAAATCTGCTGTACCAGGAAGCTACCTTGACAGTCTGCCAGTGTTTGTGCAGCAGAAGGAAAAAATCAATTCAGTCAAGATTAAAAATATATGTATTCAATTATTTAAACCAAAAGCCATTGTCTCATGAATTAACTGTCCTTAAGAAAAAAAAAAAAAAAAAAAAAAGATGTTCTACAAATGAGCAACACTGATATTTTTTGTACTGATTTTAACCTCATATAATTTCCTATGAGACTATCCAAATTGGGTTAGTACTACACTATTTAAATATCATCTTTTATTTATATACAAATACGAGCTTTGATGATTTGCTCCTATGCTGATGAAGAAACAAAGCCCTTGTGTATTTGCAGTTTCATATATACACTACAGAATCACAGGATGGTTGAGGTGGCTGCATCTGCTCCAGCCCCTGCTCAAGCAGAGGCACCCAGAGCAGGGGGCCCAGGACCACATCGAGGTGGTTCCTGAAGATCTCTGAGGACACTCCACAAAGTCAGCAGCCTGTGCCGGCACTCCATCATCCGCACAGCACAGAAGTGCCTCCTGATGGTCAGACATTTTCTGTGTTCCAGTTTGTGCCTTCCTCGCCTCTTGTTTTGGCACTGAGCACCACTGAAAAGAGCCTGGCTCTCTCTTTACATCCTCCCTTCAGGTATTTAAAAACATTGTTAAGAATCCCCAGGAGCCTATTCACTGTAGTAAGATAATTCATTGTTAGTTCTGTCTCCTTTATTTGGCAAGCCACAAACTGTGTTGATAAAATGGATCATAATGTAAGAAGTTCTTGTAGAAAAACAAAAGATAACAAAAAGACCCACCAACACACAAACATCTGACTGATCCAGACTCAGGCCAGCTGTGAGAGATCCCGTAAAACTCTATCTTATGCTGTTTTGCATGGGTACAAAGCACATTAGAACTCTACTTCACCCATAGCATAAATTCCTTCTACACCCTGTATGTATGGAATAGTTGGAATAGGTGCTTATGTGCCAAACATAGATTTTGTGAACCTCTCAACCCATGAAACATGTTAGAAGTAATTGTAGTACTTGAGGAAATGGGACCGCTAACATTTACATATGTAGAAGTGACTAATATTTTCAAATCGATAGCTTCCATATGAAATATGACTCATTTTGTTAATAGACCAGGAGCTACTCTGCGAAAACATATTCTTATTAGCCAACTCTATTAGGGAGGTCAGCAAATTTATCTTTCCATTAGCTGATGCAAGGAATCAATGCAAGATAAAAGGTGCTCTGCTACAGAACCTTTGATCTCGTGGCAGTATTTTCCAAGATATGAGCAAACATCAACACTACGCTTTAAAAAGGAAAAAATAGCCAATGATTGATAATGAAAGAGGAATATATGAAAAATCAATGCACAGAAAAGCTGTTGACTGCTTTGTCTGCACCATCTTCCAGTTTTAAAACCTTTTATTCTAGGTGATTTGGAGGGATTACAATGTAAGTATCAATACAGTTGTGCACGAGTCCCATAAATATAAAACCCAAATATTTTGAATAACTTAATCTGTATGCATAAACCCTATTCTTCTCAAGCAATGGTATAAAATACACAGTAGCCCTGCTCATAGAATGGTCTGGATTGAAAAGAACCACAGTGATCGAGTTTCAACCCCCTGCTATGCACAGGGTCACCAACCAGCAGACCAGGCTGCCCAGACCCACATCCAGCCTGGCCTTGAATGCCTCCAGGGATGGGGCATCCACAACCTCCTTGGGCAATGTGTTCCAGTACGTCACCACCCTCTGTGTGAAAAACTTCTATTTCAACCTTATGATTCCTGGGACTGATGTAATAATCCCGAGGTAGGCTGTTAGACATAAATTGATAATATTTCAAAAAATTAATTTTAATATCAAACAATAAGCTTTTCACCTTCTGTTTGCCCCGCATATAGCAATACATTGTAAGCAAGTCTGCGGGCAAATACATTACCTTCATTCTCCCTGCCCATCTGGAACAAAGCATAGCGACATCCAACAGCTGTAAGCAGCACTGGAAGATCTCATGAGCTATCCAATGCTCATGACTACAGACTAGTGATCACAGCAGCATGTTTTTCAAACCTGTGGGATTTCTGGTGGTTTAGGAAATATTCTCCGTAGATGACACGAAAACAGAGTTTTGAAACCATGCTAGTTTAATAAAAACTATTGCTCTGCAGAAGCTGAGTTGTTGACCTGATGAGATATGAAGAGTCCACCACCCAGCTGCCCAGCTGAAGAAAGGCAAGATTTACTCACCTTGCCAGAATGAATCATAAAACCCAGATAGAGGCTCACCAGCACTCTGAACATACTGAAATTCAGAGTGTGTTTTTTTTTTTTTTTTATTTTAAAGAAGTTTTCTTGACCAAGAAAAGCAGCAGCAAGTGATTAGATATGGTCATAAATGTGAGAAGACTGCACAAAGGACTTGATTTTGAAATAACAGAATACGTTATGATCTCACAAACAGCACACAGCTCGTGCTGTGTTGCAAATACGGCATGTGGAAAGCTCTTGTCAGAGAAGACTCTGCCCAGTGATCAACCAAGACAGCTCAGAACAAGTGGCACAGAAGAGATGCTGCCCCACAGCCACTCAGGCCCTGAGCAGGTTGAAACTTTGTCAGCCTGACCACGTCCCTCTGTGGGGGTAGTTTGTATGTGACTGCATTCATTTCATGGCCAGGAGCTGAAATAGGGAGTAGGGAGAAGGAAAAGCATAAGGGATGGACAATAGAAATCAGGACATTTGCTGCTTATATTTTTTCTTGTGTTTATTAGATAGTACTGTTGCAAGGAAAAAGTTAGCTGAGGGAGCTATACACAGAATGGTGAGATCCTGTATGCCCAATGCACTATCCCACTGTCTCAGAAGATGGAACCAATTTGGCTCTGTCATGATAAAACTCCCATTCTTGCTTTATCTCTTCACAGTCTCTCAAATACACCTCTCTGACCGCTTTCCATCCTATATGTAACTCTAAATGTTGCATCTTCTCACATTTGCCATCCCATCAGTTCTATGGGGAAAAGAAAACAAGTTCCCCCAAAAGTCACATGAGTGTGTATTGCCTATTTTAAGCCACAATAAGAAATAATTACAGGCTTCCACTCAGTTGGCCCAAAATTCCAATAACCCAAAATGATAGCTGGAACAAGAACATTGGCCAGGTATGTCATCTGCCAATGCAGAGGACTTTAATTTACACACTGATATATATATATATATATATATATTTATAAGTAAGAAAAACCCTTAGTCATTCTCCCTTCTGGAAATGGGAAGCATATATGGGCTTTTTTTAGAATTATCAATGCACAACAGTAAGCCACAATGGTAGCAATCACTTTAAGTCTATCTTGAAAGATTAGGGCTTGATGTTGTCACAGTAAAGTCAACCTCTTGCCAAATCAGAGGTATCCATCCTTTCCATCTCCATAACTTTTCTCATTTTCTTCAAAATGCACAGAGGAAGCAAACAGAAATCCATTATTTGTAATAAAATTACAATAAAAGTAACAATCAGTGAGACTCAATTAAGCCTTTTTCAGCCTGAGGCTTTTTGATACTACACACATTATCTTCTCAGCTCTCTGCCATGAAATATTGGCTACACACCCAAAGGAAAAGGCTTGAAAATGTTTATTCTGGGCATATCAAGCCTCTTCTGTTGAGTGCAGTTTTGGGAAGACAGGCAGATCAAATGTGTTACTGGAATTTCAGGATAAATTTAGGATATGGTTGTAGCAGTAATCGTCCCTGTGAAAGAACATATAAAAAACCACTGATCTCAATGTTCTGGCACTTACCCTCCTGCTGCAATGACAGCAGCACCTTGGAGGGCAAAGCAGAACAATGCAGCAAGTTCCAAAAGAGTTTTCTGTGACCTTTAAGAGGCAATGCAGTATCCCCTTGAATGAGTTCAAGCAATAACTGTCAGGAAAGCATGAAGAGGAGCCTGGATAGCTCCAGAAATTAGGAGATGTAGCACAACCTACCAGAAGGGAAGGCATTCAAATTCCTGCAAGATGTACTCTGATAGTGATAGATGCTAGGCTCACGTGCTGTTATGGAAGCACAGTCAAGGATTTTTCATCACAAGAATCTTCATTGGATGTTTTCATCTGTAATGAAAACACCGAAATAGAAAAGCTTTTCCTTTCAAAAAAGTGGTTCTTCCTTGTGGACATTGTTCTTTTAGGTCTGAGAATTTTCAAAGCAAGAGGCAATTCCCTCTGGCAGCAGCACGCCATCCCCCAGCACTCAAGCTGTCAGGTGCAGTAAGTTGGGCTCTCAGGAAGCTTCAAAAATGCATCTGTTCAGAATGTGAATAAAACAAACTAAAACAAACTTCTGCAATAGGACTGATGCCTAGAATTGACTTTTGTCAGTGAAATGCTTTAATACTGTCCTGTCTAACCTTGCACACCATTCTAGGAATCAAGGGGATGGATAAAAGAACAAAAAGGAGATCTAGGTTCACCAGAGAGAATAGAAAACTACTTAGCACTGAGAAGTCTTGCATTTTCCATAGACAGAAATGGACAATTGGTGTAGAATGTGTTGAAAGTATCATTTAGGGTAACTCTTTCACCAAATGAATATCATCTCTTAATACATTTTTGAAGAACTATGTGCTCGTGAATCATTTCTGAATGGCCATTCCAGCAGTATATTGCTACACTATTAGGCTTCACACAGAGCAATGACTGAACTCCCCTGCTTCTTTCTAGAAGCATTCCAGACTCGGAATGCATAATTATTCAAGATCTGCAAAAATAGAGATAAAATGAATAGAAATGCTGTACATAAATAGTCATCTGGGTCTGGTTCAAATACATTTATGCAAATTATCCTGTAACCAAGTGCTCTGCATTTAGAAATGATTCAGAGAAGCATCTTAATCTGTTGCTACATCTCTATGAACAACTGTGAAGACAGACTGGAGAATGGAATTCCCTGCTGTGAGCTTGAGGTGTCAATCCACCAACTCAAGCAAGACCTCAAGCAGGGCACAAGCAACTGTAACAAAGATACTGATCTTAGAGCTAGATGTTTTACAACAGTCTGTTAACTTAGAGCTGTGAAGAAGACTGGAAAGGGTTTGAAACAGTGAGAATTTGGAAAACTCACTCATCTAGTGTTACGCATTTAACTTCATGGAGACACAGCAAGGCATTCTCATCTGTTGAGTATATCCTGGGACTTAGGAAGAATTAAGGAATAGATTCCCTCTTTCCAATCTATCTCACTGCAAGATTGAAGGAACAGTGGTGATTTTTATTTAAAGCTTAAGGCACGCTTCAGAGTAACTCACTGACCTTTCCCTGAATAATAATGCTATTTTTCCCCCCTTCCACTTTCTCTTGGCCTTTGCTGACTTACTTTCTTTTCTTCTTTTACTCAGACAAAACAGATGCCAAGATAAGTTTTGTGGACAGAAGACTTGTACATCTTAAGCAACACAGAAACTCTGAACATATTTCTATGAAGCCACCCCACAAACCTGAATTTCATAATGCTTGCACTCCTTTTAGATCCCATCTACCAGCAGCATGTTTTGTCATTACAACACTCCCACAGCTAACACTGCTTGGACACACCCTTGCATGAGACTGTCAGAAGACTATCCACAAACTCAGGATGGAAATTAAGCATCCCAAATTCCTGACCATTCATACACATTTCTCCCTTCTAATCAGACCTCCTAACACCCTAGTCCAGCAGAATAAAACTCAGTTAATGCAGCTGGAAATTATACGTCTGTGCTCCAACAGCTATTTCTAAGTAATGAGCACAACCAGGCAAGCACACCTAAGCTTTCAGGGTCATTTGGATTCAGTGTTAGAGGAAAACTGGCTTTTTATATTATTTTGGTTTGCTCTTTTTAGAAACTTCTGTATACAAATACACTGGTCTTGGGGAACAAGATATGAAAAAACAAGCTTCTGTTTTCTTTATGCCCTTTGCTACTGGAAGTAGATAGCCATTTGCCATCTTGCTCTGCCACAGACTAATTGCTGTTTACATTTGCACTCCCAAGCAAATCTTTTTAGAATATCTACCTAAATAGGTAATTTGTATACAGAACAGTTAACATTTGAAGCATTTTAGCGAGGCTAAAAGCTTATCAGTGAAGTTTTAGAATCCTTCTGATCACACCCAAGCTATTAGGTACAGGTAGGCCCTGGAAAGTGGGATGGAAACTCCTTCAAAAAGCTCATACAAGTTTCCCGACTAGCAGGGCAAAACATTGTTCGAGAGGAGGCAGTGCTCAACAGACTCTACACTGCCTCCTCTTTTTATGAGGAAAGGTTGGGGGAACTGGGCTTGTTTAGCTTGGAAAAGAGAAGGCTCCGGGGAGACCTCATTGTGGCCTTCCATTACTTGAAGGGAACATATAAACAGGAAGGGGTACGACTGTTTACGAGGGTGGATAGTGATAGGACAAGGGGGTTGTCTTAAACTGAGACAGGGGAGGTTTAGGTTAGATATTAGGAGGAAATTTTTCCACACAGAGAGTGGTGATGCACTGAAACAGGTTGCCCAAGGAGGTGGTGGATGTCCTATTCCTGGAGGCATTCAAGGCCAGGCTGGATGTGGCTCTGGGCAGCCTGGTCTAGTGCTTGGCGACCCTGCACATAGCAGGGGGGTTGAAACTTGATGATCACTGTGGTCCTTTTCAACCCAGGCCATTCTATGATTCTATGATACACCTGGGCCTCTAGGTTTGAGATCCCAGAAACTGATTCTCAGAAATGCAGAAAGTCCACACTTCCAGTAAATGGAAAGCAGCAAATCATCACATCCCAACACCTCCATCTGCTTCTAGCTTTTTTTGATCACGCTTAGTAATTTATTTTTTACTCCAATTTTGTTTTTTGATAAAAACCTCATTAGAAACTCTGATACACAACGTTCACTAAATGCAAATGGTACCATGATACACCACTCCAAAAATAAAAGCTCAGTATTTGTTCAGTTTTACAATTGAAGGGCAGGAGAGCTCCTCTTGGCAAATCCACTGTGACCATAAAAAAAAAAAAAAAATCAGCATCAAATTAACCTGAAGATAGTGACTAATTTAAGTGATAGCAGTTAAGAAAACTGAAACAGTTACTAAGTGGCTTCAAATTGTATATTATACAGAATAGGTGAAAAAAAGTGCTATTTTTAAAAATTCCTACTTGAATTAGTGAAGAATGATTCATCGCCTCAAACCACAGCAACTGTCAGGAGAGGGGAATATTTAGGGGAATAAAACCATAGAAATATAACCCTTCTTTAATCAATACATTAAATAAATAAAAGCATCTATGGAGAACAGCTAAACAAATGATGCAATCACATCTGTATTTGCCAGAAATTGTGGTTGTATCACCTCACCACCATTGCTTCCCTTGAACCTATTTTATCAGTCCTTCAGGCACTGAGTGTCACTTTGATGTATGCGCTTGTAGAACAACGAGAGCAATGCAACCCCAGCCGTTAAACACAACCACAATATAAACAGCGAATTGAAGTGCTAAAGTGAAAAGGGACAGGGAGCAATAAATAATGAATGAGTAAAAGCTTTCACTAAAACGTTACAGTTTTCACCATCTAGAGGTATGAGACAAGATTTGTATACAGAGGTAATAACTCCACCAGCTGATGAACCAAAACCGGCTTTCAGCACGAGGTGTTTTAAAGGTTTTGCTGCTTTGGTATTACATCTTTGAAATTATATATGAGCAAACAGAAAATTTTGATTAGGTACAGAAAAACCCTCCACAGAACTTCTTATCTAGACTATGATTTTTACAGTTTACTAGTGTTTTACTGCACATTTCATTCTTTCCATGCCATGCCCACAGTTGCCTCATCGCTATCCCACGCTATCCCTTCTCCCTTTAACTCACAGGAATTCATTACTGTAATTAGGAGGGGATATGATGGAATTCATCTACAACCACCACCCAGAACTTTTTTTTTTTTTACCGAAACTGAGAAACATGACTCAGAGCAAAGTTTCTCAATTTGTTCTCACTTGAAAGTTGTCAATTCTGGCCCTTCTCCTCCCATAAAAGAGGAATTTTGAGTCCAAAACTCTGATCCTCTCTCAGCTGCCTCAGTTTATATTAAAAGATGTTTTAGATATGAATGGCACAACTTAATGACAATCTCTAGTATCTATTTTAAAGTAAATATGACCTGTTATAAATATGAGGTTCCAAAGTTCTCTTCTAAAAAGTAAAGAAATTTCTTGGGAAAAAGCCTGTGAATTAATAGTATAAAAATTAAGTAACACTCAGGCATAATGACACCTAAATGCCAAATGTACCTTCATTTTCCTTGAAGACCATCAGATAGCCTTACAGGGTATTTTTTTAGCTTATTTTGAGGAGAATTTTAACCCTTGAAATCTATTTGCATCATTTGCCTTGTAACAGAAGTGCCCGTGACTCACTGCTGACACCAGCCCATGGCACAACACAATAACCTTCCTGTGCTCCCCAGTGCTGTGACTGGTGATGATTCACCAGTACTTCGCTCAGGCCAAGATTTCCTGTGATGCAGGCGTCTGTGTGCACCAGTCCTTCAGTAGCCTCACTTACTCTCAGTTTAACACATCCAACGCCCACAGCCAGGTCATAAAGATGATGCCACACATCTTGCATCTACTACAGAAAAGCACCTGTATTTATTCAACTCAAACAGAAGATTTGGCTACATTCTAAAATTAAACGTGATTCAAATCTCTAAAAATATAAGTCCATTATGGATTCTTTTTCTTCCCCAAAGTCCATATTAAGTCTGTATTAAAGACCAAGTTCAAAAGATAATCATTTGTCTTATCCGGCTGCATTTAAGATTTTAAATGAGAAGTTTCAAGATTCAACTTTCTGTTGATCTGTCTGCATTCAACACATTTTCAGCAACAACAAAACAACACGAACAATAAGGCACTCAAATAAATAACTGCACTTGAATGTCTTAATGAAAAAGTACTCCTGATAGGTGATTTTAGGAGGAGAAAAATATAATTATCCAAAATTCATCTGACAGAAAAATTCTACTTATCTCTTTGGAAAGAATAACACAAAAGCCTTGATTTCCAGAAGTTCCTTACAACCAGCAGATGGTTACTATGTGTATTAATTTTCCATAATGTAAACTTAATAGAGAGCTGATGAGTAATGGAGCCAAAGCCAAAGGATTGATCCACTGACTCCATCTGCACACCTCACAACAGTGTTCAGAAGGCAATGCTAACTTTTATGAAGAAAGATTTTCCTTTCTCAAGACCCTATAAATAATAAATACATTTGAAATAAAGCTGTTTCCTATAAATTGCATAGGTAAAGAATGATTATGTATTTAAGAAACAAATTTAAAAAATAATAAAATGTTAAGGATGCTTTTGACAGACATGTGAGACTTCTGAAGTAGTGCGTTAAAGAAGAAAAGGTCGTCCAATACCCTCATTTCCTGAATTACCCTAAGAAGCAAAGTGTTTCACATATATGCTTCAGCCTGTGCATGTTTTAGAAGCACGTGTAATATAAATTCATTTGTCCATGTACTACTCCTCGGTGGCAAGGCAAGCTGTAACTCAAAGGAACTAAAAAAGAGAAAAAGCCAAATGTTGAGAAGCTAGTATTCTTGATATAAGTAACCAGATCAACTCTAGAAAGCAGAGATAAAGCTCCTTTAGCAATGAGGGGATTTTCTTACAGAAAGTACTGAAAGAAGTTTCTCTGCTGTTCTAGAAAAGGTAAAAACCGCATTTCCAACACATTTCTCAATCTTGTCCAGGAGCTCCACTTTGCTGGAGTTGGGAAAGAAAAAAAGTCAACAAAACCCATCCTACTAGATTTCCTCACTACTGGTTGGTGTACAAGCTTTCCTGAAGAAACCTCCTCAGCCTTAGTTTAGTTCCTGCCACATTTGCACGGGAGGTTTCATTAGCTCTGCTTGTAAGTACAGAGACTAGCAGCTATCAGTCAGTAAGAACAGAGACGGCCAGGTCATATGCTTCCATCTACTTACAGAAGAATGATCAGAGAAAACTGCTGAGAGGCAGTTTTAGAAAAAAAGACATCACAATCTCATGTGAACCTCCAGTTGTGCATCGATAAGTAGAGAAACAATGACTTAAAAGTTCCTCTACCTGACTCTGTTGCGAGTTTTTGTTTCTTTTTTTCAGGGAAGAAAAAGCTAAATTCCCTGCTCCTCCACACCAGGAAAACTGCATGAATACCAAATTTCTCGTACTGAATAGTTATGCCTTTTACTAGTGAGAGCTTACTTATGCTTCATGCCAACGCAGCTCTGCATGTAAATTGGAAGAGATGACTAATGACTATTAACAACTTTCTGTACTGAAGCACTGTCTAAAGCACTCAAAGCTGAGTCTGTTTGCCCTAACAGTACCTCAGAAGTACATGTCCAGTCCCTTCATTTCCAGTACACATTTTACAGAGGATCTCCTCACCTCTCCCTGCCACAAGTTTCTCCTCAACCATGGGGGTACCTTGATTGTCCTGTAAGTCTTAGGAGACACTCAAGGTGAGGCTGGATGGGGCTCTGAGCACGCTGAGCAAGCTGTGGGTGTCCCCGTTCATGGCAGGAGGGTTGGACTGGGTGAGCTTTAAAGTTCCCCTCCAGCTGAAACAATTCTATGATCCTATCATTCCATTTCAGAAAGAGAGATCTTAAAAATTAGGGCTCCACAGAAGCAGGTAAGACATACAGGAGGTCAGCATCAACACAGACATTCAGATAATCTGCATTTGTAACGTTCCTGCTCTTTAAATGATAGCCTATGTGTCATTACATTACAGGTGGCCACATGCAGCACCCGCACACTGAACAGATTATCAGAGAACTCAAGAACTACAGCTAGAGCGTTTTTGTTCTCTAGGTGCTTCACTTAGTGTCCTGCTACACAGACATGACCAGAAGTAAAGCTGCAGCTCTGTGGGTCTCCCAAAGGATAATTTCTGGGAGTGCTTGGTCACAGAGACAGTTTGTCCTCAAACGAGGAATTTTCACCTCTGTTGTTATTCTAAAATAGCAGCTCAGAAGAACAGTCTCTGAGGAGAAACTGTCAAATCTAGATTCCTCCCATCTAGGAAACATCAAAGACATGCTTTCAACAATGCCAATATCTATATAAATAAGATGCTGAAGCCCATCACAAGGTAGCCTCTGCAATGCTGTCTCTGCTAAGGATGAATGGGCTACTTTGAAAACAAGCGAAGGACAACTCTGCCCAAAAATTGCAGCTCAAACCACATGGGCTAAAGGCTTCACATACATACAAAGCTCAGCTGTATACTGAAGGAACAAGGCAGCAGGAAGCAGAGAATCAGTTCTCAAATGCCTGAATTTCTGCACTCCTGAATGCTGAGATAACAGTTATTAAGAAATCCACTCCAGAGGAAAGATGAAGAGAGGAAGATCATAACCTCAAGCCTAAAGTTACTACCTGTTTCATGTTCTGTTGTGGGTTTGTGTTACTGACTTGTGGTATCTACAAACGAGCAGCACAAGAAGACTTCCTTTAGAAGGAAAATATCCGAGGTTACTTACTCCAAGCCTATTGTTATTCCATAGCTGAATTCTGTCTGGATGGTAATCAAGAGTCAGTAATCAGCTACATTCATTTAGATGTTTAGACATTCAGATATTTGTATTGAATGTGCTCATTTATGAATAGATTGAATACAAAAATAAAGTTCTGGGCACAGAGACATTTACCAGGTGCTAAATCTCCAAAATAAATGTAGGGAGGAGTATCTCTTAGTGAGTCAATCAGTTGATCAACCAATGCAGACATCTGGTCTAAAAAGCAACACTTATTTCCTCAGGGAAATGAATAGTGCTTATTTTAGTCAGTGGAGCAGAACTTCTCCAGAAGTTCTGAATAAATTTCTGAAGGAAGGAATGAGCGAGGGGAAAATTTCAGTCTCTCTGGACAGCACATAAAACTTCAAAAAATGTTTAAAAAATGAATGCTACATCAAGATGAGTTTCTCTTTAGTGCATTCAAATAGAGGCATCAGATAAGCAGAGACAAGGCTTGTCTCACAAAGGGGTAGGTGTAGGTATTCAGTGCATGAGCTGGATGCCTTTAGAAGGACGTGTGGGATGGAAGAAGTTTGAAATTTAACTTTGGCAGAGATTATAGATGTTTCTCTTCCATTTCTGTGTTCTGCTCTATTATAAGCCATTTGAAATGGCGTTCTCTCATTTTTATTCACAGCACTCATTTACTTTTAATCAAGCATGTTGGAAGGATGCCTTTAAGACAGCTTAGTTACAGGTCATTCCTAACACCAAGGCTGTAATAAGTTTGTCAAAAGAACACTGTACAGGAATTTTAGTAGAGTTGAGCTTTTAGCATACTACTCTGAAGAGAATGTGCACGAACTAGGTTACGAGCAGGAACAAACATCTTCCAACCAGTGATAACAGCACGATCTCTCCAGCCTAGAACGCAGCACTGAAGAACTTAGCTAAATATACACTAAAACTTCCCAAGAGCTGCTCAGATAGGTTGTGAAAAAAGTATCTTCACACAAGAATGAAAGAATAATGCAGTCCTAAAACAGCTGCTTAGACGAAGCTAACAGACCCACGTTCTTGAGATCTATTTTAAAATCATACAGAGAATTACTTCCTGAATAACACACACGCCCAGAAACCCAAAGAAAACTTTACCATTTCACATTACCACTAATTTATGTATGCTTTCCTACCATTCATGAGGATTCCAATGAGGAGCATCTCTGGCGTAGCAATCCTACTAGAATCTTGAGTAAATATACCATGAGATGCAGATATTCCACCTTTGGCCAGATTTCCCACACTGCAAATTCCTGAAAAGGAACGACGCTCATAAAAGCATTAGGCAAGACATCTGCATGAACAGATGAGAGCTCCAAATCCATTTGTACCTCAGCCACACCAGTACAGCAGAAATCACATTGGACACAACCAATGTTCTGGGGCTTGCAGAAGAGAGGTACATTAGCTGGTCAGACCCAAAGAACAGAGATGAACTCGAGACAATCCTGGAAACAGACGTGCTGTACATCGTTCTGGATCTCAA
Source organism: Gallus gallus (assembly GCF_016699485.2). Classification (NCBI taxonomy): domain Eukaryota; kingdom Metazoa; phylum Chordata; class Aves; order Galliformes; family Phasianidae; genus Gallus; species Gallus gallus. The sequence continues at coordinate 60,648,105 of NC_052532.1, read as the reverse complement.
AAAGGCTGATCTCAACTCTTAGTTACCAAATGGAAAAAGGTATCACTCAACTAAAGGCATTGGTCATGATGTACCATTCAAAACGTCTCCTTGTACCACAGGGTGCTTCTACAAGAAGATTGACAACATCTAGTCCCAGTTTCAAATACATCAGAAACTAGCGAACCTCCAAAATCCAAAACTGTTCTAAGAGAAGGAATTTGAACTTTTCTCATTTACTGAAAATGTTTTAGCCATCACCTGCAAATGATGCCTTATAACAGAGAGAAAACTCTGGCATGTTTCCCATATTCTCCATGTCTTAAGAACATTTATGCAAGAGAAGCATTTTTAGCGCCGTGTAATATGCCTTAACCTAGCAGGAGGTCTAATTGCCTGTTTCTTTGACGTCAGTTAAAAATAGCATCCTTCATACAACGTGACTCAGACTGTACGTATAGAAGGAGTCCATTAAAAGGGAGGGTGAAAAAGCAGCAGAATGTTATATGCATGACTCTCAGTATCCAGCAAACAGGAATCCAAGAAACAGGCTTTTCAGCCAGACACATGACTAACCAAAAATGACTACTAAAGGGGGACAGAGATTGAGGCAAAATGAGTCATATGCTGCTCAATGAACACTCAAAACATGCCAATGAGAGAACACAAACTGAGCTGGAACTGGGACTCTGTATATAAAATCACCAAAAGATGGCGTTTAGATGTACTGCAATGCCTGCCCAACATTTAAGAGGGTTAAGTGGAAGACAAAGTTGTCTTCTCTATGCAGTATGCTGCACAGTGATATCTACCCCATCTGGAATAAGCCTTCAGCATGGGTCTATATATGAGGAGCTTCTTAACAGGTGAATCATCCAGGACTACTTTGAGTCGACCCAATTAAAAGAAAGTATAAAGAGCCTGAACAGCTTCATGTTTTAGGATCCTACACAGGGTAATTGTAGAACACTGTCCTCCTGGATCTCAAAAAGGCTGATCTCAACTCTTAGTTACCAAATGGAAAAAAGTATCACTCAATTAAAGGCATTGTAGAGTTTTCTCCTCCACTCTTAACATATTGCATCTCTTACAATTCATCCTGACAGACTTGCAAACCTAGTGAACTCCCTCTGATTTCACCACTGCAACAAAAGAATTCAAGGGCAGATGTGAAAAATGTGCCTCAGTGTCAGGATTTAATCACACTGATCCACTCAAGACCATATGGAGGCAAAACATCACACAAGGAAAAAGTCAGTTTCAACAGGGTCAGTTTGTCTGCTAAGGCACAATTAGAAAAAGCGTGCAGAGTATCTGTCAGAACACGGAGAGGCAGAGGGCAGATTTCTGCACAGACTTTAAGGTAACTAGAGTGCACAGAGAAGCAAAGAGAAGAAATGCCTTAAAAACAGCTAAAAGGTATAAAAGCACAGTCTACGGGATGCAAGCTGTTGGTCAGCCTTGTGCTACTAAAGACACCATGTCAGCTGCAAGCTTCAGAGATGCACTATTTCTTCTAAATCTCAGAGATCCACAGATAAATTGGTCAGAACCTAATTCCACTTTCCACTTAGAGCAAAGCTGTAGCAGCACGAGATTGGGTTGGCTCCTCTCAAGCATTTGTCATTATTAATAGATTGTGCAATAAGCCACAAATGAGCAATCTCATGCACATCTCTATTGACATATGCCAATAGAATATTCCTTCTAGTTTGTTTAAATAGAAAGTAATTTGGATGGCATTTGTGCAAAAGCAGAGAAAAATCTCAGCCTTGCTCATATACACACACAGTACTTCAAGACAGAATTCAAAATTCTCTATGTACTGCACAAGTAATAAATAATCATTGTCATGCTCATAATAAATAATCATTGTCACAATTACCTCTGATGAAAATTAAACCAATGTGAGAAAAAAAGAAGTGAAGATAATACAATGCTGCACTTCTCACTCAAGATCGATAATGCCACATCTACCAATGCATCATCTCCTGCTTTCTGTAAAGGCCTCTGCACTCCCTCAGGCAACCTCATTTCCTTTTCTACTTTTCTATTTATCTGTTTGGAACGCTGGCCAACTTCTATGCAATGGAAAACAGAAACCAGCTCAGCAAAAGACAGGTTTAACCAACCTAACAGGCAACAGCTGGAAGGAAAAGAAAAATCATTACTTTAATGAAATAATCATAGAATCATAGAATTACTCAGGTTGGAAAGGACCTCAAAGATCATCAAGTCCAACCGCATGGTCAGCAATGCTGGGATTTGTAGAAATGTATGGGCATGCAAATAAGACTGTGTGAAAGGAAAGTTATACAAGCTTCAGATCATTCTAGAAGACATCAGAAAGGATCTTTGCTTTCCTTCAACTAATATTTAAGGTCTCTTGTTACAGATTAATGTAACGTGTTAAAGACCTTGCTCCCTCCGCTCAGAAATTGCTCTTTATCCAGAATGTTTTCATATGGCAAGTGAACAAACTGAGTTTGTACTGTGGTGCAGTACGTTAACTTATATGAAATCTATCAGGCCAGCTATATACACTGCTATTTACAGCAGCTATTTAGGAGAGCTTTTCTCAAATTATTAGCTTTGTTAGATATCTGGCAACTCAGACTATGTGCAAATGTAATAAAAATGGTCTGAAACCAGCTGCTTACTAATCAAGGGTCAGTATTCTCTTTGCATAACTGCCATCAGGAGCCACATAATTAGTAAGCAATGAGCAATTAAGAACACATACAAAATATCATCCCATCCTGAAAAGCATCTAACTCTGCCGCCACTGTGACCCTGAAGACACTGCTTTTAAGTAGTTCAGAACGTTTCTTCTGTGAGACACTCTGTACCCTTGGAAGCTGACATATATCCAGCTTCCTGCATGACTGCAAATTCATAGCAGTCAAGGCTATTAGCAATGTCACAAAGATACAGCATTTGGTACCGCTTTCTTTCTCTTTTTCTCTTCTGTTGCTTTTCCTACAATGCTCTTTCTGAAAGCTCTTCAACCATTTCTCAGCCACGTGTACAAGAATAAACAAAATTCACATATATATGTGAAAAAAATGCAGATAAAAGATATTGCAATAAACTTTTGTTTCCAAGAAAATGATGTTCCACAGCATGTTAAATGTCCAGCCCTTCTATTAGACAGGTATACCTCAGGGACTTTTTGAGTCTAGACAGAAACTGAGCACCTCAGCTTCTCCCAACTTCTTCCACAAGGGATGAAGCTTTGTCTCTCCTGCAGCTTATGCAAAACAAGTAGCAGTTAAAGAAATGCCCATTTTTTTTTTCACCAACAGAAACGACAAGTGGACTTTGTTGGGACTCATTGGTTGATAAGCACTAACTTGGTATTACTGCCTGCGGTATTTTTGAGTCAAGCTGATTCTATGAGATTAAGTATTTGGCTGACAGGATATTTTATTTTAATAAACTCATATCTTAAATTCTAACCCCAGCAAGCCAGCCTGAATTTCAGCAGCTGTGTACTCTTACAAACACAAAAAAGAACATCACCAGTTTCCTTGCATATTGTTTGAAACATACAGATACTGAGGCTGTCTGGTGTTGCAGGTGCCAGCTGAAGAGCCTACCACTCAGACTACCACTTCAGTGGTAGACTATCAAAATGCCTGCACATCAAAAAAACAGCAGAACAAACATTAATTTGATCATGAATAAAAAATGCCAGTCATAGACAAATCACACATATTCAGTGGAGACCTCATGCCCTAAACACCTCATTCAAAAGCCACACAACCCAATACATATCTCTATTTCTTTGCTGTTGTCTAACTGGGTTACAGACATGATTCAGGATAGGAAGGGAGGGAAAGCTTTTGATCACTTGCCCATCATCAGCTAATCTTTAACATGTGGTGAGTTTATCTCTAACTTAGCAGAGTAAAGGTAACAGCTAAAAAGTTGTATGTTTTGCTTAATGGTTATTTCTGTAATAGGAATTGAAGTGTGTATACACACAGTTGCCTGAGATTGATTTCCTTTAAAGGTATTTGAAGGATATTGCAAGCAGAGCAGAGAATAGCCTTTTAGCTACAAGTTTTTAAATCAGTAACATGAATGCTTGAAAACGTTTACTAAATCAAAAAGTAATGCTGGTATTTTTTAAGCTCTTATATTTTCCTCAGGGAGATTAAACAAGGAACTCTTAGTTCTCTCCATGTTTGAGATTTAAAATAATATTTTAAAATGATTTGCTAAATAAGCTTTTTCTTGCAATAAACTTCTAAAAACCCAGGGTAATATTCAGTAGCTTATTTTTAAGAAAGTCAATTTCAAGAGGTCTCTCTAAATTCAAGTCAAAAAGCCGCCCAGCCTAGCTAAATACAGCATATAATGAGATCTTCCTTATACTGATAAATTCACAAAAATAAAAGTAATTACAATAAAGTCACTGTTACTCTAGAGTATAGCACCTAGATCACCAGATACTGCTCAAAGTTCCTCAATACAGAAGTGCCAGTTATTTCTCCCACCCCTAAAAAAAAGGCACCATTTTGCTCAGGTGCAAATTGGGCAATTAATAGCTAACCAAATAAATGTTTTGCTTGAGGGTAGCATTCATTTAGCAACTAGATTCTGCAAAAGCTTCTCAAATCTTTTACTGCTTCTGTACAGGCCCAATAAAGTTACAAATGGCATGTAGAGTGTGAATAAATAGGAAAAACTATTAAGTTGGTTTTGTAATATGAGAAACAATAAATGTCATATAAAATTACTAGCGAGCAGGCTAGAAAACAGAACAAATGAGATTAAACAATACCTGTGGTATACACTATCACAACATATTAGAAGCTTACACAAGTTCATTCATGACAACCAGCAATAACAATACTTAACTAGGAACAAAATATATAAAGTGAAGATTAAATGGTAGACTTTTAAAGCTACATATAAACATTTATTTCTATGTCTGAGGATGACTATAAGCTACATAAGTAAAAGAGAACAACAATTTCTAAGATAAAATAACCTTAGTATACAGATAGTACCTGCTAGCCTGACTAATGTGTGTGTAAATACATATAAAATTCATAATGCATCACATAATGTTTATCAGCATATTAGAAGAAAAAGAATAGCAATAACAGTGGCTTAACGCATCTCAGCTGTTGGAATATGGCCAATGTAATAAATTCAACTACAGAAGATGTGAATACAAAAAAAAAAACATAATAATATTGTTTGTTAAATCAGAAACCAATTATTTAATTTCTTATGAAAGCATCAAAGGATTCATTATGCATGAACATGAAAGGTACAAAGACATCCAGATCAGGCTTAACATGACTCACCTATTCCCGTCTTAATTTTTTTTTATTTAAAGAAAAAATTAAAATGTTCCATTACATTTGTTGTTAAAAAATTAATTACCAGTTTGTTTTCCAGGTCAGGGAGGCACTATGATGCTTTGAGAGACTAATTCATTATTGTTTATACAGTTCCAAATTCCACGTTTGTTTGATCCTATCGCCATATTCCATGATTTCATCACCATGACTACTTGCAGGAAAACCACTCCTATGCAGCATTAGTCAGGCAGACAAAAAGCATTCTAAAAGTATTTTAGAAATAGAACCTCTAGTTCAGCCACAAGAGTTCTTCAAAAACGCATCAGAGTGAAGATGCAAAATGGACTTACATGGAAGTGCAAGAAAGCTGAAGACAACATTAACGTCTAATAACAAAACTTATCATCTGCTATTTGTAATGTTTAGCCCATCACTCCCTTAAGCACACTTCCAGAATCTGCCAGCACCAGCTGCAGCATGTGTAATGTGCAGGCAGGGGTGCGGGCCGGGGCCGCCCTGTGCCAGACACCATTGGTTATGGTGGCTCTACAGCATGCCCACGGAGGAGCCCACCAGTCACACGTGGGCACCTTGGTAAAAACACGTATAGCAAAGGGCAGAAACTGTCACAGGGAGAGAAGTGAGAAGGGAGCAACAGAGAAGCGAGACAGTAGCCAGGTCAGAGCCTGTCAAGCACCCACACTGGGACATAGGAAAATGGCAGGGAGGAAGGAGTGGTAGAGAGAAACTGCTCTGTCCTGTCTGCAACTCCTGCACCACCTGCTGCCTCACTGAACAGACTGAATGCAGCCTGTGGTGCTACCAAGGGGGAAGGAGAGGTGTCTGAGGGGGTGATGGAGTGAAATGGAGTCCAGAAAGGGGGGAGGAGAAGCGTCTGGAGGGAATCAGAGCCTGGGAAAGGAAGACAGATGTCTTTCCCCAAGTACTTTTAAAATTTGCCTTTTTTTTGTTGTTGTTGTTCCTAAGTAATTAAATCTTTATGTTAATTTGCACTAAATTAAGTTAAATTCCCCATGTCTAGTCTGTTTTAGCAGCGACAGTAATTGGTGAGTGATTTTCCGGCCTTTATTTCAACCTGCAAGCTTGCTTGCTCCTTGTCTCCCTGTTTCCTCCCCCACCCCACTGGAGCCAGCCCACCACAGTGACACTACAATCTGATCACAGTACAATGCCACAATAGCACTCTAACTTTTCAGCCAAGTTTCACACGGGTGAAACTTACTATCCCTAAATCCCAGTTAATTTATTATCACAAGTACTTCTAACTAAGAGATACACTTCAGTGGGGAAACCAGTACCACATAGGCAGAGTTTGGCTCACAGACTGAGAAATCTTTATTTCCCCAAGCTCCGACTACAAGAGGCCTGAAGATTTAAATCCTTATTTCTTCATAGTTAACACAGAGCATAGGCTGCAGAGGAAAGATACGTATGTGGAAAACTGCCTATTACCAACATTGGAGACACCTACTAGCCACTAGGGAACAAATGTGCCTAAACTGACTAGTTAGAGAAAGCAACCAACAGCAATTAGGCAGCTTTCTATTTCCACCAGTTTGGCACAGGCATGAACCAGCAACAAAATCATACAGAGCTATTTCCGAATTTTCTTTAATAGGTTTATGGTTTGTGAAATAAGCAGCCATAAATAAGACAGAGCAAAATCCCAGCACTAAAGTTTTGCCTGTTTTACACCTACAGGAAGCATTGTGAACTTAAGGATGAATTTAACTTTTACATAACCTACAGTTGCTTTTCAAGAGAAGTGGTCTTCGTGTACAGTCACACCGTGGGTATGCACACACCATCAAAAGTGGAGGTTAAGAATTTTATCAGATAGCGTCTCAAAAGCACACACATTTTGCAAGTACAGATACACAGAACCATAAAGTAATAGGGGCTGGAAGGCACATCTGGAATTTATCTAATCCAGTGACCTGCTAAAAGCAGGGCAATGAAATCAGTTTGCATAGCAGCTTGCACAATCAAGCTCTGAATGTCTCCAAAATCAGAGGTGCTGGAGAGCCTCTTAGAACATTTAATTACTCTAGAGGTGAAAATGCTGTTTCTCTTCTGCTATACATCTCTGAGAATTCTGCCTCCATCTTCTTTTCATTACATAGCAGAAGAACACAACAAGATGCCCTGAGTCTTTTTTTCTCCACGCTGAACAAAACGAGTTCCTCCAGGCTCCCCTCATATGCTGTGTGCTGTAGTTCCCTAATCACCTTGACTGTCTACTTGACTCACTCTAGAATACCACCATCTTGTTCCACAAAGCTGAAATCTGGATCTGGTACTCTAGACATGGTCTCAGGTACCGAAAAGAAGTTATAATTGTTTCCTTGAATCAACTATTATGCTCTTGCTAATATACAACAGTATAAAGTTGGCCTTCTTCACCACAAGGGCACAGTGCCAATTCAAGTCCACTTTGATGTTCACCTGGACCTATAGGTCCCTCAATAAAAAAACTGCTTTGCAGCCTGCCAACTTCAGACTACCTGACTGTATGGAGTTCTCTGATTTCATGTGCAGGATTTTGCACTAGCCTTTACCAAACTTTGTGAGGATTTGTCCCATTTTTTCCTGCCTTTTAAGGTCCCTCCAAAGAGCAGTCCTGCTCTTTGGCATACCAAGTGTTACCCACAATGTGGCATACGCAAATCTGTGGCATCCTATTACCCAGCTCATTAACACAAACATTAAACACTACTGACCCAAGTATGGCTCACTGCTGTTAACCAGACATCAGTTAGATTTTGTGCTGCTGCTGCTGACCACCCTTTAAGCCTGGCAGTCTGGCCATATAAGTGCACATATTTGGTGCATACTTAGCCAACTGTGCAATAGGGATGCAATGGAAGACAGTGTCAGAGGCCTTGCTTAAGTCCAGGTAAACACCCACTGCATTGCCTTCATCGGGTTAGTGAAGCATGATTTGCCTTTAGTAAAACCACGCAGACAGCTCTCAGTCACCATCTTGTCCTTCACATGTTTATATGAGGCTTCTAAAAGGATCTGCTATGTAACTTTTTTACATCTTCTTTACATTTTACATTCCTGTATCCTCTTTCTTTCTCACCTTGAGGATGGGCATGGTGTCTGCCTTTTTACAGCTCAGACAGTGCCAGTTATCCCCCATATTAGTATTAAAAAGGAAAAAACAAAGCTGATTGCAACATAGAATAAAGCTGGATATGATACAGGTATGCAAATAAGATACATAAGATATTTAGCAAGTCCTGCACGGTAGGACAACTCACACACTCCTCAATTCTAAATCTCAGAATTTTAAGGACCTCAAGCAAGGGGGAAGTCAATGCATACATCCACATGGCATCCACTTACAGATGTGTGAATCTCCCTTCTGCATTCATCCACACTGATTAAACAGGTATCAATGTCAAAATATCCACTAGCGTGTGCAAGCCTTTCATGCGGCACTGACACTTTCAGGCAGAACGAAACAAATCAGATAAGGCACTCTTGGCAGGTAGACAGCTGATAAATCTGGCATTAGATGCACAACTTTTGATAATGACTATCTCCAGAGATAGGGATTCTACTCTTTATTTCTTGACATGAGACATAGTGGCAGTGGTGTCTACATCTAACATCAGTCCTGGAACAACAACGTGCATTCCTAGCTTTGCAGAAGACTACTGACACTATGCCACTAAGATTACAAGGGCCTGGAGAACCAAACAATAGCGTGGAAATACAAAGGGCAGAATACAATCAGCAGCTTCCCTTTCAGTGAGTCATCCCACAAAGGGTATCATCCTCTTCAAAGACAGGTTGGCAATAGAAGAATCCCAGTAAAAATACTTAGTGCTACAGAGTGGCTGGAGGGAAACACTTTGAATTGATAAGTAGCAACCTTGAACAACACTATTAGCATAACTTTAATTGTTGTACAGGAATAAACATCCTGCCAGTTGAAAGAGATGAATGAATAAATCAATCTATCCATTGGAGGGGCTTCAGCATCATTAGCAATATCATCACCATGTGCTTGAATTTCAAGTGAGAGATACTCAGACCTCTTAGAACAGGGACAGAAATCTATATTGGATCTTCTTTCTGGTACTTGAAAACATCATAAATGCCCCTTCCCCCGGAGCAGTTGTAGAACAAAATGTTTTAATTTCTCAAGCAATAGCTGAGCAAAAACTTTCAAATCCCATCTCTTGAAAGAGGTCCCTGAGGGTGGATAACTGAAGGGTCTAAAACTACACAGTAACTTTAAATATTTATAAACACGCTCCCTCTATTGCTCACATTCTTTACCACAGTAGTTTATTTTATCGAAATAGTCTGCTTCCTAAACAAGGATTATAAATGAAAATAAATAAATAAAATAAGCGGGGAAAGATGCATACATCTTGGAGACATCAAACTCCCTCTTTAATATAGAAAGTTTAGAAGACTGAGCCTCTCTGGCATTAAAAAATGAAGTTCTCAGCAAAAATAAACAACAGTAAAGATGCCTTCAGTGTCAGTAAGTGGAATGGCCTCAGCGCTATAGGGAAAGAACAAAGTAGGCTCTTCAAACAGATTCACTAAGCTGAGCAGCTGAGTAGATCCCAGAGACAAATATTTAAGCAGGTGCAAACAAGCAGTATGGAGAATGGGGTGTGATTGCAATAGTGTGTTTGTATTTGGGTGCTAGTGGTACATGAACATTACCAACGCAACACCGAGCTACTACTTGAACAAATTAAAGCCTATGAACGCAAGAGGAATTCAGAAGCGCGAGAGAGAACAGCAAAACTTGTATGAACACGCTGAGTAAAGGAACTGAAACTGCCTACCTACAAACCAATTCCACCAGAATACAGTGAAACCTAAAAGGGACAAGACAGACTGAGATGAAAAAATACAGCTGATTTAACAATGAGAAAAGCTAAATAAGATTTCAAATAGATTATAATGTTCAAACTGAAGGTTATATCTGGAAAGAAGAAGCGTAAGACATAGCACTTGTAAGGTACATATGCAAACTACCGTGTTTATGAGACAGTCATAAAAAGGAAACTGATACAATGCACATTCAAAAATAGTAGTAAAAGATGCAAAAAATCAGATTGATTGCTGTATATCTACTTCATAAACTTGAGAAGTGTTTCTGACAGTATGAATACACTGTGCAGCAGCTGTGAGAGACAGGAGTGAGAAATGTGAGAAAAACAGCCTTGCAGTCACCGAGGTCAGTGCAGAAGAAGGGCAGGAGTTGCTCCAGGCATGGAGCAGAAGTTCCCTGCAGCCCAGGGAGGCCAACAGCAGAGCAGGCTGTATCCCTGCAGCCTGTGCAGAGGACAAAGCCAGAGCAGACATCCACAACATAGCTTATGGAGGATCCCACGCCACAGCAGGTGGATGCGCCCTGAACGAAGCTGCAGCCCACACAGGACCAGGTGCCTGGTAGGAACTGTAGCCCGTGGAGATGAGCCCATACTGGAATAGGTTTTCTGGTAGGAAATGCAGCCCACAGGGGCCCCAGGGCTGGAACAATCTGTTCCTGAAGGACTGTACTCCATGGGAATGATTCATGCTAAAACTGTTCTTGAAGAACTGCAGCCTGGGGGAAGGATCCAAGTCGGAGCAATTAATGTAGGACTGCACCCTGAGGAACAGACCCCATGCTGGAGCACAGGAAAAGTGTGAGGAGGAAGAAGCAGCAAAGATGAAGCATTATGGACTGACTGCACCCTTCATTATCATTCTGCACCACTTGACAGGGGGAAGTATGAGAGTCAGGAAGGAAGGAATTCCAGCCTGGAAACAAGCTGAGGGTAGATGGAAGGCGTTTTTAGTTCTGAATGCTTCACACCATCCTACTCTATTTTTAATTGGCCACAAATCAAATTATTTTCCCCCAGTCTGAGTCTGTTCTGCCCCTGAGAGTAAATTGGTGAATGATCTCCCTGGCCTTATTTCAACCCATGAGTTTTCATCTCATTTTCTCCCCTTCCTGATGTGGAGGGGCAGTTACAGTGTGGCTCGGTAAGCATCTGGTGGCCAACCAATTAGCCCACCACAACAGCTCATGAAAAAAACAGTCTTTAGCTGTCCTTGTTATCACAGCATCAGGACAAAATAAGAAAATTAGCTAGAATATAGAGGTGAATGCCGTTTATCCCATTTGCAATAAATGAAGTACAGTTTGTATCTTCTATGCTGCTCACAGGCTAAAAATCATGAAGATGACCAAAATTTGGAATGGGAAGGTTGTGAAATTAGGAAGACAGAAGCAAAGTCCACTGAAAATGAGTAAATTACATCATCTAGACAAAAGCAAATCTAAAGGGTAACACTGACGTCGGACAAACTGTCATCTCAGACATACTGTGTACATTCAGGGGCATCGATAAAGACTTCTTTTCCAACATCTAGAAATTAAATGCAGTGATAATTCAGATCAGTCAGCTTACTACGAAAATCAAATGGGTTAAAATTAGATCTTTCTTAAATTTATATATATATTTTATATATATATATACACACATATGTACCTATATATATTATATATAATAAATCTTTCTTAATCTTACTAAGGTTAAAAAATGTTATACGCTTAACACTTACATTTGTTATTAAAAAAGTTTTAAAAATCCGTGTTTTCAACATTTAAAATATGAACAAAGACATGCATTTGGTAAATTGTCTAAACTGATAGCAATTGAAGAACTACAAAACCTAGATCAACTGTACTCTGAAAAAATAAACTGTAAGTTTGTCCTAGAGAAAACCCTTAGGAAACTTGGAAGGCAAGACTACTGAAAAAGCTAACATGAAGATGGTCTGACCTGAATTGAAATTGAACAGTAAGCCAGAGGCAGAGCAGCTACAGAACTGCTATGCACAGGGAACACTTTTCTCCAAGTGAAGAAAAAAACACAACAATAAACCAAAGATCAAGTGACAGCACAAGTCTCAATACACTCACAGATATATCTACATGTTGACTAATAATTTAAATGTTCTGTCACCCTCTGTACCTAAAGAATAACTTCCTCCCTCAGACACATATTTAAAAATAAATGACAGTCACGAGCATTTGTTCAGTGCTTTGAAAGAAGTTTTTCATGTAGGTGTTAATACTAAAATCATAAAGATTCTGAGAAAAAAATGAACCTAGTCAAGACATTACACTACATTTATAAAATAAATAAAGAGCTGGAAGACAAAACAAAATCAAAATGATCTTAATGAAGGATTTGGAAAGGTATGAATTATATTTTTATAAATAACCTTGGATCTGTGGGAATACTGTCAAATGCTAAAGACGTGAAACCAGTCTATACGTAACGCACCTGGATTAAGACTCCTCTCAGGAAAGTCTGCATGATTGATGAAGAAAGTGAACATAGTGCTAGCAACAGTACAATAGCAATTGTCGTACCTGACATGCTTTCATTTTGCTTATAACAAGCAGAGTATGGATGCCCTTGGCTGTCAGACCAGAAGAGAACGCTCCCGTTGCTGGCACGAGTCTGCAGCAACTGATGATATTCTCTTGGCAGATGATATTCTCTTGGCACCAGTGTGTCCAGCAAGATCACATCAGTAAAACTGGAAATGAAATCAAGAAGGTTCCAGTCTCACTGGTACCAATGTACTCAGTACAGTTTTGGGATGCAATACTTCTGTTGTCCAAAAGTTCAATTAGTACTACTGTATAATATGGAGCATTTTTCCAGCTGAACTGATATGGGAAGCTCAACTGCTATGGAAGAATAAAAGATCTGGCATTACTCTAAAGACTACAACAACTGGAACACTTAACTCATAGTAGCAACTGCCTCACAGACTAAGAATAATATCTTCTTTTACCAAAGATTTTATAATCTTTTTTCTCTCCATCATTTCACCGAACAAAAGATATAAAAGCACTGCTAGGTGGGAGCTCTACACTTCCCTTTCAGTCCCAGCCTAGGCTTATTCAAAAACTAAAAGCAAAGACGTCTTCCCAAAACAATCACAAGTTTTGTTACCATTTAGAAAAAGACTTGTAGAAAATACATTTACTGGATGCATTTACATTTCTTTTGTAACTAGGCATGCTAGTGACTATTACTATGCCTCGTAGAAGATATAACTGAATAAGATTATGGTGAGTTTTCAATGTCTGTTTTCTTTAGTGTACTGACAATTATACTTGACAGTGGCAGACACTGTATACATACTGTACCCCTTCCACATCTTTATGAAACAAGATGAATACAGAAAGTCATATTCATTTATGAGTTGGACTAGAAACATAAGCATACATAGTACACTATACAGATGAGTATTTTGAAACAGAATTATGATGGACTAATTCACATTGGAAAGGACATCAGGACATTTAACCTCCTGCTCAAGGCAGAGTCAGTTATGAGATTATATTAAGTTTCTCAGAACTTTATCCAGATCTTTAAAGCCTGCAAGGTTTCCCATACATTTGACCAGAATCTTTGTTTCAATTGTTTCTCACCCTCCCACTATGCACCAGTATGAAGAGCCTGGTTCCATCATCTCAATGACCTCCTCATAGTACAGAAAGGCTGCTATTAGGTCACCCCAAGGCCTCCTCCTCTCCAGGGTAAGGAAGGCCCATTCTCTCAGCCTCCTTCCCAACTTCCAGTCTTCTAAAGAAGAAAGAAATTAAACTCCCAGTGGCATCAGCCAGCGATCTCATTGCCCTCAGATTCATACTGTGGTCTTGTATAGACTGAATTCTTTCAAGTAATCCCTGATTCACTGCTCTTCCAATTCACTGCTGGTAGCGCTCACAGAATCATAAAGGCTTGAAAAGATCTGTAAGATCAATCCATCCCCACCATGCCCACTAACCATACCCATCCGTGCCATATCTACCCTTTTCTTGAACACCTCCAGTGACAGTGACTCTACCAGAGACACTACCTCCCTGGGCAGCCTGTACCAATGCATCACCACTCCTTCTGAGAAGAGATTCTTCCTAATATCCAACCTGAATCTCCCTTGGCACAACTTGAGGACATCCCTCTTGCTCTTTCACTAACTACCTGGGAGAAGAGGCCAACCTCTACCTCACCACAACCTCCTTTCAGATCATTCTAGTGAGTGATAAGGTCTCCTCTGAGTTTCCTCTTCTCCAGACTGAATAACTCCAGTTCCCTCGGCCACTCCTCACAAGACTCACGCTCTAGACCCTTCATTAACTTTGTTGGCCTGGTTTCCACAAACTCCAGGGCCTCAGTATATTTCTTGTAGTGAAGGGCTCAGAACAGAACAGAGTTCTCAAGGCACAGCCTCATCAGCACTGAGTACAGAGGGACAATCACCTCGTGCTCCTGCTGGCTGTACTATTTCCGATACAAGCTAGGCTGCCATTGGCCTTCTTGGCCACCTGGGCACACCGCTGGCTCATGATCTCTGAAACCTGGCTCTCACTACAAAAGCCTGCTAGATCTTCTTGAGCACGTCAGCAGACTGGCATGGCACAGAAAGATGCAACATTTTGTTCAGATGTATTATCTCTTTATTTGCATACTGTGGGAGAATGTAGAAAGCCAAGTGGGAAGGCTGAAAAAATTGAGTAATCTGTCTAAGGGATCAACACTAACCTACATTTCACATTAAAAGTTCCTGAACAAATAAATCCTGCAGTTCCCCAAGCAGGATTTGAGGAAAGCCTTCTTTATTCTCTTCCTCAACACTCACTCAAGTATGCAAATTTTCAGAAACTGAAGCATATTTTTAGTCAGTTTATAAAACTGAAAAGAAAATTCAGTCATGATCTCTTACTTCTGCCCAGACTCTGTCCTGGAAATACACGTTTTAAGCATGAAATAAATGATCTATTGTTAGCAGAAGCAAGATTTATTTTATTCTAGAGTTCATTACAAAACCTGTTTTACAGTAATAAAAACAACTTCATAGTTTTCAGGTTATATCCCAATCTTATTTTGCTCAGTCCTGTTGTTTAAGGAACACATTCAGATGAAAATTAATCGTTTTGGAAATCACTCCAACCAGAACAGTTCATATGAAGCTGTATAAAGCCAGTACCAGCAAGAGGGGACAGCGATGCCAAGTTACATAAGATTAATGAGAGTGGAAATACAGCACTTTTTGAAATCAAATTCCATCCAAGAAGTACATTAAAAATATGTGCTACATTCAGGACTTCCTAATAACTGAGTGGCTTCATACTGAATTGACTCTGCTTTATTCTGCGTATGTTGAAAGTTTGCTCACATTACTGCAATACCAGCTGTTCCTCATTTGTTGCAGAGAATGAATGGTGCTAATAAGGGGACTAAAATCATAGCAATAGTGACTACTGGTGCTATCCATGGGATGTGGAAATCAAAGATGCATCAAGAACAAGCAGAAAACGATGACTAGTGGGAAAGTACTATTAAGACAATTGTTACGTGTTCTTTCATTGTTGGTTTTGTAGTTTCAGTGTTTTTTTTTCCCCCCAGAGTTGATCGTCAAAGTGGTGAAACATTTCCCTACAATTTACAGTTAGTGCTCTACAGCTGCAGACCTGATTGAGAGCCATTCAGAAAATGTGTAAATCATTTGTAACTAGAAAGTTAACAACTGTGCCTTGAATATGAGGCATTGTAAAAATCTCCATGAAAAATAGGGCTCTTGTTTCCGTGTTGGTCATTTACATATGTAGCGTGGAAACGTGTGCGTGCCTTAGGGCATAATCTGTTGCAAAAAGAAAAAATACCTGAACTTGTGCAATTTAGATGGTTCCGATATCAAAACTGATATAAGAACTACTGCACTACTCATCTCCCAACAGCTAGTTGAACACTAAAGGAGAAAAGAAAGGAATAAGAAAGGAATTGTACTTAAGAAACAAGAAGCCATCCCAAAAGATCACTAATCAAGATATAAAGAACTTCATGAACTAAAAAAAAAAATATCAATTTTAGCTATCAAGTATTGTACATGAGGCCACGGCTAATAATTACCACTTCATACAACTGTACACCTCCTATGCCTTGTACTTAACGTTTTCCATAGCTTTCTGTTCCCTTGATTTAATGTTACAGTAGTTAATATCACCTTTCAGTGATGGAAACTAATGTGACAGGCAGAAATTGTAAACTCAACTGGTAAGTTAATGCAGAACATGTTAATACAGGTTAGAAAGAAATAAGCTTCCTACTGGGAATTGGAGTCAGCTTATGACAGTAAGAGCAGTTTTGTAACTTGAAGAAATACTAATACAGCATTGCTAATTACTTGTACTTCTGGTTAACAAGTTACTGTACAAGGGATGCAGAGTATAAGTTTGCAAAGCATATACACCAGGCAGAACCTCTCCCAGTTACTTTAGGATGAATAAAAAACATAAGCCACCAAAATCAAGTAGTGGTGTTCTACCCTTTCAATTATGAAATACCTCACAGCCTTCTCTGATTTTCACTGCCAAAATTGACAACATTTAAAAAAAATATGGTATATTCACTCTCAAAATAAAAAAGAAGAGGAAAATATAAAAATATTGCATTAATATGACCCATTTTCGTGGACTAAATGCTACCTCTGCATTTTTGCAGTTGGCTACTAATGAAATACTCAGCATCCGATCAGATGTGAAAACCAAAAAAAAATTAAGGTGTTGAGCAGTAAAATCTCATCTCATTCTTTCAATTACATATCAGTCTATATTGCATAGAGACCCATTCTGTTATTGATACGCTACTAAAAATTAATAGTTTCCCTTAGATTTGATTAACAAAATTAACTGTTCCTGTTGCTTGATCACTGAGAAATACATGTTAACTGTGCAGGACAGACAAAGGTCAACACTTTCAAGAAACGGTAGGAAAAATACAAGATGTCTTGCTTCAAATCTAAGCTAAGACTACTACTTAACTCCTATAAATACAAGTCTGAAAAGCTGACAGCTAACGTATCCAGGTACATTATGAAGAAGGAAGTGGTTTTGCTTTCTAATGGTTAGCACAGAGTACAAAAATTCTCCCATATCTCAACTACAGCAACCACTAAGTGCATGATTTTTAATAATCACGTTATATCTAACCCTATTTAATGGTTTGGAAATATTTTATAACCTGCATTTATTGACAGAAATAACACACAACTTCCCAAGTGCTGAAATGTTTAATTCATCAGCATTTAAGTTCCTTCAGAAGCTCGAGCATTAGAAATTGTCCAAATGTGATTATATATATATATATATATATACACACACACACAACAGACTTCTATTTTGCAGCAGAGGCATTGTTTGAAAGATTCTCAGAAAGTCCCTATTTGTCATGTGTTGGTTGATTTCACACACCAGTTTCGGAGCATATAAACTGAATATATATCAGAGGAAACTAAAAGAGCAGCTCTGCTTGAGATGCACAAGTGCACTCTAATCCCCAGTGCCAAAATGAACTGTGTATCTTTCCTTTGGATAGCACAAAAATCACATGTGCAGGAGGAACACCTAGTTTACTTGGGCAAGTCAGGAGTTTAAATAGCACACGTACAAAGGGGTCCCAGCACCAGCTACTGTCTATCCATAATAATGGATTACTGCACCAAATAACTGTGTTAACATTCAACCTGTGAAGTACAGATCTATTTTCTCCAGATCAGCCTTCAAAGGCTGTCTAGCATGCAATACTTCACAAAGAAATATTAACATATGTATTAGCTGTAAATGAATGGTGAATTAAAGATTTCTTCCAGAGGTTCCCAGTCTTTCAGATTAAAGAAGTCTAACATGAAACACTATGAAGAGTTAATTAACAAAAAAGTGGGGCTAAATATGAATTCACGACAATTCTCACATAGAAAAGGAGACAAACATCAGACCTAAAACGTATACAGATTTGAGCTTATTCAGCCAAATGGAAAGAAGGAGAGGAATCATTCCTGAATAAGCACACACAAAATTAATTTATGCAGTTTTGAAAGGTTAATCTTGAATGCCTCCCCAGCCTTAGCACAAAGTAAAAGCTTTTCCTAGATAGAAATGCTACCTTAGAACCTTCCTTAAATAGCAAACATTGGATTTTGAATCTTATTTGTAGGAGAACGGGGAGACAGAATGTAATGAGAGCACGATCATCAAACCTGTTCAAGTATTATATGTTAAGTGCAAAGTTCTGCTTTGAAGCTAAATTGTAAAGACTTCAGTGATTTAAACCATAACGATCAAAAAATAAGTTGGCTTTCGTAAGAGTAATGAGAAGACATGCTATTTCCAACTATAATGGTTCATAAAGCATTAACTGTGAAACAACCAGTACGATCTTGCTAGTACGTTACACAACTGCAAAGAGCAGAGACCCCTGGTATCACATACAGACCACAGTCTGAGCACACAGAAGCACCCACACTCATTTCAACCCTTTGGTCAAGTATGTGCACAGAATGTAAATCAGGGCCAAAGTACACCTACGAAAATTTTCCTCACTGTTTCTCAAAACCACATGCTTACAAAAAGTTTGAATCAATTCATTTTTTTTGCAAAGGTAATTTTTCTTTATTTATTTTCTTCCAGAATACAGCACTGAGGATGATTCCATTTTTTGGATCCTTCCACATCGTGAATGATGGGAACAGGTCCAGATACTCTCCACAAAGAGGATCACCAAATGGTTGAGTGCTTCATTTCTCTTCTCTCATAAGAAATGATGTTGACTGCACATAAATAACACACTATTTACTTTCTAATATGAAAGTATACCTACACTTCCTTAGGAAGGTTCCTCCTTTGAGTAACTAGGCTTACAGATCTATTAAAATGGTTACACATTAACAGGCTCACAACCACATTGCCAAACCTGACCCATCAAACACCACCTGAAGGAGAAAGCCTTAAAAACTGTCCTCCAAACAAAAGCATAATGATAGTTTGATTTTACTCAACTCATCAACAGGCTAAAAGACTGGGAAATTCCCCTATTCTGAAAAAACCTTGTGGGTTCCCATTTGTACAAGGGCTGCTTTGAAAGTAATGCCATGACGTTAGAGGCCGATGGTGGTGGTATGGCGGTAGAGGTTGAACCTTCCCGCCAGTATTCCATTACACGTTGTTGCCGTGCAACAGATGGCAGCAGAGGGGCAGTCTGACAGAATGGAGACTGACATGGAAGTGCCTATGAAGCAGAGGTGTGGAACTGAAGTCCTCCATGAGGAAAAAATTGCACCCATTGACATTCATTGACCCTTGCTGAATGTACACAGAGACCCAACAGTGGATGTGAGCACAGTGAGGCGGTGGGTGGTACCTTTTCAGCAGGGATGACAGTGGGCCACCTCTGCTGGTGCAGATTTTTTCTATTTATTTAATGAGCACAGCATGCAGGCTCTTGTTCATTGCTGGTGAAAATGCACAGCTAATGGTGGTGACTGTGTTCAAGAAAAGTATTCTGTAGCTGAGAATTCGCTCTATCAAACAGTGTTATTATGCTCTATCTGTTGTTTCCACAGAAATAAATAAGCACTACTTTCAGATTTACCTATGTACGGCTACTCTGGATTAGCTGTTAATTCCCAGAAACAAATACATCAAATAATTTTAACGCACAAATGAAAGATTCCATAAATGCATGTATCTTTGTTATACTAATGTAAAACACACATAGATTGCCATATTTGGTCGATATAAAGAATTTTCTTGACTTTTACCAATGCTCTCCTCCCAAATTCTTCTCTCCTTCATCAGGGTAACTGAGCAGTAGTATGAGAAGCATACCAAAAGCTTGACACTATGTTCTAATCTATTACTATACTGTACCTAGTAAACACACAACAATGTTATTAGTACCTCTTAAACTAAACGAGGTCAAATAATAAATCTTCAAACAATCATATTCTCCACATTTAGTCATACAAAAGAGATAAGCCAGTTAATTCCTAAGATTCCAGCCCAGGGCATAGCATTTCCTAATAATGACCTAATTAAAAGCTTTTACTATTAGGCTGTTCTTACTTGTACCCACTTCCTTTTTGTAGGAGACTTCTGGGATTCATCATTTCACCAAAAAGCACCAATTCTCAGCTTAAAGCTCTGCATGGATATGTTCCTCTCATTCAGGAAATGCTGAAACTCTTCCCATACAACCCAAAAATCACTTTTAGTTGATGCAAAATGCAAATCAGTAGTTAAGTCTTAATGTAAACTGAGGGATTTCTTGTGGATCAAATGAAAACCCGTGTCCCAGAGGACTTCCACAAAGTAAACTCTAACCTTAGAAAAGACAGAAGCAAATCATCTAAATGCTTGTTCACTCTTTTTAAGCCTATAATGCAAATTTTTCTTCTGTAGAAGAGAAAAAAAAAAAAGAGGTCCCTTTCCATTTGTTTACAGGAGATGTACCTTCTGGCTCTGAAAAGCAGAAAAAGAAATTTCATTTTGTAGCCTCTGGCAAGATAGGGCTGAGCAGAGGCACAATATAGAAACATCCTATCATAAAAAACTATCGTAAGTCCAGTGAAAGGTTCTAGCCCAGGCTACAAAATATGACCATTCTTAAAGACTGCTTTTGTCATCAATCTACTGCTTCCTTAGATCAGATCTAAGCCATGTACTGACTATCAAAAACTGGCATCATCTACAGTAAAGCTTTATTTTCCAGACAGGTTGGAATTTCTTAGCTCTGCTGCTTTTGACATTTCTAACACTGCTAGTAAAAGCTTAAGAGCTTTGGTACAATCCTTCAAATCCTTTAACAAATCAAATGTTCAGCATTACATGTTCAATTTCTCAAAAAAAATAAAAGATGCAGCCATAAAAACAGACCTCATGAAGGCTTACAGCTGTGGGACTCCATGCTGGAACAGGCTACATGGCTATCTTATCTCACTAATGAGAAAAGCTCCTGTATTCTTGAGTTACTTCTGTTGATTCAAGTTTTGTTTCTGTTGATCTGAGAACTGGTATTCAGTTAAACTGTGGAAAATCTAATATATATACCTGTAAAATACTTGTGCATCATGTGTGTGTCATTATTTTGGCATAGTTATACATATGCTTTCTTTTTCCACAGTGAGAAGTATGTACTTATCAAAGTACGTGATGTTAGATGCTTCTGTGAAACTTCTGTATGCTTTTCATTACATTTTGCAGACAAATTCATCTGCTCGTGGATTCTTAAGACAAAACCAATTTTGAATGCTTCTTCCCCTAATGTCCATTACAGTAACTCAGTAGCTGCACAATACCCATCAAACAAACAAGGAGTACAAACATGCATTTTCTTCTATTTATGCAGCACTCTTCATATACTACAGCAACCTCCAACATCACTGAAGCAGGAGGAAAATATGAGGAATGGAAAACCCTTGTAAAGTTTTAATATGATAAGACCATACACAATCACTCATAAACGTACTGTGGGACATGGTTACCTTCAGTATCAGGTCTTGTTAAACCTGAGATGACAACTCGTCAGTACAGGTCTTTGAAGACAATATGTTACAACATAAACATTTGTTTTAAAAGCTTTTCCCTCTCTCCAGTCAAAAACAAGCACCTGACATTTGGGGCATGATTCCACTGAAAAAGAAAAAAACAAAAAAACCAGAACAACCCATCCATCAAGAATCTTCCAAGGGAAAAGAGTACATAAGGCTCACCATACCACGTTACAGAAAGTAGGACTTGCTTCCCACCACCATCCCACATCCCTTCCTTAAATGCCAGGAGAAATAAACTAGGGACAAAATAGATCCTGTATACTGTACCTGGAGAAAAAAAAAAATTCCATTTCTGAACAGTGCTGATTTGGCTTAATCTCAGAAAGAAGTGACCAAAGAGAACAGAAATGCATGACTCTTTACTGCTTGAAATCCACATCAGGACATACTTAGAAGACTCTCTCAGAAGTCACCAACCCTCAACATCTGACAAAAAGGATCAAAAAAATCTATAAACAAAAAAATTCTACAAACAAAAAAATCTACTAGAAAATCATCAAGCATTGCTTCCTCATGTAGAAATCTGTGAGGAAGCCTATCTAAAAAAAAAATCTGTAAAAAGCTCAAATGACAAATGAGTATTTAGTGATGTGCCTACTTCTTCATAGAGCTTCTCATAAGAACACGAAGTATTTATTGGCCATGAAAGAACATAACTGTATGCAGTTTCAATTCAGATACCAGTGAGACATAGTTAATCTTGGACTACCATTCATTACTTGTTTGTTCTTCCAAAGCTAAGGCTGCCTCCCTGTTTCAAATGAGGCAGGGTTGCAAGGGGCAGAAGAAGAAGGGAAGAAGCAGGAAAAGATTGCGCTGTAGAAAAACAAAGGGATAGCAACACACTATGGAACCTCAGAACAATGCAAATATACAGCAACAGGCATTAACAAAGCACCTTTTTAGAAAAATGGAGTTTACTCTCAACTTACCTGCTATATCTGCAAAGTATTGACAAAGATCTTTCTACTGAACAGTTGACCTCCGTTATTGTCTCCCTTTCTACTTCTCTCCGCAAAATCTTGTATTATATACAAGATTAGAAAAGTCATCATCCCTATGAACCATTCTTTGTGTACCTGCAATGAGCTACCTGAGATTGCTGAGAAACTACATATTGCTTTTAAGTTGCTTCTGATGTTGTGGAATCAAGTTCTGGAAGAACCTAAATGCCTCTGAACAGTTGCTTGCCCTTGTTCACATACAGCATTTATTTTCCAGAACACTGACAACAATCACTGAATCTTAAAAGAAAACAACACGGAAATGCAGGCAGCAAAGAACAAAGGCTCAGTCATTCTCCTGTGTTCCAAAGGAATACTTGACCATCAGCCCCTACTCAGAGAAGGGCCAAAGAAGTCCATTGCACACATAGTTAAGCCATTTAAAAACAGAAAAAAAAAAAAGTAATAACACATACAGCAGTTTTTTTAAAAGCTTGTACATTGACGAGTAAGAGTTTTTAACTCAAGAAAAGCTATCAAAAAGCTTAGGTTTACCAGTAATAGTACATTGCTTGGCATTCCAGTTTACAAAAGAAGTTGCTGAAATTAAAGTCAATCACGTAGTATTTATTGCTGTAGCTGTTATACGTTGCTCTGATTTCTCCTGCAATGGTCACTGGAAGCACTTTCAATAGGTGTTCTGTGCCAGTATTTCTGCACAGGATTAAGCTGATTTCAATGAGCACACGTGCAATAAGAAGAGTATATTATGCTTTATATTATTTTTATTATTAAATATTTTATATTTTTATTATTAAAATAATTAAAAGTCTCTGAATCTCTTAATGGAGATCATTGAAAAAAAATAAATTCAAATCATCATGAAAATTCTTCAAATATTGATCTAGACATTGATAATGAATCCTTCCATGTATATTTTTCTTTTCTTTATGATTTAAATGTAACCACCACACTCTGCAGTTGCAAACCAAAGTGATACACTTCGGTTTCTCTCAATCAGGTCAAAAGGTTTTGGTGCTCAGTGCTCAAAGGTTATAAGAGGAAAAGAATGCTATAATTCCTATAGATAGACAAGGAAAACAGACTAAGTCTTTAAAAGCAGAAGTGACTGTGACTGTACAGAGCAATACAGGAAGAGCATGGCTGAGCTATAAAGCATTTTGACAATAAAAAGGAAAATTTACTATATCAAATGATTTTTTTTTTTTTTTTTGATGACTTGGCATAGATTCCTTAACTCTAATAGAGCTTTACAGACGTGTACATTGCTACCTACCTCTCATGGCTGTTAGTAACCAAGTATTTCTGCTCTTTGGTCTAAGGTAACATGCAATCACTAGGCAAGTCACTTCGACACAAAACCTGATATCAACATGGAATGAAACTAACAACGCTTTTTCCTTGTATTTTATTCACTACAAAAAGTGACTATGGTCTTTCTGAGAGGACCCAATGCACATCTGTAAATTCTGCGTAAAAATATTGTTATATGGATCTGGTGGGTCATGAAAAGTTTCTCCAAGGACTCTCTTTACAAAGTATAGTACTTATCTTCTGGGGAAGAAGAAAACAATAAACAAAAGAGCCTACTGTGATACAGTTACAGCCCTCCACATTTAGTAGAATTTTTCCCTTTCTTTATTGGATTACTATAAAAAAACAATACGGAAAAGACTAAAAAGCACTATCCACGTAGGGAAAAAAGTGTTATCCAGAACAGCTATGCATATCTGTTCACATGTCATTGTAGTCTGATTTCTGTCAAGAAGCTAACCGTCACTAACCACTACTACCCAAAACACTGAAACGTTCTTGTGTTCACTAAACACAAGCATATACTGACAAGATACACACTGAAGCACCCTGAACACTGGACTTTCTCCTCTTCTACCCCTCTTGCCTGCTGAGGCTAAAGTTGCCTTTCTGAGCATCTTTTTCCCCCAATTACTAATTCAGACAGCTAGCATTATTACCCTTGATATCTTATCCAAAATAATAATCACTTTTGGAGTACAGAAATGTCACTTCTAAACTCTTTTGCTGTCCAGCCTTTGTCTCAGAATGTAGGCATGATTGATGTATTTATCTGAAACAAAAAAACTGCTGTCTTATCAATGTCTCAAGCACTGCACCAATTGTTAATAGGATCTTTAGATACCTACTTTCATGGGAACAAAAAAAACAAACATCCCTTTTATCTAAGATTTTAGTGATGGTGGCTCACTCAGCAGTCATCTTCAAGTGTGTAGGACTTCCTCATATCACCAAATAGGGGGGAAAGAAGAAAAAAGCTCAGCTTAGATTTTTTACCTTGGAGGCACACATGAAGACTGGCTTCTGTATTCTCAGTAACACTTAAACTCCTTTTCCATGGACTAGCAGTTCCATTAGAAGCATTTTTCACCTTTCTCCTTAAATCAGTACCATGCAGTAAAAGACAGACACACAAGAACACTAGACTTAGTATTAGAAAGCTGTAACAGCAGTGCAAGACCTCTACTAAAATGAAATATATATAACGCAGCAAAAGCACAGAACCTACCAGCTCTCAATGTTCCATTGCTCACTGAGCAACTAGTAGGAAGCTTGATCTGCTCTAAACCAGAGCTTTACACAGTTTCAAGTTACGCAGTGCATATTTTAGAAAACAAGAGCACCTAAGGAAAAAAATGAACAACTCAAATACCACAATTGACATAATACTAAGAAAAGACAATGGCTCCTAGAGAAATTCAGTAATTCAGATAGAATTCAGAACCATACATACTTAATGGTGGAATAACATGCTGGAAACCTAGTTAGGGAGCCACGTCTGAGCAGCCTCGTTACACAGCGGATAAAGAATTTCTAAGCAAAGAGTAGAAGAACAGTTTGCTATGTGGAACATAAAGTAATCCCTCTCCCAGCTCAGTAGCAAAAAGTGCAGTGAAACTACTAAGAAATTCACCATTACCAGAGATGCAGCCCATTCTAATAAAAGCTTCTTTTAAGTTGGTAGTACTTCCCTTGCCTGCTTAATGGATCAAAACAGGGACCAACTGTTCAGCTTATGCTACAGTTGAAAGCAACTCAAGAGTGATTCTACCTCTACGAGAAACAGGAGAAAAGGAGCATTAGGGAGCTTTGATAAGCAGCAGAAGTCTTACTTTCTTTCCTTACAGAATTGCAAAGAGGCAGAACACAGAAGGTCCATCTCCTGGGAGACCGCATGTCAATTTCTGAAGTCGCTGCTCAGCGCTGCAGCTTGATAAATGCCTCAGATACTAAGCACTCCTCAGGAGACAGCTTTGAGTTACTCTAAACAAGAAATAAGTTCTTATGTCGCGTTTCAACCAAAGAAAGACAGAGCGAGCCTTAAAGCTGGCAGCATTCTAGAGAACTGACAGATCTGCCATAGAAAAAAAGTTTAAGTGTAACGTATGATATAGATAATGAATTTTAGCAATGACTATGGAACTGCATATGACACAAATAAAGATCCACTAAAGGGGAGAAGGTCTAGCTAATAACCAACTCAAGAGTGGTAAGACTATTAGAATGATAAAGTATTAGGACAATCCACTTTAAAAAAATAATTATATATATATATATATATATATACACACACACACACACATATATATATATATGAAATTGAAGCAAAAAAATCAATCAGTGGAGATGGAAGAATTAATATTATATTCAGGTGAAGATTACACTCTTTAGGAGTTCTGCCAGTCTCACAGCAGCAGCACCCAACACATTTAAGAGGCAAACACACAGACAACTACATTATAATAAGTGAAATGCTCATTCCATGCTACTTTGAAATGGAAACTACTTCTGACTGTGAGTACGTAACCACAGAGGTCTGGAGAAGAGTGCTGATGAACTGCTAGAGGACACCAGCCACGCTCTTCCATCACAATAAAGCAGAACATTCTTCAAGCACTTCCCCCAAGTAAGGTGAAATACTTCTCAGAAATATTTTCTTGGTTAAACTCCCTCGCTCAGACATTCAAAACCTCCAGCCACAAAAAGGCCACAAAAATACATCAAAGCACAAAGATGTTTTCAGCAGTACCACACTATTTCAGCCAAAACATAATTCAGATTTCAAACCCAGATCAGACAGTGTGGTAAGTCTCAGTGCAGGGTGCCAGACACCCAATTTGCATTGGGCTCATGATTTTTAGGGACAATCACCTTGGCATATGCAAAGTTTCAACTGAGAGGAGTTCCTTTTTTCTCTCTAGCTCCATGCAGTCCATCATGGTCCAGTTTTTAATGAAACTATCAGCCAAAAGTACTCACCATCTTTCCTTCGTTCTTCTGGCTTCTGAAGATGATATTTTCAGGTAAACTTTCAACCCTATTCATGCCAA
This sequence comes from Gallus gallus, assembly GCF_016699485.2. NCBI lineage: Eukaryota > Metazoa > Chordata > Aves > Galliformes > Phasianidae > Gallus > Gallus gallus. Next base: position 60,621,018 of record NC_052532.1, on the reverse strand, counting down.
AAAAGTGAAAATCTTCTATTCCAATCAGAGAAATGTACTTCTTACTAAAGCGTGCTATGGAGAACAACTCTGTGCCAAAACCAAGCTCCTGTTTATTGACTCCATCAGTTCCTCCTTGCATGTGCTTGTTAATCTTTGAGAAACCATCTGCACTCTGCTTCTGCCTTCTTGCTAAGTGTAATTGGATAACTAATCCACACCACACTGCAAACTACTCTATTTTTCCACGATTCTATGTTAACTACAGAAATACTTTCCACTTTAAGTTCTGAGCTCTTCAAAAAGAGATGAGGAGGACATTCCCCATTTACCAAAAGAAAGGATTTTCTGGCACTTCAGCAACAAACTATCAAAGGATGAAGAAAAACTCAGCTTATGTTACACTCCACAGCTGTTAATATTTGCTTAGAGTAGCTGATGAATACAGCTGTACTGCATCACAGCTGAAACCATCACCGCTGAGCAAGGCTAAGCCTTCCCAACCCAAGTGAAAGCTATTTACTCCTAGATGCACGTACACTATGTTTTCAATATTATATCCCAGATACTCCTGCTAACTATTTGCACCAAGATAAATAAATGTAACTGCACCAGGACACATAGCGTACTCTTTAATCTTTCTATTTGTTTGGGGTTTTTTTTTTTGTTTGTTTGTTTTGTTTGTTTTTTTCCTTTCTCCAAAAAGAGATCTCTTCTTTATTCAGCCTGGAAAATTCCTTGGAAATGAGCAAACATTAGTCCAATAATCAACGTCTATTTGCACACGTTCCCAAGACATAGGTAAGAAAACTCAAGGACACCAAAGCACATTGCACAGGAGACTGATCAACCAGAGCTCATGTTTTCATGTATTTTTAACAACTTCCAGAACTTACAGACAATTCAGTCAAGGTTGAGGTGACCAGAACAGTAAAACAAACAAACAAATAAATAAATAAATCCAATTAGAGACTATCAAGCATGCAAGGAGGAATAAAGAGCCCAAGATCACAGCAAAGAGATTGAGATGACTATCAGATAATGGGATGAGTCAGCCAGCACCTTGGCTCCATGAATCTACTCAATTTTAAACAATGCATCTGGCCTTAGCTAAACTTAACCTACAGCACAAGTCCTGCCCATGCCAGAAGGCTTTTATTAAAGTGATGTGCTGAAATACCGGTACTGAGATCTGAAATACCAGTTCCTGCAAGTACGCTGAAAGACAATATAGTAGGAATACATTAAACTCATTTTAGAAAAGGGTAGGGGGAGGATAATGAAGATATTTCAGGTCCACCAACAGATCAGAGAAGTCCCTTGTTCAGTGACTGAACAGAAAAGTCTGTTTAATTACTGCAAATCCTATTAAACTGATCTTCATTATAAAGGCTGAAGTGACCAATTCCAACAGGCTATAGAAGATATAATGAATTCAGAGTTTAATTAGGACACACTGTTAGCTAACTATAATCTATTAATTAGCATTCTTAGTTTTTACCACTCACTGCAATAATACCCTTTTACTTTTAAATTGCACCCTTCTTTTTTTGGACCAAAGTTATACAATTCTACCAGTGTGGTGGTAATTATAGTGATTGCCTAGAAAACAGCGGCCTGGAAATATCTGTAAATGTTTAATTAGGGGATAAAGGAAAGACACACACAAAAAAAACTCCCAGATAGAGAAATCACTGTTCTCAAACCTATACATATTCAGTAACTACTTACTCCATTCTAAACCACACATTCATTGTATTTCTTCTTCCAGATTTCCACAGCATCCTCAGATGTCAAAATTCACAAAAATATTGTCACATTTAAAAATATTCTCCTTCTCTTCAGTATGAAAACAGAACTTTAAAAGCACAAGAAGAGAATCAGGCAATTTAAATACTCACCTTCTGCTGAGAAACAAACAGCACCAAAAAGCTGAGTGAATGGCATTTTGTGTTTCCGTTATACTAGCACTGTACCAGTGTCTTGGTTTGGACTGGGATAGAGTTAATTTTCCTCATAGTAGCTGGTAAGATGCTGTGTTTTGGATTTAGGATGAAAAAAAGTGATGTCACGCCCATGTTTTACTTGTAACTGAGCAGTGTTTACACTAAGTCAGTGACTTATGAGCTCCTTGGGCTGCCCTGCCAGCAAGAAGGCTGGGGATGCACAAGAAGCTGAGAGGGCACAGAATCAGGTCAGCAGACCTAAACTGGTCAAAAGGATATCTCGTACCATGCGGTGTCATGCTGAACAATCAAATGGGGAGGAGATGGATGGAGGGGGGCAACCGCTGCTCAGCCCCTGTGAGCAATTGTGTTGTGCATCTTTTGTTGTTTTTTTTTGTTGTTGTTGTTGTTTGTTCCTTTTTTTTTTTCTTTGTTTCTTATTAAAAAGTATCTTTGTATCAACCCACATGTTCTAACAATTTCACCTTTTTCAATTCTTCCCCTGGCCCACCGAGGGGAAAGTCAGCAAACAGCTGAATGGCATTTATCTGCTCACCAGATTAAGCCACAACAACCAGCATAGCTAAAATTTTCACTGGAATACTCCTTCTAAGGAAACACTACCCTTACAATGAAATGATTTCACTTTCAGCTTTTTTACTCTAAAAAGACATGAAAATGAATATAAAATATCATACACTGCCAAATCCCATGTTGCAACACTACCATTCAGTAAGAACACAGCTATAAAACTGAGTAAGTTGATGAAATTATTTCATGCTAGTTCAAAAAAAGCCACTTACCTCATTATCACTTTTTAAGAACTTACTTTAGTTCTTAAAAAGGTGAAAAAGTCTCAAGACTGCTCAGTGTAGCAGAGTATCACTAATCAAAAGGAATCTACTACTTAAGTCACAGATCACCTGAAAACAGCACATAACATGTTAAGTACTGGTAGTACTATTTGTTTCCTCCAGCTTCCTTCATCTTCACAACAGAAACCAAAACAAGCCCTGCTTAAAATAGTAAATATACCTGAACAGCTCCAAAAAACCAAACAAAAACACCACACTTTAATTATGGAAACCATTTCATTAAATTTTCTCAGTTATTTCAAAAACTGAACAGGGAAAAGTAATTTTGCCATAGTGAGGACTGCCTTACATCTCAAGGAAACTTTTGGAATTGAAGACAGGGCCTATTTTCCACGAGGGTGCTGAAGTTTCTTACTGGAGAGTGCAGAGAGTTCATTTGGCCATGAACAACTAAACAGGAACATACCAACTCAAAGACAAGCGGTTACTTCAGGATTAAATTCACAAGATCCAGATGGGTAAACTGAAAAAGTTACTAGAAGTAGAGCTGACTACAGAGAGACCTCAATTTTAACCAGCCTCTCAGGTTTGTTTTAATATAGAGATACTTGTAAGGGGGACAAGAAAAAAGTGACAAACACTCAACATTCTCCGTTCTTCTGTCTATTCTCTAACCAACCAGACCACAAAGAAACAACAATAATAAAAAAACCCTACATATGAGTGCTTTATGATAGCTGTATAAGAACATAAGCACGGCTTATGACAAAAGAAAAGATGAGCGGGTATTAGGCAGAAGTACTTACATGTAGCCAAGAACATGGTTTACATGTTTGTGAAAGTTGTAGGTCTGGAGGATTTAACTGGAGCTCTAAACTAAGACCAGTGCCACGTGAACTTTGTTTTACTGGCAATCTATCAACATCCAGCAGCAGTTCAGTGGTATTTGGGGTCAGCAGTTAGTACATTCTACATCTCAGGAGAACACTTCTGGAATTAAGCACTATACAAATAATGATCATGAGTGTCATAAAGGAGTTGCAAATTGAAACGGAGTGGTGAACAGTCCCAGAAAATAAACCAAAGAAGAGAAAATTACAAAAATCACAAGGAAAAGCACACACCAAAGAGGAGGCTTACAAGTCTGATAAGAAACACTTAAAAAAAACTCTTGCAAGATGAAAACTTCTTATTCATACCAATTACCTGGGAAAAGCACTAAAATAATTTCACTAAGTGTGATATGCAAGCTTATTAAACTCATTTAATCACACTACTGCACTAACACAACAGTAACATCAGACAACAAACCTGGTTTTCTTCTTGCAAAACTCTATACTGTTCCTTCCAAATGGTGATTTTTGAAGCTTCATCTTTCCTCAGAGCTCTTTCTTTTTTCAGCTCAGGACTCCAGAAGGTCTTGATGCTGTTCATGGAAGAGCTCAGCTTACTTTCTTTCACTTCCACATCCTTGCGAAGCAGATCATTTTCCCTTAATACTTCTTTAAGTTGTGTCTGCAGATCCATGATTGTGTTATCCCTGGCCTGGCGAAGTGAGTGAGGCACAGTGGACGCCATACTCACTGGAGGAAGGTGGTGCTCTCCAAACGCGATAGTATCACTGGCGACTCCACTACTGGCAATGTTAGGGCTGCTACCCATTGCAGTCATCCTAACACCATAAGGCAGCCGCCCCCCAGACCGGCCCAAAGTCATGGTGCTTTTCGGGGTGTCTGCACCGACGTTCTCATGGTCACTTAGATACATAGGGCCAGACGTAGCATAGGCAGCATTTAAGGACTGAATATTTTCCATAGAGAGGGTTTTCCCACTGCCGCCCCCAGTACTACTGCCAGAACTGCCTCCAGTGCTGTTGGTTCGACGATGGCCCAAGCGTGGTGACCGTGGCAGCCTTGGTGAACGCCCTGGACTCTGGTTGCTTGGCTCAGCCTTGCCAACTGACCGAGCACTTCCATACATGATTAAGCTGGTGGTGTGAGGCAATTAGACAGGCATAAATTAGGAATGAGAGAAATCCCGTGAAGCTCTTCAGTGTTTGTAAGTCAGCTTAAGGCCAATCAGAATTTGTAATAGATCCAGTTGTCCATCTTTGAAGTCACATGCTCACAACGTCCAGGACCACATCTGTATCAAGAAAAATAACATATTAACAATCTAGTTTATTCCAAAATATTTTGTCCCATATTAGAATAAAAGCATATTCTACTGCCACTATATTTCTCCAGCATTTTTCAATTCCCACTCACAAACAGCAATAGTATTTAAATTCTAATACCTGAACTCAAAAACTCTTTTTTTTTTCCTGTCGTTATCATGTAAAGAGAGTGAAAAGAATACTCATCGGTTTTCAAGCCATAATGTGAATGGTCACGTTGAGTAACTTCTTTTCCTGCTTCTAATTCACCCTTATCCTTGACCTGTTGCTCTTCTGAGTAAAAGAGATCTAATCAAAATTTGAAGTCCACTCACCACATTCAGTAGTATTTTTTTTAAGTACTACTAGCTTTTGTAGGGCACAGTTTCTATCTCCTCTGTGTATCTGCACTGAAAACTAGTTCCAGTCTCTTTACTTTTTGCCTAAATGTGACTTACTCTTTACTCAAGTTAAAAAGTTTTCAGTCAAAATATGTTTCTCATTTATCAGCTCAGAGTAATTCCACTAAATACTATCATCCTAACAGCAGGGACTTCTCCAAAAACAGAACACTATGACGACATCATGTTGCAGTACCCCTCCCCTCTACTCTATATATGGATATGCAGAAAAACTCCTTATTTTTGCACTGTTACATTTTGCTGTTCTGTAAGTGGACTAGCAGGTACCTCCTTAGTACAGAAACACTGAGCTGAGACCACACACAGTTAGTGAGCAACTACCAGAGGATAAAGAAACAAGGATGAAATCCACCCTTGTGACTGAGCCATTGCACCACTCTGTTCTCTCTCTTCATTTGTTTTTAACTTATTTTTCCATTATAAACATTTCAAATCACAGTTGCGCTCAACTAAAATCAAAACAAGAACAAGACTGAAGTATTCCTGCACTCACCTCTCCCCATGAGACAAAAGGCTACCAAGTAGCATACAAAGACATCGTATATATCCTAACACATTTCCTTTCACACCAGCTTTAATGCAGCCTCACATTCTGCTAGGAAGTTTGGTTTAACAGATACTAGCAATCACTTAATCAATTTTTCCAGCTCCTATGGCTGAGGGCACGTTTGGATTTCATGGATGGACCACTCATTGGATAAGTAATTAGCTGGATGGTTACACTCAGAGAATTGTGGTCAGCAGCTCAATGTCCAAGTGGAGACCGGTGATGAGTGGCATTCCTCAGGGGTCAGTGCTGGGACCGGTATTATTCAACATCTTTGTAAGCAACATGGACAAAGGGATGGAGTGCATCCTCAGCAAGTTTGCAGACAACATCGAGCTGAGTGGTGCAACTGACATGCTAGAGGGAAGGGATGCCATCCAGAGGGACCTGGACAGGCTTGAGAGGTGGGCCCATGCAAACCTCATAAAGTTCAACAAGACCAAGTGCAAGGTCCTGCAGTGGGGTCAGGGCAATCCCAAGCACGGATACAGGTTGGGCAGAGAATGGCTTGAGAGGAGACCCGAGGAGAAGGATTTGGGAGTGTCGGTCGATGAAAGATTCAACACAAGCTGGCAGTGTGCGCTTGCAACCCAGAAGGCCAACTGTATCCTGAGTTGCTTTAAGAGAAGCATGACCAGCAGGTCAAGGGAGGTGATTCTGCCCACCTACTCTGCTCTCGTGAGACCCATCTGGAGTACTGAGTCCAGTTCTGGAGCTCTCAACACAAGAAGGACATGGAGCTGTTGGAGCAGGTCCAGAGGAGGGCCATGAAGATGATCAGAGGACTGGAGCACCTCTCCTATGGGGACAGGCTGAGAGAGCTGGGGCTGTTCCGCCTGGAGAAGAGAAGGCTCCAAGGAGACCTTACAGAGGCCTTCTAGTACTTGAAGGGGGCCCACAGGAAAGCTGGGGAGGGACTTTTTATGAAGGCAGGTAGTGACAGAATGAGAGGAAGTGGCTTTAAGCTGGAAGAGGGTAGATTTAGACTAGATATTAGGAAGAAATTATTTACTGTGAGGGTGATGAGACACTGGAACTGGTTGGTCAGTGAAGTTGAGAAGGCCCCCTCCCTGGAAGCATTCAAGGCCAGGCTGGATGGGGCTTTGAGCAACCTGGTCTAGAGGGAGGTGTCCCTGCCTATAGCAGGGTGGCTGGAACTAGATGATCTTAAAGGTCCCTTTCAATCCCAACCGTTCTATGGGTTTTAAGTCACAAAGAGATCAGAGTAGTTTTCCATTTACACACTATTTCATAGAAGATACAGAAGCACGAGTTATTTTACAAAGCTGCAACTGTGTTTGATGAGCAGCGCTCAAGAAATTCAAGTGCTCACTCGCTTATACTCTTTTCCTTTTTGAAATGACAACCACAGCTACTGTGCTCAGCCTACTGACAATGCTGCTACGGAATATTTTAAACACACACATAAAGGAAAAAAGATCAATAAAAGATAGTCAGTGCAATTAATAATGGAAGTTAGCTCCCAAAACACTACCGACTTATTTGTTAAAATCTAAGTTTCAGATAGGAAGTTTCTTCTATTTTAACCACATATCCTTATGCAAAACAGCATAGAAGTATAAACTACTCAACAAAGTCTGCAGTGTTTCAGTGGATTAGCTTCAATAACCAAGAAGCTGTGCTCCAATCTGAAAGAAAAAAACTTTTTCCAAAGAGCAAAGCTATTTCAGACTAATCTCAGTGTTTGAGACACCAAAATGCTAAAAATGCTGCTGTGGCACTCATTGAGAACTCAAAACAATTAGATTTTTCTTAGATACTACGTAAATTATATTCAACTGAGAGCTCATATTCACAAGGATTCTCACGAGAATTAATCCAAATGAAAACACTTAACTCATTTGCTAGAAACTCACCTCAATAAATCACTGCCAACACTCATTCACTTCAACAGCTTTCAGTAAGTTTTGACTCAAAACAAAAGATTACACATTTTATTCCATTTAGTTAAAGCACTTCCCCCTCCAAAAGCATTAAGTTTAAATGATGCTAGGAACGCATTACAGCTGCATACAGAAGTATCACCTGGTAAGTGCTTGATGACACGCAAGAAGCACACAAAAGATTTTATATCATTTCTAATGAGTTAATCACTCCTGAAAAGGGGAGCATGGAGGGAAGTAAGCTCACCAAATAGCTTTCTCTTTGCTCTAGGTAGCATTTTGCCAAACTACTGGTAGCTTCTGAATGAATGAAAGCGCCCAGTGTCCTCGATAGAAAGCAGCTTCCCATGCAGCTGAAAGTAGTCGACAGCACACAGTGTGCCGTACCACTGCGATGCTCCATACAGCAGGCAGCCACATTAATCCTATTCCGCTGCAAGAAAAACACCAGGTCTGTGCTAATTCATCTCTCACCCCTGTTTCACAGGTAGGTGCCACCCTCTCTATTGCTCAGGAAAAAATAATCAGGTAATTCAAGCTAGAATTAGCTACTGAGTTAGAAGATCATTAGAGTTCCAAAAGGATTCTTAGAGTGGGCATGTGACACTTGGGGAAAGATATCAATCCCATGCATCACATGGCTCTCATTTTTCTAAGTAGAAAAAAAAAAAAAAGCAAACAGTACTTCCAAAAAGGTCTCTGGAAACAAGAAAACTCACCCTCACACTATTTCTCTTGAGCTGAGAACTTTAATTACAGGCCTGGAAGTTGTGCAAATTCCAAATACTAACTAAATACTCCTTCCCAATCAGGCAGCCACTTCCAGTATTTTCACCGACACAGAAATCTGTCACAGTTCAAGAGAAAAAGTCACGTGGTAAGATCAATCATTTTAACTGCTCCTTCGGGATTTTCTTCCAGCAGTATTCATCACTGGCCATTTCATTTTAGTGCTGGTAGGAATCCAGCAGCAGAAGCAGACATTAAGACAATTCACTCTAGGAAAAACATCTTTCATCCTGGAAATAGCAAAGTGAAACAAGTGACAGAAATGCCTCTTCTCATTTTCAATCAGCAGGAAGAAAGTTCTAACTTCCGTGCAGTAATGCAAGCAGAATTACATGGAAGAGTTCTTTCACATAGCAGCATGAGGAGAAAAGCTACAGTTCCTCAGTATTCTGAGCCACACTAACATTTTGCTAGGAGTCTCAGAAGTGCAGCTTCTTATCTTCCCAAAGTCCAAAATAACACTATTTATTTTTTTCCTCCGCTGTGATTCTAAATATACTCTCAGCTAAACCATCTCTTTACCTTATGGGACAGTTGAAACCACAGGGAACAGTGTCAAACTGTGACCTGAACGCACTGACCATTGTGGCTTTGCAAATTCCTCTATTGGTTTTAAAAACCTTTGGTCTTCTCTGTCAATACAAGAAGCCTTACCTATGATTATGAAGAAAAATTATAAACTGTAGGTGTTTAAAAAATTAATAATAAACTGCTGAGGTCAGTGCTAAACAGTTTTCCCTCAATGTATGAGGCATACTTTCACATCTGTGAAACAAAACGCTTTTACTCACTGAGAGAACAAAAACTTTCAAAGAGCACCATATCTGTAACCCAAATAAAATCCATCCTAAAAAAAATCAGCAGGCACGCTAAAAACTTCATACATGTATCCAGAGATTAGCTTAGCAGCCTTGCCAAAAGAGGTCTTTAGTACTTTAGTTTTAATTGAAAATGCCATCTTGTGATAATGAAGGAGACAAATGCCATGAACTGTGGAAAAACATTTACAGTCTGACAATAAGCATTTGAATGTGGTATGGTGAATGTAGTATCGCCCAGAGGGGCTGTGGATGCCCCATCCCTGGAGGTGTTCAAGACCAGGCTGGATGGGACCCTGGGCAGCCTGGTGTAGTACCAGATCTGGAGGTTTGTGGCCCTGCCTGTGATGGGGGGGCTGGAACTCAGTAACCCAATGGCTCACAGGGCAGAAATTCCTGACTACACCTGTCAGAATACTGAAGCATCTTTCACATGAAGTTTCGTTAATCTCCAGAAGATCTCTTCTGCGTTTATATACGTTTATATAAAGCCTCTCGTACTCCCTCCTCCCCCTCTCCAAACTCCAGGAAAATCAGTCATACCACAGTAATTACAGAAATACAGAAAAGCATATTGAAGAAACACAAGAATGTCTTTGCTTATATTTGCTAGAACAGAAAGAATCCAGGGATGACCTTTGCAGCCTGCAGAACATAACACTTGCTCTGAACTTCTAGGCTGCAGGTTATGTTCAGGATCGACACAAGCATGTACAGAGCTAGCTTCTTCAAGAGCATCACTGCCCTGATACATAAGAAGGAAGCATGAAATAGGCAAAGAAAGCCATCTTACAGCACAGTGACGCCTCCCGTGTCTCCCAGCAGTCATACACTCAGTTTCCAGAAAAATGAACTTCCCGGTAGCACCGATCCATGTCTGCATTAGAAGAGCTTTGAATGTCAGCTCTACAGCAGCAACAAAGTCAGCCTTTACAAGAGCAATCTTCAGCTGATACTGCAGTGTAGCAGAAACACTGAGCTCCATTTACAAAGGTATTCATTTTTCACAGTTCATACCCTAATAGTTAATCAAGACTGACTATATTATGCAGAGGGACCTGGACTTTCTTGTACAAATGCCAGGGTTGAAATGACTTTTTATAAAGAATGTGGAGTATCTGTCATCTTGTTTGACTTGCAGGCTTGGAAGGTATTAGTTTTATCTATCTGTTAGATTTGACTTTTAGCTTTGGGAGGTTAAAAAGCTCACCGGTTTTCAAGGCAAATTAGTGACTACTGCACGGAAAAAGGGCAGAAGAAAGTTTATCTTGGAAATTGTTTGCAAGCCACTCAATGCTGCATACACAGCAATGAACTCATGGAATTCACACTTGTTTATCCATATAAAATAATCTTTATCCTCACGGCCTGGACAGCAAGAAAGCAAAAGCAATTAATGAAACTAAGACAGAAGGAAGACCAAAAAAGTAACTGTTCATGTTATGTTTGACTCTCATTCCTAGGTAGTGGATGTCAAAGCACCAACATCTGTTTCTGTCCATGCCTTGTTATATTTATTTATAAGTTTACCAACTTGAACACCTGTCAAGTTGACTGAAGGTAACACTGCCCTTGTTCTGTCCCAATGGACATAAGAAGATATAAATGGATACTTCATCCCCCACCTCTCCGTAGACAGAGAAATCTTCCTGAAACAAAAAAAAACCTCAAAAGTCACTGAGAACGTGGATCTGACATGTTGAAAGCTGTGTCTTATAAAAGCGGGGCATCCCTGAACTCTGACCCCGGCATTCTAGGGAAAATCTCAACAGTCATTTATTAAAGAAGGCTTTTATTTCTAAACATAAGTTGACACTCCTGTTCCATGCTCTCCAAATTTGGAAAGTTAGCGTAAGTGGTATGCACGCACTTCAAAACACCACACAACATGGAAGCATTCTGATTATCTGTCCTTTTTAGATCCTGCTCTGTTTCCCATTCTTCTGCATTCTTAGAAGATGTAACAGATTAAACATAAACCAGAACTACTCACCAGCTTCCTAGGATGCTTACGCCACTCTCAAGCATAAAATTCCTTTCATGAGATCTATTTGCTCCCCAAAGAAGACAGAACTAGGATGACAAAACATGCTCTACTCCATAGCAGCTTCTTTGCAAAAGAGGTTTCAACTGTCATCGGGTTTTGTTTCTTATAATTCCAATAATTGCTGGAAATAATAAAGGCATGAAGGGTATACTTTCACCACCACAGCCTCATTCCTTTATATTGTTCTTTCTAAAAACTGAGAGCGCAAAAGGAAAAAAAGCTCACTATTTTTACAAAGATGTGTATATTTTGCCAAGTCTTTATTTACACCACTTGCTTACAAGGGTGTTTTCCTAAAGCTCCAGTGTTTAACCTCAGCCAGAAAGGGAATGCAGGGTGCTATTGACATTTCTAAAGGCCATCTCATTTTCCAGACTACAACGCGTTAAGAATTAACCTGTCAATAAATTTGGGTGCATGAGCAAGTCCTTCCCCTTTGTTGGGTTGCTGTGCACCACTAGAAATGTTTTGGTTTCCATGGAAGAGTGGGGCACGTATTTCTTAAGGCTATCTGGACACTGCACTTCATGGTTTCACAAGCTCAGTCCTAGTGTTGGACAGTGCTAAGCACCAATTCTCTGGTAGAGCTCTAAGCCTTCCACCAGCAGCACTGACTTTGTTACAAGCTAGCAGGCACATGGAAATACTGTGGATCATCTTTAATTGCATCCTCAAATCATCAACCATTCGGGTTTACCAGAGGTAGGTGGGACCCAAGGGTCCCTTCTGGTCCACTGATACACACACATGGGCTTGGTGGGCACATCAGGATTTGCTCTGGGCAGTGAATGGGAGCTAACTGTAAGCCTCTAAATGGAAAGCAAGCACAAGACCAAACCAACAACATTTGGCACATGGTGGTTTCTTTCCTTTTTTTAAAAAAGACAAACAAAAAGCAGCAGAAGTCACAACATGCACATAAGCTCGCTAGTGACAGAACAGTTCCAATTACAATAACTCTTGCTCTTCAAATTACCCAGAAGATTGAAGACCTGCAGACGTGAATTTGCTGTCAGTGAATGGCTAAAGACTTTGTAGCCTGATTTTTACAGTACAGTCCATAAATGCTGTGTGCTTAGGGTACATATGGCTGCTTCTCTTTCCCCCAGGTAGCACGCGACCAACCACCCACTTCCCGGTAGCACAATCAGTAAGGTACACAACCCTAAGAGTGATAAAGGTGCTTCAGAAGCCCAGAAGTACATAGAAACACAAATGAATCAGCTCAGGCAGACAGCCTCAGCTCACCACAGGTAACATCACTGCCTGATGTAAAGTGTGCTCCTTCATTGGAAGTAGCAAACATCCCATTTCTCGAACCAATGCTCTTCACCTGAGTGCTCTTACAGTAGGGTAACTAGCAAGGGTCAAGAATACAATGTTTCTTAATGCTAGCAACTGATCTGATTATTTCAACAGCTGCATTCACGCATCCATACAGTTCCAGGCATACCATGCTCAGAAAAAACAAGCCAGACCTTGTAGACCTATCAGCAGTTTTCAGAGGGCTTAGCCAACGTAGCAAACAATGCAAGAGATGCATTTTGGAGAACAGATTCAAAATAGTTTGATAATGGGGAGGGGTGAGGGGAGAAAACGTAACACTGGGAGAGTCTCCGGCTGCACAAAATAAGGAATAATAGCAAGGAACTCTCCCACTCATTACAACAGCATGGTGAAACATTTCTATCCATACAGCAACACAGATAACTTCTAGCAGGAACTGAGAGTGCAGCAGACTCAGCAAAAGCAAAAAAAAAGGTTTCTTTCACAATCCACATTAGCAATTGAATAACAAGGCCATGCAAACATCAAACTTGCTTTTTTTTTTTTTTTTTTTGCTGATGAGGACCTTACCTGAATGTTAGGGGTGTGAAGTTACACAAACAGAATTTCACAAAACAACGAGATCAAAAACCTTAGACTTACAAAAAACATGATGCTTTTCTATCACCCAGATAACACAAACCCAAACAAGAAAAAAAACTGCTAACAGCCTTAGAATGACTTCATTACAGCTACATTGGTTTGCTGGACAACGTGGAAAAAGTTGAAACTATAGCAAATATTATGACAAACTCATGTTTTAGCCAGCAGATCTCAACCTGTTTCCAGTTGCAGCTCCTCTTACAGCTTGATGGACTCAGACAATTCTATATTTCTGGGTGATACAGTGAAATCAGAAACGTCACTATTCAAGGAACTGCTGTTCCATGCTGAAGTACTGAAGTTCAGTTTCCAGAACTGAAATCTAGTCAGGGCAGCTATCTCACTTATTTAATAGTTAGTGGTTTAATCCCAAAACTTCATTATTGAGAAAAATCGATTATTGCTTTACCAACTCTGCTCACAACAGCACGGACAAGGTGGTGATTTTTCTCTTCTAAGCTTGTTTGATATGACTGCAAGGGTGCTGACTCATATGTGACCCCGAATTGGGGCACACGTCTCAGCTTTATCAGTCTCGAACACAAAATACCAAAACCTTCACAGTGATCTGTCAGGGTGTGGGCTGCAGGAACTCAGAAGAAGATGTACATTCAGCCACCTCCTGCTGTAGATGCAGTACCCTGTGGGAGAAAAGGAGGGCAGGCAGATGGTGGAGGTTACTGTTCAGACATCCTAGCTGGGTTGGCCATCTTATTAAAATCAGAACCCTGCAGCCAAGCTGGGCAACTTTTTCCAGTTACAACCTGTTGGATTTGAGGCAACGTATTATTCGGCAACAATCACCCCACATACCTTTATATGCTCCCCCAAGAATGAGCTTCAATAAGATGTAAAACATACACCGTTCTCCCCACCCATTCTATTTCTAGGAATCTGCTTTTATTCTCTCAGCTTCTACGCTTCCGCTTCTCCCTTCACTCCACAGACATTTCTTTCTGCTTTCCTGTTTCCTAAACCTCCCCATTTCCATCGGGGTTTCACCCAGAACATTTCACACCCCGTCAGCACGAACCACAACGCGGGCTTCCAACTCGCACATAACACTCCAAGCAAAACGCATTGTGTGCCTTCATTGCTGAGGCTTAGGGTTCGCGTCAGGAACGAGACAGATGTGGAAAGACAGCAGCTCCCGACACACGCTTCAGGATGGCTGCAGATGCAGAAACAAAGCATGATGTCAACTGACACTCGCGCTGTAGTAGGTTCCGTGGGATGAACGCGGCATGCCCAGAGGTGGGGCGGAAATCACAGCTCGACTTGCTCCGGGCAGAAAGGCGGCCGGCACCATTACCTTACTGATGGCACCGAGACAATGAAGGCGGACGCTTGGCGAGGGCACGCTGACCAAGTAGGGGCGGACGAACGCGATCGCACGGCAGAGAAGCAGAGCCCGACGGCCGCCCCAGAACAAACCCCCTCCCTGAGCACCACCGCATGACCACCGCCGCCCGGCGGGACGCGCCCCGCTCCCCTCCGCCAGGCCGGGCAGCGGGGACAGCCGGGCCCTGGGGTGCCGCCGCCGCCGCCGCCGCCCAGCACAGCCCAACCCAACCCAGCAGAGCACAGCACAGCACAGCCCCGGGCGGTGACAGCGCGCTCGAGGCCCGCGGAGCGGCGAGGCCCCGCACCCCTCAGCCGCCTCCCCAGCCCTCCTCCCCGCCCTGAGGCCCCGCAGCCCCCCGGGAGGGAACCGGACCCACCTGAGCGGCGCCCGCCGGCCACCAGGCCCCACCGCAGCCCCTGCCCAGCCCGGCGGCCGCCCGCAGCTACCGGCGCCCGCAGGCCCCGCCCCGAGCCTGGCTCCCCCAAGCGGCCGGCGAGCGGCGCTGCCCCCTCCCGCGGCCCCCGCGCCCAGCGGGGCCCCTCACCTGCCCGTCAGCGCCACGGCGAGCCCGGTCGCCTCCGCCTCTCTCCCCCCCCCCGACGTCCCCTCACGGCCGCGCGGTGCCCCGCCTCCCCCAGCCGGCCTTCCCTGCCCTCCCCTCCGTCTCCGCCCGCGGGAAGTTTGTCTCCTCTCTCTCGCCGTAGCCGCGCCCGCCCCCCGCCGCCCCTCCTGCATGCGCGGGAGCTGCGAACGGCGGCGGCGGGAGGCGCGCGACCCGGCCTGACCCAGGTACGGCGTCCTCGGCCCCTTCCGGCGGGACCGCGCGCGGGGCGGCCGTTGGCGGGAGCGGGGAACGGGCTCTCCCCTCAGCGGCCCCGGCCGGCTATCTGTGAGCCGCCCGGAGTCTGCAGAAGTCAAAACACGAGGAATTCTACATTGTCGCTCTTCTCGATGCAGACCATTAGGCTTTCGGGGTGTTCGCTCCATCTCCGTGCTGGATAAAGCAACTTTTGCAAAGCGAATTATTCGGCTTACAAAACAGTTTAGCAAAACGTAGTAAATGATGATTCCTAGGTGTCTTTTAACCGATGATAAACTGCTTTTACCATCCTCTATACAGAACTAGAATACTTGAGCTTGAACTTTTAGTATTTGAAGATGGTTTGAGAGTAAGGCATTTTTAGCACTAATTTACGTGTCAAGCACTGTCCTACCACTGTCCTTTTGTCTCTTCTCTGGCCATTAGCTGGTTATTATTATCTACACCAGGGTTAATGTTTGAAGTGAGTTAAGAGAGTGAGTGAAGAACCAGTGTTCCACTGAGGAGTGGAAGCCTTCCCTTCCCAAGCTCCTGGGTCTGTGTTAAAGGAGATTTAGAATTCCATTTGCAGAATTAACTTTTTCTTCTTTGGGACTCCTGCTCTACTGATCTTGAAATTGAAGTTCATAGAATCACAGAATCATAGAATGCCTGGGTTGAAAATGACCACAATGATCATCGAGTTTCAACCCCCTGCTATGCACACGGTCACCAACCACCAGACCAGGCTGCCCAGAGCCACATCCAGCCTGGCCTTGAATGCCTCCAGGGATGGGGCACCCATAACCTCCTTGGGCAACCTGTTCCAGTGCGTCACCACCCTCTGAGTGAAAAACTTTCTCCTAATACCCAACCTAACCTCTCCTGTCTCAGTTTAAAACCAGTTTTAAATTTCAAGGCTCTTGTCCTATGACTATCCACCCTTGTAAACAGCCGTTCCTCCTCCTGTTCATATGCTCCCTTCAAGTACCGGAAGGCCACAATGAGGTCTCCCTGGAGCCTTCTCTTTTCCAAGCTAAACAAGCCCAGTTCCCTCAACCTTTACTCATAGGAGTGGTGCTCCAGCCCCATCACTTTGAAATGCTCTGAGAGTTACTTGGAGACATAGGGCCTCACTGTACTGCATTTCAACGAACTGATAAAAGAAATCACATTCCTCTGTTAGAATCACATCCTCTGTTAGGTTTAAATAAGATCCATGGCTGAAGCAAACTCTTGGTGCGAGCAAGGCCTGAAACTAAACTAGCATCATCCGTCTCATTCACACAAGCTGTAGAATAAATAATAAATAAATACAGGCTATGGACATATTCTATCTGCCTGTTACTAGAATTTTCTAGTGGAGAGATTCTATTGAAATCGCTCCATTAGATTAAAACTATATGATGTGATGCTGCTGTTAGCAGAATTCTGCATTTCCTTGTTCTTGTTCAGAATCGACAACCATACTTTAGTCAGTTTGATTCAAGGTGTATCTCCGTATAGAATGTAGACTGACAATGGTGCACACCTTGTAAAAACTTTAAAGACTTAATAGTGGTTTTGGTTAGAGCAGTTTTCCTCCAGAACGCCACCCACCTACTGTGTGTGTAGATTCTTGGCTAACTGCTCGCAGGGCAAACACACACATTTCTTGTATTGCCTTTTCCCTCCAAGGGCTTTGTACTGATTAAGATCTGATTTAGGCTGCGTAGAGTGAAAAATATACATACAGTATTGTTCAAACTTTGTTTCCCTCCACCACTCACCACAGATACTATTTTTTTTTATTCCTCTCCAAGTGTTTCCCTCAGGATGCAGAGGACTCTTTGCTCAAAAAGGGCAGTAACTTTCTTAAACCACATGCGCATCTCCTAGTAATATTAACTTTTACATGTTCTCTTCTGAAACCAAATGTATTTACCGTAAATTGCAGCTAACTTTTGATTGAAAGACTTCCAAATGTACAAGATCAGTGCAATTATACAGCGTCTGGACAGGAGGTAAATAATGATTGCCAACCAAAAGGAAAATTCTAGCTACACCTAATGTAATTATCAGTGTTTGTACTTGCCAAGGGTACAGCTAGCATCCCTCTTCTGAGATGTGTTTAGCGAGTCCTTAGTAATACTTTGACTACCTTGTTTAAAGACTAGACAATTTCTCTCAAAAAATCTAAACCTGAAGTACGGGAGCAAGAAGTAATACTAGCCAGGCTCCTTCTGGCTGTCATGTATCACTGTCTGAAGGATTTTAAACTTTCCATATCTGTTTTAATATCCTCCGCTGTCTCATTGACATACATTGCGCGTTGACTTGCCTTGTATTGTATACAGAAGACTTACAGACTGATGGGCTAAAACCAGTTGCGCTCAGTATTTGTGCAAATACAGTAAAAGATTGCCTCTCTGGGCTTCTACAGAAGTATTGCTGCAGTTCCTTTGTGCTCCTGTTGTATAGGCTGTCAACAGGACAACCACTTCTCCAGCAGCACAGCGGAGTGGTAGTGCAGTTACCATCGGGCACTTGTTGGGTACTGGCTTGGAAAAGGGTGCCATCTACTGAATTATTGGCACAACTTCCTCACGCTGTTAGACGTTCTGTATGTTTTCCAGCTCTGTGTGGTTTGTGTGATGCCATCATAAGCCAAGGCAGTCAGTGATTACAGTCAATAATCTAAAATGAAGATTGACAAATCAGGTTATAGACAAGTACGATTTTAGAAATTTCCTACTGCTTTTTATCAAAGTATTTATGGATTTTGAAGGTGATGTGGGAAGACAGTGCTGGAGAATCTGAAAAACTGAGGTGGTTTTTTTTCTTACCTAAAATGGTACAATACATTCATGTTTATCTGAAAAGGAATAAAAATACATCATTTTTACCCATTTCATGTTTAGAATAATGACTCCCAACATTTTTTTTTGTTGTTCTAGTCTCTGATCAAGAGCAGAACAGTGCCTCTGCCTTTAGGATTTGTGTCTATTTCTGTCTATTACACAGTATAATGTTTTTAAGAAGAATTTTAGCTGCTGTGAAACAGCATCAGAAAACAAATTTCCAACTGATCCTGCAGCAGTTCCACAGAAGCACGCACAGAAGTATGATTGGTATTACTGTATTGTCCAATATGTTGCAGTATATTGTTATACTTAGTGTGCAGTGAACTTTTTTGATGTGTTTTCTTATGGATAGTTGACTCTTATTTTCAATAATTGTCTTTTTTTTTGTCTTTAGGGATGCCTGAAAGGCAAGGGAAGGACAGTGAAAGCCATGTCAGCAGCAGCTGTACCAGCACCAGCAACTCAGTTGCTTGCTTCGGACAGGTCAGTTCCCTTTGCCTGAGAAATAGAAGTTCCATTCTTGCACTACTGGAAATCTGCTCTGCATATTTGCTCATTTTAAAGATGGATACAGTTAGGCTAGAGTCATTTCCACTGCACTAACTATTCTGCACCTAAACTTACCTTATGTTTTCTTCCATGATAGCCATGGCATGTGCACACTCCCTTTTTCCTTACATCTTTTGTTACAGACTTGCGCTGTACAGGCTTGCTTCCAGTATCAGAAAAAGAAAGCCATTCCTTTAAGCCTAAATACAACTAAAGATAAACGTGAGAGGTTTGGCAGGCACTAGAACATGATGATGCAGGTGGTGAAATCCTATTCTGTCCGCACGTAACAGCATAGGAACACAAGATTTTTAGTGCTTGAATCCGTGCAAATCCTTAAGAATGATGTTAGGCCTCTCTAACCTTTGCAAATTGTAAATTGTATTTCTACTAAGACATGTAGCATGAGTTACAGCACTGGGCTTCCTAATGATACCAGTGATGCTGGAGTTATCCAAAGGGCCTTCCCTGCAGTAGGGGAATATGCTGAACACTTCTCTATAATTTTCTAATTTGATTGATCACCCAAGCTGTTGTCCTGATAGAACTAGTCATCATCTGGATTTAACTCCATTCACCACCACTCTCTGACCCTGACCATTCAGTCAGTTTTTTACCCAGCAAAATCGTACCTGTCCAAGCCATGGACTGCCACCTTCTCCAGGAGAATACCATGGGAGACCTTGTCAAAGGCTTTGCTGAAGTCTAGCTTGACTATGTCAACAGACTTTCCCTCATCCACCGAGCAGGTCACTTGGTCATAGAAGGAGATGAGGTTGGTCAGGCAGGACCTGCCTCTCATGAACTCACACTGACTGGGCCTGATAGCCTGGTTGTCCCGCACATGCCATGTTATTGCACTCAAGATGATCTGCATCTGTATATATGGTTTCAAGAGTATGGAAAAAAACAATATAGTGCACATATGTGTACATGTGCCCCAAGGTCTCTCTTTGTTAGTTACATCCTGATTCTAAAAATGGACCATATATCCCTTGAAAGGACAGGGAAAATGTGTTTATGAAGTACTATTAGGAGAAGAGGGATAGCTAACGTGGAGAGAATGAGAAACTTTGTCTTACTTTGTTTCCATCAAGTATCAATATACAGCAAATGAATATCAAGCCATCCAGCATGCTCTTCGTCAGAAACTGGGTCCAGAGTATATCAGCAGTCGGCAAGCTGGGGGTGGACAAAAGGTATGAATAAACATGCATAGATGTTTCAACTTGCTTTTTTTTTTTTTTTCCCAGGAGAATTATTATTAAAATAATAATAATAATCTTTATTTTTGAAAATTTCCCACTGAAGTGTAATCAGCAAATATGAAAGGAAAATTAGGCTAGCATGTATTCTGGCTTTATCTTAGCCACAGAATCCTTACATTCTTATGGAAAAGCCACTTAACTTTTCAGTGCTTCATCCTACTTGTAGAACATTGAGATGTTTTTCTTTTTTTTTCTAGAACTGGAGTATATGAATCATTATGTGGCACTAGCTGCAGTTTTACTTTAGTGCCTGCTAGCTCTGCTCCCCTTAATTCTGGCATATTTGTTCAGTTCTCCCCATCACAGTTGCCAGAAGATGGTGAACCCAAATCTGCATCATCGTTCAATTATCTTGAATTTAGCCAGGTTTCCTCAGAGTAAGATGATCTGTGTAATCTTTCTTTAAAATCAAGAGTGTATGTGTGTATATACTTACATGTATGTTTCTCTTTTCAGGTCTGTTACATTGAGGGTCACAAGGTAATCAGTCTGGCCAATGAGATGTTTGGCTTCAATGGCTGGGCTCATTCAGTCACTCAACAGAATGTTGGTAAGTATCTGATTGGCATAAAAAAAGTCCGTCCACATTTTCCACTTTGATGACTCGGAAGGAAAAGTTTCTCAAATAATCCTGTAAAAAGTCATGCTTTAGCAGTTCAGAGGCAGAGGATTATTATACTGCTTTTTTTAATTCCTGGGTTGAAAAAGGATTACACGTCTGGCAACTTTACAAAACTATTGAGCGAGTGGACCAGATGAGGACAGAACTTTTGGACACCATTGTACAGTTTCTTGAACTTCAAAGCATTTCATGTCAGCTATGTGTTACTCTTCTGTCAGACTTGTAAGGCTGCCAATGGTTGTTTAGAGGTTCTGGACTGAGAGTCATGGATAAAGCCTTGTGCAACGTTTCCCAAATCAGAGACTTCTAATAGATAATAGGAAATAAATTGCTTTTATAGACAGTTAAGGTTCTTTTCCATTGTTGTTTCTATAAACTGATAGTTTAAATCTTTACTTCCAGCTGAAAAAGAACTGCTACTCTTTGAACATCTAAGATATGTATCTGAATGAGGAGTAATGTTTACAACTCTAATTTCTTTCGTATATATAAAAAAAACCATACATAAACATGTGTTTATACGCATGATACCAGAGTGCAAGTGTTTGGCAGACCTAGACACTGATAACCAGAAAATACAGCATACCCAGAGCATATGTACAACTTATCATTCTTGGATGATAGGTAATATTTTAAAAGTCATGCTCCATTTTATAGAAAATACAGTGAGAGTGTCTTGGGCCCATTCAGCAACTACGCTACAGGTTCATGAATATTCAAAGGAAGTGAGTTGAGACCTACATGTGGATCAGGAGTCTTTTGTGTTATTTAGGATGCTACCTTTTTTCCCCTCAGACTTTGTTGATCTCAACAACGGC
The DNA here is from genome assembly GCF_016699485.2 of Gallus gallus. Classification (NCBI taxonomy): domain Eukaryota; kingdom Metazoa; phylum Chordata; class Aves; order Galliformes; family Phasianidae; genus Gallus; species Gallus gallus. The sequence goes on along the minus strand of NC_052532.1, from coordinate 60,599,423 downwards.
AGGTTCTATGTGGGGGTCTGTGCATTCGTGAAAGTGCAGCTTAAGGTAAGTGGATTTTTTGTTCGCTCTGTCTGTAGCTGAGCGATTGCTTAAAGCTGGGAATGAAAGTACATAGGTCAGACTGTAGTTCTCAGGAGTAACGCACTACACCAGAGAACACAGTGGAGTCCAAAACACTGACCTTGCTACAAAACATCCAGCTAATGGTGAGTAAGCAGGCTTAGGAAAGTGCAGTGTCTAGCAATGGATGCTTTATGTTCAGAGTTTCCCTTATACTTAATGCTTTTAAAATCTTACTGCAGGACGGCTCATACCATGAAGATGTGGGCTATGGAGTCAGTGAAGGCTTGAAGTCCAAGGCCTTGTCCTTAGAAAAGGCAAGAAAGGAGGCAGTAACAGATGGACTGAAGAGGGCGCTCAAGTAAGTGAAGGTCACTACTTGTACATTCTCAGAGGTGAACTGGGAGCTGTTATTTTCAGTCACAATGGGCTCTCCTTGTTTCTCAGGTGCTTTGGGAATGCTCTTGGGAACTGCATCCTAGACAAAGACTACCTACAAGCAGTTAATAAGCTTCCACGTCAGGTACAGTATGTGATGTTTCAGAGCAGGGACTGCTCGATGTTGATTGTTCCTGGTCCTTCATGTTAAAAGGAATGTAAATAATGATACAAATGCATCTTAGCCCCAAATATTTCCTGCTGTCAGACCAGTAGCATTTGCCTGCTAGTTTGATTGCATGAGCTGTCCGTTCCTGAGTTCTTTTCCCCAGCACTTTACTACAACTGTTCTAAAGTTTAACTATTTGCAGTAGGCAAGCTTACTATGGTGAGACAGCTGAAGATACAGTATTCTACTCAAGATGCCGTGTGACATTTAGCGTCAAAGACCCTAAGTCTTTCTATTCAGTGCCAGCAATGTGTACAGTTACATCTGTGCTCATGAAAGGTTAAATGCTACACCAGGAAGATTAACTGTTTAAACTAGCTTTTTCCAGGTGCTATTTTCTATACATTCTGTGAGATCAGGACCGTTTTGTTCAGTCCTGAAGACTCTCAAGCTGGAAGCCAAGGCTGGGCATACTGGGCAGCAGGAGGAAGATTCTCTAGATTTTAGGGAGCTCTGGCAGAAAACAAGGTGTTCTTCTGTGAGAAAGACTCCTTCCAATAAAGTTTAATATGCATAGCCCAGCATGTCCTGGAAACAATACTAGATGGGTCACATCCCAAAGCTGTCTGTTGTAGTTAGAACCTAAGAATAAGCAAAATCCATATAGTAACAATATCAGTGTGCGCAGTGATAGTTGCTTTGTCCTTTTACTAATCAGCATTTGAACTGTACAAAGCCCCAGTCACAGCACCAGCTATACTATTCTCAGCCTGGTCATTCTAACAAGGTTTGCATTGTGCCTCTATTTCACCCCTCGGATGTCTGTCCATTGTTCTTTTTAGAATAGATACTGAATAGGTATTTTATAACAATGTTTTTGTACTGAGGTCTAAAGAAAAGTTAAGTTCAAAAGATGATATCAGCTTTCAATTAAGCCACTTGGATCCTTCCCAAAAGAACACTGCAATATGCTAGATGCAACTGTATTACAAAGGAGGAATCTAAGCTTTTAGATTGAACCCAAAAAAGTTATGGCTGTTGCCAGTCCCCTCCAGAAAAGCAAAAGAGGTATTTTGTTCTTTTGCTACATTAGGAGCATCCAAGAGGACCTGCAAACATCCTCTGCTTGGCTTCAAAATGTGTCGGTACCTGAAGTTTGCCACTGTATAATGAGAGCAGGATATGTTAGACTTGGCTGCTGGAGGGAATACATTTAGCAAAATCTACAATTCATTTGTTTTGAACACTTGATAGTCCATTACGTAGCAAATGGTGGCTCTTGAATATATAGAGTTAGTTTGTACAACTGATGGGTACTTGAACACTTTCCCTGCCATCGCTACGGTTCTTTCAGTTACTGAACAGAAATAGGCCACGTTACCCCTTGCCTTGCTTCTCAGGCTCCTTTAGGCTTAGCTTTAGGTTCCACAGTGCAAGGGAGAGCCGCAGTTACTTTTCCCTCTGCAGTCCTAGGTCCAAACAGTGAACCTTCAGAGTTAACGAGCGCCATGGAGAAATGTCTCTTTCGGAGGTCTGTGGTCCAGAATGAGACAAGAAATGGTGCTGCATGTCCCACTGGTAACAACAGTGCTGTAAGCCTGTTCTTTCAGAGCTACCACAAAGTACGCTTTGATGTAACACAGCAGTCTTCGTAGTATTAAAGGTGCCCCAGCTGTTGGTCGGCATTAATCTTGTTAGCTCCTGATGTGTGCCAGCTGGGGGCAGTAGGCTGCTAGGCTGTAACCTACCTTGCACACTGAGGAAAAAGGGAGCCTTTTACATCTCTGATCCATGTTGTTCCATAGGAAAGTTGCCTTCGTCGTACCAGGATTTACTCAACTCTGCTAGTCAGCTTGGAGCTCTAACATGGCTCTGGCTAGCTAACCAGGCTGAAGGAATTGTTCCAAAGGGACACCTCACCAAGCGAAGATGACAGAGATCTCTGCTTTGCCAGGGGCATCTATTGGTGGCACTGCCAGAGATTTGTGAAATCACAGAGCACAGCATGGAGAGACACAGGATATCTTCCCTAATGAACTTAACTGCTGAACTGGCACAAAGCGATAAACTAGATAAACTCCAATGCATTTTAGTTTCTAAACTTACTTCTCTACCTAGAGCGAACAAACAAGATTTCCCAACAGTGCCACATAGAAAAGACCTGTGCGTATTTCGTGATGGAAATTCCTGAAGGTGTTTTCTTTTTTCCTTTACTAGATGCCCCCTGAGTTAGATCTGGTGAAAACTAAAAGACAGGACTATGAGCCTGAAATAGAGAAAGCGAGGTACGACGGCTGTTTGGAAAGGCAGAACCCAGGATGGAGACAACAGTGTGAAACGGCACCAACTTGTAAGCCCACTCACACAGAGGCTTCCGGAGTGACAGAAGATCAGAAGCAGCCAAGCAGTTCTGGGTACGTTAGAAGTTACTGTCCCCTTTGAAGCACGTGGACAGTCCAAATTGGAAGATGCCGTACGATATTAGTTTAGAGGATTTTTCTTGCAGTTATTATATTATGGTATGAATGTTTCTTCATAAAATATAGTTGCTGAACTCCTGTTTTCACTTTGTTTTTACCCCGGGGGTGGGGCAGAAATACAGATTCCCCAGCTGTTGAGTGTGATGCCACGTATCAGCGGAAACTGCGACAAAAGCAGCTGCAGCAACAGTTCTGGGAACAGATGGAAAAGAGACGTCAGGTTAAGGAAGTTACTCCCAGCAGCAAACAGGGTAAGGTGGGGCAGTAGAAGCTGACAGTTTTAATGGTAGCTGCTGGCAGACAAGTGTTACTCACAGTACGGAAGCCTGATCTGGTTCTTTTGTTTTATACTGTGCTATTGCACTCCTTTGAGACCAAAGAAAGGAAGATCCTCATACCCCTGTCCCTGCGTTCTTAAAGGGGCTCTAAAACCACATCATTAAAACTGCAACTTTCCAACCACACTGAAGCTTCGTGCAGCGCAGCCACTGCCGTCTGTACCATTACTGTGCCGTGTCAGAGCTGAGGCTGCAGCGCTTCACTGAGGTGGCTGCAGGCAAGCAGACGTTGCATTAGCTGCTGGTGGGTTACTTTTCACCCACGGGGAAGTCTGGACAGATGTGTGGTAAGCAGGAACTTAGGGGTGGGGTGAAAGAGTTTATAGTATTGCAATTGCTCTCGCTAGTCATTGGCAGCATCTTACTCTTCTATATACTGCTTCCAAAATCTAAGCAGCTGTGGGAAAAGAGAGTACCTGGAAGCAATCACTTCAGACTCGTGCCCTGTCTGCTAAGGAGGAACAGAAGAGTTCTTCTGTATGTCAAACTTTAATCTCTTCTTGTGTTACTTCTGTCCAGCAACAGCCAATCCTCCTGTAAAACACAGCACTCCGGCAGCAGTACAGCAGGAACTGGCAATAGAAGAAGAGTTCTTTGCAGGTCAGCCACGAACAATGAACAGCAGCATGTTAAATTATTGGTATTCAGATTAATTCTTCAATGTGTAATGGTAAAAGTTGTGAAGGGCTTGGAGTAAAAGAAATGGGAGTCTGACCTTAGCGGTACTAACCTCGCTTGAATGGCAGGAAAAACAATGTTAAAATGTGCAGGAGATGAGATGTCCATCACTATGAGAAGTTTTACACCATGCCTTTCAGTCAAGCACTGTTATACATATTTGGCAATCTCTTCTCTTCTGGTGATGTTTCACAAAAATAGAACATGGGCGGGGGGGGGGGGGGGAGAAAGAAGTGCCTTTTCTTAACATAGCTACGGCTATTTGAGTCACATAGCACAGCACATGGACGTTGCTGAAGTTCATTTTCTGCTTGTGCACTGACATGAAAGATACTTTACAGTTTAACTTCTATAGTGGCCACCACTGTAGGAAAAGGGCGGGCTGGTCCTGGAGTTACTCTTGTTCCCGTAGCGCCGTCATCTTTGGTTCCATCATCTTTTCATTCATTTTAGATGATCTTGAACTCTGGGACATTTCCTTGGAGACCACCGACCTTAACAAGTTGATGTGTCACAAAGCAGCAGGCTCACCAGCAGCACAGCAGCCCCCCGAGACGCCCCACAGACGTCACCAGATGACAACTCGTAACAGGACGCCTCAGAGAATGCATTATCACAAACCGCCTGTGAGGTTTGCACAGTTGCAGCCATCTGCTGCTCTCACAAGCAACAGCCACGGTGCCAACCAACGCACACCAGGTATGTGCTATGAGAAATGACTGAGTTCCTTCTGTCTGAACAGCAGCTCTTGGCTTTGAAAGCTTCGCTCTCAGATTATTAATCTGGAGCGGGAGAAACGTCCCTCTTTTGCGTGGAGCGCTGCGATAGCAGCCAAGGACAACTCCTTCCAGCCAACTGTCTTCTCAGGGAAGAGCTAAAGAATAAATCAATGAGTACCTTTAGAAGCAAATCACAGAATGGCCCGGGTTGGAAGGGACCTCAAGGATCATGAATCTCCAACTCCCCCTGCTGCAGGCAGGGCCACCAACCTCCACATTTAATACTAGACCGGGCTGCCCAGGGCCCCATCCAAACTGGCCTTGAACACCTCCAGGGACGGGGCATCCACACCCTCTCTGGGCAGCCCGTTCCAGCACCTCACCACTCTCATAGTAAAGAACTTCCCCCTGACATCCAACCTAAATCTTCCCTCCTTCAACTTCAAACCATTTCCCCTTGTCCCGCTGTTATCTACCCTTTCAAAGAAAAGCCTTAAGAAACTTCCCTTTCTCATTCTCTCTCTCCCCGTTCAGCAGAGCACAGCCCTTACAGGAGAAGTCAAAGCTGGAAGAAGCGGAGGCTAGAACCCACATAGGACACGTGGTGGCATCATTACCTACATGCTGGATTACATCATAAGACTGCAGTTGGCTGCTCAAAGTACGTGAGGAAGCTTCATCTATTAATAGATTGTCCTAAAGCAACACAGAATAGCCAGAGAGACACAGCCAGCAAGAACTTCATGTGCTTTGGGTTTATTACATAGTCCAGATTTTTTTTTCTATAAACACACAATCATTTGTGCTCCTGCACAACTCGTGGCTGTTTTACAAATAATTTGCCTGAGAATTGTAGCATAAGTAAACCTTCAAATGAGATGCCATAGCTTCTTCCCTGCTCAGTGTTGCATTTAGGAGTACAGAAAAGTTTTTTTCCAATAAAACGAGGACAGGGTGGGCTGTGGCCCCAGGAAAGCACACTGACCGCTGTCTCCCATTCCCTCGGGCCGTTTGCAGCTGTGGCAGCCTCTGCCTCACATGCAGCACAGCTGCCTGCCCAGAGGCTGCACAAGCAGGGGCAGAGCATTGCCCTGACACGGCTCTGCCTCACCTCAACCCTCAAGCACGCGGCATTCCCAGCAGCAGCAGCAGCACATCTATCTGTGCCCACGCAGCACGGGGTCAGGAACACGCGGGGACTGCTACTGAGGGGTACATACAGCATCTAAGTGCTGGTTTGGACCTTTTGTGAAATGAATGAGAGCTGCAATCTTATACTTTTAGTGTTTTAAATCAGCTTTTACTCCTTTTTAACACAAGAATAAACACTAAATGTGGACAGACAAACCACACTTGTTATTTGTGCCTTCTTCCTATTCACTTACAACTGTTTAACAAGCTCAGAGAAGCTCGTGTTCACCTTGTGAGCAGGTACAAGTAGAAAGCTAGAGACTACCGCCGCGTGCACAGCCTTGCATTTGCTCTAGCATGGACAAATGAAAAGGTTCAAGGGGCTTTTAAACATGAGAGCAAAGCAACAGCTGTTCCTCTTAGTAATAAGGTCAAAGGAAAGATCTTTCAAGCAGCATTTAGGAAGTACCCCGTGCCCAGCTCGAAAGGCCCCGCTCTGGTGAGGGAACGGTTCTGCTGGGCAGCTGCTGGGTCTCTTCCTATTCTGGTGAAGGGGCTCAGCTGCAGCCCCGGCTGCCTCAGGCAGAAGCTGGGCACCGCCAGGCCAGCTGAACGGTGGCAGTGCCCTCCCTGCCCAAAGCAGGCTGAGCTGCCCAGGACCAGAGAGGGGAAGCTGGTTCTGTGTTACCTAGCGGCAGCAGTGGAGATGAGAAGGATGGTGCAGCACAGCTGGAACTGAAACCAGGAAAACCGACACCAGTTTTGACTAATCCAACCCTGAAACTGATGTCAGACTTGAAACAGGACCTTATTTCCACGCTTTGCCATTACCGGTCTATCCAGATGAGTTTCGTAAAGCGATCTAAATGTTACACAGGAGGTGTGAAGCATTTATTCCTGTCCCTCCTATTTCGCCTTCGCCACTTATCAGTCCCTTTCTCTTAAGCAGCCTCTGTTATCCACTCACCTCTCAAACAGGACAAACGAGGACCAACGTTGGTACCAAAAGAGAAGAGAAATGAAATTAACTGGCACAGATCATACCTAGAAAACAGTCTCAGATTTCAGCAACATTGGTTTCTCTCCAACTCGGTGCTGAGTGAGCTCAGAGCAGCTCAGGAAAGAAATACATACCACACGTCTGAGTCACGCGCCCAGTGTTGAAATAAGATACCTGTAAGGAAGGGAATGTGCAGACACACCATTGCTGGGTTCAGCAAAGCCTCTCCCAGCTTTTACAACACAAAACCTGAAAGTCTCCAACAATTCCATCAGCTTTCTTGACAGCAGAACAGTGCAAAGAAAGAGATGCCTCCTCTGGGGAGGTCACTGCCGCATGCCTCTCAGACTGCTCCTTTATGAAGAAAGCGGTAACGTTCATATACGGAGCTTTTCCTTTAAGGACTTGAGCAGCGTGACTCACAACAGAAGCGGTTCTTAAAATGGAAAGAAATGCAGCAGTAATTAGTGTTTAGAAATACCAAATAATTCCTGCGAGCCTACAGCTGCTAGAGAACAACTCTGTATCGTTCCGCTCTTACGCTGTGTTGGTAGAGCTGCAGGTCTGGGGATGGAATTCAGACTGGATCTAGACTAAAGGCAGCGCCCAGCACCACAGCTCAGCCCCGCTCCCTTCCGACCCACAGAGAAGAGCTGTCCCAGCAGGAGAGGAGGGGCAGCGGCCGCGCTCCAGCTTCTCTGCCAGTAACCGCTATCAGTTGTGTAGCGGTTACATCACTGCAGGAGCGGGGAGGAGAGGCCAACGAGAAAACCCAGCGCTCAGCAAAGCACGTTTGGTTTCTTTCAGTGACTCCATGCAATAGCCTGCAGAGGTGACAAACGGCAGCACAAAGCACAACCATAGAAGGAGAGCAGCCGGGGTGGGCTGCCAAATACACAACTAACTGTGGCCAGGGAAGCCCAAAGTTTCAACTTTTTTTATTTTTTTTTATTTTTTTATTTTATTTTTTTTTTTACAGTGTACATTGTTAAATAATGTAAAGAAAACGCTTGTAATTCAGAAACAGATTTTATGTGGAAAAAGATACTCAAAGTGTAATATTAAACAAAATAATTTAACAGTTCAGTAGCATTAGTTTATTCCTCTAGACTTCAGTTATTCATCCACAGGAAGGGGGGGAGGGGGAATCAATGGTAAATAAAACCAGTTCTTGCATAACATTAAGTGAAAACAACCTCAAACTTATTAGATCAAAATTAAATAACCACGTGCTGCGTTCAGCTTCATCAGTTCCCCTGTCGTGAGTATTCCCCTCGCGTGCCATCACTGCCTGGGGCCGGACACCGCTCCTCTTCCTCGGGCACACCTCTCCCCTCCCACCGGGCGTATCTGGGAAACCTCCGCACCGCTCAGGGCAAAGAGCAGAGCTTTCCTGTCCAACTTCAGCAGCGGGGCCCCCCGCTTCTGCCCCTTCCCACCACCGCGCTCACGCCACCAGCCTCTCTCCTCTCCCCTTCCGCTGCTCCACTCCGCACCGAGGTCACAAAGAACGAGCCCTCAAACCTAAGGATCTCAGAGCCCGGGCTCCTTGCTGCCGGCTTTTGCCCTCCGACATCTTTCTCCACCCGGTACATTCCCTTGCTGCCAAAAATGCTGGAAAAAAAAAGAACAACAACAACAAAAAGTAACAGGAAAGGAATGGATCTCGCACATCTCTTGGCAAAAAATAAAAAAATAAATGGAAGTGAGAACACTCACAGACAGCAAAACTCCCTGTTAAGGCTCCACAGGGGACCAGCACTCTCAATCTGGGCAAGGAACAATCTCCTGGGTGCACCAACTTCCAGACATCAGCGAGCTGCCCCGGCGCTGGGAAGCAGCACTGACCCTTCACAGCTCTTTGCAGCACTCTGTAAATACTGGCTGGTATTATTTTAACTTTGTAGAGGAAACCAGTATTCTTAAATATGAAAGGGGAGAATGAACACAGCAAAGGTACAGTACAGCTAACTAAGAGGTGACGGCTACAGTCCTGGTACCAGCTGGAAATCTGTTAGAGTGAACTAAAGCATAAATCCTCCACATAAGACCGAGGAAATTTCTTGATGCCGGCGGTTTCAAGTGCATCCATTGCCGGCAATGGACATTGTGCCAGGACACGACTATTCCTGGCTCCAATGGATAAAAAAAAAAAAAAAAAAAAAAAAAAAAAAAAAAAAAAAAAAAAAAAAAAAATCCACAACAAAACAAAGAAAAGCAATCCCAGCAGACCAGCCCGTGCCAACGAGCAATGGCACCTCTCCCTCAAGTCACATCCTGACCAAACATCTTCACCACTTCACAGGTGGAGTCGCATCGCATCCTAAGTTGGACCCTTCCCATAGACACACCTTCTCCCCATCCTCTCCATTCCTGATCCAGACCTCCTGCCTCTACACAACGGCGGTCCGCCTCATTCTGGCTTCACGCGCAACCCTCCGTCCCACCCCACCTGGCCCTCATCACACCACCACCATCGGCTCAGCCCCTCGGCCGAGTTCCCCAACACACGGAGCCTGGTCCCAACCCTCCCTGCACCTACTCTACACGGTATCGGTATCGCTACGCCGGCGGTAAGGCCCCCGTCCACAGGTACAACCAACGCGGCCTTCTCTGAACTTGCCCTCTGCCCACCTGGGGTCTGCTGGGAAGACAACGCTAACTGCAGAAGCAATAGAAGTCCAAGGCACTAAAATATCCAGCAAGCATACTGGGAGAACAGACAAGTATTCAAGTACATTAATTTATACAATTTTACATTCACATTTATTTATCTAATACAATGAAAATACAAAGGAAAAAGTTAAAGTGTCTCCAATAAGTATAAGGATATAGCTAGCTTTTTTTCCCATTTTTTACTTTTTAACTTTTTTAACCCTCTATATTCCACTCATTTTTAAACTACTGTTGTCCAACAACATTTATATATCACAGTGTTTCCACATCAAAACTGATGGTAAGTACATGTCCGCAGGGAACTTTTAAAATTTTTAAACAATTTAAATTGCTCTAATGCTGCAGTCAAAGCTGTTAATATCTTACTTAAAGCAGTAATGACCTATCAAGCACGGGCTGCACTGCAAGTCCATTCGGGTGCCCCATCGTTCTGGAGCCAAATACGATTGAGTGGGGAGAGGGAGAGGAGGGGGATTTGGACAGCTGGTCTCGGATCTTCAGGGAGAGAAGTGTGCTAAAGCCTCATGCTAGGATTCAACTCTCCCATCTTGACATACGCGGATGCGGCCTCAAACCAGAGAAATTTTACAGCAAGACTGCGTTAACTGCCCCTGTGACTGATCTTCACGGCTCTCGCTTCACACAAGAGCGGGACCCCTCAAGTCAAAAGAACTGTCCCATCGTAAGGAAGCCGATCATCCTCCTCCCCCTTGAAAGCGTGTGGGGAAGCCCCCTTTACAGAAAGTTAACAGCAATGGGTGGAAAAGAGAAATTCATTCCCAGTCTGGCAAGCAACCAGTTCATTGCAGCACTAGGAGTTGACAAAGGGCCCCATCTCCCTCCCCACGTCCTGTCCCGAGGTCTGGCCAGCACGGTCTCCGAGCGGGGCTAAGTGGTCCGCAGGTTGGAGCCTGGAGGGTTGCTGATGGATTTCTGCAAACCGCTGATGTTGAAGCTTTGCAAAGACGTGGCACCTACAGGCTGGAACTGACTAAGTGGTTGCTGTGCCGGACCGCTCGTCCCACTCCACGGGGCGGCAAAAGACGCTGCTGGGTAACCATACTGCTGTGGAGGGCACATGGCCTTCGTGAAGGGACCTAAAGAGGTAGCTGATGCTGCAGAGATGGGCGTAGCACCCAGGGAAGATGTCATAGAGATACAGAGCTGACCTGGTGCCGAGAACTTTCTTGCCATTCCAGGGCCCTGAAAGAAAATCCAACCTCCAAGTTATACAGCTGTTCTTAAAAAAACCACCGGCTATCCCCTTGGCCCACAGGCCATTCCAAACGGCTGTCTGCAAGAACACACCACGGCCTCACTCTTCAGTTATCCTTCTTCTCTTCCAGAGCACGCAGTATAAGACTGCACACACAAGGTTTACCTAACATTTTTGTAGCGCAGTTGTCCGGGGTACGTGGTAACCATACTCCACCTGGCTGACACTCTGAGACAGCAATGAGACCTGACCGTTTCTTACTGCAAACATTCATGGGTTAAATCTTACCTCATAGTTGCTATGCCCTTTGCCAACTTTCTTGCCAGACAGGTTCATGGCATCTCGGGCCCAGTTATCTACCAGCTTGTGCAGGTCATCTGTGAAAGTCCCTTTTCGGCTGGAGGCAATAGCAGTAGGCTGAGACTGGGGTGCTTGGCTGTTCACTGTAGCCCCGACTGCATTAGTGCTACTGGTCCCTAAAAACACAAGAAATGAGAGTCAAAATTTGAGGTCAAGATCAGCTTCCTCCAGTGAATTTAATAATCGTGGCAATGGTACAACGATAGAGAGCCAATTAAAATGCCATGCAGCCTAGGTTTCAATTCCAAGACAAGCTGAAGTAGGAACTACGAGGACTCCTACAGGCATTTTCTCAGATTATTAATATTTCACAGATGTTTCCTTCAAGAAGGCCTGCAAGTAGTCATCTTTACAGGGGAACGGCAGCAGCCTATAGGTCTTTGTAGAAGAAAAAGGAGATTAGATTTCAGCACCAGATGGCAGTAGTCGTGTCATTCTTTCATCCTATACCACTTAAGGAGCAGCAACCACTACCAGCACAAGTCAATTCCACCTTAGAGGACAATGCTGGATGCTGAATATGGAGTACTACAAACAGCACAGCCAGCTGCTCTGTAGAAAATTATCTCCCCTTCATAAAATGAAGAGGAAAAATTCACTCAGATTACACAAAAAGCCACAGTGAAAAAACAGCAACTGTTGTTTCCAATAGCTGCCATGCTTGAGGATAACCAGACGGGACTGTCTTCATCCACTAAAGAGCAGGGGAAGTCTGCACTGTGTTAAATTTTGCTTTTTGCCTCTGAAAGCACTTTTTTTGCCGTTATGTTCAGATTTCGTAGTCAGAAGAATAAGCATTTCAGATGCAAATGACTAATACAGCTTAAAGAAGGCAGAAAAGAGACCAGTTCCTTGGATGTGCTCTGACACATTTTTATGTTCACTGGGTTGACCACAAGAACAAAAAACCTTCGCATGAATACTGGGGATTTGGTTCTTCTAGAAAGTTTACTGAACAGCACCCTGCAAAAAACATCCAGAAGTTTTGTGTTCAATAGCCTCGCTCATTGCCTCATCCTTGTAAGCAAGCAGCTTCACTCAAAATGAAGCTTTTCACAAGACAGATATCACAGCAGTAGCCAAAGTTGTTTATTATCAGGTAAGAATTCTGAATTCCCAGCAGTATCTTCATTCCAAATGTGGAATTAATACATCCCAGAAGTATCTTCGTTTCCAGATGTGGGACCAGTAGGACCATGGGGAAGGCAGAATGAATCTACATTTCTCAAATCCATTTAGCTCAAAACCAATTAACATAATGAGTTCCTTGTTAGTGTAGAGCTAAACCCTGCATTCACTGCAAGCACCTTCACCTAAGTGGTTTTCAAATATCCTCAAGTATTTCTACCTGCTTGCTCTGAAAGCTGCAATTGGGAAGCCCAGGAAAACCTGAGTGTACGGCAGAATTTCTGGAGAAAACTGATTAAAAGTTGAGTATCACAAATCCTAGCGAAGACCGCGTTCTCCTTTGCTGAGGCCAAATGACAGTCACTGTCTCCTGCCTGGCAGCTGATTTCTCTGGAGGAGTGGTGCTGCAGTGGCACAGGCTGCCCAGGGAGGTGGCAGAGTCACTGTCCCTGGAGGTGTTCAAGAACTGTGTGGATGTGGCACTGAGGGATGTGGTCAGTGGGCATGGTGGGGATGGGCTGATGGTTGGACTGGATGGTCTTAGAGGTCTTCTCCAACCTTAATGATTCTGCGATTCTAATTCCTCTGTGCTAATTCCTCCCTGGCTAGCAGCCACACTCCTTGCAACCATGGCACCAAAGAACGAACAAATTGGCTCCAAACCCCTGCAGGAATGCTTTATATTAAGGAGTGAATTAGGAAGGTGACATACTTACTACACAGGACAAATAAGCAAAGTGTTACCGCCTCTAGTAGTGCTGAAGAGGGAAGGACACACCTCCCTCCCACCAGTTCCAGCTCAAGCATGGAGATGGCTCCCAGTGAGGGTGCTCACCAGAGGGGCAGCAGCTGTTACAGGCAGGCAGAGGCATGCAACAGTGCACAGGGAAGGAGAGAATAGGGTTCCCTGACCAGGGAGTGCAGCTGCAGCTCAGATGAACGCTAACAGAAACGTACCGTAAAGTGGCAAGGAAAAATCTACAATAAAATAATGAAAACTTTAAGCATGCACCACATCTTATTTAATAATAACAGTGACCAAGAAAAAGAAGGTGAAATGAAAGACAAAACAGGCAAAAACAAGAAAGAGGTACGCAAGATGAGGTGTCAAAACTAGTAACAACCACATTCCACCATGAGGGCTCATGCAGGGATTGACACACTCACTCTCATACTCTTCATGATGGCCAATATCTGGTTGTCATGTCTCATATTTCTGTGTTAATCAGTAAATTAAACAGCTGGCAACCTGGGATCGTGGCTCTATGCTGAAGAGCCTCTTCAGGCTGCGCAGTGGAGAGAGTTAATCATGAACTACTACAGTGCATTCATCCATTATGTGAAAAATCATTTAGAAAAGCTGAAGTGTTCTGAAGAAAACTGGCTCAGGGTTTTTAGTCCAGGGTTTAAGGTAGATAGGAAAGGTGGGGGGCAAAGAGCTTTGTCTGAAAAGTGATTTTATTATGGAGCTCCAATCTCAGGTCACAGACAACCTGAGGCAGACCAGCCGATGCTATTAGAGGCAAGCTGTAAAATTACTGGAGCTCCCATAGTGTCAGTGTAAAAACTGACTTCTAGAAACTTCACATTTTAACCCTGATGTAGTTGCCACCTACAGAAGCTGCCATCCAGAAGAGTGTGAGAAGGAAGTGTTTCAATTTGTGGCATTTAATGGAAACAAACCCCTGCATTCCTGCTTGGTCACAGCAGCCGTCCCCAGTCCTGCTCTGACATGAGGGACCTGAAGTGAAACAGGCTTCTCCTTCTCCAGCCTGCCACCTACAATACCTTCATTTCACACCCAGCCTTTTTTTTTCTTTTTTTTTTTTTTAATTTTTAAATCTCACCATGAGCCAACAGTCAAAAGGCACCTTTAAAAAGTCTTCAATGACGTGACCATACGCCAGCTTTTCTACACATCTCTTACTTAAGGACATGGATAGAGATCAGATGGCTTACTCTTGCAATGCTGAAGGACTCTCTGCCATTGGAGCTGTCACTGAGGTGGCAGAACCCATCAGATACGTAAAGAAACCAGCTGCTCAAAGGTACAGCGTTAGCACGTCGCAGTGAGCAGCTGTCCCTGGTGCTCAATTCATTGTCATTAGCAGCGAGCAAGGAGTTACTCAGGGAAGGTGAGGCTCTGCCTCCACTTTTCTGCAAAGGTAATAACCACACTACACGGATATGCTAACAACAGAGTACACATTAGAGGGCGTAACAGAGACAGACAGATGCTGTGCTGGAGACAGAGTCAGGGAGGCAAGGCTTCGGTGACCAGAAAAAGCCAATGAATAGCTTTACAGTCAGGAGTTGGAGATAACAGAAATAAGATAATTACTACAGAGCTGGTTGCAAGGACAGACTTTTTTCACCATCTTCCCTGAAGCACAAAGAGAGAGTCATTTGTTAAAGATAAGAGAAACAGTGAGAAATGTTTAGTATCAGCAACAGTACGAAAAGCTTGGTGAGAAACAGAGGGAATGGCACAGCAGGGCTCTTGAATGTTCTGGTATGCTCTAGGAAAAAGCCCAAGATTGCTCTGACAGTTTCATGAGCTGTATTTTCAGAAAAAGAAATGGTTTGGCCTCATGCTTTTGTTTTTCAGTATTTCAGAATTCCAAAAAAGTAATGAGGACTGGCAGGAAACATTACGCTTTCAATTGGCTGTTACTACAAAAGCAAAGCAAATACATCTTGCATTTTTGTCTGGGCGTAGAAAGCATTTTACAGCTATCACGTTTGACTGTCACGAAGTTAGAAGAATTTGATAAGCCAAGTGCTCTCGTGGTTTGTCACCTTGTTCTCTCAGGCCTTCCCAGATCAGTGGGACAGACCTTCCCCGCCAGGCTGTACCACTCTATTTCTCCCGCTGCACAGTTACAAGCATCAATTACTGCACTGTTTCCTCAACGCTGCTGATTTGAACCCAGCATCTTTCCCAGTTGTCACTCTCCATAACAGTCTGCAGTAGCACTTGAAGGACAAGACTCCAGGAAGCAAGCAGCCTGTAATGAGCTGAGTGCCAGGCCAAGCTGTGCCATGCCTTTACGAGTAAGACCTGCTTTTGCAGGACAGCTACAACACACGTTTCAAAAAGAATCCATTTTTCTTAGCACCAGCCCCACAGGCAAAGGATATGCATGTCAATGTATTCTTAGAGCCAGATGGTGTACAATTTGCAGCGAGCCAGAGCCTCAGAAATACATGACACTCTCATACCCAGTTCACTGTCAATTCCAGAAGTGGAGTAGTTGTTCATTATACTCTCTACCCCAAAAAAGGATGGGGCAGACAACAGAGGATTTCAAAGAGTTAGCTTTGGTAAGCATGTAAGTATTTCCAAGAAAGGAGTCGTTAAGACTTTGAACTGCAGATGTTTGTTACTGCACATCCACACAGCAATATATCTAAAATCCAATGAGGTAGCATTGCAAAATTCAGCAGCCGCAAATATGTTTCCCCTCTCTGACTCCTCTGCCTTGGAGGACTGTGCTGGTTGCGTCGCAGCTGTCTCTGCAGAAGGCCAGGTCTCATTCCTGCACACAATTCTCTGGCTGCCAACTGCAGCAAGGCAGATGCTACAGATGCATGGTACGTTAGGCAGTGCAGCAACTGAAGGTCTCTTTTCAGCACTCGGAACTCTCATATCAAGTCATTCTGGAGCCTGGGAAACAAATGTCAGAGCATTCAAAGGGTCCAGCCTGCAGCAGCAGCATGGGAGCTCCCAAAATAAAAGCATTGCAGCAGCAGCCTCAGCTCAAGCACATCGTTAGTTCAAACAATCACATCAGAAGTTTGAGGCTCTCTTTTTAATCTGGCGTAACGTAAGCACCAGTGAAAGGATGTTGAGAAAGGCTGCAAGGTAACTTGCAAGGGTTGACAGAATGCCTGAAGATGGCCATTTCCCCACCTCTACTGCTATGTGCATCATATTTAGTCTGCCTCTGATTCACAGTAAGAGCTTCTAAATCTGTGGCCCATTTGAGTTGACCTGAAAATATTCTGTAACTATTTTTAAGTTTCAATCTTTTACTCTCCATCTGCTAACGAACACAAGAAGTCAATGTTAACTGCCTACAGGTGGCATCAATGCTCTGCACTGTGATCAGCACTGGTGCTGACAGCATGCATAAACACCCAAGTTGCACAGTAAGCACACTGCTGGAAGGAAGCAACACATCCCCTCCACCATCATTTACAACAGTGCCCAACAAAGGAATAATTTGGGAAACAAATCTTCCTCACTGTTCCCCTAGGAAAGAATAATTCCCCTGCAAGTCTCATGGCAGCTAATATATATTGAAGTGTAATTAATAAGCAGGCCAAAAGAAAAGGCCCAGTGTGCCACATCTGGCAAGCCAACCTCAATTTCTGCCATTTCACTGACCTGCCCAGAAGAGTTTCCACCAAAAGCTTAGAGAAATCAGTGTTTGCTGAAACAGTTTAAAAACAGAATACCTAACACGAGAACCCAAACTTCTAAAGGTATGCTAAGAGCAACTCAGCCTAGCCATGGAATGGGAGGGAATACAAGGCGGCAGATGAGGATGGGCTGCATGAAACAGATCCAAGCAGCAGAAGAAAACAAAAAGACAAAACAAAAAAAAAGACAAGGAAGGAGTAAAGGTGTTACACACAAAGAGCCAAGCAGGGCGTACTCAGAAATCGGGTCCTCCTGCCACCAGGCTTGAACGTCACTCTCTCAGATGCACAGTTAAACTTCGCACAGCCTGTGAGAAAACAAAAACGGGAAGAACAGAGAAAGGAGAGGAGAAGAGACAGAACACCACTACAAGATGTTAGCAACTTGAGGTTGGGAGGGTGAAATGCATTAACATGGCACACAAGAGTAAGCTTCGAAGAGTGGACCAAAGAGTATGCAGACAACATACGGAGTGAAGAGACTCGCTTTCAGTACAGCGGACACGAGGCCAAGTTTGCTGTGTTAACCTCCAGTTTATAACCCAGCAGTGGGGTTGCCATTGGTTGGAAAGCCAAATGCCAGCAAAAGCGTCTAATTGTAGAAGATAACATACAACTCTACATACAGGGAGGTGCAAGTAGCTCAAAAATACTTGAACAGTTCAACACAAAAATCTCTACAGAAAACTCTTCCCAAAATTCTTTCAAAAGGTCAATTTCTGTTTTCCATTTGTACTTCTACAAATTCAGCAATAATATTTGTTTGGTTTGATGCATTTTATCAGTCTATGATAAAGCTTTTCAGAAAGATGTTAATGCATAAAAAACTGAAGCAACTACGTTCGTAGAAGCAAAAGGATCAAACTACCATCTCCTGAGCAACTGAGAAGGAAAAAAGTCCTCATCCAAAATAAATCGGGGCTGAGTGAGAAATGATTTGATGCAACCTAAGCAATCCACAACTTGAATAAAATGAACATTTTATTCCTACACCACTGCATCCTCCTATGCTGCTGTCCAGGATAACTCTTTAATGCATAAATGCAGAACATAATCCTTCTTTTTTCCCTTTCGTTGCCAAAAAATTGTTAACAGAAACAGCCACAGCAGTTTCAAATTCTAAAAGGAGTGGTCTTCTGAAATTTTCCTACCATTTCAATTACTTATTGCCAACAAAGCTGTTCTGCCTCTTCCTTAATCTCACATTTGAACCCACCTTTCCTCTACCTCTCTCCATCATCTCCTCACCCTTTCAGCCAACACCTTCTCCTCTCAGGTCAGAAGAATATTGCTTGCTGCCACCACACTGCATTCTCTTGTGTTCTCCTCAGTGTTTTCATTATAGCAGACAGGGCCACATGCTATATATTAATTGTTTTAACAATCTTGGCACATTCTGTTTATGTGAGAAGCTAGAAATGTAGTTGCAAAACATATGCCCTTATCAGTTTGCATGCACTGGGGTCGAATTCCCTGTCTACTTTATGATGTGTATTAAACATCAAGTGGCATCACGTACATCATTCTTTCACCAGCAATAAAGGTGCAAGACTTGACACTAAATCCGTTTGAAGTCTTACCTTGGCCTGGCGCAGAAAGGCTTGGTACTGAAAGGGCACCATCACTGGTAAAGGCAGAGTAGAGGTTTTCGCTGGAAGGTGAAGGTTTGAGGGGCTGTAACAAATGGTTCTGTCCAGTCTCTGGCACACTACCAGGAGGATGAAGAGTTTGCTGTGGGGGCAAAACTGATGGTGCACTCTGAGCTGACAAGTTGCCTGCAGGAAGAGTGAAGGCAAAACACATCTGAATGTTTCAGCTTCCCCATGTCATTTTCTAAGCTTTTTTTCAGTGCACCCGAGGGAGAGGATGAAAAACAGCAGAACGTATGTCTGAGTTGTTATGCTAGTAATGGAGAAAGAATGCAGGGGAAGGGGAAGTATATTCATCCTCTGAACTTGACAATTCCAGATGAGAGAGAGGCAGGGAAGGACTACACCAGCTTGTTAGAGAATAGTAAGACTGAAATAATTTTTCTTTACTTCAGTCTTAAGGGAACTTAGTGCTAATTCACTGTCATGCTCACACAGAGCTTCTCTATCATATAATAAACCAGAAGTGAGCACAGTGCGACTGGATACAGACCCTACTACATGACACGGAGCTGCCAAAGTCAGCGTGTAGTAACAAATATTGCTGCTCACAGGCAGGATTTGAGTGACATCTACAGATACATACCAAGGATTTGACATCCATGCCAGTCAGTCACAAAACTATTTTTCAATTTATTATAAAAATTGTCTCAGTGAGAAACGAAGCCTTGACAACTGAAATCTTCTCAATTTGCTAAGTACAAAGAATTGTCACTCCCTAATAATTTGCTACATCCACGAGCTATGACTTTGGTTTCTGGCAATATCATGCTTAAGTGCTATTAAGTATGAAAAACCATTTTTGAAGATGAACGAAGATACCACTCCCATTCTATAAAATCAGTTTCAGGAGAAAACAAGAACAGTTGATGCTCCGTTCCTGGAGACTTTCAAGGTGATGCTGGATCAGGCCCTGGGCAACCTGACCTAGCTGTGGTGCCTCTGTTCACTGCAGGGGAGTTGGACTAGATGGCCTTTAAAGGTCCCTTCCAACTCTAAGGATTCTATGATGTATGAAAAAAATAAAAATAAAAAATCCCTCTGTAAATTTATACTTTTCACTCAGGAGAGATCCCCAGTCCTCTTACAGCCCTATCACTAATCTAAAAGAAAACCAAAAAACCCATACCCACAATTTTAAACTGCTTTTACAAAACAATGAAATATAGTTTGAGTAAATTGCAGAAGCCACAAGCAAGACTATCAAGTAGCAAAAACAACTTAAAATGACTTTGTAGTCCAGGCAGTGGAGGAGCTTGGAGTGGAGAGAGCAGGAGAGTAGGGTGCAGCAGAAGAACCATATCAGTCTGGAAATGAGTGGTAGCACCCTATCAGTTCTGTCTTATTTAAAAAGAAATTGAGAAAGCCTTACCTGACAGCTGGGGGCTCTTATTTCCCTGGGAGCTGCTACGACTGGATTTGCTGCTTTTGCCTTTCGTGGGTCGTCTCCTCCTTCCTGAAAGGGGCGCAGCAGGGGGAATAATGACTGCAGGCGGGACCTTTCCTAGTTTTGTGTACAGTGATTCAATCTCCTGCTTCTGGCGGCTCTGCAGCTCCTGGATCTCTTTAAGGTGCCTAGCAAGTTACAAGAGTATTACTTAAAAAACTGTATGCACCTACTTGTACGAATACAATCCCTCCCCCCCCTCCAGTCAAGCTTGACCAGCTTATTTGGTCAAACTCCCATAAACATTTAAGTGCAGATGAAATAAATCCCTTCCACAAACAATCACTAAATACATATGGCAGAATGCTTGGTTTTTTTCCATCTTGTCTAACACTGACTAGGAATTCCAATACAAAGTTTCCAGTGTTGTAATCTCAAAGCCAGAATAAACATACGCATAAACAAGAACACACAGCAAACGTATCAATCAAATCATTCATCATAAATGCCACAGGAATAGCTACAACACTCATCATCTGAAACATACGGCCTTTGAGGCTTCAACATTTGTACTGAGGCATTTTTTTCAGAGTAGTTGCCAGCTGTCCTAAAAAGTCAGCTTTCAACGTAAGTTCAATATTGAAGTCATATTCTTTGACTTCTCAATTTTCTTCTAAATCAACAGGGGTTCTCCAGGAAGTGGAGAACACCAGAATCGCTTACTAGAAATACAAAGTTGAGTTTCATTTTCAAGACAGACAACAACATTTCCACTATCTACTGAATTTCAGAGATATGCAAAAACTTCTGTACATCTGCACAGATTTATCCACAGCGTGGCAATCTGTATATGAGCACACACATCAAGATTACAGGCTAGAAAATTAACGTATCAAGTGCATACACCTGTTGCTTGGAATCATTATGTATTACTTTTCCACTAAAGAATTTTACTTCCAATGTAAACACTGACAGTGGGTCCTGATACTTAACAAAGTTTTAGTTTCTTTTTAAAGAAGGCTAGCTTTTTTCCTTTGTGAAAAGTGAAGTCCAGAGGAAACGAAATGAAATTCACATTAAGTCTTTGCTACATATTTCACACACGCACAAGGGAAGGAAAAAGCCTTACTTCTCCCGTAATCGACGGAGTTCCAATTTCAAGTCTTCATCTTCAATATCTGACTCGTTGTCACTGCTCATGTAGGACGAATTGAACGAGTTGCTAAGGCTCTGAACAGGGAGGCTGATTTTTGATGCTGTGGCCTGGAGGGAGTCTGGGCTCGCTGAGCCATCATCCAGATCCTTAGCCATTCCACTCAAGAAAGCAGCCTCTGGTTCAGAGGACGGACCGTTCATATGTGGGGACTGCCTCGACTCCAACTCTTTCCTAGGGGCTGCAGCTGAAGAAGCAACTTGTTCCAAGTCCACAGAGAGAGGGAGAGTCATTGGCTCTCTCTCCGCACAGGTGACCTCATCCTGAGTCTTTGACACTGAGAAGCGCCCCACTTGATCTGTTGTTGTTGTTACCTGAAAGCGGCCAACCTTAGTAGGCTGACCATCATCTACTGGCAACTGGAGCACAGGAACTGGCTGAGGACTGCCATGTGCCACAGCCTCGCTTTTCCGCCCGCCAGCCTGCTTTACCAGGGTACTCTCTGGACTGCTGCCAGAAAGAGGGGAGGAATCAGAGGAGGTGGTTTCAAACTGCAGCGGCTTAGTCTCGGCTTTGTCACTCTCTTTCAGCACATCATCCACTGCCACAGATACCTACAATAGAAATGCAATCATGTAGACCTTCTAAGTTCTTCCTTAACATGATACACTTATTTACATTACATAGCAGAAGCATGTGAGAGGGAGAAATAACTAGTTTCCCTGGAATGCTACAAGCTTCCCTCCAAGTAACACTGCCACTAAGAATAAGAGTTCAAGATAGACTGCATAATTAACCCCAAACATACAGCAGACTGAGAGGGGACTTCTTTCAAGAACGGTACATAATAAAGTCAATGTCCCAGCAAGGTTAACCAAAGAGCAACTAATATTAAAGACCAAGGCAAACAGTTAAACAGTTATGGTCTGACAAGATTAAATGCTGTATTCATAAGCTAGACATCGTATAATCTAGTGCAATCCTTGCCCTGAAGTAGAACAAATAACAGTGTCTGCACAAAATCCTGCAGCCACAAGCTCAGTACGGATATTTTCTCACAACAAGAATGCCTTCCAAGAGGCACACTGAGCTGGCACCAGGCACTAACTGCTTGGTGAGGATTCTCTATGAACAACCAAATTAGTTTAACATAGAATCATAGAATGGTTTGGGTTGGAAGAGACCTTTAAGATCATCTAGTTCCAACACCCTGCTATAGGCAGGGACACCTCCCTCTAGACCAGGTTGTTCAAAGCCCCATCCAGCCTGGCTTTGAATGCTTACACGGAGAGGGCATTCACAACCTCACTGGGCAACCAGTTCCAGTGTCTCACCACCCTCACAGCAAAGAATTTCTTCCTAATACCTAGTCTAAATCTACCCTCTTCCAGTTTAAAACCGTTTCCCCTCATCCTGTCACTACCTGCCCTTCTCAAAAGTCCCTTTCCCAGCTTTCCTGTAGGCCCTTTCAGGTACTGGAAGGCTGCTATAAGATCCCCCCCCAGCCTACCTGAAACCGTCCCATCTTAAGAACACCAGCTCCTGTCGTGGAAGCTGTACCACTGCTTTCTCCACCGCATGATGCTGAAGCTAAAAATAAATAAATAAATAAATAAATAAATGAGAATGGGATTGAGAAGAAAATTAGCAGGCTTTTGGATTCATGGAACTTGATCTCCTTTCTCAGCTTTGCAATGTAGAATATCAAACTAAAATTTTAAAATTAAGTATTTTTCTATAAAGTTCCATTGTGCAGTACGATTGCCAGAAGTGCACTTTTACACTGTGATAAAAAAAGTACACTTTGATTTCAAGCAGGGATGTGAAGTAGCCAAAAAATAACAAACAAATGAAATTTATCTATGAAATAACATATTTCAATTCCATACCCGAGGTGACTACATAGATTTTAAATGCTGGAGGCAATTTCTTAATAGAAAAGTGGTACATTTAAGAAATGGTGTAAACATTTACTCTAAGCAGTGTGAGGCCTTCAGAGCTGGATCCTTAGATGGTAGCTCCTAATTTTATTGTTGTATGCACTAGCAGTATAAGGTTACAAAGCTGAGAAATAGCATTCTATTTTTAAACTAATTCTGTTGGACAGCTTGTTGGGTTTATTCAGCAACTTTCCACTTTGCTTACTTTTACTACCTAAAATTAACAGGCAAAGGAACTCATGTTCTAGTAGGAGAATGAGCTTAACGGTATAGTTATCTATCAAGCATACCAGAAAGGGACTATTTTATTTTCCTGTTGGTTTTATTAAAGTTTTGTCATTGAACTTGCAATCCAAATGTTGTTCACTAAAATGGAGATCTTAAAAATTGCAATGAGTGGGGGAATGCTGATTGTTAAGTCTCAGGCTATTCTTGGAGTGTGGGTTGTTTGGTTCCACCCCTACTCCCGCACCCCTAACAGTTAAACTCATTTAGTTTTGAAAGCCACTTATCATTCAAGTTTAACTCACCCAGTCACCCCTCCACTGTTCAGAAAACAGTCCCTTTTTCTTACTGTGTTTCTTTAATTAAGTTTAGCCCCCACCTTTTTTTGGCTACATAGAAATTAAATACTCCAATTAAGGGGAGATATCCTAAATACAGAATTGCAGCATGACAACACAAAATGAAAAGGTTAAACAATTGCTGTCAAGAATATCACAAGAGATAGGAAGCAGTCCTTTCAAATTGTGAAGCTGTACCTTAGGAGTACACTGAAGATTCTTTGCAAGGTTTAATTTCTCGTTTCAGTCAGCTTTAAATACAGAGTTACTACAATATGCATGTTCCATTCCCTTCTCTTAGTCTACAGTGGAAAATGTCAGTTTACTTTCTAAAAACTAAAACAATTCTTAAGAAATTGCCACTGTATGACTTATTAGAAGAGGCTATATCCTTACAAGTTGCTAGCCTGTTTCAGTTTTGCATTAATCTCTGTGCTAAGAAATCATCCAAAATAACAAAGGCTGTCTTACCATCTTTCAGAGACTGTGCTGCTGTGGACACCAGACCAGTAACTGCTGTAGATGCTACTGAGGGCACAGACTAGAAGTTCAAGAGGGAAACAAAATAAAAATAATAAAAATCAGCAGTTTGATTCAACTTCAAATAATGTACCATAGTGCATGTTACAGAATTTTTTAATTCCATCAGGTCTAAAGGATGACCCATAAGACAAACACAAGATCTTTCAACTCCAAAGCAAGCAACATCAGCAACAGATTTTGCATGCCTTGCAACCCAAGACTACCAGCAGAACCTCCCCTTCTCCTCTGCAGAAGTAATGCATGAGGAGTCACTTGGAGATCGATGTTAATCACTATCATCCTTCTACATCAATATTTTAATATAGTCTGAAGAATTGAAACCTACACTTTAAACATCTCTCCTAAATGACAACTGACTTCCCACATACTGCTAGTTTAGCACCCTCTTTTCCCTTGTTTCATAATCACTTCCCATTTTAGTTCTGGGATATTAACAGCTTTGCCAGAAAAGATGGGTTAAGAACTAATCCCAGAACCAGCCTTAGGAAATACAGTATCTATTGCAACCTACATATTTGCTCCATTTCGCTTGGCTCTGTCCCACACACTGAAAGATGATTCTTTGTTTTTACTTCAGAAGCCTATGGACTTGTGCAGTGATATTAAAGGCAGTGACTTAAGTGCATGAACTTGAGATAATACTGATTACTTGAGACTACTATAAGTCAATATTGCAAACGTACACAGGCAGGAGCTGATGTCACTGGAACGGTCTCTGGACTAAGGGTTCTCCTCAGCTTAGCATCCAGATCTTCCAGTGGCTGCTGGGACTGATGAGAGAGGAAACAGTAAACAGCTGCCCCAGCTCAAGAAAGATACATACGTATTTCTGAAAGTGCAGCCACATTTAATACTAAAATTTAAAGCAGTCGGCACAGTTTTTATATTTCTATCTTTCCCTTGCTACGTGCTTACATTTAACATGTACAACACAGCAAGACAGAAAACAATTTAAGCAACACATTTGGAAAAGCAGAAAAGAAACATTAACTGAAACATCTGTTTTTCACAACGTTTGCATTCCCACCCTTAAGAACTGTGTAAAGACAGCCTAAGTCTCCAGGTTCTACAGCCTTTGGTCCACAAGGATTACACAAACTCTTTATGAACGTCACTAAGAAAACTCACAAAAAAATGAGAAACGTGCCCATAATTATAATAACTGAGGAACAAATCGTCCCAAACTGGTCTTGAGATGACATGCACTTGGATTGCTAATTATGAGACTGGTACTAAGGAAAAAATATTGCTTAATGAGGTACTGACAGAATCAGTAAGGAAGACAAAGCTATCTACTCTAAGACAAGCCAATAATTTTTCAGTCCGTATTATGTGACAGCAGCAAAGGCTCTCAGCAGTCATCTAGATTTGATCCAATTAGTCTTCTCCAATTTTGTCTCACACTCCAAGGCAGGTTTTAGAGTTCAAATGAGAGGTAAGCTGTTTACAAGTGACAAACAAGAGAGCTGTATTTTTGCCTTTTCTATACCACAGATCCCCATAGAAACATCTACGGTAAGCAGAAGCCTTTAGCAGTAGCACTGTAGGATGAACTACACTAGTGGTTACCACTGTGTTGAGTTTGGGGGAAATGATTACCAAGATAACCAGTTCCAAGAGATGACCTGAAGTAGTAAGAACTTCAGGCGACTTATTTTAATTGTTTCCAGATCCATTTGCTACCACTGTTCGTGAACACAGATGAATTACCACCAAACTGGCATCTCTTGCCTCTTGAAGAAAATCATATTTCAAAAGAACTGGCTGAACGGTATTAAATAAAGCTTCTGGTTCCAGCAGCTGGAGGAAAAGATTCTGCCTGCTAACACTATCTCACAACTCCACATAAGACAACTAGCTTCTTGCTCAGTTTGGAGCCAGAACATATCCATTCCTAATGAATCATCTTCAGCCTGCCAGAAAGAAGCAAGTAAAGTCAAATACAGTGGCCGTGTCCTTTCCATGATACATTTAATTAGCAATACCCTGACTCTGACTTCCTAAATAATGGATGCATTCTTATCACTTTCCAAGATTTAAACGCACATTTTAGAAAAAAGAAAACCAAGCAGCAGCTCTGGACACAAAGGCCATCTGCAAGGACTCATTGACTGAGCCTGGTTGTATTACTATTACTAGCTTGCATTTGCTCCATCAGGAGGACTGAGAAGGTAGTCAAATAGGAACAGTCAGGATGAGATGCCAACTTTCAGCTTCTTGTAATTCTGGTTTATTATACTGTTTCCATTCTAACCTCTTTTCTAGATCCTATGCAAACTTGTCTGAGAGATTCCCTAGAAAAAAAATGACATCTGTTGGGGTAACCAGAGAAATTACTGAATAAAGACAGCTTCTGCTCAGGCAGTGTTGGAGGATAAAAAACTGTACAATGAAAGGAAGGTCTATTAATGCCATAACCAACATAAAAGCTGCTAACATGCCTTGCTGCTCAACTCTTTTCATGCCTTTGGAACCAGGTATTACTACATTCCTCACATTTGAGAGACAAAAGGAAATCCTGTTCAAAAAGAATCTTTGAAGATCAGTATCCTAATACATATAATTATGTTTTTACAGTTTTAGCTGTAGAATTAATGGAAGTCATGACAGCTCATTAAGCAAACTTGCCTTAGCACAAGTTTGAATTATTTACAATTTTCTTCCACTATCCCTTTGTGTAACAGTCAATTTAAATCCTTTCAAACTAAAAGTTCTCACAGGCTATTGTAAAGCCCAACAAAGGAACAGCTTGCAAAGAATAAAACAACCTTTACAGGTCATTTTAAATTCACTTCCATGGGCGAAACTTGAATTCAAGAGCTCTACTTCAAGAGATGAGGGCGAGACTGTTACCAGAGTGTCAGGAAGCAGGACTTCATCAGGGTTAGCTCACAGTCTGCACTACAATTCTCAATGGTCAAAAAAAACCCAAAAGAAGTCCGGCTGTGATGCTAGTAAGTATTGTACAAGTCTTCATACTGTAGCTATCATATTGGAAGTGCTTTAAAATTATAGTTAAGTCTTAAGTGAATAATTCCTTTCTATGAAAGGACAGATTTCAGTAAAGATGTAGACATCAGATGTATTCCAAGAGTATTTTCTGCAGTCCAAAGCCACAGATGGAAGATGTGAACACTATAAGAAGTACAGATACATAGGTAGGGTCACTTTTACAAGAAAATTACTCTGAGCCTCATGTAAGCACAGCTAGATACCCTTTTCAACCATAATGTCTATACAGGTTTGAATTTAAAAACAAAAAACAAAAAACTGAGGTCAATTCTAGAATGATATTCAAGTGTCCTTGGGATAAAGAGTTGTGTTTATTCAGTCCTCCTTCAGAAGCAGCAGACTTCCATCTCAAAATCTCATGGGTTTTGTCTGGTTATTTTTTCAGCCTTTCTTGGTATATTGAACTGTAGTGTTTCCATCTTACATTGCACAGCATTTACAAGATCCATAAAACAATTTTGTCTCAATACATTTTTCTTCTACATTTTCTCTATTTCTTAAAAAATCAAAGTGAAGACAGTTTTAACCCATATGATCTTGAACTGATTACCTGTCCAATTCACATATAAAACATCCAGGCTAACTGCTGCACACAACAACAGAAATTGAACAAGGTTAAGCCACTGTTATATTTCAACTCCTGTTTAGGATTAGGAGCATCACAGACCTTTTACAAAACTGAGAATCTATTGAAATAAGAGTCTAGTAGTAACCAAAGGGAAAAAATTAACCAAGACCTCTGAAAGCCACTAACTCTGTATTAATGTTAACAATTAATTGTGATATATACCGCTTCTATAGAGAGCTATTTTGCTACTGTAACTTCTCATTGTGTGAAGAAAACTCACCTGTGACCTCTAAGGTTCAGATTAAAACATGAAATAACTTCAAGCCTGAATTATTGTTTCTGTATTTCAGACGCTGAGTAGAGCAGCCCAAAAGACAAGCTAAATCTACAGCGCTGAAGCAACTCTGCCCACTGCTACATTTACACAAAAGGGGTTACTATGCCAAAAGACAAGAAAAACAGACATTAATGACATGCAATGGAGAGTTTAATCGAAACATGCCCTTTGAAAGAAAAAGAGGCAGATAAAATCTGCTGAGTCGTGTAGCACCTGAGTTAGTGAAGGTCCTGGAAAAGGTGGCAGCGGCTCACTGGACGGAGTGCCAGCTGGAAGTTCAGAACCTACTGGTAGCACCTATGGATAACCAAGAGGAAACGCGAGTCCATCAGACACGGAACAACCGAAGGATCAGATACCAAGTTACGGTCAGTCATGCCCTACGACAGAGGCCTCTGTGTTTTTTCTGTGGAGACTTCCTTCCTGAAAAGGCAGCATAGAATCTTTGCGGAGTTCAGCAACAATTAAAGTAGGTGGTTGTTTTTTGGTTGTTTTGTTGCTGTTCTATGGAGGCTTTTTTTGGTTGGTTGGTTTTGCTTTGCTTGTTTTGTTTGAGTTCTGTTGGGTTTTTTGCTTTTATCATTTAGATCCAGATTGAGTAGTCACAATTTCCACTTTAAGCAAGCTGTTCTGTCTATGAGCACAGCAACTTGGTTGTCTTATTTTCAAGTCTGCAAGAAACGCTACAGCAGTATTTCTTAAAAAAAAAAAAAAAGCTAAATTTCCAAAAGACTTCATTTATAAAAGAGTGCAAGAATGCACTCAACCTCCTCCCAAAAGATCTATTTTAATGGCTCATTAACAACACCAGGCCATGTGCCTCTGGCAAACAGTTCCAAGCAATGACTTGAACAGAGATTGTCATGCCTGAGGATGTCTCCACTTGTTGAAAAGCATATTTATCAACTTCTCAAACCAATTACTTTTTCTTTTTTTTTTTTTTTTTTTTTTTAACCTGAAGGGTGTTGCACACCCACAGAAGATGACTAGGCCATGCAATCAGACAGGGGCAGGTCATCCAGGTTATGTGGTAGGAGTTAGAGAAACTGGAAAGGTTAGAATGAGGGATCAAAGCCTCCCAGCAAGGTCAGACAGTACATTCCAGTTAGTTATTTCCATTGTTAGGGAAGTGGGAACTCCTAGGAATTAAGTGACCCATTACACAATTTGTGATTCTCATTCTCAGCTGTAACCTTGAGGCTTGACCACAACTTTGAAGAAACAAAGGACAGTCCTATGAGTTACAGCGCTGGTCAGCTGGCTTCCCTTTATGACAGTGAACACTGCTGGATGTGTGTAATAGGCCCAAAATCTACTGTGGTCTTCAACAAGTAGAACCAGTTCTAGCCATGTTATCACAGCTTAACTAATAGTTCAGATTGCAGTAATAACTGACCAGTGAAGATACTGGACACAATTATCTCTTCTTCCCAAAATGTTTCAGCAGCAACTAAGCCAAGTTGCATTACTGCAGCTCTTCTGTGTGCTGAGATCATATACATGGACATTACTGGTTCTGATGCACGATGACTTGTTAAGCTGTGGTTAATTAATCCTTTAGTTTATAAATATGAGGCAAAATACTTTTTAAATACATTCATAAGACAAGTCAAAAGCATTCAGGCTAACAAGTTGATTGCAAACAAAACATCTTCTTCCCCTACAGTTTAGAAAACCCCAGAAAACGAAAACATTAAACTCTATAAGCTCAAAAACAACACAAAGTGCAAATGAAGTTAGAAAAAACACAAAATAATTTAGAAGTGAAGAATTCAGAGAGGAGATATTTTCCCCACAACAGACATAGAAAATCCTGAACATTTATTCCATTTAAATCCAAGCACTTGTAATTACGGGTTTCCACTTCACAAGCTTCTATCTGCTCCAATTATTCCTAAATCATTAACTAGTTTTTACAATTTTCTGATCTTTCTTCAATGCAAATGAATGGCCCTGTATCCAGGTTTCCTCCCCAGCTTCCTTGACACATGTTCCTGCTGAAATAGCAGAAATTTTCTACTTAGCAATTGAATACAATCTAAAACAGAAAGAAGTGCCCCACTGGGCTTAAAAAGTAACTGCTGAGTCCAAGTTGGTGAATTACTTACAATTCTAGTGCCGCATGCTATGTGAGAGGAAAGGGTATCATTTACAATATCTGCTAGGGATTAGAATGGAAAAAAGAGATAAGGATCTCCAGAATCTTCGCTCCATTCATTCCCTTTTACCTCTACATCTTTTACTTCCCCATTAATTTTATTTCAGTGTGGTCTTGTTAGAGGTGGATTTAGAGGTCAATGTGTAACACATGAGAGATAGATTTATACCCTCAGTAGCATCAGTATGTTTTACTTAACCTTCAGGGAAGAAAACCCAAAGTAGGGAAACAATACGAATACAGCTGAGAATAGCATAGCTGAGAACAGAACAAATGGGAAGGAATTCCTAGGAAACTATAAAAACAAGTGAAATAAGGAGAAATCTGCAGAGGCTGGGGAAATCCTCAAAAATTATTGCTATAGAAGCAATGACATTCCCTCAGGCCTCAAACTTCGCATTAGTCTAACAACATGTTTTTCCAGTTAGCTGTAACCTCCTCATAGTATGTCATACTGATGAAATTATTCTACCAGTTCTCATGGTGATTATATCTGGTTTGATTTAAGAAAAATATCTACACACAGGAATGGTACTATATTTATACCCCATCTATCTCTTCGCTTTTGAGAAAAGAACTGGGAAAGGAACAGTGTGAGTCTGGCTCATGGAGAAGTTCTGATTCTTGGAAATTCTTAATTTAATCACTCTTGGGCAAGATTTATTTATTTTTTTCCCCATTTGCCTTGCTTCCCTGTACAGAGGCACCATGTAATCTGAAGGATTTTAAAAACATTCAGTTTAGCTCATCCCTGCTGTCAAGGAACGGGCTAATGATAAAAAGCAAAACTATGCAAATCAAGACTGCCTTGTGAAACTTAAAATGATCCTGGCTCATTTTAACGATTATGGATAAAATAAAAAGCCATTTTAAGCAAGCCTTCCAAACTTCTATTTTAAAAAAACACTAATAAAGAAAAAAACACAGTTGCTTCACTCTTTGTAGTTTAGGAGCACGAAAAAAGAACAGTGACACTAGAGAGTTCTCAGACAGAACACAGAATTGGATGTTTGTTTCAGTATGGACAGGAGAAAAAACCCTCTTGACACAAAGAAAAAACACAGAAGCTAAATGTTTCCTTCCAATATTATAACCAAAGTCACCTTTGCCTGAATATTTTTGCTTTAAAAAAAATGGATTCTGGTCAAGAAGTCTGTTCTCTACGACACCTGAATATTCATATAAACATTGCATTGCTTACCGGTACCCTGCTAAGAGGGGGCTTCGAAGGAGAGGTCCCTGGTTTCACTACCGCTGTTGCAACGCTGCTTGGTGCTGAAATATAGCTTACTGGGGTGATCACTTGTCCAGGCGTGGCGACTGGTGTCAGCACTGGCAAGCCAGCTGGTCCAAGAGGCAAACTGCTCGGAGGTATACAAGTGCTAACGGATGTCAGGGGTTTAGTTGGTGCAACAACAGTGGTTGGGATCCCGGGAATAACAGTAGTTTCCATGATCAATGACGTCTCCAGAGATACCGATGGATGTGCTGCTCCCACGTTACCATGTTCACTGAAGAGAGACCGTAGCTTTTCTTCCAGGGTCTTTATATCATCAATGCCAGGTGCTTTGGACTGAGCATCAGCATCAGCCTCCAGACAGTGAATATGAGGTTGATTGGGTAATGGAGCTGGCTGGGGCTGGCTGTGTATCAATGTTTGCTGTACTGCAGGCAAGTTAGTAACTGGCTGTGGTAAGACACCAGGTAGGGGAACCTGGGGCAAAACAGGTGTTGCACCTGGAATCTGGGATAGGACAGGTGTTGATGTAATTGCTGATGGGATGAGTAAGGGATGTATCACTGGCTGAGTGACTGAACCACATAAGCTTGTTGCTACAGAGGATGACAAAGGTGCAGAGATTGGTAGCGATAAGCCAGCTGCACTGGAGGGCTGCGATTTATCTGCGGACTGCCCACTCTCAGGCAGTGATTGTGGAGCACTTACAACTGTTGTTTCTGCCAGACTGGAGACGGAGCCACTGCTAGTAAGCTGAGGAAGCTGCAAAGCCACATTCTGAGCCTGAGACAGGGCAACAGATGTCTGCGGTGCTGCCAAACTACTTACAATTTGAGGAGTAGATTGAGATGTCACAGCTGGTGCAACGACACCAAGACCAGTGACACCAGGAACCTGGGTGGCAGGCAGTGCCAAAGAAGCTGGCGTGCTGA
The DNA here is from genome assembly GCF_016699485.2 of Gallus gallus. Lineage (NCBI taxonomy): Eukaryota > Metazoa > Chordata > Aves > Galliformes > Phasianidae > Gallus > Gallus gallus. The sequence continues at coordinate 60,567,186 of NC_052532.1, read as the reverse complement.
TGCTAGGTGCAATGTCTCCAGTTACTGGCTGAGCAGGCTGGGATGTGATAGTTAAGGAGAAAGAAGCAGGGGCGCTCACGCTGGAAGCCACACCACCAGACAGCTGCTGTCCGGATTGTGAGGCCAGAGGTGGAGAAACAGAGCTTGGCACACTTGCACTTGGTGCAACTCCAACAGCTGCATTTTCTGAAGACAAAGTAACAGAACTTGGAAGAGAAACACCTGTGCTAGAAGGAATAGATATTGAAGGAGCAGCCACAGATGCAGGAGGTGCACCACTGCTTGCCATGGTAGAAAGTGCAGGTGGAAATGGTGGTATTGTTTGATTAAACACTGGAGGAGCTGTACTAGGTCCTTCTGTCATTTGACCATGTCCAATCTCAGAGAAAGCTTGTTGTAAGCTCAGTGATGATGCAGAGTGGGAGAGATTCATTCCAGGACCATGTAGTGGAGATGCAGCAACTGAAAGAACATAAAAATATCAGTCCATCTTGGAAAATTCATTACAGTACTACCTCCTACTGATAGACTTAGATGAAGTTAACTTCCCAGTGTAATTAAAAAAAGAAAAGATAAATCCAGGCACACATTGAAAATATGGAACTTGAAAGGTTTCAAGAGCTTTGCAGACAGGCCATCAACATTTTTTCCTGGAAGAATTCTACACAGTATCACCCAGATTATCATCACTTCTTATCAGCACAGTCATTTCCCTACTTCCAGGTACTTAAGCGGTGCTTTGGAGCTTGTCAGTCAGGTAAACTAACTTCAGTTTTGAGTAACATTTCTCAGCGTTCAGAATTTAAGAGTTTAGATAACTTACCTACATCTGAAGTTTCTTTTCCTCCAGGAATAGGAGAGGTGAAAAAGCCCTGTTCTTTTAACCGACTTTCAGGGACAGGGCTGACAATAAACCGTCTTCCCGCAGAATGGACAACCTGGGTAAAGGAGCTAGGAGGAACCCCTAAACAGAAAGAAGTAGGACATTCAGTGATACATAGCTGCAACAAAATACATAACCTGCAATATGGAATGTGAACTCCATCATATAAAATAAAAACTTGGCAGCACCCATCCGCTGAAATAGAAAAAGGTAACTGTTGAAAAAAAAATAATCACAAAAGACTTACCTATTCTTTGTGGCATGGAAGATGTAGGATCTGGCTGTTTGAACTCTAATTTCTGTAAAGTAAGATAAAATTTAAAGTTCTATTCTGAAACAGAAACCCACACGATAGTTATTAAAACGCTAGCTTATTGAAATGTGGGCATTTAAGTTAAGCAGTGCCATGGGCTCAAGCACCATTAACAAAGCAGTGGAATTCTGCCTAGGCAAATGTCAGCTATGGTGTTTTATAGACTGTCAGTTCAGTGACCGTCAGTGTAACAAATGGATCTAACCATCTTTTTCTTAACAAGCAGTCCAGCCCATTTCCTTAAATATCCCACAGATAAGTAAATGGATGGTGGATGTTTTGGAGTAGTTTTTGGTAGAAATAAGGCAAGAGATTCTGGAAATATCACCCCTTATGATTCCCAGCAACCAGCTTGAAAACCTTTGTTTTCTAACTGATGCATCCAGTCCTAGTGGCTCACTGAGTAGATGGCCTACAGTCCAGTCTCTTGGGGTTTAGTGAGTGACATCGAATTAGGGATTTTAGTGTCCTCCCTCACAACTTCAAACCCAAGAAGCCTCAGCATTTGAGACTGTCTGCCTAGTGCTCTACTAGGAGATTCAGCAGCTTTAAAAGTGTCAGAACGTGACAAAAAGCAATGGCTTAAGTTATTTAGTTTTCTAAATGCATTTTTTGCTTTCATCCTGATCTGAAGCACAGGCTGTTAATTTTGTTTTTAATAAACATTGGTATTTCTCATGAAAGAAAGTTTCAGTTTCTTGCTAGCACTACACAAAACCATACCACCCAAAACTGAGAATATGATTAGCTAAGGCCATTTGTCTTCTACATACCTGTGACCCTGGAATGAAGCCATCGTCTTTTGTCTGCATACTCTCCAAACCCTGATCACCTTCCGGCTCCACACTTACATCCTCACTCAGCATTTCATCTGCTTTCTCAATGATCTCTCGTACCTGTTCTACAAATGAGTCTCTCTCAGTTGCTAAAATAAACTCATTCTGCACCTGTAAAGAGAACAAAGCAGCAAGATTTTCACTTGTTACAAAGTATTTCAAAACTACCTATTGAATACCCAGTAACCATAATATAACTTGTGTTTTTCCTCCTTTCACTGTTCTTATGCGTAAGATAAAGTTCATGACATCCTGGAGAAAAAACATTTGTTTCTGAAATTATCTCCAGCACTGAAATATTTGTCCTACTTTGCTCTCTGCAGTGGAACAACATTCAGTATCACTGTCATCAGAATGATATTTCAGTCTTTCCCAGCGAAACTCAAGACTTGCAACTTCATTTTACTGTCGTATTTAAAGAAAGAAGTAAATGTAAAAAAAAAATTGAAAATCTTATATTGCAAGATGAATTCTGTGCTACTCTATTTCCACGTCATACTGAACTTCTACTCTATGGAGGCTGTACATCACTAGCTTCCAGAAGGCTGGCTGCTGCAGTACATAAATACAAGCATTATGTTCCCCAGCTGGTAAGAGAAAGTGTGTTCAAGCCTGTCTAGTTTCAATATACTGTATCGCTTTATAAAAATACATCCTGGTGTTTACATCGGAATAAATAAGCTTAAACAAATACACTCAGCATTTATACAACAGTTCTTAGCTTGTCAGCCTAACCCAGGAGCACATTATGCCTCCTGATGAGCATAAAGTTCTAGATTAAGTTGTCTAGTTTTGGTTGCATACTTTAAATGATTTGCTTGCACTTGGGAAGCACTGATCACTTATTTTGTTTGCACTCCTCATCAACTGTCTGTTCTTTTATCAAATATACTGTTTTATTCCCTCATAGGATCAATTTATATATGAGGAAATGTAAGACCTGTATTTTCTCTGTATTTCTAGACACTTCGTTTATTTGACATCTGTCAATACACGTACATAGCCAAGAACCAAATTCTCCCTCTTCTGTGGGAAAGTCTTCCTGTTTTACTAATTTGGTTATTTCTGGAAAAGTATGAATCCAGCACACACCCCCTATTATTCTGCTGTCTCTCCAAGCTAAAAGATAAATACTACCACACAGGTGCCCAAGAAGTTGGGGAAAAGATACTGCTTTGTGTCATTAGGCACTTCCAACCCACTCTCCACCCCACTTCAGCAACACCAAACGATCTCATTTTTGCTCAGATTGTACCAGCTCAGGAATATAATTTTAAATTAAAAAAAGTGTTGGGAGGTTCTATTCCACACTTCATGGTACTCACATTTAAACATATCTATATATGACAAGTTCTTTTCTGTTTTCTGACAATAATCTGTTGAATGGAGAGGTTCCTTTGTTTGTTTTCCTTTGAGAGATGCACTGGCCAGTTTAGCCAAAAGCAGCAGTCACTACTGACTTCCAGAAATCAGAAACAAGTTCCCTCAAGAGGAAATCTTGCTGTTTCAGTTGAGAACAGCAGCAAAAACTCAATGCTTAAACAGAATTGTAAAGACTTAGCAATGTTTTGGTATTAAAAAAAGCAAACAATTTAAGCTGGTGCTTTCAGAAAGTTGTCTGCAGTTTTTCCAAAATATAGATTGTGAAGAAACAAAAGGAGATGTACTTGATAAAAAAAAAAAAAAGAAATGTTAGGATAAAAAATTGACTCAAGTGTTCTGTGTGAACTGAGCATGTAATATTAAGTGTCAATTTTGTATAGTACTCTGTGCAGACAGTATGTAAGCTGTGCTTACATAGCAATTAAGTGAGCACAGAAAAAGAGGAGGCAGGCCATGCTGCACAGAAGGAAGCAAGTGAGAAAATAAGACTGCCTATATTACTACTGTGATTAAGACTGGATTCAATTTTCCATCTCTGAAATCCATCTTACCATAATTGAAGCTATTTCCTCAGGGTTGTCACCATCCAAATCGAATTTGAAAGTAACCATTTTCCGATTGTGTGTCTCTAGCTGGCATTCCACTACCCGGTCACCTTTATTTGAAACCTAAAGCAAAGAAAATAATAGTTCAAATTAAAAGCATAAAAATATAACGTTTGTACTTTAAAGCCCACAGAGAAAGACCAACAGTACTGCTCTAAGTCAAACACATTCTCTTTTTCTCAACTAATAAACAGTACAGCAACATTTTCTGAGGATTTCCCAATTACTCATATGACCAAGCTTACCTTACCCTCACTTTTCTCTAGGGCTCCAAATGCTCCCCTGTTCCTTTCTAGCTTATATGTCACTAGCTTAGCTTTACTAATAAGATAAGCAAACATTCAGAAACAGTACGTGGAATCACTAGAGGCCAAGCAAGCTACCTTTCGCCATCTGAAATGTTACTGAAAGCTCTTAATCATGACTTTCGGAACACTAACACTAGAAGCAGAAGAAATACAGAGGACAGACTGAATGCTCAGAGTGGCAACAGTAGTAAACAGCCACTAAAATTAAAATGAAATAAAACCACTCACATTTAGAATTCTCAGTTTCGGCCTAGCAGTCTTCTCATGGCGAGAGCGACTGCGGACAGACCTCCGCATATGACGCTTGGTAGTCCTCCCTTCATGCCTTCCACTAGAAGCTGGAACATTCTCATTGCCATCACTCATTCCTGAAGCAACATCAGAATGTGCACTAAAAATGAAAACAACTTTATATTAGTACTCATGCAGTCTATATCTGCAACAATATGGTTTACTCTACCAATACCATTCTCTTCAGGGCAGCAGAGAATGCCTGTTAATCACAGAGTAGGGGAGAAGAATCCTGTTAAATGATAAACACAGAACATTCCGAGTTGGAAGAGACCCATCAGGATCACTGAATCCTGGCTCCACAGAGCACCACCCAAAAACCAAACCCTCTGTCTGAGAGCACTGCCCAAATGCTCTTTGAACTCCAGCACTTGGGACCCACTGCCCTCGGCAGCCTGTTCCATGCCCACCACCCTCTGGTAAAGAACCTTTTCCTAACACCCAACCTGCCCCTCCCCTAACAAAGTTACATGCTGCTCCCTTGGGTCCTCTTGCTGTCACACAGAGCAGAGCTCAGTGCTGCCCCTCTGCTCCCTGTGAGGAGCTGCAGCCACCATGAGGCCTTTGAGTCTCTTCTTCTCCGGGCTGAACAAACCAGGGGACCTCAACTGTTCCTCATGTCTTCCCAGACCTGTCTCCATTTTCACAGCCCTCTTCTGGATGCTCTCACATAGTTTTATGTCTATTGCATGAAATTAAAATTCAAATTGGTGAGAAGAAAACCATGCTTACCTATCCATAGAGGAAGCCAAAGGAGTAGACTGAGCAGGCTGCGTTGATGGCAGAGACTCTGAAGGAGCAGTCTGTGAGGCTCCTTGAGTACCCTATGGATAGAAACCTACATCAAGAACTCTAAAGAATTCCATTCCTTTCGAAATCACCCATTAGTCTTTAATCATTCCACTCAAATCAGTTATAAAGCTAAAAGCACTACTTTTTTAGAACTTTGAACAGCTAGCTAGCATCTAGAGAGCTTTAATTTACAAGACTCAAGAGCAAACTGCAGTGAAGCAAATCATCATCCTGGGGAGGGGTGGGCAGAAAATCAGCCATCCTTTCTACTGATGCATGTTGCTACAATTCGCCATGCAGCCACAGTCTTACTAACAGAATGTGCAGAAGGCAAGCCAATGCAGAACACAAAGACAATTGAAATTCTCCCTAGCAACATCAGTGCTGCAGGGAATGGGCAAAATGAGAGAATCTCAAAGGCTATCAGTTGCGGTTTTTCACTGATATGGCAAAATATTCTACAGTACTAGCAAGAAGTGAAGTGTTAACAGGTTTTTTGCCTGTAAGAGGTACACTCACTTCCCAACAGAACAGCCAGTGGCAACAAGGTCCCCACATTGGCATGACATTCTGCTGTAAGAAAAAGGTTATTTGAAACATTAATTTCCATCTGAAGACAAGCATGGAAGGGATTAGTTCCCCACACACATTCACTGTTGTGTAATTCGAAGACTCTAAATGTATTGTTATATTCAACATAGTTACCTCCACAACTGCCTGCTGCGAGGAGGCTGATGAGGCCTGTTGTGTTAAACTCACTGTAGGCTGGGGCACTTGAACCTGTCCTCCTACGTTGCCCATAGGAACTAAAACGCTCTGCTCCACATACGGCTGCACAACAGGAGCAATATAGCCTGGCTGAGTCATTACATCTGTGGGTAAGGGAGGGGACAGTATGGCAGAAGGAATGCTAACAGAAGCCACAGCAGAGGAAGGTGCAACACTTGAGTCCCCTGGGTACTGAGGCGGCAGCCGAGATGGGAAGCCCTGTAACAGAAATGAGGGAGTCAAGTTAGTGAATGCCAGAGCCGATTAGAAAACAGAACAAACTACATATATATATGTATGCCAGTTTCAGGGGCAACTTCTAACTGCTTTCTTTTCCCTTCTGTACTTATTCAAGTGCTTCCAAAGACCATATTCCCACAGAATAGTTGTTGATTTAGAAGCCAAAGCTCAGCTTGCAAGTCACTATGCTTCAACAAGCGAATTACCACTCAAAATTTCAAGACTTAGGCAAAACAATTTTCACCTCCCAACTCTCCCCAGTTGCCTATGGGACTTAATATTTTAAGACCTGAGGCTTGAAATGAGTTTGAAGGATTTTTATGCTGAACTGCTCAGAACATATTATACACCTGTTGCTGATACTCAAGAAGAGTGAACACCTTGCGTTTCTCCTATCCTCTCACCATGAACCAACCCAGGAACCAAGAAGCATGAATTCCTACACAGTTTCTATTCTGCAGCACTCTATGTTATCTCAGTGTAGATATTTCTACGTGGACGTAACTTTACTTTAGAAGAACAACTGTATGCCAAGTCACTATTTTTGTCACTACTCATATTGCCATTGGAGTGATTGCACAAAGTAGCCAAAGTAGTCCTTGCCGATCAGTCTAGCATTTCATAACGTGCATCTGATACTTACTTCTTGTTCAAGATCCATGTCGCCCGACTTACTTCCAGAAAATCAAAGTCCACACCTCCCCACTTCCCTTCCCCAACTTGGAATGAAATACTGACATTGCTGAATACGCTGCCACAGATTATCTTTCCCAAACACAACCTGTATGCATTTTTAAATCACAATGTTTTGGGACTTGGTTTTTTAATTTAATTCAAGTTGGCAGATCTCTTGGATATACAGCTATCCTCCTTTACACAGCAGCTGACCAAAGTCCTGCACTATATTTGTCGTTTTAGACAAACTCCACTGCCAAATGTGAAAAAAAAAATCACAGGGTGACTGGAGGACACTTTTTCTCCTCCCTCCTTAAAAAGGGCTTTTATCACAAAACAGAATTCATTTCCATGGCTTAGTGGCTCTCTTATGAGAAGCGAGTCGGCCCAGGCACACAGTTCTGAGCTGGTACCTTAGAGGAAGAGGTGAGAGTCGGAGGGGAAGAGCTCTGCTGGCTTGCAACAATACCTGGTAAAGAGCATCTCCAGCAGGAAGTGAAGCATCAGCAGCTTGTCCAATGCTGACTGGCAATCCCATGGACTGGACAGCCGGCTGCAGGAGCTGCGGGAGAACCTGGCTGGGCAACTGAGCCACAGGCTGCATCAGCGTGGGAAGCTGGCTAGGGACAACAGTTGATCCTACAGGGACAGCGGTTGCCGCAGCAGATGTTGCCAGCGTGAGCAATGGCTGATTCATGCTGCCTGCCATTGAAATTGGCAGTGACTGGAAACCTGGCTGAGCCACTGACACATGAGGAGCTGCGACGGGCAACTGAGAGACTGAGAACTGGGGAACAATGGAAGTTGGCAAGGGTTGTCCCACGGGCAGAAAGTGAGAACCAATAGGGACTGATGGGGCAACTGAAGGTTGAGGGAGAGAAGGTGCTGCAACAGGTAATTGAGGTTCGCCTTGGATGATCGACACTGGTTGGGAAACAGGAAGCTGGGGAGGTAAAGAAAATAGAGATAGATTTTTCGGTTTTTAAGCAGGGTTGCAGAAAGCAGAATTTTTATGCATTAGTCAAAGAAAGAATTATTCAAGTTATAGCACTCTGTTAAAGTGGGTGGGGAGCACAGTTGGCAGAGTGGCTGGGAAGTTGGCTGGAGTTCCAAAAGGTCCTCACTTCGCAATACTTCCCCTGAAGAACTTCACAAGCTCTTGAAATAGACCCCCACAGAGGGGAAAGAGCAATATTAGAATACCCTAAAGCACTGACTTGTACACAAACAGAATCCAATTCCCCTCAATTCTGTCCCCAGAGCCAAGCCTGCCTTCTTACAGGAAAGAAGTGCAAATGTTTCAGCAAATCTGTCAGCTTTGGGTATGGGGACTAAGGAATGGAGAATGAAAAGCCACTGTGCCAGCATTCAGAGAATGGCAGGGGATATGTCAATTAAAGCCAGCAAATGATGCAACTGGAGAGACAGTTAAGATGAACAAGCAACAAAACAATTTTAAAAACAAAAACAAGGCTCACATGTTCAAGATAGAGATATGAGCCAAAATGAAGTAATACTCAGTAACAGAAGCTTCTTGATCAGGCAGTAAAGGAGAAGAGCTGAGTAAGAAAGATGACAAGAGTGGAGAAGGCAGTCCTTATGGCTCACTACCTAAATGTGAATATGTGTTTTACACACAATGGTGCAGAAGATGTACATTCTATGGGAAGCAGAGAAATGACAAGTTCCTGAAAACGCATTCATAGTAATCCATTCATCAATATGCTTCATGATACTTTCGACTGTTTGAAGACCTTAGAGAATGGAAGTGCTATCCTTCCCTCAAACAAATTACTCATGACTGCCATGCGTGAAAGAAAGTGTTTCCAATACATATTTTCCAGCAAAATTGACAGTTACAGTATCCTGAGAATACTAGTATCTGGATGAATGTTTTGGAACCATTAGAAAAGATGACAAAAGTGAAAGTAGCAGCATATTGAATTTGCCAGGTGTGAAGGATCTTGTACTGGTAAGAAAAACATTGCTTACCTGTGTCCCTGCTGCTGCCTGAGGCATTGGCATAACCTGTGAAGTCTGAGTTTGAGAGACAGTTTGTGTGGGAGTGGCACCAGTAGAAACCGATGGCTGCTGCAACTGGTATTGTCCAGGTTGTTGAGAAGAGGCTGGCTGCTGGGCATTCTACAGCAGGGAAGAGACGCAGAAGCTATTTTTAACACCCCACAGAGGAAGTTTTAAAAGCCTATCTATTTAAGTTTCAACTTTTATTCTCTCCTAAGTGATATCAGTGGATCTTCTGAACATACTGAGTGAATTAATCTTTAGTAACTACTACTTAGTATTACTAATACAACTCCACTATCAGCACCAGGTACTGAAACAGGATTTTAGTTTCAACAGTAAAAACAAGAAAACAGATTCCATATAGGGACTGCAGGCAATTAAGAGAAGATGACGCTGCAGAAGACACTATTTCTAGTTAGAAGAACTCATAAGAATGGGGTCTGACTGTCTAGACAATCTAACTCACAAATCCTGACATGTCTTTCCTTGAATGGCACCTCCAATGCAAACTTAGGTGGGGGCTAGGAAGACAGTCACACAAGAAGCAGCATTGACATGATCCTAAAAATAAATTTCAGAAAGTTAAAATTAATCTCATAGCATGTTAGACTAGGTGAGAACCAGAGGATTCCTCTTTTATCCAAAACTATGGATTGAAGACTGGACAGGGAAAGGCAATTACTCTTTAAGAAGTCATCAAATTCCTATGCTGAAAATATTTTACTCCCAAGTTTAAAAAATGATCATACCTGCTGAGTGTGTTGGGTAGGCTGAGACGGTACCGATGTACTACTTGAAGCTGACTGGCCTTGTACTTGTGTCTATAAGGAAAAAAAGACCAAGTGTCAGCTTAAAAGAAAAATAAAAAACCACACGGCTTCTGCAGCAGGCAGTTAAAGTAATTTCTGCCTGGAATGATCTGCCTGTAATAGGTTTCTAGCTGTTCTTTTTAGACTAGCAGTTTGTTTGGCCAAATCCCACTACAAAACCCAGAACAAAGTAGCGCAAGCTGGAAAAGCACCAAACTCCATTTTAAGTCTTTCAAGAAAACAAAGTCTTTGCATCCCCGATGCCCCTCAAAATGAGACAGATCAGCCTACCAGCCTCTTCCTCTACTGATGATGCGTTAAGAACAGGATGCCTTGGTAAGTATGGTAACTGGAAATACAGGCATTAAAATTTACCTTTACAAGTGTTCTGAACACAGGTAAGTGAAATGGATAAAAGAAGCTAGAAAAAAATAAAGCTGATTATAAAGATCAAAAATATACATACCAATAACAGAACACTCAATACACGTACATGTAACCTGTTTCTTTAGAGAGGCTTATCAAAATCCAAATTAAAAATCATTTCCAGACCAGCTATCAGCCAAGAACTAGATATAGAAGAATGTGGGGGCCACGTTCTAGCTAAGACAAATATCTGAATGAATAAGCACCGAAAAAAAAATGGATGAGTGGCATACAAATGAGTGTGAAAGACGCAAAGGAAAATGGAACGGATTTTCACCACTGTTTTTGTGACCAGCATTCTTTGGTTAGATCTTGGAGACGGTTGGAGACACTAAGCTCCTTGAGCATGCACCACCTGTAAACTAACTGCCTTTTTAAGAAACATCTGGTACATGGGTATCATATCAGGAGTATCTACTAAAATTCATAAATGGTTTGAATATTCAGCTTGCAGAAGCTTATTAGGAAAAAAATTACCTAAAATGTATTCTTTTAATTACAAAAACTTCAAGGAAAGAACACTGTCAATGAAAAGAACCATTTCTTTCCTTTGTTGTTTTAGAAGATTTGAGGCCCTTTTTGGTTAGAATATAAATGTGTCCTAGATCCCATTGAAATAAGCTCTCTTCATATTGATTCAGTTTGAGCCTTTACATTCTGATGTTCCAATGAATTAGGATAAGAGCTTCTGGAACTTACATTCTGTAAAAATAATCTGAATCCTGTATTCTGATTTCCAGATGTATTTTTCACCCATCACAAATCACCTGAAGTTTAGCAAAAGGTGTTTGTGGAGAAACAATCTCCAAGTAACTTCCAAACTTCCTGCACAGCAGTTTCACTCCACGAGTTCTCCTGCACAACAAAATCACTATCTCTTGCATTAGTGATAAAGTTGTTTCAGCTTTAAAAAAAGAACAAACCAAGAAAAAAAAACAAAACCAGCATCCCATACAGAAAGATTTAAGTACTTAATTCTTGGTCTTACCACAATAAAGCAAAAAAGGCTCTCCTTGTTTTAGAGGGATCACAGTGTTGTTTATAGCTTAACAGCTAGAGTATTAGAATCCTTAATTTCAAAAAAAGAAGGAGTAAGAGATGTTTACTTAAAGTAAAGCCTCTCTTTTCACCAAAAAGAAAAAAAGAAAACCATCTTCTCATGAGTTTCAGAATACAAGCACAGATACAATATACACGTACACCACACATTCATGGTGTACAAATGCATTGCTAAATGATATTGGAATGATAACCGCAACGGCATTTACCATACATCAACAGAACAGATCTCCAGCTAAACTTCATGCCTCAGATTTCGCTTTTTAAAAAAGACACCATATTCTAGGCTTATAAGGAAGCAAAGCCTATATCAAGAATCATTTGTGCCACCAGTTTGCTACTCAGCTTGTTTGGTCTCTTTGATAATCCTGCAAGGGCACTTCCAAACCCCTTTACATGTTATATTGCCCTTGATTCCTCTCTTCCTACTTCTTTCCCCCAAGCCTAGGAAAAGCTCTTTCAGCTTTCAAGTCACCAAGTTAACCTGCTGTCCAATGAAATATTATTCATACAAATGTTCAACTTCAAATAACATTCTCATCAAACAGCTGAGGAGCAGGAACAGAAATACAAAGCAAGTTTTAGTATCACTACCAATACAAACTGCATGGTAGATGCATTTCATTAAACCCATTGTTGAAAAGCCAATTTGGTACTTCATCTCTTTCCAAACCAGTGTCTAATCCAAAAGAACACTGAGCATTTGTTATTCTTAACACAGAAGCCATACCAACACATCACCAAAAGCTGAACATAGACTGAGGGGGTTGCTGATCCTTTAATTGCAACCTGTTAAGTTAAAGAGATCCTAGTAGACTACTGACTTAATGTAAAGACATCCCCATGAATGCTAAGATACTTGCTCCACGTGGTTCTAAATGAGAGCAAGGCTCCTCTTTAAGTGCAAAGTATGATTTATAAAAAGCAGAGAAATTCTGGAAGGGTTTGCTCCTGTAACCTGAGGATAGTGTGCAGGTGGTCCTGATGAAAGCGAGGTGGACAAGGCCTGCTGAGTTGAGGCTCCCTGTGGGAAGCAGATGAAGAGCTGCGACTCTTGCAATACCTTCTGAGGCAGCTGAACAATGGGCAATGAGAAGTCTGAACCAAAAGCAGATGGCCCCCCTGTAGGGGGAGGAGACTGGAAATCGCCAGTGTCAGAGGAAGTCAGCTGTGAGGAATCACTGGAGTATTCTGGGCTTCCTTCTGGCCAGCTCCGACTGGCAGAACCCCCTCTGGGACCTGCTAAATCAGGACCAAGATAGTTATAGTGTTCCTCTGTCACGGGCTGAAGCCGACCATGCAACCCTATGCCTTGAGTGGATTCCTCTTGACTGGTCTCCATTGAGCCCCGGCGACTTCTGTAGACCCGCTGGGGTAAAGCCACCCCTTCTGCTGGAGCAGAACTCGGTGTGTGCACATGGAACTCAAAAACACAGCTTGTTCTGCCATCACCACTGTGAGAGAGCACAGCTGGGGCAGAGTGAGGAACAAATACCTGATGGAACGTCATCTGAGCAGGATCTGCACTCAGAGGAGCTGAAACACTGGATAATGGAGAAAGGGGACTCAACCCAGCATCCAGCCTCAGGTTCTGAACATGTCTTGCCAGGAATGCTTGCCCCGACTGATAGTCAAACACAGAGCTTTGTGGAGGACCACCTTGCACATGCTTTGACTCAGAGACCTGTTTCAAATGTTGTTCAGTCACGTGTGAGTTATAAGCTACTTGATCATACTGCTCCGATACCTGTGACGGATAGTGCATGCCCACCAAATATACAGCTTCTGGATGCATTCTGTAGTGAGCATCCTCTGGAGGTGTTGGTCCAGATCTATAGTCACTGTGTACAGGAGCTGGCTCAAACACGGGGTTAACTTGCACATGCAGAGGCTCTCCAGCGACTCTATGAGATGTTGTGCCCAGCATAACCAATGCCTCTGGTGTCCAATTGGTGGGACTACCACCAGGTGGAACTAAACTCTGGCCAGTCTTCAGCAATGGCTGGAAGTGGCAAGTTTGGGCTTCCAAAAATGAAGTGCTCTTGCGGCGCTGAGCAACTGCCACCTTCGGCGGGCAGACAGGTGGTGGTGAGAAAGACACCGGCCGTTCATGAACGGTTGGGAAAAATATCTGTGAATCTGGGAACGTTGGTGTTCCCCCACGCGGATGCTGAGGCTGTATTGACATGAACAAGACAAGTAATTCATACATTAAAAGTGAAAGCACATTAACATGCACAGTTCACTAGGCAGTTCTGTGAAGTAACTTTATAGAATGACTACTCAATTCATGGTCAAAAACATACAATACTTAGGAAAATTAGATGAGTTGTAAATATCCATTAAATACATCCATGGCAGGCATTACTACAAATGGAAACATTTGCTTGTGTTAAAGCTGCTTTTCCAGTCCAACTCCAACCACTCGGTAAATGTGAATATCAGTTTTGCTCCTGACAATGGAATTAAATTTATTGTCATGGGCTATTCACTGTGGTCATTGCTTGAAATCCAATCTAACTCCGGACGTTACTGCCATATGGGCATATAAAAATTCAGAACCTGATAGCAGTAGCAACACAGGGCCTCTAATTCGCATCTGGAAGGTTAAAATGATACGAAAACTTAATACTATCTAATGTAAAAAACACAGTGCTGGTGTTCTGTCAGGAGGGTGCTCTGTACAGTATCCAGAGAGCTAAACAAAAATGCTTTGCAAGACAAGACTGAACCATACCAGCCTACACATGAAAAAATAATGAAAAGAAATCTGATAAAAACGCAGTGTCTTCAGATTCCACCAAATTCAGTCATCCCTTTTGATCCATTTGCGTCATACTCTTTCACATAAGAAATTAGCAGTCACTGAAACAAATCAACTTTTTTTCCTGGACAACAAAACATTCGCAGGTTTGTCAGCGAAGACCTCAAGCGATTCCACTCTTTATGATGTATTACTACAGATAAGGCTCGTCTTAAGATTTCTAGTGAAAATTTCACTGACAAGAGTTCTCCATAAGAATACTGAACAATTCAGCAATGCTGCATCTTTTTTATCTCTGACTACAGTATACTGAAAGAAAGTATCGCTGACACTGAAGGAAAAATTGTAAGAGTCAGCAGCAAACATACTGTCTTGAAGACAAGAGCTACTTTTAACTTTTTCAAATTGCCTTTTGCACATTGTTCCATTTCTTTCCCATCCCTTCTTCCGGAAAAGCAGCAGCAAATTTCCATACTGACCAATAGTAAGAAGGCCCCACTCCAGTACTCCTACAGAACTCTTCCTACATTCTGAAGGTTAGTTCTATATACTTCAATTGCAGATAAAAGTTTCTCACAGCTTATTTTATATAAATAAAAGCCAAAGACTGTAAACAGACTACCTCCTGTCTTGCAAGCTGTCATGCATCTGACCTTTTGAAAAACATGAAAATATGGCTTCTTCCCACCAAGCAAGAGCTTAAGTGGCAACCATGATTAAAATGTAAGACTCAAAAATATTAATACTTTGAATTTCTACTGTCACTACCATAGCAAACTAAAGCTTCTGGAAAACCAGCCATGGCAACTGAAATTTAAAAGCTGGCTGTTTTGTGCAGGGCTTAATTAACATTCAATGCTTGGAAGTTGGAAAATGAAAAACAGTCTTCTGACTTCAGGGGATAAGAACTAGTCTTCCCTTTCACTTCTGTGGTATAACTGAATAATTTTCCTTTGAACTATCCTAAAATACAAAATACGTGGTCAAACACTGATCATGTTTTTAAGTGTACTGCTACTCGATAAACAATAACAGAAAAAAAAAACAAGCTAGCAGCCCAGAAATGAGGAAGAATCATCTTTTCCTTTTCTCAATTTATAAATGCCTGAAGCCCAGGATGTATTTAATGATAACTTATCTTACTGTGCTGGGAGGCAAATGGTAACACATACAGGACTGACAGAGAGGGAGGGCAGGCTGGAGCGTCGATGCTTGCGTGGAGAGGCAGAGTGCATGGGCAGGACACTTTCCAAGGCTTTAGAAAGCTTTTCTGCAAAGGTTTCTTCAGGGACAGTCCGAAGGTAGAAAGGAGAGAGAGGTGCAGACAGCGCTGGTGGTGGGGTGCAAGGAGCACTGAGAGGGATGCAGGACATATAGGGAAGAGCAGGAAGGTGGGGAACACAAACTGACATGCTACGACCACGTTGAGGCTAAAGGAGGAAAACAAAAGTTAAAAATTGAACACTTCAAAAAAAATTAAAAACAAAACCAGCAAAAATTGTAATGATAGAAAAGAAATGCAGACACACAATGATAGGCCCAATACTGACTACTATGTGTGCAAGAAGATATGAGAATGCTGAATGAATGTTGACATACAACAAGAACAGGATACGTGCACCTCTGAGGATTTAAGTTTGCTTTAGGTTACTGAACAGTAAGTGAAGTTCCCTGGTGCCCTTATAAAAGAAGCACGCGGAAGGCAGAAGAGAGAAGAGAGAATATTTTCCTTGGGGCCACCAATGTGGCCCCCAGTATCTGTATTCTCTACCTTTAATAACGTGACAAATAAAAAACCTTAAGTTATTGATGGCCTTTCATTCATTCTTTGTTTAGTGAGTGCATATGTGCTTACACCTATCGTCTCACCAGTCTTTCTGCTTTGGCAACTCCCTGAATCAAGTGAACTAAGAGTTTTCAGCTGGTTCTTTACTAATAAAACGTAACCTAAAAATTTTAGCATTACACAACCTACAAAAGAGTTGTGGAAAAAGATGTTTGAATACATGGAAAATTTAGTTAGATTAGCCTTAGACAAGCATTTTCCAGACACTGGGCCAATAAAAGTATCAAGGATTTTGTAATCTTGCCTCAAGACAGACGGCCATAAGTCAAAATTCAACCCAACTGACAGAATCAGAATTAGCTTTCTGTCTGGTTCGGGTCTTTTTTGTTTTGGTTTGGTTTTTGGTTTTTTTAGAATGATTGGTAAAATTATGTTTTAGAGAGGCTGCTTTTAACTGGAATATTACTTTCTCTAAAAATATATGCCCCTCTTTTGGATATAATTTCTAAAGATAATCGAAATCAAATACAGAACTGGGAAAAAAAATAAAGTCAAGATATCTAGCAGAGATCTAATTTAAAGTATTTCTGATATGAGAAATCTTGCTAGACTGCTCAGTATTTTGAAGGAGAGACATCAGGAATCTCAAAGGGTTTAACATTTTACCCTTATTCCTCACTTGGTCCGACTCACGAATGGTTATACATGTCATTCCTGACAAGTTTATCTAGCCTGTTCAGAAACAGCTCCAGTGACGGAGTCTACAGTATGCCTGTCCTTCCTGGTTAGAAAAAAAATCCTTTTCTAAACAAGAATTTCTTGCTGCAATTTAAGCTTACTGTTTTTGTTATATCTGACAAAAATGTTGTGATCTGATTAGCCTCTATGTATTTTATGGTGGCCTTTCCAGCTATCGCTATCCTCAAGCTCATCTTCCACAGACTCAGCTCTTTCAGTCTTTCCATATAAACCATGTTTTCTGTATTCTTGGTGTTTTTTTGTCACTTGCCTCTGAATTCTCTCCCCAGTCACTCTCAACTTCCTTCATCAGGCAGGGTGTCCAGAACAGACTTAACAATGGCCAAGAAGAGCAGAACTACTTCACGTAACATGATGTTTGTCTTTTTCACAACAGCATGATGTTTTTGACCATGTCCAGCTTGTGGTCCAATATAATCCCTGACTCTTTCTTTTAGTGGTGGAATTGCTGCCTAGTCAGTTCTTGCTCATCCTGTACTTGTGTAGCTGATTTTTCCTGCTTAGGCACGAAACTCGCTCTCATCCTGATTGAACTGCATTCTACTTCTTTTAAAGGTCATTTCTTCAGTTGTCAGTTTCATTTTGACTTGTCATCCTGTCTTCCCAACAAACTCTTAGTAGTTCTTGTAGCGTTCTACTCCATTCTGTTAACCTTCTGGTACCGCTGTTGTCATCAGAGCATGAGCACATTTTAGGACTTAACTGAGCAGATTGACTACACATTTGTAGTGTGCTTGTTTTCCCAACCTCTCTCAAAAGGTTCTGGTCTTTCAACCTGGAAGCTAGCCATCCCAAGGCAGTAAATGGCTTCTAGTCCAAGACATACTCACACATGAAAATATGGCTTAACCAGCGCAGGAACTTATTTTGAGGACTTGAAAACTCATTTGCCCAAGGACTAGCAGTACCATAAAACTACAGGTTATGATTGAAACCAGCATGTTTTTCAAAAAGCTAGGAACACCAATTTTGTAATCAAGTCCACAAGCACAGGCAGCAAAAAAGTGAGGACTCTTAAGTCCTGACTGTCACATTATCTCCCTGCATGGCGTTACCACGCTATATCTCTGCTTTAGGTTTAGATTTTTGTTTAAAAAAAAAACAAAACAAAAACAAAACAACAAAGGAACCACTGAAGACAATATAAGAATAGCAGAAGTTCTACTCCAGTGCTGGAATAGACTTCTGAATGTTCTTGTACTCTGATTTAAAACATACCAAGGGAAGAACATACCAAAATAAAAGGGCCACACAAATGAACATAGTAGGAGAAGTATTTGTGCCCAGTGCAGACTTTCCAGGGACAAGGAATACGCATGGCAACTGATGAGCAAATCAACACAAGCTAGAAATAATATTGGGAACAAGGATGTGGGGTCCTCTCAGTCTGGAGTACTCACATGCAGCATTCTATAACAGTTAAAAAGAACTTACCTGCAGAATCTGTAAATCAAAGCCTCACAGAACATACATAGCAATTTCATACTTAAAAACAGCAGGTTAAATTATTCTAATCCTTTCTTCAAATCAAAGCAATATCTAAATATTTGGTAACTTCACATATATACAAAACACCTTCCCAAGTGAGATGAAATGCTCATTTTCATGAGATAATCTTGTACTGAGGATGTTACATCCATTACAAATCCCAACCTGTCATTCTGCTTAAGTGTACTCAAGATTTAATAAAAACTTTATTTTAAAGAAAAATATTTCCTTGTATTTTATTGAACTAGGTTTAGTCACCTTGCAAAAAAAGGAATTTTAATGCTCCCATGCAGAATTTGTATTGCATGCAAAGCATACGTGAAAGAATGCCTAGCAGACTTTCTTCTCACCTTCAAAGAAAGAAAACAAAAAACAACACAAACAACAACAACAAAAAACCTCACAACTAAATAATTCCATGCATTTGCAATACTTTTAAGTTTTGGCTTACCACTGCAGGTGGCTGATATCCTCCATGCTGTTGTGACTGCACTTGGCCAACTGAAGCTGCATATCCCTGGACAGCAGCTGTTGAGATTGGCTGGTCATGCTGGGAACCATACGACACAGTCTGTTGACTGCTCACACACGATTCAGTATAAACAGATGACCCTTGACCACTGTCAACTGCTCCGTCAGCTACAGAAAATAAATATAAAAATTTGCATTTCAAGAACTGCAGACTGGATTCATAATTCAAGTATTACTATCAAATATTAGATTGCATTTGTGTCACATCACAATGACCTTATGAGCATTTTACCTCTTCTAATATTTACAATGGTGCAAAAAATCATGAGTTTTTTCTTCTCCAATATACTAAGTAACACCCTACCAGTAAGACTTCCCCTAGCTTCTGAAAATCAGCTATTTCAGGAGTTCTTTGCAAATATACTTGCTAGTAAATTATCCTCCCTATTAGATGTTGAACAAGAAATAAAAACCTAAGTTCTACTTTGTCATGAATGATGTTTCAGGTTTGCTTATTGTCTCGTTTTGTCTGCTTTTCATTTTTATTTTCTTTTTCATAGAAGTATAAAACAGGTCAAGTGTACTAGCTGACAGATGCAACTAAAATAAGCATAACAGAGAACTTAAAATCTCTATTACCTTAGAACATATAATTATTTGCTTGCTAAATTCTGGTATGGAACTTCTCATTTAATATCATTATTCAGATACTGATTCTAACATTGGGATGGTAGAAGAAGAAGAAGAGCAAGGAGTGTTAACTTTTCTATTCATGTTTAGTATGTAGAACAGGCGATGTTTTTTGTTTGTTTGTTTGTTTTTTCCAAAAACAGAACCATGATCTGAACTACCTGCATCATTTTTGCCTTAAAAATATTAAGAAGGATTCAGATTCCAGACTCCCTAAGGGCAGGCGAAATAGTGTAAGTGCAAGAGTTCCTTAAGAAATCAACTGACACACTTACAAAGAATAGATATACTGGGTTGCTGGAACTGCAGTTGTTGGTGTTGATCAGCTTCTGGTTCTTCGGGCTCCACTTGAGTAGAAACAGATGCTGAAGTAGTGGGGACAGGAGTAGTACCACTGACAGATACAGGATGCTTTGACCCTGCATGGGAAGCACTTGAGGGTTGCTGTTGTTCCAGCTGCTGCTTCTGACTACCTTCTTCCTGAAGCTTCTTCTCCTGTTCTTCTCGCACCAACTGACGCTGCTCCCGCTTTCGTTTAATCAAAGATACCCTGTCCTTGATAGCTTTCGCCATTGTCTTGTGATCCCCTTCACAGACATAGCCAGATTCCACCTGAAGGAGGATATATTCACAGAATTCAGACTGTCATAGACAGCCACTATCGTAGTGCTACAATATAAGCTATCACTCTCTTGCACTAACTTCTCATTCACAGACTTCTGAAGCAGTTTTATTTCTAGACAGTAACAGTAAATGCAGAGGTTGACAGATGACACCTGACTGTCAAAGAATGCCATTACCTTCAATGTCTTGCAAGACTGCCACCACTTACCATTTCCTGTGCTACATCCTCTGGGACATCTCTCTCCAAGTCAAAGGAAAACTCTATTGCCTCATTATCTTTATATTTGCCCTTAAGTTTTTTGATGTCTTCAATTCGCAGCCAGAGTTTAATGGCAATTTTTTCTCCATCATCTTCCTCTGCTAGTTCTACCCGTACTCCAGTCTCTTCTTGGAAGAAAGCATGATTCAAAAGGTCCTTAATAGCATATCTAGCAGATTGGGAAACAATGTGAAGAGCACATGCACTGTTAGGTTTTCATCAAATATTAAGGAATATCCTTGCCTGACAATCTCCCAAATTTATTGTCTATATATCATGCTTCCTCCCATTAACCACTTGATAGCTCACCATGCAAATTTCTATCTAAAAGTATGATGAAGAAATAAAATGCAACAGCTCTACAGATTTAGGAAAAAACAAAGTCACACAATGATCAGCAGAAGTGCCCATTGTCTACAGTTATGAGCCTTGAAGGAACAGTTTTGTTTTACTGAAGATTAAGATCCAACACACAGCTCTTAGTCCCCAGATCAGTTCAGCAGTCACGAAACATGTATTTCAGTCTATTTAAAGATATTGACAAGTCTCATCTAGTTAATTCAGCACTACTTAAGCACCTTTCATATTTTGTACTATTTTCAACCATTTCAACCTGCACTGTTTTGCACAGTTACCTTTGTCCAGAAAGTACAAAAACATTAGTAAAATATTCTTATATTCACAGAGTAGTAGCAGTAGTCTGAAAGCTATCTGGTTAAGATAAAAGGCAAGGAACAAGTGCCATGCATTCAGAAAATTAGCTCAGAATTGGGAAAAAAACATAATTGCTTTGAACACTTAAGAACTGAAGTTAGAAGTACACAGCAACACCATTAGATGTAAAACTCCAAGAATTGATAGAAGGCAACTCTACACCAACAGAACAGGCTCAGAATAGAACAGTGAAGAGCTAGGAAAAGACAGAAGATTGAAGCATTCTTAAACCCAACAATCAGTAAGCAACTAAATAAAAGCAGAAAAAAACAAAATCCATTAGTAAACCATTAGAACAGCTACAGATGTTCTGCAGTGGTCTAAGCTTATCACTTCAAGCCAAAATAATCTTGCAGAAAATTTGAATGAAAACAAGCATCAATAACTTATAAAATCAGGAGCCCTCAAAATAATTAGCTATAAATGCTGACAGAATCAAAGGGACAGAAAAGGAAAAAAAAAAAGAAAAAAAAACAGGACTACAGAGTGAGGAACCAACCATTTAATTCCATTAAGTGGTAACTTGGAAAGATCATCATACGCTATTACTGATTAGATCAAAATTTTAGTAAGAACAGTAGAATTTCTGAATAAACTTACATGGATGGTTACTACAGCATTTGCACTTTTCCTTGCACTAGCGCTGTATGGCAAGTGTTAAATAAGAACCTACCAGAGAACAGAACCTGCAGAAATAATATTCACTTTCTAACTTGCATCAGATCCCAGTAATTAACTGTATCTGGTATTAACAAGTTACAGATTCAGACAGAAGTAATATCTCTATCAGTACTGGAAAGAAAGCTTACCTCTCGCCTTTGTTTTGCCGAATACATCCCTCAATAATCTCCTTCACTTCAGGGATTGCTACTTTATCAAAGCTGGCAGGCTTGACACCCTGGAACATACAAATAACAAGAAAAATCTGGAAGGTCCATTTGACTTAAGTTTTGACTGTGCAAAAATTCACTTACAAACCCAACTGTTTTTATTCTACATGTAACTGGGCAGAATTCCCCACCAGTGGAGGTTGTAAGGAAATCTGCCCCCAATATTATTGTTCATCTGTTTGCTAGTGACTTTTTCAAACACAGATTTTTTTCAGCATTTCTTGATTAGACTTCCATGACAAAAGGTTTCATCACTTAGGTGCCAGGCTACGATAAGCATAAGCGTACCATTTCATTTTTTTCTACAGAAGGTCAGAGGAGAAAATGTTTCCTATTTAACACTAATGGAAGAACCCACAAGACTGACTTTAACAGTCTTCAAAGGATTCTGCTGCTTCCAGAATATTCCCAGCATGCCATTAGATGAAGTAATTTTGGCAGAATGATTTTATGGGAAAAACAATAGCCCAGAATGATCTGACTGGATCATTATATAACATGAATAATGTTTAAAAAAGAAGAATGGGAAAGGAAAAAAAAAATCCCTTATATCTTAGCTCTTCTCAAATCTAATAATCTCAAACCACATTCTTGGATGATTGCTGTTGTGAAGTTCAGGAAAGTGAGCTCCATAATACACACCTTTCCAAAAGCCCTTCAACAATGCATGACAATTCTTTCTTCAATACATGCTAAGGCCATTGGGGACAGATAGAAACAAAATCTAAGTGCAAGCAACTACTCATTTCAGTCAGGTAAACAGACCATGAGGCATGACCAGTTGGGAATTCTGCAGAACGCTGCAGACAGAAAGCCAAACTCCATCACTGAATCGTGGCCAAGAGCTCTTTTTCAGGGGGCAACTGTCCAAACCAGCAAAACTTGGCACTCAGTTTTACTTGATTCAGCCTTTAGCTTCAAATTCTGTATTTTAAGAAGACAGAAAGCAAGGATGGAGCCACCTTGTTCAAATGCTGTTATGTGATGTGCCCAAACTTTCAAGTCAAACAATCCTGAAATCGGTATAACTTGATGCACAGTAACACATAGTACTAATATAGCAACATATAATGCTAATTACCACACATGCTGGACACATCTGACCCTGTGTAACTGGTGAATCACAAGTAAAAAAAATGAAAAACATAGACTCAAGTACAGATATAAATGAAATAACATAGGCAGCATGATCTGTGTCTTAACAAGGAAATATTTCTCTCAGTGTACCATTAGATACCCCTTTCCACCCAATTGGAACATGAAAACACAGCACTTCTTTTCTCTACTGTCAGTGTAAAGGAAGCCTTGAAATGTAAAGGGTCAAGTCTCTCAGCCAGAGCCTTTGCAGCTGCAGACTTTCTGCTAACTGAACACTGACTTAATACAATAGTAATTTTTATCTACGTTTAGATATTATTTTTCTTGGCCAAACATGGCAGTGCATTGACTTCATGTGTTCGCTACGTAAGGCATTCCCTACCATGCTCTTCCACGAGAGGGCACAGTTTACTTCAAACAGATGCGAAAACAAGACTGGGGGAGCACAAGCATCCAGTCTTTCAGTGAAGAACAGCACTATTTGTTATTGTGCAAAGGTGTCGTGATCACATCTGAAATTTGGAAAGAAAGGAGAACTACAGAAAGATACAGATCTTTCCCTTAATGAAAACTTCCTGTTATAACAGCATTCTCAATTTTCTACTTAGAAGCTCTAAAATTTGCCCCTATGACATTTCAGCAATTGAGATTATAGAACTGAGGAGTGTACTGTGACAAGACTAAGCCCTGAAACACAGCACATCATTGAACATTAGTTTAACACTAAAAAGATTCAGTGACAGTAAGACTTCTGGAGAGCAGAGCCTCAGCTGATAAGGCACCAGAGCAAGTTTGCCAGAGTGCATTATAATACTATAACCAGGTCATACCACAAATCTGCCTCTTTCCAGCAGGATGTCACAAAGCAATACACTCAAAGAATTCTATAAAACTGCTTTTAGCATTTACTACTTGCATAGAGTGTCTGTGTGTTCATCTCTGCTCACATGGCAGATACACCCATCTTTTAATATGTGGCTGCGCTTAAAATAGTCCCAGGAATTCGGGTTCATATATGTACAGAATAAAATGCTCACTTATATTCACATACATGCAGATAATCTGTGCAATAGTTATTTGCCTGCCTGTTGTACAGATTTGTATCTAAATTTGCCAGAGAAGTTGTCTAAAATTCACCGTATCTAATACTCCTAAATAGCCCAAGTTCCAGCCATAGCAGCTGCCCACCTGCACGTTCATTTATACTGCGGCAGCAGAAGGAAGGTGTCGGATCTGTGGCACTATCTCAATTTTAGAAAACCTAAAAACTAAGATGAATATAAGACAAAAAAACATTAACTTAATGAAACCAGAACATGAGCCTTCTTGGTGACTATTTGAGCACATGCTCTCTTCTTGCACAAAGCCTGAAGAGGAGTAGCTAAGAAAACATTTTCAAATTGGTGACTCGGTCTGCTACTCTGCATATCTCTATCCTGAAAGTCATTAAATAAGTGTCCAAAATCTTTGAGACCTTTCATGAGGGACACTTTAAAGATTCCATTTTGTGAATTAAAAAAAAAAACAAAAAAACCCACACAGGTAAGAAAGAAGCTCTCCCCAGCCAAGTCTTCCTCCACCACAGCTTCCATAACTCTGAGGTTCCCCTCAGAAAATCTCAGAGACACGCACACTGGAACCTAAAACCAATATATTATTGGGTGTTTAAGCAGCTGTCTTTCTCAGCTCTTTCCACAGTCGGTAAGAACTGCCTAACTGGCCAAGAACCCCTTATACCAAAGCTCAGATTATGCTCAGCTTTGAAAATCATTTTTTCCATTCAACTGCCAAAAGTGAAAGACTGCTTCACATAACAAGACAGAAGATAGTATTAATGATAATCAATAAATCAATGACCCCTTTCTACAGAGATGTCCTTCCCTTGTAATAATGCCATCACAGAGAAATCAGAGGGGGACCCTGTGATTCAAATAACCTTGATGTGTCCTTAAAAGCTCATGAGTTGTGCAGCCAAGCATACTTTCATTAGATTCTGAACCCAAAGGCACTGTAGTCCTCACTATTTCCTGGTTTTAACACTGCAAACTTATTGCAAGATGGTCTCATTTGCACGTCTCTCCCCATTTTCCCGAGTCCCCAAACTACTTAGAATAATCATAGGACTATACTACTATAACTTACAAATTTGTTAAGGAAGTGAAAGGAAGAGCTCTTTCAGACTAAAAACTTGTAAATAGGTATAACAGGTACGTTTTCCCAAGCTATTATCTACAACATCGTAAACTGACATGGCTGCTGAAAGCACCAGTCACCTGTTTCTCCATCTCCCATTCCCACATGCATGTCATTTCCAACCTAGGGCTGGCATAAGCATTTACACAGCTGCATAATGAACCAGATCATGGTGTTTAGCAGACTTGAAAGAAACTCAGCCAAAAAAAGCCTGCAGTGGTTTCCATTGAGACCAAGATCCCCAGCCTGGTTTGCTGCATTGTTGCGCTAGCTCCCACACTTGCACATGGAGCACTAGTGCTGCAGCTAATGTGGGTACAACCGTGCCTCTTGAAAACAGTGCCAACAAAGTAGAACCCACCAAACACATTTTGAGAAAGCATCCACGCCTTTACAATGTTGGTGTATATACATAGAGGCAGCACAAAACACAACTTATGCAAAGCTGAATACTTATCTTAGTCTTCATCTTTAGCACAGCAGATTATCACAAGTAAGACAAGTGAAATGTAGGAAGTTTGTGATTTTATCAGGTTTAAAGCTGGTTAAAAAAAACCCAAACAACCGAATTTGAAAATTGCAACACCCACATTTGTATGATTATATGATCCACTAAAAGCAAGTTCTGTACTCTTAGAAAATTATACATTTTCAAGCTTTTAAACATGAGAACTCCACAACAACTTTTGCCTGGGAATATGTAGTAGTATTTTACATGAGTTAGCACACCACATAAATGGATAAGTAGTTTATCATCTCACTCTAATTCAAAATATACTGAAAATATTGCAAGAGAAGGTACAATCAGTGTTTTTTATACCAAGAAAATAGTGAACACAATGTCAATGTGCTCTGTGAACTTTTTTATTTTTTTTTAAATAGTCTGATGAAGAGCAACACAGATAGGCAATAGCAGGAGATAAGTGTTCTAGCTTCTCTGATTAGGATTTGAATGTGCATTAGGAAGTGGGAGGAAAACTACAATCAAGTTTAAAAGCTAACAACATTCTATGCAAATACAAAGCAGCTCACATTTGTTAATAAATCTGATTCACTACCCGCAAGTTCTTTACTGCTATTATGCAATTATTCTAGAATTAACATTCTCACCTACCTCTTTAGTGCAATCCTTGTGAGAGCAGCAACAACAGTGGGAATTAACAATTACAAATACGGGACCGACCTCTCTTTTTGTAAAATCCATCAGGAAAAGAGAGACTTGCACACCACAGTTAGTCGGGTGCTGGTTTCCGATGGGAATCCCTCAAGCTGTGGACTTAACGCACAGCAGAAGGAAAGCAGACATCGAAGCTAGAAGGGAGCATTGTTTTTAATTTGACGCCTCCTGTACTCTTCCAAGTGCAGTTCATGAGGCTGCAGAGATTCAAGCTTAATATCTGCTTTTGTCACTCAAATGCTGCATAGAAAGAATGACTATAAGCAAGAGGTGAGCTCGTCCTTTCCAGCCTGCCCAGTAGGTTGCAAGGAGGAGGAAGAGAAGGCAGCACAGGGAGACTTTACTTCCTACTTGTCTCCGCCTCCCTGTTGAGCTGCTCTGCCTATTCTCCACCTGTTTTCTGCCATAGTTTAAGGCTGCACACAGGAACATCACCCAGTTCCCCCCTCAGCTGTGGAATGGGCTGATCAGTAGGTTGTTCTCACCTAACATTGCTTGCACTACTTTTGTACTGTGAAGACAGCTGCTGTTTCTCCTCTTCTTTACATGGAGCTAAACAAGTATGATTACATCTATTAACTTTAATTTAATCCTACAAAAGCACAAACCTGCACAAGGATAACACAGAATAGCCCATTTCCTCAGTCAAATTCTGCGACCATTGGTAGCATTATCAACTGTTTTATTAGTGGGAATAAGTATTGAAGGTTATGTTCAATCTGCTGGACAAAGTTAGAAAGCTGCATCATTGCCTCTTTTACATCACTTGCATGAAGAAGTCTGCACTGGTATTTCCTACCAATTCTTGCCGTACTCCAAACCTAACATGAAGTCTTTATTTTTTTCCCCTTCATATCTAGTTTTAAACAGCTATTGTAGAACTTGCTTACTAATAAAATGAGTTGTTCAGAGTTTTTTTGGAAGGACATATGGAGTAAAGGTGAGAATGCTCATACACAGCCTTCAAATGCAAAGCGAACAAACAAATCTTAATCAACTAATGAGGAAAATTTAAAATTGAATTTTATTGCAGTTCATCAACACTTTTCTGTCCCTCAAAATAACAGACTTAGTTCCTCAAGTACACCAAAATCATACCAACATTGTTACACCATGCAACACCAACACTGTAAAGTAACACTTTTTGATCCATCACTGGACATTTTAGAAATCCCTTCCACTAGCTGTAGGGAAACCCGAGAGGTGTCAAGTTGAGTGGCCTTCCAACTGCTTAGCTAGAAATGTTATACCCCAGCATCAACTAACTGTTGTTGATCACCACTGTTTTATCTGCTTATTGTCATTTTCAATAAAGCACGTTGGCATTTCACTTGCCATGGCTTGTAATTTTTTGTCACCATTACAGTTCCACTCAAACCCAATAGACACTGTGCAGCCAAAGCAAATGTCCTTTCTAGGAATAGCATCCAACATTAAGCACACCTGATTAAGGCTGCACTGTACTTTTCTGGGGTGCACCGCATAAAATATAAAGAATATTTGTTTTGACTTTTACTATGCACACAGTGTACCTGTCTCAGTATAACCATGCTTGCTTGACTCTTTGCAGTAGTGCTTTAACTGCAGACCTCGGGAGGAATTCTACCGTAAATGATTAATCGTCTCAAATAAAATGTTCAAACTTTGCAGTCCAGAGGCTAATACAATCAGTAGCAAAGTCAAATCTCACAAACAAAGTAATTATAGTCTCCACATTTTTCTTTTACTAAGTTGTTACTATGCTAGTTTGAGCCGGACTCAAGCTGCCACAAACCATTAACTCTATGCAACTAGACGGAGCATATGATTCCAGTGGAAAACAATCCAGGAATCCTACCTCCTTCCATAGTCTCTGAGAAGCCTCCAGGCAAAAGCTTATACAGCATTTAAATTGGTTTACCCCATGATCTTCTAAAGGTCACCACTTGCTATTAGTTACTCACCCATCCCTTAAAACCTACAAGTTTAACTATTTCACCCCCTTTTCCATGTCTTATCCCAATCCTGTTGTCTAGAAACACTCTTTCAGATTTAGTTCTTTCCTTATTTCACACAGAGTATACCTATATCCTAATTCTCATCCTAGCTCAAATGAATACCGACATATCTATTAGGAAAAGGAAGATCCCACTCTGCATTCACTCAGGTAGAAGAGATGTGGGTTGCCTACAGAATCTATATTTTACTGTTCTTGTTAAACAAGAAGTTATAAAACCTGAGACAGCAGAAAAAAATTTAAAATGATACTGCACAGTTAACTGAAGTGAAAACTGAGCTTCTGATGATGGTATTTCCATAGTAATTAATTCTGGACAATTGATAATTCTGTCAAGAATGAAATCTGTAAATCCTGCAGAATAAGCTCTGCACAAGATCAATATCCTAGCAGAGTAAATAGCATTACTGCAATACAAGCAATAGGAGTAGACAATGGCTGACAATGGCTTTCAATGGGCTAGAGTTAGCTCACAAGGCACTATTTAGACCACTGTCTCAGAACAGTTCTGCTCTCTTATGAAGAAAAGGAACGACTGCACATTTTGAACCTGATACCTTTTGAACTTGACTAATCTACCACCACCCAGACCAAAATTCCTCTCTCAACTATTTAAGAAAGCTCTGCATCACTGAAATAGCTCAACCAGTCTGTCTGCAGTCACTAGAAGCTAGAGATATGACATCCATCTCCTATTATACTGGTGTGCAAGTAATTTAAGTCTTGTGATTCTTAAATTTCTCCGAATCAGCTGTCTTCAACACTTGCTCCTGATAAATGTGCACACCCAGATTCACACTCAGTTATGAAGACAATGGAGGCAATGCAGTGTTTATACAGGCTTGATGGCTATAATATGACTGACCAGCTTGGAAATTATTTTCCTTTTCATTTCACCATGCACTCTCAAATAATGAAAATCCTTGAACTGAGGTCGCTTAAGAGAAATGTCTAGTTATTAGCATGAGAGAATCTTTAGTACAAAGAACAGAACGTATTCCTCATCTGACTGTTTGTCACTTCTTGCTGTCATATCCATCCACAATTAATCTTCAAAGCCGCCAGAGATTCAATGTTGTGTTTTTACTGAAATCCAAGGAATTTAGCATTAAAACTTTACAACTCTGTGCATGTGAAGACTATCCCATTAACAAAGCTCATTTAAGAACTTGAACAAAGACCAGTCTTACCCTGGAGAAATCACTGCCCGTGTTCCTTTCCAAAACCATCCTATTTGTGATAATATTGAAGGGCATCTTACACTACCTTACAATCACCACCACGTTGACTAGTTTCCTGGCCTATGTGCAAGTTCTCTGCTCATCAGTGCCTCCAGGTAAGAAAAAACACCAACTTATTTCAAAAGTCAGAAGAATCTGGAGCTGAACACGTTTTAGTTTAAAAGTAGATGAACTAATGATAGCGCCTCCTGTAATTGCAGCATTCCAATCTAAGGAACAGAAGAAATTACACAATCCCTAGAAGAGGTGACTTAGTAATCAAAAGGCAGAATGCAATTCCTTAGTGCATAGCTGTCAAACAACATAGCTGCATGGTAAAATGGGCCTTGTTAAGAAATACACACGATGATACAAGTGAAACAACAGTAAAGTCCAAGTAGACGAGAAGGCTGGGCACAGCTAGAATCATAGAATCATTACGGTTGGAAAAGACCACTAAGATCATCTAGTCCAACTGTCAACCCATCACTACCATGCCCACTGATCATGTCCTTCAGTGTCACATCTACCTTCTTCATGAAAACCTTCAGTAACGGTGACTCCATCACCTCCCTAACACTTTGAAGCAGGAGTACTGCCTCTGTCAACTGAATAAGAACATGCAATGGTAAGCATTTCAAGTTAGCTGAATGGCCCATCGTTTTGTTGGGATTTCAGCTCAGAAATGGCTTTCAAGAGAATGGCAACATGCCTAGACACACATCTCGGTGCTATAAATATAGAAAATCCACAGTGACACAATGTTAAAAACAAAAACGTCTCTTCTATTTTCAGTATGGAAAATGTATTTTTGAAAAAAAAAATCATATCATATTAGTTGCATTCTCTGCTTTAATTAGCTACCAATCTGACAGATAACCATCATCTAACACTCATTCTAAAATCTGAGTACAGCAATAGTAATTCTAAATCCACAGATTAGGTCCAGTGAACTTGGAACTGAATTAAAAAGAACAATCCAACATTAGGTCTTTTTCATGGGCCATAAAACCACATTTGCTACCAATATGAACACTTAGAAAATACCTACTGAACAAACATAAACCTGTGTTCTTGGCCAAGGATAACATTGCAAACTGCAAAAATAGTGCACAATGCAACAAAAGTCACTATCTCTTTTATTTTCTGACTTACCAGAATAGAAGTTAAAGACTTCTATTCATGTACCAAAAGATTCAGTTTCAGATGAGGGTCCTAAAAATATTCTTGCTATGCACAGAAATCTGATAGTGGTAAAAGGTGGTATGGTAGAACCATCTCAGAAAGATATTTACCTTAATAAGTCAAAAGCTCAGTACTAGAAAGCTCAAAATACCTTCACCAGACAGAGAAACAACTGTCTTTTTACCCTTTAGAATAAAAACATAATGCACAATAAACAACACACAAACTTTTAAGCTTGGTGTTTCTCTCATCAGAAACAGAGAGTCCTGGAGAACTAAAGAAGCGATTGTCCCATATACACAGCGCAGAGGTGAAGTGAGACCGCACCTTCAATATTGTGTTCGGTTTTAGGCCATATGGAGTTGCATGAGTGCGTGCACAGAACAATGAAGCTGGTGAAGGAGTTACAAGGACTGACTGAGGGAACTGGGGTTGTTCAGTCTGGCTGAGGGGAGACCTCATCCCTCTCTACGATTTCCTTAAAGGAGGCTGTAAGCTAGGAGAGCACTGACCTATTTTCCTCAGATGATAAGTGATAGGATGCATGGAAACAGTCTCCAGTTGCACCAAAGAAGGTTTAGACTGAACATTAGGCACAATTTCTGCACGGAAACCATGGTCAGGCACTGGAACGGGCTGTCCAGGAAACAGGGGAATCCCCATCCCTGGAGGTATTTAATAAACACATGGACACAGTATTAAGGGACATGGTTTTGTGATGGGATGGTAGGTGAGGCTGATGGTAGGACGGAATAATCTTGAAGATCTTTTCCAGCCTACATGATATGATTCTCTATTTTTGGGAATTAACTACTGTAAAATTTCATTCAGTTTCAGTAACTCTCACTGTCCTAATATGGGAACAAACAAAAGCATTCAAGTAGGCATACATGCTTGCATGTCACAGCCTGTTCTGGAAACAGCTTTCAGAAGCTTGGGAGATAACTATATAGGGTTTCTGTAAAAATTTGGTGGAGTTCTGGCTTATGAATCACATAACATCTCTAAATAATTTTGTTGTTTTTGTTTTTAAACTCTCTCCCCCGTCAGCTTCCACAAGACAAAATCTTTCTTGAACTCATCTCATTTCTATGCCAGTGCAACTATAGGAATACAGTTGGCAGGACAAGAAATAGCAGCTCACCCATTTTTAACATCAGTACTTCTGACTAGTGGCACAATGTTGATGACTAACACCAAGGTATCAGTCTCCCCATGGTAACACCTCTCTGTGCGTAACAGAAGAGTCACCTTTCCACCGTTTGTTATGTTAAATTCATCTCAGTTAATGTCAGAGCTATACAGATGTCCACACAGGACAGTGTTACATATTAGCAACACAATTTTACAGAGCTGATCATTTGGAGTTATTGAACTTTTTTTTTTTTAATATAAATTGTTTACTCAGTATATTGCTGTTTCTAGAAAGCTGAATGAACCTATATTACAAGCCTGTAATACAACCAAATCTTAGAATTCCACATTGAAAAAATACATTTGAACTTCATTTTCTGGAGCTCAGTTCACAGCTTCTCCCCATTTTAATTTCTGATTGTTTTAAAATATCTAATTCAAAATTGAGAAAACATTCCAAGCTCAGCAGTGAACAACACAGGAAAAACTTTTCACTTCAAACCACGTTTTACAATACCAACACTGACATATTCTGTTGTTTCAGCTGTAATCTAGAAACTTCTGTAGCTGAACAGTACAAATGTCTCTTAAGACCAACTTGTAAAAGTGATCTCATTTTAGAAAGGAGTTCAGTTGAATGAGCCTTTTTTCTCCCAACTTCAGATATCTTCCCTGGCTTTGTATACTGTGTAGCATGCTACATCTCAGTATTTTAGCTGATCCCTGCTGTTTCTCACTTAGATCATTATTTCTTTAAAAAGATGACTATAAACTAACAGCTTCTTAAGATATTAATGTTTCGAGACCTCGTATTCCTGTTTCATCCCTCTTCCATTTTTGAGCCTATGTATTTCTGAACTGATGAGTCAGAGACTGTACTGCTACCAAGGAAGATTCTTCGCTCTTAAAGTGTGCTGTTCAGAATGCTTGCAACTGAGATGAACAGCTATAGGAAACAAGTGGTAGAAGCTTACATATTGTTTAATCCATTTAGTGTGATGCTGAGGAATAACATCCATTACAAAACTCATAGGTTTTGTGCTTCTATTTTTTCCCCACTTGATTCTTAAGTGCCTGAATTTTCTTCTTTCAGTCAATACAGTTACAAGAATTTTCCCCTTCTTACTCTGTTTACTGTGCTTGATTGAAGGTTCATGGATTTTCAGTATGCACCTTAACAAAAGGCTGCTTGCTTTATTTGTGGGCTCCCTCTCCCTCCTTTTCCACTGCCTTTCCCATTCAAGAACCTGGTAGAAAAGGCGGCTATCTATATGAACGAAGCCAGGAAACCAAATTATTTGAGACAAAGGAACAGAGATTTATGTACATTTAACAATTTCCATATTGCTTCCAGAAAGTAAAGTAGGATATTCATAAATATCCTTGTGTCATAAATATACTTGTGTCACTAGACACAAGTAAAATTGATCACAAGACGAAAGGTGAAGCATTCATATTTACTATCCCTTTAGGGAAACAAAAGAAGACAGATGGGATGACTTGCCCATTTCATCTCCAGTGAAAATAAGGAAAATTCAGTTGATTGAGTTTTGTGATTATGATGCCTAACTTTTTAAGTCACGAAAGCCACTTACCTAACCTCAAGTGACCAAACTGCAGTACTTAGTGAGTGACTGGCTTCCAGCCAAGAGAATGACCTTCACTCCAACCAGTAAGCTTTAGTTCCCACAAGTTAGGGAAATTACAGATTTTTAAACCAGTTAGACACTGCCTGGTCTGGTTACTCATTATGTACCTTGTTCCCCCAGGTGTTTTTTTAAGCTCGGTACAACTGAGATGAGAAAAGTTGTGCACATTCTGTGAAACGTTTCAGTACAGAACATTGTGTTTTGTTTTTCCAAGTAAAAATGCAAAATGTTGTTTGTTGTTTTTTTTTTTTTTTCTTCTCATGCTAAGGCTCAGGTAGCAGACATTTCTTCAGAGAAGAGCCTGGACTTCTGGTGAAGGAAAAGGTAAGCCCACAACTTCACTTTGTCCAAGTAAACGTGGAGAAAATTAATTTTGGAGAACAAGACTATCAGAAAAACTTAAAAGGTAAGTTGATGGAATGGGAGGGGGCAACAGAAGACTTGTCTGTTCATACACATGCTAGGTTTTCAGTACATTTATAACCGGGGATGGTCTTAACTTCTTTGGAATGAGAATGTTTTTTTGTTTTTTGTTTTTTTTAATAGAGGTATATGTGCATGAATGAGATGAAACTGCATAGTAAACATCGTTAATTGTTATTCTACTTGTCCCAAGACTAGTCAGCTACTTAGAAAGTGGGAGTCTTAGACGTCTAAGTATTAGAGATTGAGCAAATATGCATTTATGAAAATAGTTCCTGTGTTGCAAAAAGCAAGTCTGAAGGAAATACAGTGTAGAACTAATGAAATCTGTGAGCTGAGAGCAAATGTAGCAAAGAAAGCTAAAAAAGACAAGCCAGCTTTTGAAGCAACCACATGGATTACATCAGTTGCACCAGAGGATGAAACAAAGCAGCTGAAGCTAGCGCAGTCATGTCTTCATTGCACTGCTTTCCCAAACAGTCTAAATTAAGAAATCATACTTAGGATGTTTATTCTACAAATACCTGCATTCATTTAAATACACAGATAGTTCATTTCAAATATTTCTTGTTTAATGCATATTTCACTAACTTGTCAGAAGTCAAAGAAAGAATACCAGTTGACAGAGAGGAAAAATGTCAGACAGGAAAGTCTGAATTTTATGAAGATTGTACACCACTTGAGCAAACAATTAAGTAACAGAATTAAGTATCTTGATCACACTTTGTATTGAACTACTTGTGCCGCTTTATAGGGTTTGGACACTGAAATAAACAATAATGAATAATAATCATCATCGCCACAGGAGCAGGCAACACTACCTTAATAGTACATTTTATTTTCAATTAAAGGCTTAGGTGTTTTTTCTTAGGCCATGTAAGCAGCAATGTGTGCCCAGCTGAAGAGATTTACTGCCTAAATCACAGAGGAGTTCTTGTGTTTGTTTTTTCTTTCCAAATAAGATAAAGACATTGCAATTCCTGTGATCAAGTACTAACTACTCATTTATTTAGAACCATTTCCAAAGAACACTGTATAGCTTCAAAGAAGAAAATAAGCTCTTTTTGGAGACCAAGTTGCCACATTGTGTTTTGATAAGGACAGTAGCTAGACTCCCTACACAAGCAACAAAACATGCAGGTATTTTCTAAAGAAACTGCTAGTAAAAGGGTCTGGATGGAGTTTGCTGGAAGGTGTAAATACAAAAAAAGTAAATATGTTGTGTCAAACTCCTCCCAGCTTCTTTACCAGAATGGTAAAACAAAGATAAGCCCTAAAAATTATAGTGTTTTTAAACTGAGCTTTTACTCAAATCCTTTTACTGAAATAATTCTTCTAATGAAAGTGAGACAAAAAACCAGTTTAAAACCTTGCACTTATTTCTCGTGCCAGGGAAAATTTGGGAACTTTATTTTTTTTTCCCCCTAATAAAAGAGAATTGGGATATAAATTTCTCACTGAGAATACAGACAGGATAGACAAACATCCTGGATACACCAGACTCGTCCAGCAGCGCTGTTGCTCAGTATGTGAAACAGTAATAAGTGGCTGGCCAAATAACATCTCATCACAAGGGCAAACTTCAGATAGACTTGCTATCTACATCTTTGCTTACCTACCTACATTATTTCATCAGAAAACTGCTTCCAGAAAAAAAAGGAAAACCATAAACAGGTGAGGGAGAACACAACTGAGTATTCTGAGCAATTAGGGCAAATACTTTAAGCCAATGCTGCAGTGTTTGGGCACCAGCTAAAGCAATCCTAATCACAAAAGAGTAAGATCAGAAAGCAATGCAGAGTCAGGCCATGCTAGAAGAAAAAACAACATATAGACACAACAGGAGAGGAAGAACAAAAATGCAAGCCAGTCCTGACAGGACACAGTACCTTGGACATTAAGACACCTACAGGTTTCTGTCCCACACAGTAGCTAGGGTCTAAGCTAATAGACCAGCTGTGCTTTTTGCTAAGCACACCAGTAGCTAGAAAGGGGTTGAGGGAAATCAATTCATTTTAATATGTATCTCCTGCGCTGCATGACTGCATGTTTCTATTTTGTTGCCTTTTGAAGTTTCAGTGATTTTTATGCTTTCACATCCATGATCTTTCAATGACAGACTGCCACTACTGTCTTTACTTCTGGTCTTTGTGCATGCCGCTAGATAAAATCATCCTATTGTTGAAGGCACGGCCAGACTAGAGCTCCTACCTCAGAATGTTCCTAAATACTCCTAGGAAAGTAGCAAACTGGAGGGTTGAATTGGAAACACTAAACACCTACCACAAACCACAATCACCTTCTGACCCAAGTTAAAAGGAAATGTGTTGGTAAGTACTGCTGGATTCACTCATACAGGAACCCTTCCAACTCCATTCTGAAGTTGACAGTTCACATGCTGACCTTCTAAACACTGAATTTCTCAATTGGTCCAACCCCTTGTCCACAAATGTAGACACTGAAAAAATTCCTAAAATACCCTTCAAAATGAAAGTAAAAATCTTAAGAGGACAAGAGCAGAAAACTGTAGGGCTCTTTCCACGTTGGTAAAAAATATAAAGTGCATTTTATTTCATAACATCATTGTGCTGCTCACATTACAGAAAAAAGTGAATTCTCCATTGTCAGTTAAAAAAGGTTCATGCTTTATTTCTAGATAATGTTGTATTTTCATTGAAAGTCTTCCTTGAAAACTATTCAAGTGTCTGTTTTCAGTTTTGTGGGTTTGTTTGTTTTTAAACAAACTGCTTTGCGGCTGTCATACAATAAAGAAACCCAAATATATCAAGATAGCCTTTCATTCTCTGCCTAGAAGCAGAGACACGTACATTCCATTTTGTTTACTTCCCTGTTCTCTGCTCCTTCTGCAATCAAGGAAATCTTTTATTTCCTATCAGAATGCATTTTAGAGATGCCAAACAGTAGATGAAACAGCAGAAAAAAGTCAACAATAAATTCAATTTGTGAAACACCAGCAGCAAAGTGCAGTAAAAGACTGAGCACAATATTACCATTCCACGTTCCTCATCCATAGTTCAAGTGAGAGTTCAAGAAGTTCAACAGTCAACCGAAAACAGTGCAGAGAAAGAAGCATTCAAGTTTGTCAAAGGTACAACAAACAAGTGGTAAGTAGAATCCCAGTAAGTCTGTAATTAAGTTTCTAATTGCTAAGTATTTTGCAGATCAGGGAAAGGATGCTCCTGGAGATTTCCAAGCCTGAGATCACCTATTTCAAAAGCTAACTTTCCTCACCACAGCCCGGTTCCTAGCACATTTTAAGGAATAGGCAGGGTAGTTGCATCAGGTGTCTGTTCTGATATAAAATACCTATCCTTACTGAAATTATGTTTCTTTGGCTCTGGGCAACATACATAAGCATTACAGAGGATACCACTAAAACTGTTGTGATAAGCTACTTTGTTTTCTTTCTCTGATCTAGATAGCCAGCAGATCAGAATGTGTAGTTAATCAACTAGATTTTACTCTTGTTCCTTTTGATTTAGAGGACTACAGTTAAGTTAACCAACATGTCAAAAAAAAAGTACGTTAAAAACTTACTCTAATTGTTGATAAAAAAGGGGCTATTTTTCTTCTTTTTTTCTTCCTCTGCCTGTGCCTCCCTCACATTCCCCTTCAAAAAAGCAATCGTATTCTATTTCACCAAGTCTTCCTTCACAACTCATTGCTTCTAACAAAGACCCTTTTTTCTCTGTTTGCAGTCAGCAATTATATCTGCCTCTTACAGCATGAGGCATCAGGAATAAGCATTTATATTTCCAGACCTAAGCAAATCGTTTGTTATTAAATCCTCAAACCCTCAAAAATAATACACACCAGAAGATTAACTGGAATAATACTTTCTCCAATCTGTAGACAGCTGAAAGTCTTTTTCTCCCTTTGCACATGTGCACAGATGCACCAATTTTCTCAGAGTAAGTTTTCCACTCTCCCAGATAGCCAACCTCACTGCTCTTTCTCATCAAGTTTCTCTGTTTTAAATCCTATGCAATATCTTCTTGTATACTGAAGGCGTATCAGCACATGCAACATTTTGTTGCCATTCACATATTTTACAAGCTTCTGACCAACCGTCTGGGGTAAGTTGAATTGTTTTATTCACTTCCATCCGTACCCCTAAACACTCTTGCTATCACAAACACTTGCACAATGCTGTGCCGTCCAGCTTCACTCTTTTGCTAGACTGATAGCCTTAGAACCAGTTAGTGGGGAGGAACTTACACTGGTCACTCGACGGTAGATCTGCGCGGCATTTTGGCACTCAGAATAAGGATACTCGGACGTTGCCATCTCTAGCATACACATCCCAAAAGCATATACATCAACGGATTCATCATATTTCTCCTCATACATCTCGGGGGCCATGAACTCTGGGGTACCTTAAATTAAAAGAACGATTCAGACTCTAAATGTCTCAAAGCGAGCAGAGGCTGCTGGCGTTACTCACCGCAGGAGGAAGTGGATGGGCAGACCTGTGAGACAAAAGAAAGTGGAGGCAAAAAGAAGAGGGAGGAAACCCTTAGTCACTCTGTTTTATCAAACCACTCTGCGAGTGTTCCATTGCAAGGTCTTTACGGAATAAGAATGGCATGAAAGGGCTGATGTAGTTCTCATTTTATGCATGTTAGTGCGAGGACCAAAACAGACTGAATCAGGCATCAAATGGAGGGAAAGGGGATAAGGAGAAGGGAAAACAGACTAGCCATAGGCTACAAACCAAATACTAAGGAAAGTTAAGACACTTACCTTTTCTCCCTGTAAGAAAGGAGGCACATTAAACCTGGTTTCAAGAATTACCTGACCGCCCTCTGCTGCAAAAGAAGTAGTACTGGTAAGAGCCCACAGCTAGTCTCTGTCCTAGCGCTCTCCACCTACTTTTTGAAGTAGAATGGTTCAGGAAAGGCCTTGCAATGAAAAACTCTTTTTGTTAAAAGAAATATAAATCTTCATGATAGAAAATGAAAAGTAATTTTCTGCAAAGGCCACTCACCGGAGCCCTCTTCTTCATATACTTACCTTCTCACCTGCAGTATATTTATAGGCCTACTGCAGATACAGGCATTAGTGAGGAACATCCTACAGTCAAAAATACTTAGAAATACAGAGAGATTGAGTTACAAGCATAGAGCGTGAGATTCAACAAGTCCCATTTAAATAGTTTGCAGAAAATTTTTGCTCAGAGAAGCATCACAGCATCCCCTCTGTAATCAAAGGGACTGCACTGTATGATCAAAGACATAAGTTTGATTCCATAAATTTAAGCACAGAATTATTTCCTGCAGATACCAGATTCAAGATGGTTTTATAGATCAGTGAACAGTCACATCTGTTTTCACCACACAAAATGATAAAAGAGAATGCCACTGCAGCCATTTATCCAAAGGCAAACTATTAACACACAAAGTGATAATTTTGTAATAATAAATTTGAAGAAAAGGGGAGCACACTTAAGAAAAAACTTTTTTTTTTTGGACAATGTGTATTTTTTATCCTTTACTATTGTTTTGACCTGGTTAAGAAGCAGGAAATATTTCAGCAATCACTTCCAAGAGAGTTTATGGGTATACATTTTTGATCCCATTTGGGTATCTAATATAGGACTGTTGAGCAATATTACGTTTTAGCAAGCTTAGACACTAGAAATAAAAGCAATTTCATTCCTTGAAGCCTACTTGTCCAACTATAAGAACAAAGCTGATAAAACCATTTCTTTAAAGAATTTACAAGAAGAACTGTACTAGATCTATCAATCCAATAGCTTATTTTCTGAAAATGGTCATTAGTGGATACACAAGAATAGAGCAAGTACAAGACAATACTTCCCCAATGCATCCTCCTAACTTAATGTAAACCTGCAAGTCCAGTGACTTTCTGATTAAAACACTATACTCCAGTCCAACTGCAATATATTTTGACTTTCTTTAATACATCTTAGCTTTTGCTTATTTGCCAAGTGTAAGACATTTAATATTAGCACCTGGTGACAATTGAAAAAATTGGCTGTATAAATTAATGCTTAACTAAACATCAAGATGCTTGATAGTCACCAAAACCCATTTGCATGTTTCTTGAAGAGACGTATAATTCTCACCTTTCATATGTAGTTAAAAATGGTTTTATCAACAATGTTGCACAAAACTGTTGGGCAAGGCAATAAATCTATATTCTGAAATACTTTAAGTTACTATACAGATATAAAACACATATGCAGAATTTCATCACGTCATCTCATCAGGAACTCCAACTGACCTCAAAAGCCAAGAAATAAAATCTACACATCTTCAGGCTTAGATCGTGTACCTTTGAAACCATACTTAAAAGGAAAGCCCTTAAGGTTCAAACTCTCAAGTATATAGACCGGCTCATCAGCCTTCTAAACAGTAGAGACTTACCTATCACACTTTTGGCAAAAGAAGCTCGCTTCAGGGTTGCCAGTCCAAGGTCTCCAATCTTGACTGAACCGGTGGGGCCAGTAATGAAGATGTTGTCACATTTTAAGTCTCTATGAATAATGGGAGGAGTGCGTGTGTGTAGAAATTGTAAGCCTTTCAGTATCTGACGACACCAGCTTCGTAGTACTTTGATTTTCATCACTTTAAATCTCTTCAGATACCTAGTGAAAAATAACAGTACATTAAACGGGCTCTAGTGTAAGCCACTTGTATTTCAAAATTAAGTTCTGCTACCAAGTAGCAGATTATGCTGTACCATTTGCTGTTCTGAAGTGAGAAAGTAGTAGCTAAAGAGACTGAGAAATTTTAATTTCATCTATTTTAAAAAATACCTGTGCAGTTCAAAAATCAAAGAGTTGAAGATGGATCCCCCTCCCAGAAAGAAAAACTGCCCTACAGAAAATTTCTACCTACTTCCTTCTAACCACAAGACTATAGCGCTGAAAGTTAAAAAATAAATTAATTATTAAATTGAATTATCAAAATATTTAAAAAAACAATCTGCATACCAAGTCAACCTTAAGATAATTAAGCACTCAGCTTGCTAAGTTTCAAGGCACTGCTTCCCCAACAAACAGTTAAAAACGTATGCATTACAAGCCTTTATCTACTTATTTAAGAGGATTGCCTCCCCCTGCATTTTATCCTATCATTGCTTAAATAGTTAAAATCTTTTCCTTGGTGAATTATTGGGAAGAGAGCAGTATAGACAAAGATGCTAATAAAGAACAGCCAAGCACAGAGCTGCTGCAGACCATGCAAGAGTTACAAAGTCATACTACCTTAGTTATCAATGTTATTCCAACTACTTTGACCAAGTATTCCAGATTAAGTATTCCAGATTACACTTTGAACCTACATCAAATTTACTTGATCTCACAGTTGATTTGCTTGACAACACTTCCCTGGTTCTGTCCCATAGAGGATGTGACTATCTGAATCTGATCAGTTAATACTCACCATGTTAAAACTACGGAGAGGAAAAGATCTTTAAAATGATTATGCTAACAGATTGATGTGGGAAGTACATACACAACATCAGCATCCCTTTGCAGGCAAAACATGACCCAGTCCTAACTGTTCTAATATTGCTGCTTTCTAAATGTCAAGAGAAAATTCACACACAAAAAAATTATTTTCCAGTCTTTGTGACACAAGAGTGTGATCTTATCCTACTAAACTTTGATAGATTAAAGATGTCATAAAGTGAATGACCTATGACCTATTCAAGTGTTTTCCAGCTGTGTATTCTCACACACCCTCTTCAGATAGAAGTGTTAGTTTAAAGAAAGAGTTCCTTTCTTCCTTTTTAAAAAGATAGTGCTGAAATGCACTTAGAGAAGGAACTGATGAAACGGTACACTGCATACAGCAATAATTTTATTCTTATGTGGCCAAGGTTACTCAGTTCAAGTCAGATGAGTTTTATACTGCCACAAGACTGGTGGTAAATTCTGTGACCAGGATGGAGTTCAGCAGCTACATACTTAAAATCAAGTCAGGTTCAATTATTCAATGGCAGTGTTCAGCCTTTGGCATACCCATAAGATTACTCGCATCAACACCAGCATAAAAACTCCATAATTAAACTCCTGTTGCTTTAAATTTCTCCATTTCAGAGGAAGATCTGGAAAACAAATTGCTAGCAATAATTCTGCAATGAAAACAAAACTGTAAAAGCAAGCAGGACCCAGTTCCAGAAGGAGTCTTGAAACAGAATGTAAAGGCGGACAGGGAAAAAGCCAACCCAAGGAAGGAGACAAGCTGAAGGAAGTTCTGGATCACATCAGCTACCACTTGAATTCTTGCTATTGACACAATCCTCATTCATCACTCTTGAGTCTGTTCCAAAGATCACATGGTAGGGGCACTTCAGTTCAGCATCTGGAATCCCTAATTACATTCTTGGTTTCAAATATGCTAGTCTACTGCCAGCTTCTCACTGTTAAAGGATCTGGGTCCAACCATTACCCAGCATCCTGCAGCGTTGCTGTAATTTTTCCATAACACTGTCATAAACTAAGTCACATGCCACTTAAGGTAGAAAGTATTTTAAAATGGAAAAATATATAAATACTTAGAAATACATGGCAGCCCTATTAGCCTATTAGGTTTTAATCTTCCAAGTATTTTACATACAGTAAGTCA
Source organism: Gallus gallus (assembly GCF_016699485.2). Taxonomy (NCBI): domain Eukaryota; kingdom Metazoa; phylum Chordata; class Aves; order Galliformes; family Phasianidae; genus Gallus; species Gallus gallus. Next base: position 60,524,635 of record NC_052532.1, on the reverse strand, counting down.
GGATTGAGAAGACCTCGAGAGGTCTCTAGGCTAAGCTTCCTTTCCACATAGGGTCAGCCAGGAAGTCAGATCAGGTTAATTTGGGCTATATCCTGTCAGGTCTTGAGTATCTCCAAGGAAGGAGACAGCACAGCCATTTGGGGCAACTTGTTCCACTGCCTGACTGTCCCCATTGTCAAAAAGTTTCTTATTACACCCAGTCTGAAGATCCCTAGTTTCAGTTTATGCCTGTTACCGCTAATCCTCCTACCCACCAAGCACCAGCAGAAAGAGCCTATGACTTCTTCATAGGCACTAGAAGACTGCTCTTAGGTCACTCCTAAAGGTTCCCCTTCTTTAGCTCAGTTTTTCCAGCTCATAATCACACAGCAGGTGCTTCAACCCTTAACATCTGATGACCTCCACTGAACTTGCTCCTAGCTGATCAACATCATTCTTCTCTATTTAACAAGGTAGTTGTCAATTAAAGATAGGTACTTGATCGTAGCACAGAATACAAGCAAAGATGAGAAAACAAGGCTTTCCTGATAGTTATCTTCAACAGAGAAAAGTAGGAACTAGAGTTTGATTTTCTGTCTCGCAATTTTGTTTGTATGGATTTTTTTTTTTTTTAAACCAAGAAGACTCGCAATCTATCACAGCATCTCATCTCAAGGAGCTAGAAGAAATCCTACTAAGTTAGCAGAAGCAGTTATGAAGGTACATGTCCTACCAGATCATTAATACTTTCATTTGAAGTGGATCAGGAATACATAATACAATGGCCTTTGGAGACAAAACTAGAGGTAGACTAGACTTAAGTCAAAAATTTAACAGTGTAATTAAGACTTAAAATAGAGAATTCAATTTTTCGCAGTACTTTAAGTCTGTTAATACGTAAATGTTAGAAAGCAAATTCTTACAATAATTGAGTTGTAAAGCTTTTTCATTGGTATGTAGAAGTTCAGGGACTTTTCTTCGTGCAAAACTAAAAATCTTCCCAGGCAGCATTTTAAAAGGATGAGTTCACAATATTGCATACACAAATACAAAAGGACATCGTGAAAAGATACTCCGGGATAACATTACACATCTCACGTTTTGCTTGTTTGTTTTTAATATCAAGTGGCAACAATGGCTATGGCTCAGGATGAGGAGGATACCACTTGTTTTAAAAGCAGGTAGTATAAACACACTGGATAAATATGGAAGTAATACTCATTCAAACTCCATATGCTAAAAATAAGTGAGCAGTATGGGAACAGGATATAAATGAAATGCATATTGTTATTAAGTTTGGTATTTCAGAAATTTCTCATGCAGTTTACCTGTCATGTCTCCAGTGAAGGGCACAAAAATAAACTGAATTACAAACAAAGTACACAACAGTGAAAAAAAATAAAGTATATTATTTAAACGATAGCCAATTAAAAAGAATATTAAGCTTTTCTTTCCTGGATTAAAAAAAGACCTTCATACTTCAGAGTACAAAACAATCTCACAGCTAGTAAATCTTAAGTATTTCTTCCTATCAAGACATTATCTTATTGTCATCTGCTTTTACTTTATCTTGCTTATGCTACTTCATAACCAAGCAATCCAAACATTAAATCTATGGGGGAAAGAACAGAGTAAGAAAAAGAGGAAGAGTTATATCCAACCCTATATACGCTACTATGAAAATAAATCCCTGTAAATAGATGCATCTGTACAAAGCTGTAAAACCTCCGTACCGCTCTAAGTACAGGACATGAGTAACTGATCTATTACTTTATCTGATATACCTTAAACAATCTCAGAAAAGCCCTTCATGGACACACAGATAAAGTTCAACTTCTTTAATCCTCCAGCCCTATTTCAAGAAAGAAACACATCCCTATAATTACAGTTCAGACTCCCAAGAGCACATTTTTCCTGTTTCAAGCATGTCCATTTGTGGCAATCAACAAACACTGCAAAAAAACCCACAAGTAGTTCACAGCCTATTTTAACCAAAGTTCCTACAGTCTATTCACACATTTAGGATTTAAATGCTACTCCAAGATTTAAGTGGGCACCAAATTAAGACACCACTCACGAATTTTAAGTCATGGCAGCTTTATTTCCAGTAGCTTAACAGCGGCTGGATGCTCCTGAAGAAACTCACATCTCTTCAAGACTTTCAGTGTAAGGCTAAAGCATGATTTCAGTTCAACTCCCTCAGCTTTACGTACCACTAGAGGGCCCTCACAGCAATTTGAATCACTAGTTTCCAACTGGCTTAAAAATAGACCTAGCTTCACTCAATTACTTCACAGGTCAAAACTGTAAATGCTTTCAAGCTTTTCTAAGTTACTACCTCATGAAGTTTTAACTAAAAAGATGCATTTTGGGGACTTTTTTCCTTCTTTTTACTGATTATTGGTACTGTAGTAACACCCAATGCTTCCCAAACAAGCTGAATCGATTAGTGCATTGAACTCTACAAAATACCTCATGCCAAATGGAAGGAAGCTCAGGAGGAAAACGAAGGGTACAGAGAAACAGCATACTTACTGAGCTCACAAAATCAGAGAGTTCTACATGTGCTTACGAGGACATCACAATGAAGAATCAGACAAGTTTGCTAACATAAAGAATGGTCCATTTTACCCTGCAGTGCTAATAAAACTCTCCCTAAAGAATTCCCCTGCAGAAGTTTAGCCCCCAGTAAAAGGTCTCTGTCCTTACCTATTTTGAATTATCACCTACTTCAAGTGCTCTAATTTTGTGATAATGTTCATCAAGTGCTTTGACATGCTAGAATTTACTTACGTTTTTAATGTTCCAGATGTCATGAGTTCTGTCACAAGGACAATACATTTTTTTCCTTTGACTGTGGACTCCCAGGAATCATAGAACCTGACAATATTGGGATGCTGAAGCCCTTTCAGCATCCCAGCTTCCTCTTTAAATCTTTGTCGCTCTGACTTGGATAGCTTCCGATCCTAATGAAAAAGAAAATAAAGCTTTGTTTTATTTCTTAGAGAAACAGCAAATTGAAAAACAGTTGTGTACAGTCATTCAACAAGAATCAGCATCTTTTAAATGCCATTTTGTTTGCAGTTACTCATGCAGTAACTTCTCTATTTAGAAGATACTCTATCAGCTTTTTATAAATTATAGTTTTCCTTACAGTATGATTGGGGATTATCTCCTAGTGCTATTTCTTCCATCCCTACTCCAAAGGGATTGCTTGACTTGAGGCACAAAGGGGACAATGTCCTAAAATACTCATGCATTCAAGGACAGACAAAAAGGGATCATTTAAAGCACATATCAGATTATAGACACCAATAATCTTTAGTTATTCCTTCAAGCATAGAACCCACACCACTGGTAACAGACTGGATTAATTCTCCATATAGGTGGTAGAGCAGAAAACTTAACATATAGGATGCATGTATAATGGAAGACAAATAAATTTGGGTTGGATTTTTTTTTTTTTATTAAAAGCATGACCTCACGATTGAGCAAGCTCCCTGTAATGTAGCATCAAGGAAAACAAAGACATAATTCACACTAGAGAGACAGCAAGCTTTTGGCCAGAGACAAGTCATGAAAAAGCTTTCCTGGACAATACTGCTGTATATCTACCAACAGCCAACTATCTAATATCTTCAAGATTCTGACCAGCTGACCAGGAGTAAGTTGCAAATATGAAAAGTCTCCTTGCATCTTTCAGCTGTCAGTTTACCAATGCATAGTAACACTAGTTTGGCTGATCAACCGACATAAATCAGATCCACATGAAGATAGCATTAAAAACATTTCAAGATACACTCTAAGCCCAGATTTTTACCGTGTTTCTACCAGCTAATTATGAATAACCAGTGCCCCCTGTCAAATCTGAGCAATAATTAAGTCACTCCATTCCACATTTACTTTCCAAGTAGAAGGCAGTAGAATAAGCACGCAGGGTCTACTCAAACTGTTCACAGCTGTCCACTAGTCTGTAATTCCTCTTCCTTTGTTAACAGTTAATGTGTTTTCTCAATACTACTCATCCATGTTAATATCTAAACCATCCTCTATTCACAGAAATTATCGACTTTTCCTAGGAGGCATAGACTACTTCATTCCCAGATGAAGCTCCAATTTTCAGAAGTGTAGGAGTCTTCCAGATCAAGGAGGAGAATAGGTCTGAAATTACTTCAGAGATCAGTGCTTTTAAGTGTCCATCACTTACCATATATTTATGGTTGTTTAGGAAAACACCAAATGCTTAAGTGCTACAAATTAATCAATAGGTGTCAAAAGCATTCAATCCCACAACTATTTCCCCCTGCAGAAAGCAGTGCTACCACTTCTCCTCACTCCTTCAGAAAGCATACTTGCACAAACGTAAGTTTTGACAGAACGTGCTTGCAGAAACACTAAGAAAACATGTCAATATTCACATCTGCTGAGATCTGGTGGTGTTTTTTGGTTGTTTTTGGTTTTTATTGGGTTTCTTTAATATGGAAGTAGCGTTCCTATTTGAGCTGTCTTACACAGCTAATAGCTTTCTTTACAATATAGAACAGCGCAAGTTCTGTCCAAGACCAACTTGATCCTGACTGCTACAAGCAGTAGTGATGCAGAAAAGCAGTGAGCTGCTATCAGCACATCGATCAAAAGATCATACACACATGGTTTAAGGATCTCAATACTTTGAACAGAACACATGATCACAATAATCATTCTCACAAAGAAAACGGAGCAGATTATTCCCAGCCTCTGCTCTTTATGCATATAATTCATCTGTTTAGCTCTATATCCAATTACTACTTATGGTAATTATAAAACACAGGCTGTAACAATTACTTATTATATCGCTTAAATTTAGCTATGTAATACGAACACCTACATTTATTTTTGTCCAAAAACCAGCCTGTAGATATACACTCGGATTAAGTTTCCTGTATTTTGTGAACTAACAAATGTGACTAACCAATTTTAGACTACACTTGACCTTAAGTTCTCATCTAAACCCAAGTATGCCCCATCTCACTTTTAAGGGCCTCATTGGGCTTTCCCTGTTGCTGTACTTCTGGTGCCAAATAGAAGCTAACAAGTGCTAATCGCTCTTATCAAGGAGCAGACTCCTAACGGGCATGCATATTTTGAGTCACTTCTCGTTCTGGTCACATCAATGGCAGCATCATGTTCCTGCAGACGTATCTGTGACGTTTAAAACAGACACTCAACACTTCACTGCTGACATTAACAGAAGGAAAAAAAAAGATCCAGACAATGACAATATATTAACACAACACTTCTCTGGAAGCCACAGTGCCCTAATGATCTCAGACAAGTCTGGACACAAATACAGGCCAATGAACACAAATTCCACCCAGAGAAAACAGCAATATTTCTGCAACCAAGGAAACATCGCACCTTTTGGGAGCACACTGCAGCAGCCAAAGTTAATGCTGAACGGAGCTGTAAGAAAAGGACAGAAGCCACTTGTTTCATAAGACCAGCAAAGCATACAGCCTTAACCTACCCTCATTTCCTCGGTCCATATGCTCATCTGTAACAGGTATTTATATCTCTTTCCTTAAAGGAACACTAGTGCTAGGTAGCAGAAAATGGTGAATGTACTTGAAAAAGAAAACTAGCAGTCAACGCATTAGACCTCACGTACAACCACACCAACAAAATTCATCTGTATATACAATGACTGGTGGTTACACTTCTATTAGCTACCTTCCAACACAACCTGCAAACAGCCTACAGGCTAAATGCAAGGAATGTAAGAGCCACCCTTGTTCCAGTTCTATCCCCACCTCTAAAGAAACAGTACGAAGTATCATAGTATCTCTCTCAAAATAAGCTATTACCTCTAATTAAATTATATCAAAGGTGAATCAAACAAGATCTGTACCTCCTGTGGCCTTTTTTCCCCACAGCTTGGGGTCTAAGTAGGTATAGATATGGAAGACATCAGCATGTATTTGCTGTTTCCAGCAAGCAGACCTCACAGCTTGACATTCCAGTATCCCAAAGCACAAGACTGGGTAAACAAATGCAACGTTCTCTCTTTTATTTTTATTTTTCAAATCAAACAATGAGAAACAAAGCAAAATACAAAGGCACGTAAGATGCTTTTTCCAAAATCTGAGAAATTTTATAAAGAAGAAATCACTTCAAGGACTGTTAATAATATATGACTTGATATATCTTATCCTCCAAAGGCCAATTTGTTTTGGAATTTCAACTAAAAATAATAATTAAAAAAAGATTGGACGCCCTCCTTCCTCCCCCAGGCATTCATTTTGACCATATAATGAAGCAACACCGGGGCAGACAAGACAAACTCTTAAGTCTTGCTGTTTGCAAATCACATTCTTGCATCTCAGTTACAGCAAGTGCTGAGCTGATATAGCCTAAATATTTAAAAATACACAAGCTGTCAAACTCCAAGAGAACTTGCTTCCTAAAATGGACTTAACTACCTCATAATTTGGACGGCATTGTTCTCCCTGAACCAATAGCTTCCCTGAAGGACCGAAGTGTCACATCCCAATCACTGGGCTGCCCTTCCAACAAATTGAAACAGATGCACCGAGCCCACTTCGTTCATTTCATTCATTCCTTTCCACCTACATTAAATTGTTTTGACAAGTCAGGACAAACAGCAAGGCTTCCCAGCACGTGACCTATGGGTCTGCAGTGCCAGAGGCCTGAATAGAGAGGCACTAAGTGAAACAATTGTTCAGCTCAATACCATTCAATAATCTTTTCTTGACAGCTTTCATTTATCCACATGTTTCCCTCTGACTTCTTTTGGTCAGGAAACAGCTATCAGAGCTACTCACATCATTCAACGTAAGACAGGAATCTCAGTCAGTTACAATACGCCAGGTATACGGGCTGATCCTTTTGCTGATGTATGTAATCTGGAAGAGCATGAATTACCCAGAACTGTTAGAGCCTGCCTTCTATCCCTGTGCCTAGCTACCTTACGTAAAGGAAGAAGAAATAAAGACAACTAAAACCAACCTCATCACAGATCAGCTTTTCTGCCAAGCCGCAGAAAAAAAAAGCACATCAGCAAAAGTTATCTATACTCTCTCAGTGATTTTTTCAGCCAAAGCTTAATGTCTGTTCAGCATCCTTCTGAAAGACGGAAAGAAATACATTTCCGACATTTAAATTAATCTTAAATTTCAACTGGGCTGCTCGTACACCAGTTAAAAGGTTCCACTGAGCAATTTTTCCATGTGTTCTCTTTCCCAACTTCCTGCGGTCCTCCCAGGCGTTGTCCCAAAGCACTGTGACAGGGACTGCACAGCACACCGGATCCCGGAGCGGCCCCAGAACGACCCTTGCAGGGCGCAGTGCTCATGAACTCAAAAAAAGGTCTCGCCCTCTGCCTTGCCTCGCTGTGCATTTCTGCTACATGGCCCCAAAGAGCACCGAGGGGGCCTGAGCTAAATTACAGAACAATTCAGAAGAAAAATGTTTCAACGCAATAATACAACAGACCTCCAGAACTGCATGTCAAAGACTGAGTTTTAGATGTCGGTAAAAGCAACAGTGCCCTGCTAGGAAAACTACAGGCAAATACTTCATTAACAGAATGAACTGACACACTCAAATGAACAGCTGAGTGAGTGATGTGCTAAACAACTTAAAGAGAAGCTCTCTCTTCCACATATTAGGAAGATATCAGGGAAGAAAGTAATAGACTGATTGCTTTACCTTTTACAGACAGGTTTTGCTCACTTTCTGCACATCACACCACTAGATCCAGAAATTCTGCATTGCTATACTGCTCACATAAGTACTGGGTTTGGATTTTTGCTTTTTATTTTTAAACTACGCTGGAGATACACCAGCTAGCTTTTATCTAAAAGAGGTGTGCTAGAAAATACCAGACAAATTAGTAGGAATGAATCTACTTCAAGTGATGTGCTCTGACAACGTACTGCAGTGGCAGACTTCAAAGCGCTGGTGAATTATAGATAAAGTGAATCATAACCGAGGTAAATAAAATATCTAGCTCTGCTGAGGTTACACCAAGCAGCATTTTATCAAGCTTTCCAAGTATCTGAAAATCTGAGGGAAGTTACTGCAGCTCCCACCCTATTATTCAGAAAAAGTAGGATACAGAACAGACAAGTGCTCTTCTGTGCGCATTTCTGCAGGGTATGAAAAAGGCTTTGGAAGCCTTTTAGGCAAGGTTAATGAGGGGTCATCAGAGGAGAAGCTAGCAAGACAGTGCTCTGATATTCAGTGCTGTTAATGGAACCACAGCTTTGTGGGCTGCAGTGTTCTCATTCTGAAAAAATCTAGCAGTTAAGAGGAAAAATGAGCACAGCGACCACTGAGCTAGATTAACAAAATATCAACAAAGAATTCACTGAGCTTAAACATCAGCCAGTGTTACGCAGTTGATACCTAGAAATGGAAGTCTGAGTGCACAAGAACCGCCTATTTTTGTGTCAACACAAACCACATTAGATTTCTAAAATTATAAGACAAGATGGAAGGAGAGGGGGAAGATACCATTCAAAATGCATGTCTGTACACCAAAAGGCATGAAAATTGAGATCAAGGATCTCCACACATCCTTCCACCTGCATACCCTTCTACAAGCCACTGAACATGAAAAGTAGATTAAATGCAGCTAAGCAGCTGCTGCTGCAAGAGGTTTTTTGTTGTTGTTAGGCATGCACTTGCTCAAACATTCCGAGCATCTGAGCACCTGGTTTGAGAGTGTAATTGTATAATATAATGTTTATAGAGCTATATAAACCTTTAGCTAACCACAGAGTGAAGAATCAGGTCTGCAAACCTAAGAGAAGACTTTTCAAGCAACTCCTGCTTCATGCATTCTCCTTGCTACAGCTCTCCTACCTTCCAGTAGTACAGCCTTTTGCAAGCAAGTCTCTACAACCTAAGACTGTAGTGGTTGATTCCATAATACGTGTCTGGTAATACTTGGAGGGCTCTCAGCACACTGGAGAAGACTGTTGGCTGCCCAAGTTGCCAGCTGCTGAATAAGCAATACATTAGGACTGTGCCTACTGAGGCCAGTGCTACATTAAGATACCCCAATTTAGTACACAAGAAGTCACCGTATCAAGAGTTGCCAGAACACAGCTGTCAGTGCTTCCAAACTGCACTCCATGCACAGGTGGAGCAGTATATTAAAACAGACACACACACACACTGTTCTTTAGATAAGTCAAATGCTATTTCTGCCAAAAATACACACACGCATTAACCAAAAGACAAGCCAAGAATAAAACAAACCAAAAAAGCTACTCTCCAAAGAAAGACAAAGCTAAGAAAAGAGTCAGGCTTCCTCACCATAAAACCACAGCACCCAAAATCCTCTACGCATTCAGAAGGTTAGACATCTCCCGAACATCAAACTCCTTAATTACCCCTCCCTCCATCAGTCTGGGCCACTCATCCCCATAAACAGCTCTGCAAAGATTTTAAGGAAGAAAGGAGTTGCTTATAGAAATTAGAAATCAAGATCGGTTTCTGTGTCTGAAATCACATGGCCTTCTGAAAGGGAAGAATACCCTCATCCTGACATTAAGTTGCAGAGTCTCAAAACAGACTTAAAATGGCAGAAAAGCCAGTAGCTATTTCAGTACACAAGGATTAATTAATAGAAAAGCAAATCTGAGGACTTTTGTTGTCCTGCATTCTGGATGCTATTAACCAGTAATTTCAGTCCCCTTCTTCCTCATCCTCATCTTTGGGGATGAAAGACAAAGTTCCCAGGACAGGTAGCAGAACGAAAGGCAGTGCCAAGTTAGCACTTACTGAAAGCACCACCTCACATCCCTGGATGGACAACCTCCACAGGTTCAAGGCTCAATTTTATATAAGCTACAGACAGTTCCAGTGGAGCGTGCAGATAATCTTGAGAAAGATTACACTGAAGTATAATGGTCATATTTGACACAATTGAAAGGAGTAGGGTTAAAACAGTCATTTATCTACTACACCTTTTCAGCTTTGTGATTAAGGGTAAATATCTTTCTGTAGATTTCTTCCTACTCAGGTAGAAGTATTCGAAAGTGCTCTGAGTTTTCGGCAAGCACACAACTCAGCACTTTAATTGAAAGCTTGTGGGATTATTCACATTCAGTTGTACAGTTTCCTGTAAAAGCATCTACCTGTATGTTCCCTTCTGCATTCTCATTTCTAGCATTTTAGTGCATAAACTTAGGAGCAACACAGCACACTCATTACTGATACAGGTGAGTGATGCAGACAACACCTGCAAGCTTAGTGCTGCTCCTCAGAGGAGGGAATTAAAGCAACAAAGTATACTCATCTTGACAGAGATGATACCTGGGAAGACTGGTGGGGAGGGAGGGGGGGAAGAAGAGGAGGGAAATACAACTCTTAATATTCAAGAAGGGAGCAGACAAATCTTTGAAGTTTTGACAAACTTTTCCTGAGAGCTGAAGCATTCTGGTGCTTAGATGGAGAAAATAGGTCAGTTAAAAGAAAAAAGCTCTAGGCTTTCCTTATTTGTATTTAACAAATGTGATCGCTTACTGATTCAGGGCTTGGGTTGACAGGGTTCCTCCATTCATTTTTCAAAGAAGCACCAATCCCGTTCAAGAAAAATAATAACACAAACATTTAAGTTGGCAAAAATTAAACCACATAGGTCAGAAGCAGTGTGCAACTCGGAGGTAACTCTGTGCATCTTTACACAGCAGCCCTTTCCTGCCCACACTGAACATGACAGTGAAGCAGACAGGGGACTGGAGTAGGGAGTTACACTCCGTGTTGTCTAAGCTCCATGATGATGAACCCGGTAAACATCAAAAGTGAGATTTAAAATAGATTGGTAATTTACTCAAAGCATCGGTAGCTTTTTACTCTGTACTGGAAGACAGAATAAAGTATGCTTTTCCTTTTGTTTGTTTTGCTTTCTTTTCAACGTACACATCAGAACTAGCACCATTCTGCATACACGCTTATTACTGTTCTCAAAAGAGTTTAGTCTGCAGAAGTCAGTTATACATAACTGAAAGGGGAGATACTTAAGCTACAGAAGACAATTACATCTAACATTAAAGAGAGTATCCATAGGTGAAGCCTACGTACGTGACTGAAAGATATCAGTGATGCTCTCCATTTTCTCCTGCAATTGCTTGTTCATTTGACGAAGCTATGATTCATCAGCACAGGGGAAAGGGAAGAGAATATCATCACTAATTACATTCCTCTGTTGTGGTCTCTTCCCACTGTTATACATGCAGCAGCACCCGCCCACTGGCAGCAGCATCTAGGACACCTGGTGGCAGCAATGTGCTTGAAGAGCCACCATCACTGAGAGCTCCTGATAACAGGGCATTAACATGCATGCATGTGTTTGCTTGCACCAAATTCCAGCACTGTTGAACACAACTGACCTGCAGCTAGGCACAGTTACAAGCTTCTTCCAAGGCTAGAATGAAGAAAGTTGGCCAAACCCTCAGGTTCCAAGATCCCATTATTCACAAGGACACTCAGAACAAACCTAGTACTAACACTGCCATACAGGAAGCTGGAAGTAAGGAATAACCAGGACACAAAAACAAAGATGCTTAAGCAAAGGAAGTTAGGAACAGCTCATCAGAGATGATCTCACCAGCTAGCCTAGATACAAAGCCATTCTGCCTCACTTCCTTACACTGAACAAAGAGCAGAAGTGGGATCAGAAGTGTAAGGAGTATGGAAATACAATGTGTATCATGAAAACAGCTGCAGAAAAAACACCCTTTTGTCCCGCAGGACAACAGCAGATCAGAATATTTCCTCTTTATGTAAGGTTACAAGAAATCTTAACACAACTTCCAATGTTTACCTTTCGGAGCAGTAGCACTGTGAGAATAGTTATTTGAAGCAGTGCCTAAGTTAGCACACGAGGCACACTTCAGTACCTTGCTCACTGGAGACACACAGGTGTGAGCGTGGTGCCTAAAGTTTGGTACAAGGAGACAAACCTAGGAAAGATAATGGCAGAGAACCTACACCACTCCAAAAGGGCTAGAACAGTGTGGCTGACAAGCTGCCAAGATACTTACACTGTCTGATTTCTTAGCTTTCCACTTAAAATGGGCATGACATATCAGGCACTGAAGCACCTAGCTTTTCCCAAGAAAAATAAAATAGAAATAATAAAAATAAATCAAAACCATCCCACCCGTGAGCTTGTTCCAGAGCTGGGCTGTGTGTGAATAGATGTGTTAATGCAAGTTTATGCTACTCCTCTCCCCACTTCACCATGTCAGCACAAACACTTACATGCACAACAAGAACTGACCCAAGAGAACCAAATTCTACTTCTGTAGAAAACAGTGACTACAACTAATCCATATATTGCCTAAACCCATGGTTTCCTTCAGGAAATCAAATATTTCATTCACACTCTTTAGAGCTATGAAAATTACACAGTAGCTTCAGAAATTTATGAACCTTCCAAACTTTATGAGTCAGTTACACACTTTTCCTCTGCTCCCTCTACAACCAATAGGAGAGAAAAATGCTAAACAGTAGATACAAAACCTATGACAGGCATGACCTTCTCTGGTATCTCTCAGGTCCTTGAAAATCTGGTCTAAGAAGGGCAAACAACTGTTTGGGCTTCAGTCATTTCTATTCTAGGGTTTCACTAGGCAGCATTTGTGCTTCCTTACACAGAACTCTGGAAAAAAAAATTGCTGGAGGTTTCAGGCAATTTGTTCAGCCTTAGAGGATGAACATAAGGGATAGCAATCAAAATGCTGTCCTATGCCAAAATAATCAGTACTCAGAGAACACTCTGCACTTTAAAATTTCTATTTGATCCACGCAAGATAAATGGCTAAGTTTGCTATCTGATACCAATTCACAGTAAGGCTTATACTTAATACAGAGGGCTTATCACTGAGTTGGAGTGCTAGCTGAACAGAATTCTCGATGAGCTATTAACCAGCTGCATCACCTTGTCACTTGGTGCAGACGCCTCATTAAAACTTTGGGAGCTCATGTCAATTCTCATTTTGCACTGGACTGATTGCTTTGTTAGTGAGAGGGAAGGCACATTCAAACAGCTCAGTTTAATTTTACGATGAAAATCTAACTTTCCATTTAAAGGGTGACAATACTGCAGTAAAAATGCCTCTACCACAATCCATTCCCTTTACCTTATACACCAAACGAGGAACTGCAGCTCTATTTTTATTACATAGATTTCTGTAAGATTAAAGAGTCCTTCACGAGTAGGTACATGCCTAGAACACTGGGGTGGACTCTTCACTAGCTCTGATACAGGCAAGCCTTTTTACACAATCATAAACATCTTGCAATTCTTCATCCTAAAGCATTTCAAATAAACCACTGGACAAGGGAAGGGCTGTCTATATCCACTTTTCTGTACGTTGATGAGTTACACTAGTATGCTGCTTGGAAGTCATGCAGAAGTGTAAAGATGGCTCCCAGGATTTATTAGCAATGTTCAAAACCATAAAAGATCAAAGACAGAGAGAAATGCAAACAAAGCTCCTGTGCCAATGGTGAGTTACCTTACAAAATTCCAGCACAACTACAGGTAACAAACTGGTTCAAACATTCAACCAACATTCCCTGCAAGACTACCCATGTTCTTCCACTTGTAAAATTAACTCTCATTAGTCCACAATACACATTAGCTTCAAGATGATATACAAGATAGGAGCATATATACTGCATATGCAACCTAATTACAGCTCTCCTAGTTTTGCTTCTGCAAACGCATCCAGAAAACATCCTTCATTTACTTCACAGAATTGTGGATGACTATCAGTTATGACACATGAAGTGTAGGCCAAGTACTGGCAGACAACAGAAAACCCTTACATAATCGCTAGAAAACTCCATGAGAGATCATTCATCGTTAGACCCGTCTCAGTGTTCCTCTAGGATTCATTCAGATAGAGTGAAATAGATACTTAAATAGTTGATGTTCTGTGCATCACACACCAAAATAATTATTAACCACGTTTAACACTGAAGAAGGTTCCTTAGCCAAAAAAGTTATCTGAAAACATTTTTAGCCATGGTTCTGTCAGAAAGACATTCCTGCATTCAGCAGACCTGCACACAAGAAGCTACAGAAGCAGGAAATCAAATCAAAGTGGTTTGTCAGAAGAGCTGCACAAGTGCTCCAGTACAGCACCCATTGCTTCAGTGGCAATACCACTGGTGGTAAGAGAGGGCAAGAGGATTTGAGGCATCCCATGTTTCTGCTTAAATTACATTCCTTCCCCTATTACACCACCACAAACACCACCCCAGAATAACAACTTTAATTAAGGTAAAACACATCATAAAGACGGCAGACATTCAGAAGTTTTAGTCTCAAATCCACCATTTATTCCTTCAACACAGACATACTCTTGCTAGAAAGAATCATCTTTCCCCACTCTTATGACAACCAAGGCTCCACAAGAACACCTTTCCTACAGGCAGAAACAGGACCCAGATTGATCTCAGATAGGTACCTAATACAGCAGCAATTTTAATTTCCAGAATAAGAGCCTAGTGTCCAACCACTGGGCAACAAGATGCAAGTGAAAGCAGGACAGCATCCACATAAGCAACAGTCTGGAAGCACCTCAGAATCAGTTTCCCCTGTTGCTATTCCTGGATTTTCCTCAATGAACTCAAGCAATAACCTGAATGTCCAGATGAACTTTCTCATCAAAATCCCCAGTGTTTGAATGCCTAATACCTAGAGATGCTGAAGAGAACCTCATGGATTGTTTCTGGAGCAGTATCAGGTAATTTTTTGCTTTTATTCCTCAAGATATCACTTCAATATACAATACTTCCACAGGATGGCTGTGACGTAAACTGAGATCTCAGTGCTTCCAGTGGCCAGCTGCAGGAAACAGTCCCTTGGGAATCCAGTTCTCAGACCACTTCTGCTAGGGGGACCAAAAGGTGGAAGTGGCATTATAGTTTTACCTCCTCAAAACACCAGAAAATTCTTAAGAGAGTCGTCTCGTTGCTGCCATAGCATTCTTATGTTTGGAACTTCAAGTTTCAGTGCCCTAGGTAACACTTCAAACGATTAAAAGAAAGACGACAAGGAGATGCCCTGAAGAAAATTGGTTTCTAATCAGGTCCATTGATCTATAAGAGGAAAAGCAAGCTAGAGATCCCTCCAGAAGTCCTCTTAGCATTTCCATGTCCTTAAACCTGCTTATGAACAGCCTCAGAAAAAGCAGAAAACTAACTGCCACCAGGGACTGCTCCCTCAGGGGACAACTAGGAACAACCCTATCAGTACCCACAACTAAGGGGAGGAGCACCATACTGTTTCACAGAATCTGAGATTCCCATTTCTTCCAACAAAGCAGGAGGTAGTCTGAGCATCTTTTTCCCAGCTTGGGCCACAAGACTGAATTCTTACACAAGGAGAATATAGGAAGGATAAGTACTTTATTTGCTTCTAGTTTTCTCTGATTAACAAAACACAAGGGCCCAGCATAAGCACCTGCTGCTGCAGCACCTCTAATACTGGAAATAGATTTCAATAAAAATATTGGAGGACAGAGTAGCAAGTTTTACAACTCTATGTTTATGGTAACTGCACCAGCATCAATACTTAGCAGCTGACAATTGTGAAAGGGGAACAAGACCAAGAGGCTGCCCAATAAGCAGGAGCTGGGCAGATTAATCACAGCCTCAAGAGTTACAGTCCTACCTTCAAAGCCGTTAGCAGGCTGAAAAATTAATGATCAGGCTTCTTCCAAATTAGTTGCAACATATCTGTCCACCAGAAACAGATACTGCCCCTTGTGATTTCACTTTGCAAGTAATAAAATCCAGACTGCATTGCAAACAAAGAACTGCAGTTCCACCCCTGCTTGCTCTCGCCCTGAGCACTTTGGCTGCAGAGAGCGCTCGCTTTTTGATGCTATTTTAATCTCTTCTATGCTTCCAACACATGTTGAATCCAAAATTTTCTCGCAACTTGCCATTTCCAAGTATGCTTTCTTAGACAGACCCAGTCCACCCTCATCTTCAGCTGAAGGTCTGCATAACCAATCTGTTCGGATCTCCATCTGCAGAGCAAATCAACATGCAGTACGCAAACCAAACTGAGGCAGCCTGAGCACTTTCAACATACTGAATTGCTGACTCAGTCCAAGCGACTCCATTTCAGAGTTTGTCACACTCGTAAGGCTGTAAGCTAGAAACTGAAATTTGTGCCACTATAGATTCTTCTTAGCTGATTTCATAACACATACCTAAATAAGGACTTCCCAAGAAACTTACTGGCAGTGATCAGCTTGTAAGAATAGGATGCTTTTCTCCAAAATTCACATTCATGCCAAAAACAGTGGGACAAGATGGTATTGTAAGGACACGATGGAACCTGAAGAAAGCAGAAGAGACCACGTCTGCAAACACCCAGAATTATGTAAGAGATGGAAGAGACCACTTTCCAGCTAATTCAAGGGATAACTGTGTTTTCCTACCATAGGCTCCTGCCAACCCTTCCTCTCAAAGCACCTCTCAGAATCCACTTCCCAAGAGAGTCAAACAGCATTAGACATAGCACAGACCTGACTCTGAGCTAATTAAAAAGGAATTTCTATACAGCGTGCTAGATTCTAAACACTAGCATAGAACTAAAAGCAGTCAAGTTCTACTCTGATTATACCCATGTTTAGACAGACTGTTTAGATTTCTTGCACTTGCCTCATTTACATCCGTTTTTTGGACTATTTTTCCTCTGTGCAATCACGATGGCCATCCCTACAGAGAAATCGGAACATCTCTACAAACCTGCAGCTCATACAGAAGCACTGCTTGCTAGCAGCCATATTTCAATTAAAACCTGAATCGTCTATTTCAGTTTAATGTGAAAGATCCAAAAGGTATTTAAAAGGCTCAGCTGCAAACATACAAACTGGCTCATTTTACAAATACATTGGACTGAAAAGGGTAAAGATTCTCATCACCAAATTTATTTTACAAACATATATTCCATCTTATCCAATAACATCGTTCTCTCGAGCTTGTGGGAAAGTAGATGGATTTTGAGCATCTGCTTTTAAACTAGCAAGAAAATGACTTGGCAAGATTTGAATTTGCTATAATTAAAGCTACTTGAGCAGTATCTTGTCACAGATGTCTGCATCAGACATTCTACAATACACCAGAACCAAAGCTAGGTCTCTATCATTCAAACACTAAGGTAATAGCTGCAAAGACTGCTGCCTCTGCAGAAATAGAGGCTGCTGTTCCTTAAAAGATTTTCTTCTTGAGAACTTCAGTCCTTATTCCTCAGAGAAACTTATGTACTGATGGAGAATGCCTTTTCTGAGGATATCAAACTTTAATAGCTTGAACATCTGCAGTACAAACACAGGAACTGAGTTACTTTCTACAGCCTTCTATACTGCATTTCCCATACTGAAGGTTTGATTTGCACACACTACACAAAAATAATTCTGTTTTACAGCATCACTTTGCATTATATAAGTGAAACTCTCTCGGAAGGCATCATATGGACACTAACATGTGCTCCTGGTAGACATGGATTATGGCTTCAGAGTTTGAAGAAAGATAGAGGTTCAAGTCTCAGCACAAAGGCAACTCACATCTCAGCACTGCTTTTAGGTCTCTGCTCAACCATTCTGAACTACCAAAGCTTAAGAAAGAAATTGATGTAACAGAGCTGCTTGAACATTCACAGCCCAAGTGGTTAAGGTACACCATTTGGACAACTGGAAGCATGATCTTACTTAAGTGGTGCTACCTAATGTATCATTCCCACATGAGTTGGTAATAAAAATTGAACAGCTAATGACCATTACATAAATATAAAGCATTAACAACATGTTTCTTCCAAAGTCAGCTTGCAAAATTACAGACCATTTCAAATCCAAACTCCAGGAAAGTTATAGACATTTATGCTACACAGCTCACTTCTCAAATCTGCGTGATTGCTTTTTGCAGTCCAAAAAGTGCAGTAACCAAGGAGCTCGAGAAGTAGCTTCTAACACTGGATGAGTGAACTGCATTCATGCTGTTAGAGGAAAAAAGACCTAACTGACATTCATATTAAGCACACGCATCACACGCACTGCACTAACAGAATATTACAGCAAGCGTATGCAACTGGTTTCTCAGTTCCGGGCTCTCACACAGAGACACTTTTCATTTCGCTACAGCCTGGGTTAAAACCAAACAGGTTTACAGCATTACAAAAAAAATATTTCAGGAGTATTTCCAACAACTAACGAGGATAGGGCTCATCTGCAATGAGATACGTGTGATCCCTAGACTAAGATCAGAAGCTTTAGTGGAGGAATCCAGCCCATTGTCAACACAAAGACAATTAAAGAGGCTTTCGTATTTTTAGAAGAAGCAAAATAAGTATCGATTTGCACTCTATGCAAGCTGATGGCTGGTAATTCAACTTCAATTATACACCGCTTACTAATTATTTCAACTACTTTATTCCAACCCTTTTAAGAATTGTCACCAAGTCTTGCTCTGAATATTCAAACACTAAATTGTTGTGGTGGGAGTCTTGCCAGCAACATCCAGAAGGGCCACACAAGTATGCACAGTCTCTTCATGGCACTCCATCTAAAGAACTACCCCAAACTATTTCTCTTTTACAGCCTCTGTTCAAAAGCCAGAAAAATGAGACAGGCTAACAGCTATTCTTGCTATCTCCATAGCATGCATTGATGGTTCCCAGATGCTCAAACTGTAAACCGGGCACTAAACTAGAAGATGGCTGCTCAGATGAGGTTTGAGTCGAAGGATTTCTTGTTCTTTGACACCTAAGCAGAAGATCATACACTGCTATAAGGCTGAAAAAAATAGATGTTTATCAGAATGACTTATCGCAGACAACTTATCAATTTACACAAAAGCAGAAAACAGCATGAACTAAAGTCCATTCATGATTATGAAGCTCGATGGAAGCTGCACACTTTAAGTATAACCACCTTTTAGTATGTCCATAAACGCCACCAGTGTGACAGCAAAAAACACACTGTTCCCATCAGCCACACAGATGCAACAACACAGGTTTCCATCGATGAACACTTCCAGTTCAAAGGCCAAAAAACTCTCATTAAAGGAGTGTAGAGCTGCTTCAGCCTTCCGAGCTCTGTTTGATCCCCCGAACGTTAGAGCTAGAAGTCGTTTCCTACTGACTGCAAGAGCTCCTAGCACACAGACATTGCATTATTGAGTTCCACAGGCCACCAGAAAGCTGCTTCTGAAAACACAGCACTAATGCAAGAGAGAACTATGCAGACAAAGCAACTCAACTAGACAGTGTTTTGGATTGGTCTTGTCTGGTTGGGATTGTCTTGGAGTATTGTTGTCTTTTGTTGTGTTTTTTGTTTGTTTCTGAGGGCTGCTAACAACCGCTAGGAGCTAACAGCAGGGTCACTGATATTTACTGTTCCATTTTATAAAAGCATTAACCATAGAAATCTCAGAATTCCTTCAGTACCTCTTCGAAATTGAAAGCTTTCTAAAGCAATGAGTATTTCCTCTGAAGGCTTGAGCAGCAAGTAGTTCAACAAGCACACAGTCGATTTCCATGTCTCTTAGTATAAACTCAAAACTGCAAGGTTTTGTTCTATTTCTAATTCAGTTCCATTCACATACACTGCAGTCTTCACTAGTCGAGGGCTACAATCTCAATTTACAGAAATTTGCTGCAGAGAAGCTATTTTAAGTTAATGACCATGCCTATTCTCCCATTAAAGTGCTTTTTTCAGCCATGTACTTAGCACTCAAGTTGTTTTGTTGTTTTTTTTTCCATGGCACTTTGTTTCACATTATGCTCAGTAGCCCATGCAACACATTGCATTTTGCAACCACATAGCCAATGGCCATTGGCAGACTTCCATCTCCCCTTTCTCAATATTACTGAAATAAATCAAGGTTCATTCACACATGGATGGCAGTAAAAACTCTTTACAACCTGCAAAGTCAAGTTAACCTCCCTTAATTATCAGCATCCACAAGATTTATTACAAATCTTGTTACACATGATTCACTGTTAGCTGGGACCACATCAAGTACCTCAGTTTTTGCTGGACATCCAGATTGAAAGACAGCCTGAGGATAATGGACGAGAGCACAGGACCAGAGGCTGGATAAACATTTTAAACTAACAACAGTACAAAAGGAAAGGAGACACTTAGATTTCAGAAAAATTCTTTTAACTACTACAGGAACTGCACCAGCAAAACTCAGCATTAGTGGCTGAAATCATTACTATACAAGGACTTGTATAATACTCTAGAAAAAGTTTTCAACTCTTCCTGAAAAAGAAATTCACTTGCATGGTCCAACTTCATTTCTCCTTTTAGTGAGCCTAGTGCTAAAACTGTTCCTATGAGTTTCACGGGAAACCTTTATTTATTTCAAGTCGGAGTAATGCTTACAGACCTCTAAACTTACAATTTGGCCACCAACTTGTGATCTCCATGACTCCTGATAAACTCACAGCTGTTGGACTAAGTATTTATACACGAAACAACTGACGTATTTCCATCTGGTCTTCATGACAGAAGGATGACTATATAGAACTGCCACTTCCAAACAAAACTTGGGGAAGAGGAAAGGGAAACTGCTGAGCTGGACTGCCCTTGACCCAAGACACAAACAGACAACTCAGCTGTCGCTTATGTTTTGGTCATCTGAGAAGGAGCAGAAAGTGTATCTGAAATAAGACACCCTATCCAGCTGAAGCTCAATCTAGTCCACGGACTTTTTTTTTTCCCCCTTCCTGGAAAGAGATTTGGCTTGAGAAGGGAGAAGGAAAGAGTGGAAGGCAAACGCCCAAGAGAACTGTAAGCACATTTCCATGGATAAGATTGATTTACCAGCTGGAAAAGCTTCCATTTGGAAGAAGGCAACTCCAGCAGTCGAAATTTAGGTGCAGGATTCAATTCTGCTCATCATCCTTTTATATGTAGTATAAAGTAAAGTATATATGTAGTAGCCCAAACACAGACAGGTACAAAATCTACTTCATCCCAAACTGCAAAGGAAATTAAACAAAATCCATGTTTTGCCAGATGGCTTATCCAGGGATCACAGGACAATACAGGAAGGCTGAAACTAGGAAACAGAGCAAAAGTGTCATTGGCAATGACTGATACAGTGTTTTGTTTGGAGGGTGGAGAGGCAGGAGAGGGGAATAAGAATACTTCCTGAACAGGTAAGCAGCAAGAACAATTACCATTCCTACACACAGGAACAAGAAAAAAAATGAAGCCATTTCCGTGCATATTATTGCCAGAGAAGATAAGGAGAAAAGTCAAATGGAAAATACTTCTGTATATTGTCAACTAACTCATTCTTTCCATTCTAAATTCCAGTGCCAACTTCCTCGGATTTCATACTCCTGAAGTGACAAAACATACTTAAAACATCACTACGCTTACAGTGTGCAGTTTCTAACTGCACTCACCCACACTCTTGTTAACATGCATATCAGCTGTGTCATTACCTAGTAATTACCAGTGATTTTACATAGAGTAGTTGCACCCCTTCAAATTTTATAAGTTTACCCAAACCATGTGGGTTGTTGCAAAAAAGCTAAGGGTTAAGGATCAGAAGTTGAGCAACATATGCTTTTGGATGCGATACAAGAGTAAAATCACAGAATGCAAGCATAATTTCCGAATTCAGAACTGTCTTAAAAGCTGCCACATTAGAAGCCACAACTGTTTTCTGACAGAGGTCAAACCACTACAGAAGTTTAGCGAAGCAAACCTTCGCTTGGACAATTCAGTACACTGACAACTTGCAATAATGTAATAATGGTGTAAATAATGGAGGCTACCACAAGAAGAATTTGGAGATATTTTGGTGATGTTCAAAGTACAGCTAGCTGCTCTCACAGAGTGGATTCAGGCAAACTTTGTTTACCCCATCGTGATCAAAAGCTGCTTGAATTTTCTTCACAGAACTGGACCATTTCTTTGCTTCACCATTCTGAGACAACTACTGTTATCACTTGTGTTGGCATTCACATAAGAAAGGGTTACCACAGTTCCCAAAGATTCTTTTGAACCAGCATATAGTCTACAAAACTAAAGAAGAACATAGGAAAATAAAAAGTTTTCCTAGAGGAATATCTGACAATTAAAGATAGTTATTTATAGGCAGATCTTTGGGTATACACTGTGCACATGCAGCCTACTAATGTACTGTAGCATTTGAGCCTTCAGCAGCAACTCAGAGCCTCCTCACTTTCTTCCCAACCCCTTTCTCTATGATCCCCAAAGTAAACACTGAAGCTCTTAGATAGGATGAGGCTTGTACAATGAGAAGAGCATGAGAAGTCATGCCATCACCTGTGCTGATTCACAGTTGCCATCAAAAGGCAACAAAAATCAAATTCAAGTGCCATGTTTAGGGTTTTTTTTGTTTTTGTTTTTCCCCATTTGCAGACAACCTGAAATGCATGCTGCCCGTCTGCAGTCAAGAAGCTCAAGCTGCATGCAAAGGAAGTACAGAAACCACAGAAGAACCATGCAAACAGTGAACTTTAAGTCTTCCTGTATCACACATTCTGCAGTTTCTCTATTTTCATCATGCTGTTCCTGGCAAATGTAACAACTCACCAGGCCCCAAACCAGGGCAAATGCAAATAAAGATTATGCCCTCAAAGAACAGTCCACATACAGTCTCCCCTGGTCTACATCCACAGATATTACAAAAACAATTCAATCTTTCCAGACAATATTTCTTGCTCTAAATAGACTGCTTTTCAAGAACTCTAAAATTCTAGTTTGGTCTTCCCTACCGTAACTTTTCTTTAACTCAAAGGCTCTGTGTCCAAAGCAGTTACAGCATAACAGTAACGCCAAGTTATCTTGCCTTTTTACACACAACTTGAAATACACAACTTGTATTTCCTGAATGAAAGTATAGGGTAAGCAGCTGAATAAGGACAGATTGAAATCAAAAATAGTTTCACGTTGGAAAATATCTGTAAGATAAAGGAGCAGATTTTAAAAACAGACGTGATAGCATTTTGCAACATTTCAGCAAAACCTGCTAAGGGTTCAGAAATTGCCATTAGCAGATGCATATTACATAAGTGCATACAGATTTGCAGATCCTTCAGATAATCAGCCTGGATTGCTGAAGCTTTTAATAGAAATATTTGTGAGTTATTGTTTGTATGTCATTAATCTTTGCCAGGGTAGAAGCTGTTTCCATAGCAGTCAAAATACATTCATATTGGGGTCATAAACTTGCCAGCAAGAGTCAGTAAAGCAGAAAAAGGTCACATGGGCACCCTAAGAGAGGAAAATATCCAAGAAAACTGGGTAACACCACCAGCTGGACAGACTCGAACCATCATGAGACTGTATGAAAGAGCCAAAACCAGTTAAAATGTACCTAATTGCTAGTATCACTTTGTACTACCTTCAGTTTAGCCAAGAACTCCTAC
The DNA here is from genome assembly GCF_016699485.2 of Gallus gallus. Classification (NCBI taxonomy): domain Eukaryota; kingdom Metazoa; phylum Chordata; class Aves; order Galliformes; family Phasianidae; genus Gallus; species Gallus gallus. The sequence goes on along the minus strand of NC_052532.1, from coordinate 60,501,207 downwards.
ACAGCTCTTTCAAATTTACCCAAATTACATTAGAGATCAGTATTCCTATTTTTTTTTCCCCTTCCAAATGGTGGTTAAAAAAAACCCTCAATCACTTCAATGAGCTCTTCCATTTGCGGTTGCTTACTTTCCCACATCTGCCATCAGAACTCACTGCCTTCACTGACACCACGGAGTCAGGAATGGTTGAAACCATTCAGATGAAATGATCCAGGACAGCTCAACAGAAAGGACTAAGCGTCTCCCTCATACAAGGAGCCCAATAAAGCAACACCTTCAACACCTTCTGCTGTCCTAAAAACCAAATAAGTGGTGCACTAACTAGCCATACAGAAGTTTCTATCCATGACACTTATTAACAAGAGGTAACAACATCCAAACTGTTCTGGAATATGGCTCAAAACACAGCATCCACATACCCAAAGCTTTCCCCCTTTATTTTAATCTTGCCAGTAAGATACTGGGGGAAATCCTGCCAACCACTGCAAAAATAAGAAGACAAAAACCACTGTAATGATCTTGTCCAGAAAACAGATATACCAGAGAATTGCTGCCCAGACTACTACCAATAGATAAATAAGGTGATTTCGGTACCACATTCTTGGTTACACTGAGTACAAAATAAATGGCATCCCTACATTCAAATACGCAGATCTGGGCAAAGAACTAGGCCCAGACATTGACTTATCACACAACAGCTCACAGATACTCCGTCTACAGCATAGGTGGCCATCGAGCACATACAAACTTTTTGAAAGATTTCTAAGCTCTGAATAAGCATGCAGGTAGCAGTCCCAAAGAAAGGCCTAAAATGATAAATCCTTAGGCCTGAAATGATAAATCAAAAGGTGATAAGTTACTCCACCTGAGTGATTTAGAATGCGTTATGCCTGTGAAGAGCGCTTATTGCTTTAGGTAGACCTTAATACTTAAACAGCTTCTGGAAGACAATGAAAATACCAACACAAATATTTCTTAGCATGTTGAAATATCCTTTGCCAAAAAATAAGTATGTTAAGTTACCTGGGATTCAGGCAAAGTAAAACACAGTCCTGCTGGAAGTGCTTTAGAATTATCTGAATACGTACAGTGCACATCACAGTAAAGTGATGAGTGAGATAAGTTCAGAAGTGCATCTGAGAACTGAATCTGAGTTCTTCTGGTCACTGTATCACATCCCACCCTACTCTGGTTTATTAGGAAAAAAAACGTTTAGCAGTATCTGTAATGATCTTGCTTCAAGAGTCTCCTTTTGGGTTAAGAGGATAGCATCACATTAGCACAGAACGTTATTAACACAACATTTACCCTTCATAAACAGGAATAATTAAGGAGTAATCTGCAGGTTGAAGCCATAAACCGCAAGCAAGCTCTGTTTTTCAAAGCTGACTTCCAGTACTTACTGCCTGATGCCATGGATTCAATCCTAGTCGTCTCTTCACCTACTGCATCTCTCCCAAAGGGAATACTGAGGGCAAAAACCCAGGCATTATAAAATGCAGGTTCTAAATTACCAAACCTTCAACAATTTCTATACGCACTGAGGAAGCTGGACAGAAGGTAGGAAGGCAGATATCTGTAGAATATCATCCATAAACATTCAAAACCTTGCTCAAGTTCAGTACAGAGTTGACATTATCTCAAAAGGAGCTTGAAGTCAGTCCGGGGGACTACAGGGAGCCTCCACAACAACACCTCCGAGGCCCATATAAGAAGTTGGGTCCCACTGATCAGGACAAGAATTTTAACAGCATATTTGAAGACTTGTAGATGTCTCAGTTTAGACAAAAGCCCTCGACTTCTTTCGCACTATAATTCCAGCAATTTAGAATAGGAATTGTGCCCGTACAATGTCTGGAAGAACATTCTCCTAGTGTACTTGATGCACATGATCAAGCTAAAACCATGGAATCAATATTTAAAGTTTAAGAGTCAAAAATAGTAACTTGGTACCATCTGCTATTACAAAACACACACTCTGCCAAGAGAAAGTCTTATGCCCAGCTGCAAACTTGCATGGCATTTAGTATTTCTCTTCAAGCCCAAACATTACAGCCATTATGCCTGCATTTCCATTTTTCAGAAGTTCACAGCTCTCAAGATGAAGCTTTGAAAACGTGAACCTGAAAGCTGGCACAGAAGAGTACTCAGCTTCTCATTCAACCCAACCATGATCCGGGAGAGGCAGTTAGTGATCTCAAAAAAGAGGTTGCTGGACTTGACAGGAAGTGAAAGTTTCTGAAGACATTCATGACAGGAAGCACCAAGGCAGCCACTGCTTAGCACAGACTTTGTCACACACTGTATGGAGAACCTGGGTGACAGTTGAAACCGTGCTGTTTAACAAGCTGCTGGCATGAAATAAAACAGCACCAAAAAAAAAATTAAGGAAGAGGACAACGTGGCCCTGAGGGAAGTTACTAACCAAAAGGCACTGAAACTACATTACACCACGCACTGCATCCATACAGACAACCACAGATCTCTTGCTGTTATACGTATTACTCTGGTAGACAGCTCTCTGAGGACCCTGCATAGGATGTCTCCAGAGACTTTTATCAGGTTGCCTGCCTTCCAAAGAAAGATATTTTCCCTTTTGCCCTCAAGAATTTAGTTACAGAGCTAAGAGTTTTTATTTTAAGCCACAGAAACCCAAAACAAATCTTATTTAAGAGATTTGATTCTTCAATTCTCAAACCCACCTGAACTAACATATTTATTTCCATAAGAAACACTGCATCTTCAAAACATTCTTATCCAATTATATGTATTGTCTTGCAACCAGCCAGTTATAAATTGAACCACAGCCACCCCTGGAACTGACATCCCTTTGAGGTAAGATTATTTTCCCAAGCAGAGGTCTCCTAACAGCTGCAGCTCCAGAATGTACTTTAAAGCTCCCTTCTCTCTTTCAGGGTCACCTTTGTAAAAGTCTGAAGGAATCACACCATTGTTTATACTTCTGCAGGTAATTAGTCTGGCTCCTTTCCCATGTCATTTATCAAGTTGTCAATTGTATCAATTACAGCACAAACACCCAAGAATATGGCTACATTTTGTTCTTCAGCCAAAGGAGTTTTCAAATCCGAGACCTGAAGCCAGTAAGTACCAGTAACTGTTTTGTGCCATGATACAGAAAAGCAACTGAAAGTAAGTTTAGACTTGACTCCAAAAATATCAAGCTCCCTATACGAGCAGACTTGAAGTCCAGCGTGATCTGAAGGTGTCATACATTTACAGATTGACACCTTTTAGTCTTCAGTATTTTGGACTTTGTAGAGTTGAGAATAGACGAAAAGCCAATAAAGACCCAGTAGCAGACACTGTCATAGACCTTCATTTATGAGGATTTGCTATAACCATAATCTACCATGAGAAGTAACAAGATGGAGTCATACACTGACATCACAGCGGTTGTAATAACACAGTTATGCTCACAGACCATTATTTTAAATACTGACCAGAAGTACAAGGTAGACAAAGGGTGTCATCACGATGAATTAGATTCAATTTTGATCTAGAACTGCAACAGCCTTAAAAAATATGCAGAATTAGAGCACAGTTACAATTGTTGAGAGTGTGTATTTATTTCAGGATGCGACTGTTCATCCCCTCTGAACCAGCAAGATGTGATAGTTTTCCAGTAGCATGTTAACAGTCAGACCAATTCCAGGTCCATATCCCTCAGCTTCCTCTTGCTGCACATAAGTTTTCATCTGGTTTTCCATTTTGTTTTAATGCGGATATAAGATCACACATCAGAGCCAATATCTCTGCAGTCAGGTCTCTCAGCAAGCAAAATGCAAACGGCTTTAAAAAAACCAAGACTACAGGATGCCACAGCTATGTGATACAAGACCTTTTTTGGTTGTCAGAGTTGAACAAGCAACTTCTGAAACATTCCCAGCTCAGCTAGTCCAGAAAGCTGAGAGATTTAAGAATTGTACTTTGGCTTCTGTATGCTGGTGATTATGGTGTGCCTGCAGCAGAGCGTACCCTCCAGAGCACAGAAGCTGCATCCTACTGTTGTCCGTGCAACTAAAGCTCAGAATTAAATTGAGCTTCAGCTAAGATATAAAGACAGGTAGAATTAAAACTGAAGCGTCAATAAAGGAGAAGACAAACTCCCAGCTAAAAACTCAGAATGCAGGAAGTTGCTCAGATAACTTTTACAGATTGTTACAGTAAAAAATAGAAATCAGACCCATGGAAATGCTATTCAGCTCATTACTACATCCTGTAATAAAAAAACTGATGACCAGATGCATTATCATTTCACTGCACTACAGAACCTCATAGCTGGCATTCACCTATTGTTTGCTTTCAACTGCTTTTCATAGCTACTGCCTATGGAAAACTCCATAGATAAGCCACAGCATCTCATACACTACACTTAATGTATAATTTACAGTCTACAACAGAAGTGCATTTATGTAACCTACCCTGGATTACCTACAGGAGTCATAACTAGAGGTAATCAAGTTTGCATTCAGTTCCCCTTCCAAGTAGTAACTAGCACAGCATGTTCTTGCACAGCTTGCCTTTTAAACTCACTGCTTAACTTCAGAAGCTCTGTCTTGCTTAGGAGACAGCACCCAGCTTCCTTCTCCCTCAGCAGCTCACACACTGTACACAGTAATAAAACCAGTGCTGCACTGACAGTAGAGTAAGAAAGGCAGTGACACATCAGCAAGATGTGTTCATGAACTGTAACTGACAACTGACTGCCCTGTCTTTTCTGGAAAGGAAATAGAAGGTAAAGGACTGATACAGCACATACTTGGCATGTGGTATACAGTTCCCCCTGTGTTTGTGGTTTACCAGCGAAGTGTTTTCAGCTAATGTAAATATCACTCTAGTTACAGGTTCTTAATCATTCTTCCTTTAAAAAAAGATGCTACCCAAATGGAAGAAGGTAGGCCTCCAAATCCTCAACAAATAGCTCAAAACAGCACAGTCTCCCATGTTTCAAAAGTGACTTATTTGAACAACAGAACCCATGGCAATAATTACACACAAAATTTTGTGTAGAATGCATCAGCCTGTATTGTTCTGCAGATCAGAGGTTAACAAGCATCTTGTTTAAATCTGACTCAAACTGAAACAAGGACTCAGAGGGTGACACATTGTCCCCAAGATTTGGCTTTCATAATCAACTATGTGACTCTTACTACCTTTGGCATTAACTTTATCTATCAGATGTAAGAGGCCTAACAGGAAGAGGCATCACATTTTTGCCACAACATTACCTGAGCTGTACAAAGAGGTGATAAAAGCCTCACCACTCCAATGTAACTTAAGAGTCTCAACAGTAACATGGTCATACAGGAAGAGACATTTAAAATTACAATAGCAAACAGCAGCAGAAACCACTTTTGTTAACTTCTACCTACTTCAATACCATTAAAGCGGTAACCTTAACTACTACTTCACTAGATTTATGAGATGTGCTTAGGGCAACAGTAGGAGGCACACTTGACTCAGAATAACTAGAGCCAAGATGAACCTACACAATGAGAATAAAAGAATTTGAAGGTTAACGTCGAACAACATCCTTGCAGTAAGTGAAGCTGAGTAGTGGCCCTAAGCAGTTGCTGCTGAACTCTCCCCATCTCCCCCCCATGCTCCCAGAAGGGCAGGTATTTCACATTTAAATACCTGCATCCAATGCTTAAACTAGGTTCAGTTACAGTTCGTAGCCTGTCTGTAGGAGCAAGTTAAGCTAGGATTGCCTATGCCCTCCTTAGACTTTTGTTAGGTATCTATCAGCAACCTTGAAATACTCGGTTCCTTCTAATCACACCTTTTCATCATCTTCAGATTAAGAAAAATTAAGAACTCTGGGCCAGGACCTCTCCTGCTGCAGGTTTTCACAGCAGCAAGTTATCCATAGAATGTCATGTCTTTCTCCTATTTCCACTGCAATTCAGTACATCAAGCATAAGGAATTACAATGATGCTGGAAAGCCTTCTTCAGGATACAGAACAATATGCTCCAAGGAATCATCAGCACCGTGGGAACCTGAGCTGTATTTGATAAAATAGCAACCACACTCCTTTCAAGAAGAAACTGATATTCCCAGATTTTACCCTCTGCCTCTACAGAGGACATAAAAATTAGATGGTCTCTGGCAGTGACTTCACAATGATGGACAATGCAACTATTACACATTCCCCCATGCCGTCTTTGATCCACGTAATTCCTGCTACAACATTTGCTCTTACATTTGAACACTAATTCAAGTGAGCTGAAAGCAGCCAGCATACTCCTTTCTTCCAAGCAGAACTTTAAGAAACTGAAGCACTGAAATCATGCTAGAAAAGTCCAAATGAAAGTAATTCCGAAGAGTCATGATACATCCTCATCTACTCTGGACAAGTGCAGAGATGAACAACTGAACCTAAGTGGTCTCATTCTGGCAGCACTACAGTGACACTATAGAAGACTCTGGAGAGGTGGGACACCTTGGATGTCTACACTTGCTAGCATAAGGACAGGTTAAAAAAAAATGTTTTTAGCAGTAAAATGACACATCAAGGCAATTAAAAGCAAGCACAAGTTAGTTAGGGTTGCTGTAATATAGCATAGAAGAAATTCATTCGTATTTCCACAAAGTAAGGGTGCTTTGAAGATTCACCAATCTTCAAGATACATCAAACAAGAAAACCAAGATGACATTTTAATTTTGACCATTTCATGAATTCAGACATTGACAGAAAACACGCGTAAAGAATTTCATTGTCTTGTCAACATTTATGTTTTCCTAGATAAAGAAGAGCTGGAAGCCATCATACCAACAGCTCCCAAGTTCCTCCTTTTATTTCTAGACGCAATAAAACAAGACCTTATCTTAACACCCTTATCCATACAGAGTAGCTCCTTCAAGAAATACTTCCAAAAGCTACAAAAATTATGTTTTAAAAGCATCATTTTGTATGCAGTCTCCTTATGAGAGGAAAGCTACAGCCTTTAAAATAACTTCACTTGCAAGGTACTCCTCCAGTATATGTAGCTCTCAAGAAGAACATCCAACATTTTCCCCCAACCAATATTTGCAGTCTCACTGCCATTTTAGAAAATGCTCATGAAATTCTTCAAACAACCCAAAGCTCAGCAACACACTCTTCATAAATGAGCTTTTTTATTACATTGCTTCAAAGGTGCTTCTTTGGACCATTCACATAGTTGGGAAGATGACTAAGACAGTTCAACAGAGGTTGTACTATTGGAAAGTGACTGATGCCAAGCTGTCATTAGTTTCTGATCAGTAAGTACACTGTAAAGATTAAAACAGATTTCAGAGGTTAACATAAAGAAACTCTAAAATTACAAGGATTAACATTTCAAATAGAAGTCATATCTTTTTGGAGGATTAATCTCAGTTCAAACTGCATACAAAAAGCTTAAGCAGAGCCCAACACTACTTAAAATTCACACTCAGACTGCCACAGGAAGAACAGCATGTAGGAAGGGCACGTGCTTAAGGGTCTCAGAAAACTGGAAGCTCACTTCCACAGCCACTAAACATAGAGCAAGGGCAATAACATAATCTACAAAGGTACTGTTGAAGGATGAGATACAAAATTGCTTTTGAGGAGAACAAAGTCTCCCTATAGTACTGCAGGGAGCTATCTGCTCTGATCCTCCTCCAAAGCTCCTGGGATTTTGACCCAATGCTCTTTTGTCTGCCCTAAATTGCATCAGAACACACAGAATAATGAAGCCATAGTACATGAATCCCTCTGTAGACTGTACTGAAACAACACTAAAAAGTAAGCACTATCTTTTTAATTTAACACTGAGGCTTTGAAAGCCAAATACTACACCAGATACTTGCTCCTGGTACCCCAGCTCTTCCCACTTCTTTTAAGGCTGTTGCACAGCAACCTGTCTCTCAGTTACACAAGCTCTGACTCGCATGAACTAAGGGTGTTTCTGCCATCATTAGATCAGGCTTGGGAGAACTGTGGCCCTATTCTCACTTCAGTTTTATCTACCAGTCATCTGCAAAGGCTAAGCACGAGGCTTTTCAAAGCTTCATAAAGGATATGATTAATTTCATCCTTGTACCTGTATCAAGCAAGAACCCCAGTTCTTAGAATGAGAAACAGCTTTGCACAGCTCAGCATGACGACTTAGGGTATATTCTAAGCCTCTAATAACCCAGTGCCACAGACATACAAAGCATCTGTGAAAACTGCATTTTAATATTTTTCTAAGAGAAGCACTTAGAAACAAATTTTGAAAAGTTGCTGTCATTAACTTATGACAGAAATTTTCCTTGAGCTGGTCTGAACTGCATTCAAGCACTTCTACAAACCTCCAAGTTACCTTCTGCTGGTGGTAAAATGCAAGATGGCACAAGAACTGCAGGACATTCTCTTCAGATAAAAAGCAAAAAAAAAAAAGAAAAAAAAAGAAAAAGAAAGAAAGAAAAGAAAAGAAATTATTCAGACTCCAAGGAACGGCTGCACTTTTCTCCATAGGGGGGGGAACCCAGGTAAGATCCGCAGTTCCCTGTCTATGTAGACCTCGAATGGATGGGTTTTTAATCACCATCAAGCACACAGCCAAGCACCTAGGAGCCTGGCTGTGCTCAGGTAATTCACCATTTTTATTTGCTTTACCTGCAGCTCGCACCAGGCGACTTCCACAGTGGTATCAGTATCCAGTCCTTTATATACAGTTTTGAAAGAGCCTCTTCCAATCTCGATGTCAAACTTCAGGAAGCGGCCGTCAGGGGAGATGCCCACCGCCTTGGTCTCCAGCTCCTCTATGTCCTCCTGCTGTGCCCTCCGCTCCTCGAACTCCCGGCTGGCAGTCACCGTGCTGCCAGCGGCGCTGGTGGGGGGCAGAGCGGCAGCCTCGTCCTCCTCCTCTTTGGGCAGCAGCGGGGCAGCATCCTTGGTGGCGGGGGGCTCCTGGGCAGAGCGTCCTTCCAGGGGGAGCGGGGCGGGCGGCGGGGGCTGCTGTAGCAGCGAGGGGGCCTGCGAGGCGCCGACAGCGATGCAAGAGGTGCGGACGCACTCGGGAGGAGAGACCAAGGGAGCGGCGCTGCCTCCCGACACGGGGGCCGAGGGTGCGGCGGGCTGCAGGCTGGGCAGCTCCAAGGCCGTCGCGTTGGAGTCGCAGATCACGCTCCGGCGGAAGAAGCGGTGCTCGGTGGCTGCCGCCCCTCGGCTGTCCTTGTCCATGGTGTGGCGGCGGCGGCGGTACTCCTCGCTACGGCCTCCGCTCCCCGCTCCGCCGCTCGCTCCGCCGGTCCCGGAGGCTGCGTGCTCGGCGGCTCCCAGCTTCTCCCCGACGGAGCTGTCCGAGCTGGAACCGTTCTTGGGGGGCGGCGGCGGGGGAGCCAGGAAACGGGGAGCCGGGGGTGCGCCGTCCGCGGCTCCCCCCGACATCGCGGCCCGGGGAAGCGCTGCTGGGGCGAGACGGGGCGGGGGGAGGCGAGGGGAGAGGCCGCTCACTGCGCGGGGAGCGCGCCCGGCCGCGGCCGCAGCCGCAGCTGCGAGACAGGAGGGTCCCAAGGGCTCCCGGCGGCGGAGCTGGGAGGCGGCTGCTGGGGAGGCTGGGCCAGCGGGGCGGCTCCCCGCTTAGCGTCTGCATCCATCCTGCAGCGGGGCAACGGGCAGCGGGGCCGACATGGAGCACCGCGAGAGAGCCGGGGCGCGGGGCCGGGCGGGGAGAGGAGGGAAGGGCGGGCGAGAGAAGGCCGGGGCAGGCCCGGGAACCCCCGGAGCGAGAGCCCGCGGCGACGGGGAAGGGGGAAGGGGCGGCTAAGCGGGGGCAGGCCGCGGAGGCAGCAGCCGCCGCGCTCGGTCACTCGCAGCGGGCGGGCCCGGCGCCCTCAGCCCGCCGCGAGGGCAGGGAAAGGGGCCGCGGGGCTCAGCCCCGCCTCGCAGGGGCGCCCATGGCGGCCGCGGCCTCCCCCTCCCGCCAGGCAGCCACCGCCCGCGCGAGGCCGGGCCGCGCTCCCTCAGCAGCAGAAGCGGCCGCCGCCGCCGCCTCGCGGGAAGCCGGAAACCCTCCTCCTCCAGCTGCCGCCCCCCGCCGCCTCTCCTCACCGGGGACCGCCCGCCGCCTCACACGGGGGAGCGGGAGCGGAGGCCGCGCGAGTCCGAGTGGCGCCCCGCGCCGCGGCGGGGAGGAGGGAGCGGAGGCGCCGCGGCCGCCTCGGGGCCGTCTCCGCGCTAAATGGCGACGGACGCCCGAAACCGACACACAGCAGGGAGGGGGAGGGGAGCCGCCGGGCACGCCTCCTTCCGCGCACGCGCGCCCGCCCTCGAGCCCTCCCCGGCCGTCGTTTCTCGGGGGGCCGCGGCTCCCGTCGTGCCCCGCGGGCGCGCGCGGAGCCTCACGGGAGTTGTAGTTCTCGCGGGAGGAGCGGCCTCTGCCGCGCGAGGGCCGCCTCCCAGTTCTCGCTCCTTCACGCGGAGGTGGTAGGGGTGCGCTCTGCCGACTGCCGCTGCCGAGATGCGATGTGGGAAGTGCAGGCCCCGGTGCCACGGCACGCAGCCTAAATACAAATAAACCGTACCCTAAACTGCGCTCCCGATTATTTGAAAGAAACAGCATTGTCAGACTTTGCCCTGAAAACGATCGTTACCCTCTCACCGTGTGAGCAATGACTTTGGCAGCGTAGCGGTGTTAAGGGATGTGCGGCGGTCAGAAGAGCAGCAGAGCCCACATGAGCGGTGACACAAATTGGGAACTTTCAGGTTAAAAAGGCACTGGCACACACCAGTCATCTGGTTATTTATATCGTGTTCCTCTTTCGTCGCAACATACCAAACCCGAGCGCTTTCCATCTTACGTGAGCAGTCAGAAGTCACTGGGAATGTACCGAAGGAGACGTGAATTATTTGGTACCGTGCCTTTTAACCAACTGTAATTCAGGAGTTCTGTCAGGGATACATTCGCAGGAGACACTCTGGCTCTTCAGATGCTTTTTAAAGCAGTTTAGAGGAAGCTGTGCGTTGCGTTGCTGATGTGAGGCCTCACAGAACTCTGCAGCCCCCAACCACAAAACACCAAGCCAAGAAGTTCTCATGCGCTTGCACTCCTCATCTACGCAATTTAACACTTCATATTAACTGGAATAGTGTTGTCTTCTGTACCTCAGCTTCTCTTCGTAACAGCAAACAACATAACGATACGGCCTCCACAAAAGGAGCAAAATGTACTTTGCTGTACAACTCTCCAGCAAAGACTTCTATGTTGCTTAATCCTTCTCGACCCTACCTTTATGGCAAAAGTTGGTTTGAGTTAGCATATTCTTTTTGGTCTGCTTGAACTGCGTTGACACAACTGAGTAATTACTTTTCAAAACAATGCTGAGCTAAATGGCATAATTTGATGAGCAGTGAAGATGTGACTGGATCAAAACTGATAAACTTATAACTCAGTCTGTTCCATCCTTACTGCCAGCAGTTGACCATCAACATTTTTAACACGAAGCAGGATTCGAGTTCACTAACCACTTGACTACAGGCATTTGTGCATCTCTTCGTAATGGAATGAAGATTCATTTGCAGCATCAGCGGGCACATCCATGATAACTGGATACTAATAAGAGCAGTAGGACACAGTAGAAGAGCTCCAGCAAGGATTTCAGCCAAGGCCCTATTACGTAGCCTGGCTTGTGCCACCCTAACTTCACAGCTGCTCTTACCTTCTGGAGCTACATTCAAGCAAAAGTCTGCTTTCCTCCATTGCCTGCTGTGTTTTTACAAGCTCTTTGGGTGGGATAAGCAGCAAACTCAGGAGTAGACAGCAGACCTTACTCTAGCCTGATGTTTGTTGCAACTTAATGAGTACGTACCTAAAATAACACAGAGACAAATCATTCCTTGTGGTGTAAGCCTACAGCCTTCTTGGTGAATTCCACTTGCAGCATCAGACATCATCAGCAGGCAACGCGCAAGCCTGCGCCCAGCCCTCTACCTACCAAATGATCCACTGCAGAGGTGCTGAGGCTGCAACTGGGAACCACCTCCCACTGGTCTACATGGTCCACATGTGGTTTCAATGCAACATTGCGTGTAGGCTCTCTTACACAAGTTTGTTTCACCCACTGTCCTTAAATATATTTTCCCTTACTTAACTAAGCAAAATCTTTATAGGAGAGACCTGAAGCCCCACAGCGCAGAGCCACAGAGAGCCTGAGGCGGTCTCCTACTAGAAAACTGTGGTAATTATGTAAAGAAGCACCTCCCAGGTGTCTGATCCAGCACATTCCTTGGTACTCCTGAAACTCAGTCTTGCGTAAGTCTTGAGTACGAGAGCCCTAATACCCAGTTTTTCTCACTGGCACCTCTACTGGGAAGAGATGGGTATAGCAGTCATCTCTGAAAAAAAAATAATTGCAAAGGCTGAGCAGCTGACCTGGAGGAAGGAATGATGGATTTTGCCTTCTGTGGCTCACAAAAAATAATAATAATAATAATAATAACATAAAATGGAATACTTTTGGCAATTACATTTTATGTGGGTGTTGTTTTCATTTTGTTAAACCAAAAAAATGACGGATGTAATAAAGAGTGTGGGATTGCTTGCTCTTCAATTTCATTTCTTTCCTCCCTCCCTCCCTCCCTCCCTTCCTTCCTTCCTTCCTTCCTTTCTTCCTTTCTCTCTTTCTCTCTTTCTCTCTCTTTTTTTTTAAGTCCATTAAAATGTGTTTGGGCTTGATGGAAAATCTCAGAATTTTAGCAGGATTTCAAAAAGCATTAAATTCTATACATGTTCTACATTTAGAAACAAGTAATTAAAATAGTTTAAATGCCAGAAATCCTCAGCCATTTAAAGAAATGTCTTTTTCTCCTGTTGCTGTAAGAAAAAAATCCATCAAAATAAGGATTCTGACTGTGCTCGGGAAATTACAGGCAATGAGACTTAAATGTTCTTCTGATTAAATCCAAAGGGCTGACACTTGACATGGTAAAAATATCCTCCTTCCGTCAAACCTCTTTCAGTTATAGTCATCATGCTTGGAACTATAATAGTTTAAAACATTACTGTGAATGAAGTGTGATTTTAAAGTTGACTGAATCAGAAACTCTTTTTCTCATTTGCTTTCCACGGCGAAATTTCATTCACCATTGGCATGCCTCACCTGCCCATGTGACAAAGCATTAATGTGAAACAGCTATTCTCTATTTTCTCTTATGCAATACATTATGCAATACAGAAGGCTATGCCATATTTTTGATGCATGTGATTTTATTCCAGAACCAAAGTGCTTTTCAAAGAAAACTCGTCATGTCAGTTTTATTGCACATTACGAAGTTGCAGCTACGGTGCCATATAACAATTGTGACAAGCCAAATGTTTCTACTGCAGTTTCTTCTTTTTCCCTGATCTTTCTAGAATCCAGGCTTCTGCCACAGTGTTCAGTAATGCTGCTTCTTGCTGGGAGTTGGTGATACCAGGTGTTTCAGGATTCTGCATTTGAGAAATTAGAGTATCAACTTTCCAGATAACCAGTTTTTTGTTGGTTTGTTCTGTTTCCCCCCAGAAAAGTCAATTTTAATTGGAAAATTGTTTGGAAGGCTTACTTTTCTTTTAGTCTTTTATCTTTAATGAGATTTTGTACTATCAAGCAGCTCTGGAAGTCAGGTTGCTGATTACAAAATCGTTCATTCTGAGCTTTGGAAACCACTCTTGGACAGATTTAAAGTCTTCAGACTGTAATAGGTGATCCATCAGATGCTGTTGGATGCTGAGTCCTGTCAAAGCCTCTGAACGTGGGTACTCTCTCCACTAGCAGAGAAGATGGGAACTGGATTAAGAGTGAGAACTGCCAGTCTCACAGGGCTTAGAAATACACGTCCCTCCCGAGCTCTCCTGGCCTGCAACAACACTGCCATAAGCCCGGCATATATCATGCACTTATTTATCAGATTGAAACCTGCATTTCCCCCTCGACCCCTCATTCTAGTTACTAGAATAGAAAGCGCAACTCCTTTTATTTCCCTTCTTTCACCATTCTCTTGATCTACACTGACAAATATAATCTAGCCTCCTGAAAGTAAACCAGTCAAAAGGATCATTTACTCATTTGTTATCTGTGTTTTTTAATGACCAAAGTACAAATTTCAGTTACGTTAGTAACCATTTTTAGTCTGGAGCTGGTTGTAGCCTGCACTGAATGCTCCGTGTTGCCTGTACCTTATCAACTATAGCATTTTTTATTAGCATATCTATTTGTCTATGTATGCTCTCTAAACATAATCCCTTCAGATAAAGTCAAGCAACAGGAACATGATAAAAGAACATTAAAAAAAAAAACCTCAAACACTGAATTTTACCAGATGTGAGCCTCATTTATTATTCAGGCACTATTTCAGACCTTATCAAGCCATCATGGCAGGTGCTGTGGCCAAACTCAATGTCACCCAAATTGGGGGCAGCCAAAAATAACTGCTCACTTCATTCATTATGTCATCTTCGTTGCTATTCTTGCAAATTTTCTTTACATAAAAGGTTTGTGGAGTAGCCTAACAGTGAGTAAGTGTTGTGGAAACATGAGTGTTTGCTGAAATCAGCACCATGTCCTCCTTTTCTCTCTCTGTAGTGATGGCTCAAGATGTCTCATTTATCTATTTCTCTCTAAGGCTTCAGTGAATTCTGTGCTTCACAGCAGTGTCATAACATGTAAAGCGAGCAGAGAAGCGGAGGAACTGCTTTAATGAAGAGGAGCTGTTTGATGAAGGTGAGCAGAGGAAGGTGTGAAAAAAAATGATGATGCTGTGTTTGTGGCTCAGCCTGCCTGTGATGCTGTGGAGCAGCCAGACTGCCTGACTTGCTACTCAACAGCCACAAGCTGATGAAAATCAATCTCTACTCTCTACATCAAAGTACAGAAACAAAATCCACTTGCTTCAGTCAAAGCAAGAGCAGGCTCGTAGTCCAGAATAAAGAACTTCCTCATGTCCTTTAAAAGCATAGCCTGGGCCAAATGCAAAGCATGAGCCTGTTTCTGCCCTGTTCATCCCAGTAGTTCCAGTCCTGGAAGGTGCTCAGCATTTCCGAATGATGTCAAGCATTCCTGAAGGACAATGACTGTTCTCCTGGGCCGCTGATGGCAGGGAACAAGGGACAGTCAGTGCCTCACACCTGCGCTCTGCACCTTGCAGAATCGAGCCCTGGCTAACGCAGAAGTCCTACACAAAAAAAATAAAAGGAACATCATCCTTTGACTGAAGATATCAGTATACATGCAGAGTAACCTCACATTGCCTTTTTCCTTGCAGAACACGTGTGGGCTCTGCACGGTGCAGAACTGTACGCTTGGTCAGCTCCCGCAGGTCACAGGGATCAGGACCGAAGGCACAGAGCTGAAATGTAATGCTGACAGTCCACAGCTGGTGCATGGCCTCTACGTGCGGTTTGTCAGTAGCAAGGGTGGTTATTGGTGACACACCACACTGGTATTAGATGCGGCTTACAACAAAACTCCTTACCTGGCTTAACTCTGCTACACGTGCAAAGTTTTCACGCTCATGTAGTTTCAGCGGTGTAATTACATTCTCGTGAAAAAATATCCTGTGTAAACAAGCTCTTGGGGACCACTGCCAGATGACATGGGTCACAGCAGCTCTCATGTTGCTCAAATCTGTGCCCAAGGCTGGGCAGAGAATGAGACAGCACTGAGTCTTTTGCTGCACTTGATCTTGATGAAGCACTCCAGGGAATCTACTCGGTGTTTACCAGAGATCCCATGAGACTGATGGACGTCTTAAAGCTGCAGGTGAGAAGCCCGCATGAGAGAGTATTTGGGTGGATTTGAAAACTGCTGTAACCTAGAAAAAGTTCTCGATTTCCTTTGTCCCCATACGACTACCTAAATGCAGGCAGCCCCAGCAGGGCTGACACAAATTGCTGACAGCTTATTCCAACACAAAACATCCGCCTCTCCGAACTAATGGTGTGCACCAGAACCCAACAAGTAGCCTCAAATGTAGCAGAACTGAAGTCCATATTTTGACCATCTTTGAGATGCAACACATTTTTAGGAATGTTTCACATCCATATATATGACATCTACACTCCAATGCCTTTCTCTCAGCTGTTTCAGTCTAAAAACCTCAGCTTTTATTTATATTTCTTTTTTTTTTTGCCCCTGCAAACAACTCTTCTCACACATCCCTCCACAAGCTATTAACTGCCATCAATAGCTGAAAATGTTTAGCCTTGTGGGAATACAAGCAACATCCCAATGAAAACCAGACTGTGAAAACAGTAAGAGTGAGGCTTCAAGCTCAAAGAGAGGAGATTTAGGTTGGATAGAAGGAAAAAGGCTTTTACAGTGAGAGTGGTAAGGCACTGGAACAGGTTGCCCAGAGGTGTGGTTGATGCCCCGTCCCTGGAGACTTTCAAAGCGAGGTTGGATCAGGGCCTGAGCAACCTGATCTAGCTGTAGTGTCCTTGTTCATTGCTGGGGAGCTGGAGTAGATGATTTTTGAAGGTCCCTTCCAACTCTAAGGATTCGATTTCTGCACTTTCTCAACTGCTGTAGGTTGACAGGACAAAACTTCAGGTATCTGTAGATACTGCCATGGCTTCACAACGGTCAGGTATCTGTAGATACTGCCATGGCTTCACAACGGTCAGCCACATGAAGACTGAGTATGCAGATTGCCCCAAGATATGTCTGTATAAAGGGCAAATTATTAAAGCTTTCTGATGAGTCAGGCTCATTTCCTCTGGTTGGTGCCACCCTGTTTGGGATGCAGGGCTTAGCTCCTCCCCGTGCCTGAAACCAGAACCATGAGCTGTTTATTCCCCGCGCCTTTGCCCAAATCATTGTCCTCTCCATTACAGCTGGAGACAGGATGCAAATCTGCAAACACTTCAGATGGGAAACAGTCCTTAGCCCTACCAACAGTCCTGCTGTGCAAACAACAGTAAGTGTCTGAAGTTTCAAGTTCCTAGTGATTATGTGATTAAGGGACAGCAATTAAGATTCAAAACAATGCAGGCCATGGAAATGCAAATCATTCTGGTCTTTCCTAAAGTACTAAAAATCTCCAAATCAAACATCAGTATCCAAAATTAGATCTATAATCAAGCAACAGAGATTACACAACATTCATTACGAGGTTTGCAAAAGACCCAGAAGGAAGTATAGATCCACTCATTAGGACTTCTAATATCACAGCAAGTAAATTACTTTTTAAAAACATCTTGCTTTACAGGGAATATGTAATGTCAGGGGACTCAAACAGGCTCTGAGCAGCTTACACTTTTGGCTGCAGCCCAAGATAGCATGAGGCACAAATCACACAAATGTCTCAGTTGGTGTAAATTCTGTGCTCAGCATCTGCAGAAGCTTTCCTCCTCACTGTGAAAAAATCCTGGTTGGTGCTTTGCTTCTTTGCCCAAATTCAAATATTCTGTATGTTGTCAGACATATCAGAAAAATGATGGTTATTTCTTGAATCTGCATTTTTTTTTGTCCTCTCACTGTGCCATATATATATAACGTATCTCACAATATCTATCCTGTACTGACAGTCAGTTCTAAAGTAACACTATCAAGAAAAGGAAGTCAACTACAATGCTGCAAAGATTTCTTCTTCACAAAGCAATTTTTTACCTCCTTCAACGGCTTAAAGTTCTGTTAAAATGTATTTTTACTGTACAATTATTCTGCAGGACTTGAAATGAGATTATTTGGGCATTATAGCAGCCTATAAATATTTAAAGCATAAAACCCCAGAGAGGGTTAATGTAATACAGGAAAGTAATATTAGAACTACCAGGGTGAATAATGGAATGGAAAGATGGAAAAGTTTGAATATGTTTGAATATGGAATAATCTCCCAGTAAGATAGAGCTGATACTGCATTACTTGGCGTTATTTCAGTTACAATCCCAAAACAACACTCAAAATATACAGAGTTAAAACACTGATGAGAGACACATTAGAACATGAAACTGAGTATTTGTGCAAACTGCTACACACCAAATCCATCTCCCTGGCTCTAAGAGTAATGTGTTCCTCACAGACAATATATGGAATAGTTACAAATATTGGTTTAAAAAAAAACACAAAACTCATGTCAATTTACGTCTGTCATTTTCACAGCCAGAATATGGACACTTTCTTGGTCATCCACCCCTCATGTTTCAAAACCAAGATATACACCCTTTTAGCACCTGTAAAACTGGTAGCACCTGTACACCATGCCAATGCGTTAGGCGGTTCATATCGTTTTATCAATGTTGCTGAGGTCTTTGTGCAAGAAGGGGAAGTAACCACCACTATGGCGTGGTTTCTGATCTGCTCGCTAGCAGCTCAGCTCACTCAGCTGGCTGGTTCAGAGTCTTTTTTTAAATGCAAGCCTACAACAATATGCTCTAAATGCTGGACTAAGCAATTTCAGAACATATATTTAGCTTGGTGTCTGAATTCCTTTCTCTTTCAAGTTTGCTTGGTAAGAGTGTAATATTTTGCTGTAAAAAAGCTGATCATAGGCAGACATAAAACAGCAATGCAGGCTGTGCTTGTGCAGTGGACACTCTTAGTCCAGATATGGGAATGTTAGAATCCCAAATAGTTTTCATTTGATTCTCCGTAAGCCCTCCCAAAATAAGCCCAATTTTATTACACATGGGACATTTCCTCATTAAAACTTCTTTAACGCCTCAGAAACGTACTCTGTGGATTTTGAGGACATTTTAGTTGCTCAAGATCTGTCGACATCTCATATCCCTAAACAAGTTTCTTCCCTCCAAGGTTGTTCTATCTCCAGGATTTTGTGGAGACAAACACAAAGACCTTCCAAGAGAGGTTCGGTATTCCAGGCAAAAGATAGACAGGAATTTTGGTCTTGTTTGCCCAAGAGAAAAGTAAGAGAAAGGCAGCTCTCAGACTTCTGGGTCATTGTGAATTCAGGAGTAGGATGAAATATTTAGGCAGGAAGAGAAAAAACAAAGTGTAGTGAAATCCTCACAAAACCTTTTTTGTGTGTGCGTATTTTTTTTTTCTTTCTGTTTAGAGGTTATGTTTTTAATAATATGAACCAACACCACCGTTAACAACAGGCTTAACACTGCACGGTAGGTGAGATGTATACCAGAAAAACAACTTGCTGAAGGCAGACTACTGAGCGCTTACACAGTGTTATGAGAAGGTAATAAGAAGAGCACAGCTCAACACAAGTAATCCACATTTTCTTCAGCAGCGTCAGTTCAATATCTTCCTCTCTAAGAACTTTCCCTTTTTGTTCTTCACACTTACCAGTGTGAAATTGCCCCACTAACATACTCAACCCAGACCCAGATTCAGTGCTGATCTCACCTTCTCCAGGTTGTTGAGACACGCAATGCCTCTCAGTTAGCCATCTATGGACTGTTTTCCTACCTGAATCCCATGTTGCACAACAGATGCAGTTATTGCTTACCTAATGTTTGTTACAAAACCTGTGACAGCATTTTTTCCTCACAGCCCTACAAGAGGAAATAGCATTTTACTTGAAACGCTGCGCTGAATGTTGGCACAAGAGGTGTCTTAAAAGAGCAGAGAAGAATGCTGTCAGGAGAATGTTTCCAGGCCTACCTTCCCTCCCACATCCAACTGTGTTGAAATAATCAAATGTTATACCACTCTTACTTGGGAAGAGGATGACTAACAGCAGCTAATTACTGCTCAGTCTGTTGCCCTCAGCAGCTATCGGTCTGAATCACACCTGCTGACATGGAGGGGCACGGTGTTCGGTGTGGTGCTCTGGAGGCAATTCAGTTTTCAGAGGCTTCCTTAGGAGGCAGCGACTGGGGTGAAGTCTCCATATGTTAAGACATTATCACAGAGGAGCTAACGCCATATCTGATGCAGCAGATGGCCTGAGCCTCTGCAGGCCAGCCCTGTCCTGCCGTGGGTGCTGGACCAGCCTATGTTGTACTGCAAGAGAAGGAGAGGATGGTTAGCGCTTTCTGCCTGCTCCATCCCTCTGCAGCACAGGCTGAACCCAGCTCAGTCGTACTGGAGATTAGATCCTGCTTTCTTCCCAGTTTGTTGCTGCAGTAGCAAAGAGTTGGCAAAGGGCCTTCAGTATCATATTTGATCTGTTGACACTTGCAGCAGTGCTGGACTCTAACGCTGTAGGAGTTTCCGTCTGGAGAAATATGGTAGCCCTTCCTGCCTCCTCACTCCACTCCCTATGGAAAACTTCCCTCTTGTTTTCCCAAATTCTGGGCCAAATAAAATACACCAAAATAACATTGGAGACAGAGAAGGAATCTCTTGCCTCAAACTTGGCCTTGGAGCAACACATGCAACCAGGACTCGTCTCACAAGTGAAGTCACGCGGGTGGAATCCAGGCAGGGTTTCATCAGTGGGGACGGCAGGTTCGCCCTGACTGCTATGCAACCAGTTATCACCCCTGTTTGTGGTGTCCAGAATGACCACTTTTGTCTGGTTTTGTCCTAGGTTGGGCTCATGAGAGTTCACATATTATACACTTCAGCTGGCTAACTTAAAACTTTCTAGGAAACAAAGGGCCAGGAGGTCCTGAGCTATGGTGGCACTGCTGTCTTCTGGCCAATGTTGCAATGACACTTCACCGCAGCACTGAGAAGAGGCAGAAAGTAATATTTTCATCTGAATTAGAGATCCTGTCTCACCCTCAAAGCTTTTTGTTACTTCAGGGATGTTCTCCTGAGTAATCACATAATTCTGCTGCACTTGAATAATGTATTCAACATCTGACATATGAGCCAGAGGCTGGATTTCTATGGCATTACCCACCCCCCGCTAAGCAATCATTATTATTCTGTCTATGCAGAGCACAGATCTTTTCTAGGAAGTCTCTTGCATGCAGGGCAGCAAGGCCCCGCACAGAGATGCCGAAGAGCATCCTTTTGTACCTACAGTTCCTCAGTGTCATTCCAGCCTTGAATCCTCACTTCTTCTCATTATTAGAGGCTGAGGTTAGGCCAAAAGCTGATGATGTAGCAGAGTGCTGTTCTTCACTTAGAAGTAAGATGAGCATTATTATCAAGCTTCTGTCATCCCTGTCCAACCTGGGATACCTTTAGTGCACCATACTACTATACACAGTAGTACAATTCAAGGTGCAGTCCCTTTAAGAGAACCAGAGGGGACTTTCTCTACAATGCAGCTTCTCTGTTGTTTTCTGCCAAGATGTGTGAGATGTGTGTTTAAAAATCGTATTAGCAAGTATAACCCTGTTTAACTTACCCTGTCTTATATGGATTTTCATCCCTGTGTGCAATCAGTGTCAAGACAATATGTGCAGTGATAATGAATGGCCACATACTGTGTGCTGTAACTTCAGCTCTTTTTAGGGAGTTTGAATCTCTTCCTGATTTCCATCTGCCTCCTGCTCTAATGAAGGCCATCTGGCTCTTCAGAGCCATCTCTGTGCTGGTTAGATGGGATGTGTGTGTTTGAAGTAGCACTGCTCTTCTGAGGAAATTTCCATTTCAGGTATGGACCGGCACAAATGGGGTTGCCAGCTGATTGTGGACACTTCTTGGGTACATGAACTTAAAAGCCGTAAGTGATCATTCTGTAGTCTGACTGTACATCTGACTTAGCCTGAGTTGTCGAATGACACGTATTCTCCCACGCTATCCATAACTATTGAAAGTATATTGGAATCATACTAGTGTTAACTGTCTAAACAAAGTCCTGAGGTTGCCCTTCTGCAATTTATCTTCAGCCCTCAGTGAGTGTTCTTGTATCAGCTAGTGCAGACAGCAAGATAATTCACACCAGCTGATGTTCTCAGCCTCCATCTTCTCCTCCCCTCTCTTACTTACCTCGAGTGGTACTGGTCTCCTATTTTTCAGTAGATTTGAATTGCTTGTAAAAATGTATATACAAAATCCGTGATCTGAGAAAAAAAGTTCTCCCCAGTGATTTAACAGCCTCTCAGCAGTAGCATTACTTGGCAGACGTCCAGGAAAGAACTTCAAGTCACTGGCTAGGTTTTCATACTTCACTGTGCTGTCCTGTCATCTTGATATGGAAACACTCAAGTGCTGATTCTGAGCCCCTTACTCATGGCTCTGGCAGTTATAACAGCCACCATTAGGCCACGACAATTCATGATGTGTGATCTGTTTATCTACAGAGACATCAGGTTGGAAGTTGCATGAGTGTCCATGTGATCAGTGGTCAAGCAACCAACATTGTTTTAAAAAATCAAACATGCAGGGAATTCAATAGTAGCCCACTTTTCCTGTTACACAAGTCCTCTTTCCCTTACCTAACTTCCTCCTGTGTGAACACCACATTTCCTCAGCTAATTCCTGACAAACAGTTTTGTCTTTCCTATCCTATGCCCCACATTCTTTGGATTTTTCACGTAGATCATAGAATCATTAAGGTTGGAAAAGACCTCTAAGATCATCTAGTCCAACCATCATCCCATCACCACAATGCCCACTACTCATGCCCCTCAGTACCCCATCTGCCCTTGACGTTTAGCTGAGATTTGTCACTTTTTCTTCTTTTTAATCACACTCTTACCTTCAGATCCTCCTGGTTCCCCACCCTTGCCTGCCTTTCTGTCCTGTTAGCCCACATCACACATCACCACTCCCTGCTCTCTTCTGTGAGTCTGCAAGGCCTCCATCAGTGGAGGCCTTTAAGAACAGGCCCGAGCACAATTACCAGAAATAGCGTTAAGTACCATACATTCTGCCTTTCGGCAGGAAACCAATTAAAGGCCTTACTGTGGCCCCTTCCAGACCTGCATCACCCTGATTCTATTATCCTTTGCATTAGTGGGAGAGCAATAATGGAGCCATGCTTCTTGGCACAAGATTGTTATCTTGGGCTCCTGGGTATGAAGCCGGAGCTCTCTTTCGGCCTGTACATAACACCAGCACTCATGCTTTTCCTTCTGACTTCCATTGGTGCCTTCAACTTCTGACCTTCTCTTTGTCTTCAGTTATCAAATTACTTTCATTTTCAGTCATTCTACATTTTCAAGCACAACCTGGTACTTCTCACTGGAACTTCCCCATTAGTCATCAACAATTCCCTCCCAATTATTTTAGATCTTTTGAGGTAAATACTGCTTGTGTGCACTAAATCATGCAGCCCTTGTAGACATCAATTGGACTGCGGATGTGTGATCGAGAATAGGTTCATCCTTTTTTGCTGTGTTGCATGGTTTCCTTCTCTTTTTCACACCATTCATGAGGTTTTTGTCTTTTCTGGTAATTCTGCACATCCTGCTACCTTGATTGAAAGCACTTTTCCCATCAGCAGCCAAAATTTGCTGTCAGATGTGCAAGTAGGATACACCAGTCAAGGAATACAGCCCTTCCAAAAATATTACTTTTCTCTTGCGTTAAATTCCTTGGCAAACAAGTTTACCTATTTGCCTATTTTACTGCATGCTAAAAGATTTCAGAATGAATAGCACATTATACCCATGCAGCCACAAATTGCTGTTATCTCTCCCGAACAATTCTCTTATTATACATCCTTTGAAAACCTGATACCATCGCATAACCTTGGAGCCCAAAGAATAAAGCCATCCATTAACTTCTTTATACTTTGGATCGGCCTGCAAAAACAGCTTACTGTTCCAGGATCCTTCGCAACAGGATTGCTCATTATCAGCCCTCAGCTATTGTGCTAACAGTTCCACACGGAGTACAAAAAGAAGCAAAGGGGTTTGCCTGTGGCTTTCTATTATTTTAAGCACTCTGGACTGAACTTACATCAATATTGTTACTGGTGTACTTCAAATAATAGCCAAAAGAACAGATGACTGGGAAAAGGTGAAGTGATTTGGGGAGGAGGAGGAAATGCCGATGCTGCTGGAAAAACAATTTTTTTTTTTTAGTTTAAAAAGCACTGTTTCACTGAAGCAGGCTTCATGATGAGCACTGCTGAGTCCCATGGAATTAGTCCTAATTTGTACTACAACTGAGAAACGAGTAAAAATTTTAAAGAGGTACAAAAAGATGAAGTACATAAAAATCTCAAAGAAAGTAGATCTCTGAAATGATCAGGAGAAGTATTCAGAACCCTAGTACAGAGAGCCCAAATCCCAAGAGATATTCAAGCCTGTGCAACCTTCTGTAGTAAAGCCTTGCAGCTCTCTGGGCAGGGAACTCACAAAAAGCATTTTCAAAACTTGAAGTCTGTCTGCTGTATTGTTTCCTTAGAAAATTAGGTTTGCCATCACACTATTAAACCAGTGATAATTCACCTATAGAGCACAACTACTGCTGGGTCGTAGTATTTCAATTCTTTTTACCTATTCCATTAAAGTCCTTCTGGGAAAATACAATTTTTTTTTTTTTAGTTGTGCTCTATTTTACTTCTTTACATTCTTTTCCTGGAGCTCTTTTCCAGCTGTTTTTATTATCCACTTGATCTCCTGTTATGCTGGAAGACAGGAGCACCTCAAACAGTCAGGTGCAGGGGTAAAAAGAAAAAAACAAAGCAGACCCAAATCCTGTGATGTGGGTGGAATTTCCCTTTTTCTCCTCATCACTTCCAAACTGAAGCTAATTGGTGTCACACCCTGCCCCATACGTGATGTAGCACATAGTCAGATGCCTACACCACCAGGCCCCCAGTGCTGCTGGTAGCGTACCTGAAGTCCCTTTCATTTCTGCTTTAGGGCAAGCGGAGGGCAAAAAGGCATCTCCCTTTTTTTGAGGGGGGCGGTCAAGAGGCCACACCACCACTCTCCCCCAGGGGGCTGCTTGTAGCAGAGCATGTTGGCCCTTTGAGAAACTGGTGGAGCAGCTGGTCTGGCTCTGTAATGAAACATGCACAGGTGCTGGGAATTTGCCCGAGGGTACAGGTCCCACATGAGAGATGCAAATAAGAAGGAGTGGATGCAGCTTCCATCAGGGATGGACAGAGATCTGTCCCAGTACAAAGGCAGCCCTTTCCCCTAGGATATCCAGCTCCTCTGCTGGGGATAAAGGACAGTAGGGATTTTTCCTGTTTGATGGGTTGAGTTGTTGTTTTCCTTTGATTTATTATGGGAAAAAAATCTAAAATGAGATGCTCTTGGGCAAGCATTTATGGTGCTCATTATCATAAGCTGGTGGGAGGCAAGACAGGTCTGTGATGGTAAGGAACAGAGACTCTCTTCTATCAGCATCGCTCTATTCAAGCTGCTAGTAAAGCCATTTCAATTTCTTCTTACCTTTACCAACTGAGGTATGTGTGCTGCCAGCAGTCTGGGTGGGGAGAGAAAACATCTGGCTGTCATGTCTGAAGTTGGAGAACAGGTACTGAAGGCTCAGAGCCTATGTCTGCAGGTGAGCAGGATAAAATAGCAGTTTCTAAGGAGGCTGCTCTCACTCACAGCTGATGCTACCTGATGGGAAAAGCTTCTAAAGCAGTTTTCAAGGACAACAGCACCCAAAACAACGATTATACTCTAAAGGGAGGAGGGAAAAAAAATGGTGAGTAAGGATGAGATTTGATAGTTACAAACAATGGATTTTGGAAGACCTGTTTCAGGCAAGCAAGACGGTTACCTTATCATGCAAACTCATTACTCCCCGCACACTCTGTGTTTGCTGTGGGCTGTATATTGGGTGAGACCACGGTTTTCCTTTGTTTAGTTCATGCTGACCTTGTAACTCCTACACAGTGGGCAGTCGCATAATCAGGTGTCACGGCCAACACTTCACAAAACAGGCAAAGTTTGTGAGAAATGCTGCTGTTACCATATTTCTTGGCATCTGCAATCCAGGCTCTTCTGTCCAAACCCAACAACAACAACAAAAATAATAAGAAATCACCAATACCCTTCATGGCAGTTAAGAGGCATATAAAATAATTAAATATTTTCCTCTGGAAACTTTTTTTTTTTTTTTTCATTCCAAAGTAACTGTTATCATTCTGGTCCATTTCCATGGGTTTCTATCTACTATAATCTAATCACAACTATTTTTAGAACATCGGTGAATAATAATATTAGACAGCGCTGCTCCCTGTGAGACGATTTGAAATTCCCAGTCGAGTTTCTGCTAGGGAAGCACATCATAGAAAGCACCATCGCAAATCTGCACCTTCGTTACAGAGGCTGGCAGAGAGATCAAGGGCTTGGAGGGGCTGCCATCTGAAGTCGCTTCTGTAGGAAGATATACTGTTAAGGATCAGAGCAGAAGGGCTTTTGTTCTGCCACTGGAGTAAGTGCTTATAGATAAAAGGAGGATGCCTGGGCCATCAACTTGACATGAAATTCACTTAGAACTAACCACGCGATGGTGGACAGAAAAACAAACTGAATGTATTTTTACTTTGCTTAAGTAGCACTCCAGTCACCTTGTAAATGAATGCTGATGCTCAGTCAGGCCACTGGAATGGAGGACGTACAGCATCATTTGAAATTGCACAAGCGTGGCAGCAGAATGAAAAGTTTAGAGACTACATTACAGACATTTTCATTATGTTTAGTGTGTTTTTGTCAAGCCCTCAGAATGCCTGCAGTGCAAACAGGTGGCCACCTGCAACAGGTCCATATGACAAACTACCACCATAGCGGACTTTTACAAACATGGATACAGGTACAGCATTGTCTCTAATTCCCTGAGCAGCCCCTTCAGATCCCAGATGAAATATACTGGGTAAGACAGTAGAAAGGGGAAGATTTTTATAGCTTGTGCTGTGGTTAGAGAGGAGATCTGAGTTTTTGAATCACTTTGATACCTTTTACTTACGCAACAGAAAATCCTTTTTGGACACACTTTCTTTTGTTACATTGAAAAATGAATAAATATAATGATTTTTTTTTTTTTTTTAAGAGTGTGTGTGAGAGAAAGGATGGCTTATCATAAACGTTCATCTTATCTTGTTCAGTTCTCTGGAATTCTCACTTTACCCATCATCCAGAGCCTACGTCTGCTCCTGCCAAGGAGTGACCAACACATAGGGCATCCCCAATCCAAAGATCACCAAGCACCTCATGAAATTCAGCAGCTGATTACTTACCATATGTACAAAGGGCATTTTGCTCACCACTGTAATTCAGCCGCCTCCAGGATGGAAAACAGTAAGTATTGTTTGAGGATTCTAAGGCATATAGTTGTAAATAACGATATTAATAAAAAAGAACAGAATAATTGGATTTTTTTGAAAAAAAAAACAACAAAAAGAGAACATTCGAATCATCTAGTCCAATTGCCAACCCATCCCCACCATGCCCACCAACCATGTTCCTCAGTGCCACATCCACATGGTTCTTGACCACCACCAGGGATGGTGACTCCATCGCTTTCCTGGGCACCTTAGGCACAAATGAATCAATTACCCATCATGACTGTTATCAGAATAAGAGAGATTTATATTTTGATAAAGTCCAGGAAGTGATACAGGATTTTAACTGACTCAATTAGTTAAACCCTTGGTTTTAGAGCTGCCACCACAACATAAACCACTCTTCCTGCTAAAGAATGTCCTGGAAACTGGCTCACAGTTTTTGGGGGTTTTTTGTTTCTTTGTTTAAGTAGAAGGAAAACTAAGCCCACATGAATTTGCAGTACCTCATAAGAAGAGCATATGCCTGAAGAAGAGGACATAATAAATGGTCATCCAGATGCAATCCCACCTGTAGGCCTCTGCCACACGGTCTATGCTCTCTGCTGAAGGATCTAAGTCAGTTGTGGGTGTCTGTAAAGCAAGGCTGGAGCAAGGGGAGCACCTTTTCCACCTCTTGGCAGATCCCTGCTTCACAGTTCAAGCAGGATAGATATGCTGTCATGTGGAGGTACCGATGCTCTTGCTCACTCCCATGGAGGAGAGGGTTGGGTCTTGCTCCTGTTGCTTCATTTGAATGTGGTTTTGTAGGAGCAGCAAAAAGTGGATACTCGCTGGAGTAGACTCTGTCATCATCTGCACCAGCATTAATTTGAGATAGACTTCTCATAGACATAAACGATCATCTCCAAATATAGTGCAGTACAAATGAGAGCAAAATGTGACTTTAAAGTACAAATTTTACTGTTACTGCCTGCAGGACTGCAAATTCTATTATAAATGTTTCAAAACATTTATCATCCCCAAAGATTAATTAAAGATAAGCAATTCTTTAGCAACAGCTCACCCTTACAAACTACTTTCTGATGGGATACACAGAAGAATATCATTCCTGATGCTCTCAGGTTGTTGTTTTTTTTCCCCTCTCAATCATTCTTTTCCCTTACCTGCAGCCTGGTCTTCAGTGGCAACAATGAACGACACACCTCTAGGTGGGAGAAAACAACTCCCTGTAACTTCCACAATCAGTGAAGGCGCTCAGACCTTTAAACAGATGACTGAGGAGCTGACTATAGCACCTGGATCTCAGGTTTGAGCACGAAGTGTTACAGGTGATCACACAGCCTTAGCCCCTGTGTTCACACAGGGCTTGGCTGTGCAAGTCAGGCAGCCAGGTCGTTCGGTCACATTACTCATTCACCTAAAGCTCAGCACTTTGCTCAATGCTTTGCTGTTCCAGTTTGGAGTGGTCAGCACTCTGCAGATTTGAACCTGCTCTTCCTCCCACATCAAGGGATGCTGGGGCAGATTTGAATCTCCCACCAGTTTTAACAGGTATAAACTACGTGATAACAGGTATTGCTGTTTAGCTGGTATCTCGCTAAGGGAGCTATGCGTCACTTAGTAGTGAAAGAGAAATAACAATCCCATATGAGTATGGAACCAGTAAGTAATACCAATGAAATATTAGAAAAGTGACTGGAAAGCCAGAACTAGTACACAATCCATGCCTAATGTCATATATTTAAGCATCAGTCATTATACAAGCTAGTGCTGCACACTGACCCTGATAAGGAGCTGCTGTAACAGAAGTCCTTATACTAGAAAGGATTAAAACTTCATTTCTCAACCGTAATCAGAAACAGTCCTCTAGAAATAAAAGCAGTTATACTGGTGTGAAAGCTCAGCATTAAGACTGCAGGGCAAAAGAAAACAACGCTTTGTTTAGTGAATCCCCGTGATCTATTTATTTTTTTTTTCACAGTATTCCCTCATCTCACAAGCACATCTGGTGTTTTAGGAACATTGTATTCAACAGTGGTAAAAGGACAGTAGGGCCAAGAATAACAAATGAAAAATGAAAACACTGGGGCCTAATGCTGATCTCATATGGGTGTAAATCAGAGGGATTCCAGCAAAGCCTTTTGGAGCCACACCAATGATATACTTGTGTCAGATTCAGAGTGAAAACTGTAGAGGCTGGGGATCATCAGGCCTTACTCTCAGGCCTGAGATTCTCTCGTTCTACCAGGAAGTGTTACTGCAAAAGATTTCTAAAAGGGCTACACGCAAATATCACAAATGCTGTGGAAGTGACAAAGCCAAAGAAAAATGTTTGAGCAGCTCTTGGGTCTGCTCTGTGCAGTACAAAATACCTGTCAAACCAGATTAAGCGCGAGGTTTTGATTTGCAATTTGCAGCCCAAGAAAGGATTTTGCCAGCAAATAAATACATGTTTTGCACCTAGTTCCTGAACTGGTATATGCTTGCTCTTAAGCCCTTTGAGCCAAAGGAAGCCCTTCCACTGACTTCAGGGTGGGTTAGATGAGTCTCTAAACAGCCCTCAGTAACACGACCTCTGAATAATATACATTATTGCACTTTGTATTCCTGGACTTGACCTGAGGCATTGTGGTAACAGCAGTACTTGGAACACATGGCATTTTAACTAAATAGGCTGTCTTTAAAATGTAAACAGTTCTCAGCTGTTTGTTGATAAAACTGTTTGAAGAGAGCAGACATTAAAACCTCTTCATCTCCATTTGTTGTGGGTAAGATCCTATTGGGGAGGAACAGTGTAACCATAAATGTCCCCACAGAAATTATTTGTGGGACTGAAAATTCTGTTTTCCCTAGGAACCCAGCAGCAAGAAAGCAGAGGGACACAGAATAAGACGCCGATATGACAGTGGTGTTAAGTTTCCTAACCCCACCTTCCACCATAAGAAATCAATTATTTTCTTTCATTGCAATGCACTTTCCAGAGCTAAATCACTTCACATTAGAGCCGTCATAAAAACACAGGTCTTTCTCTTCCCAGAGACATGACACCAAAAACTTGGCACTTTCTGTTTAATAGCCAGGTGCTGCTGGTTTAATTCCATCCCATCGCAGCTATAGTTTTACCTCCCTGAGTAACCTCTCTTCCCTGTTTCAAGCATCAGAATTCCCCCTCCCTTCCCTGGCTCTCTCCCTTCTGGCCTGCTCTTAAGCTCACCTTAGACAAGAGGACATTCTGTGGACTTAGAGGGGCTTTGTAGGAGGCAGCTATCTTTCACACGCCTTGCTCTTAAAACACTTCATTGCAAATTATGTCTCTTGTAATTTGCAGTCATTGCTTTTGGAGCTGCCTGCTTTTTCATCAATACCTGGAAGAAAAGCAGCCCAGTGCTCCAGGTCCCTCTGTACAAAATCTCTCCGTGTTTCCCTGCTGTCAGTCCCCCAGGGGCTTTCTTACCCAATTACGGCCCTTTTAGTGTCCATTTTGCTAGGAGTCAGGATGCTGCTTGCCTTGTAAACCCACTCAGGCTTGTCCCTTGTTTGACTTTGCATTCATCCGAGCATCAAGCCAAACAGCAGCTCAAATACCTGACCTCAAAGATTGATGTTCAGCAAGAAGCACTGAGATCTTGAGGCAAAGGGTTTCATATTACTGGCTCCTGTGTCTTTCATTGATTAGAGGTTTTACAACTGATAGTGGGTTTCAAGGTTTATTTGGGAACTCTGTCAGGAGTGCACAGATGGGGGAAGGGAGACTGTAAGTAAGGCTGAGGATTTCTTTTATAGCCAGCGTGTGGTGTTAAGGTGGGAATAAGCAGAAAGGAATGCCATTAACGTGTCATTCCAGACCTACCCCTCACTCATCCTTGGGTCAGCTCTCAGGGCACTGGGAGGAGTCAGCTGGAGGAGTTAATTGAAGGAAGTTGGTTCATTTTCTGCTAAATGTATTATATTAGCTCCAGCTGAAGTGAATGAGAGTGATCTGGACATTGTGAATTACGCTGTACAAGCAATAACTTGAGTTTCAAGTTCTAGGCCCTTGAGAAAATGGCATTCAGGTGACATGCTACTGGCACACTGGGAGCTTCACAACGTTTGTTCAGGGCACGAAATGCACCCATGGCAAGCTCTACTGCCAGGGTCAGATTTGGGAAAGTCTCCATTCAGGCAGAGAGGAACATGGGGAAGGGTACCATACAGAAAGGGGCAAGAAGGGCAAAGAATCCTTACTTTGACCATTTCCCAAGGGCTAGATTCAGAGGGGACTTCCAGAAGAAAAGCAAAGAAATGTGTAAGAGTTTTAATTAGCTGAACTTTACAAAATTTACGCTGGGAAATGGCTCTCAAAGCTGCCAGACACAGCAAGGCTGAGAAATACTGCTGAGGCCCAACTCAGATATGGATCAGGACCTGTAAGCACTGAAGTCAGTAGAAACATCCACAGGGAAGTTCAGACAGCAGCAAATTTCTGGTTCAGAAGTTCCACGGAGGTGGTTAGGTAATCACAGGAGGACTCAGAAAAAAAGAATTTGTTCTGACTATGGAGGACCACACAACATTAGCAATGATCACGTAACAGGGGTGTGTGTGCCTCTATGCGTGCGCGGGCACACGTGCGTGCCTCCTGACCCACCACTGCTGAAGAAGTTTCAGGGATTGGCCTGTCTTGAACTAATGAGATGAAAAGAGAGTGTGAAGCAACCTGTAATTTCTGTAGGCCATGGCTGAGGTGCTGCAGAGAGGGGGTATACAGTGGAGTGCACATAACCCCTTTCTAACCTTTCATAGCCTGTGTATGAGATAAGGATCAACATGGGAGCTCTTTGTCCACCTGGGTTCCCAAGAAAGCATTGGTCAGGCTGTAGCCTCAACAGGCTCCCAGTTTCTGGAGTGTTGCCTTCATCTCTAAGACCTGTGGTTAATTAACTGTCTTAACTTACCTTTGCAATAGCAGGTACTCGGCTAAGGAAGGCAAACGCCAACAGTCTCGCATCCAGGAGACAGTGTTTGGGCCTCAGGAACTTCTCCCCAAATTGAATATGGTTTCACCACTCCAAATTATTCCTTTAAGAGCCAAAGCAAGCCTGAGCTGGTAGGATTTCTGGGAATTATCATTAGCCGTTTAGCTACATGACCTTCAGGTGGTGGTCAGGAGGTGACCTTGAGTTCCCTGCAGCCTGATCTACCTTCAGTCTATTCTCCCTTTCTGAATGTGGCTTACCACAACATTTTGAAAATTTGAAGAGTGCTGTAAGAATCTTCCTTGTCTAGCATGCATCCTGTCTGTATAGCTGGAATTACTGATTTTCTTTACTGATTTTCTCCCAAGGACAGACAGAAAATTCACTCTTGGTTGGATCCCTCAAAAGTTTCAGTCTGTGCCCAAGACTCCTATTATCAGACCAAATACAAAGAAGATTATTCCGCTATTATTTCTCTTCCTTGCATCACTATGACTATTTTCACCTGTGCTAAATGAATGCAGGCTGCCAACAGCTCAAAGCCCTCCAATTGTTCAACTGATGAGAGTTCAGAGAGCAACAAGAACACTTGGTGATCTATGAAATATAATCTGTGAGGAAACGGCAAAAGAACTTTTGTTTCCTTAAATATAGGGAAGGCTGAAAAAAGACATGATAACAGTCCTCAAAAATGTAAACCACCACAGCAAAGAGGAAGGAAATAATCTCTTCTCTCCCACATGGAGAGGATAAGAGTAACAGGCTAAAATTGTTGCGAGGCTGGTTTATTTATTTATTAACTTGGGCTTTAGCAAAGCCATTTCTAGCTGTAAGGGTTGTGATACTGAAGCACTTGGATGAGATGCCTTGGAAATCTCCACAGCTGGAATGATTTTGGAGCAGGCTGGGGCAAGTCTGTGCTAATGGGACAAGCACCACTGAGCTGCTGTTGCCGGAGAAGCAATCTGTGACCATTCAAAATCCTTTCTAGCCTTGCTTTCTTATAATTTAATAATTCATTGCATAAGTTCACATTCATTTGTTACTCTTAGGGAGAATTTTTGAAATATGCTTGCATCTTTGTGCTCTCAGTCTCCAGAGCCTTCCTTATAATTGTTACCTTTCCAACTGTGCTCTGTGGCTCTTTTCTGTTACAGGTGATGCTAGTCCTGCCAGCTAGAAGCTAGAACCCTACGACTCATTGAAAGACAATGGGACTACTGCTTCTTAACATACTACAGAAAAATGAATGTTTTGGCTATCTAATTGCTTGCCTTCACTTTTGCTGTGGCATGCACTGCCATGTTGCCAGTCTATAGTTCTATGATTCTATGATATCAGGTAATCCCCTCAGTAGGCTAAGCAATCTCTATCTCCAGGCTGGTTTAGTTGCTTGTCCTGGCTGGCTTTTCCAGAACATCTTCACTTAGGCAGACAAGAGCCTTCTCAAAATTTCTAACCTAGCATTTTTTTTTCTTGGCCGGTTTCTAAATTAGTTCCTGTGCTAATGCCGGGCTTCCATCTCCTTGGTATTATCCATCTTAGAAGATGGCATCAGTATCCCTCTTGTTTTTCATTCTGTAAAGCTAAACAAATCTTTTCATACTCTCTTAGAGGATATGTACGCATAACAGATCGCGAGGAGCCTCCTTTCTTGATATAGTGAAGAGAAGGGCCAAAATTATAG
The DNA here is from genome assembly GCF_016699485.2 of Gallus gallus. Taxonomy (NCBI): domain Eukaryota; kingdom Metazoa; phylum Chordata; class Aves; order Galliformes; family Phasianidae; genus Gallus; species Gallus gallus. Next base: position 60,467,565 of record NC_052532.1, on the reverse strand, counting down.
ACTGGAGAGAGGTTGTCTCAAAGGCAAAATACAGCCACTTTTACAACAAAAAATCAAGGCCTGGGAAGGGTTAAGAAGTGAAGTAGCCTATTATTTGCTTGGTTAGAAGCATAGTTGTCCTACAGGAACTCTTGCAGTCTTGGTTATGGTTCTCTCCTAAGCACCACAAGAAATCTGACAATGATGTAGACGAGCAATTCTCATATCAATCTTTGGGCAGCATGGCTTTCTGCTGCCAGCAGACTCTGCACGCCAGTGCTGAGGCCTGGGAACTGCAGCTCTTCTTCCCACATCCCCTCTGCATTGGCCAGCCCCACTGATGGCACCAGCACTGCTATGCTATGGTTACACATCCAGCAGCAATGCTGCTTGAACCGGCTTGTCCCCACCCTTCTCCACTCCCAGCAGCATTTTCCATTCCCCGCTGGGCACCCTTGCTATTGCCAGCATAAGCATTTGTGCAGTTATGTGCAGAACCAGGTCAGAGATTTGATCCCAGCCAAAAAAAAAAAAAAGGCCATATATATATATTTTTTTTCCAGCTGGAATGAGTTCTTCTGTCTGGTTTCTTGGGTGGCTGTACAAGCAGTTTGGCTGGCATATGGGAGGGAAGATAATGGGGGTGGAAATGAGCATCTTTACCATGAATGCTCCTCCCAAGGGAACATGGCTGCTCTGCAGTGCCTCCCCTCTGCTCTCAGTTAGCGTGGGCTGATCTTGCAAGGGAAATCATATACTTGTTCTTCGTCATGCCCCAAGTGCTCCCCACCCTCCTTTCAAGGAACACTGAGCTTTCCTCATTCATCTCTTGTGTATGTCACCAAAAAGACTAATCAAATAAAAAACAGACCAGTTTTGGAGTTCTCTCACTTATCTTGTGGGATAAACACAGAGTCTAAGAAGGGGGATCATTAACCCTAAAACTAGCGAGTGCTGCCACTCATGTCAGAATCTCTTCTAGAAGTCGTGTTGCATTTTCTCTACTTTAATCTTTGAACCATTACAGTGGTGTGTTCCGGCATTGTAACAATTACTGGAAAGATAATTAATCCTTTGTAATCAAATTCAGGTACAAGAAAATCATAGTTACATCTGTGTTCATGGACACATTCTTTCTTAGTATGCTATTACAATTCGAGTTAAAATAAACCTACCTCTCCCTCCTCACATTCTCCAGTTCTGAGCTTTGCTGTTAGTGATATATACAAATAACTTCCAGGAAGAATGTTTTTGTTTGAAGTCTTCTCTTTCTAATGTGTTTGGCTCCAGATACTCCAAGGACGGTTGTTACAGCCATTACTACTAGCATGCTTTGCAGAAAAACTCCTTCATGCTATCTTGGGAGAGTGAATTGGGAATCTAGCTTGACAGAAGTGAAGGACACAAGAGTTACTGCAAGCTGTGACTGATTTCTGTAGGTAGTTTGAGGACGTTACACAAGATTATTGCTCTTGCAATACCTCTCTGGAGAGCGTGAGGAAATAAAAAAAGTAGCATAGCATTTAGATACAGTACTAAGAAAAATAGCTGAAAAAGGTACATTCTTATATATCACTCAGCCTTGCCCGAAATTAGCTCACCGGTGATTTTTGTTTATCTATCAAGTAAAGTGATGGATACTTCATTCCTGTCTGACCACCAAAAGCTATTTTGGACTTGTTTTTATGCCTGTGACATGTGTAGGGACTTAAAAACTTTGGCCAGACTTCACGGGTCATTTGCTGGGGATGTGTTCACAAAAAACCTGCACAGCATGAACTCTTCGTGACTCCCAGGAGTGGCCTCAACAAACACAGTGGATGCACATCCAGTGCAAATTATCTATTAATAAACAATATGTTATTTGTAAACTGGTCAACCATATTTTTTTTAGACTTTGCTAAGAAAAGTCATTGAAAACATGTAAATGTCTATATTTTCATCCCTTTAACAGTGTGCTTACAGTGAGTTTTCAGTTAACATATAGATTCCCATCAGGACAGCAAGTCAACAGCAGCAGATAGCTAGCTGGGTTTTGGATTAAATGCTCTTTTCAGTAAGGAAAAAAAAAGCCATCAGGTGCTGAAAAGCAGCAAGGAGCAGCCCCTCACTTTTGTTTTCCATTTAAACAAGCTCTTCACTAACAAGACATAGTCTCTCATTCAAGAGTAGGAGCCATGAAGGTGGCTTTCATTGTGATTATGGAATCAGCTGCACCTAAATTCATGTAAACAGAGTGTATCTTTTAAGCAAACCGAAGTCTTTTTGCATCGTTCTCTTTCAGAAGACAAAATTAAATCTAAAAGCTGACTGTGTAATCAAAACAAACAAAAGCAAGAATACAGAAGCCATTTGTTGTAGCTTCTGTTGTTCACTTTAGAAGGAAAGCTGTTGGTTTAGATTGTCTAGCTGTTGGATGGGGGCCCAGATTGGGCCCAAATGACAATTCTGTCTTATCTTTTCAGCAGAAGAGCTGTTGTTGCTTTATCTTTTACTGCAAGTCAGTGTAGCCAGAGAGGTGAGCCGTCCACATGGCCCAAAAGACTTAGAGGAGAAGGATCTCTCAAAATTAATAACTGCTCCCTGGTGAAAGAAATGACTCCACATAGACATGTCGTGTAGTGAAAGATAATTTGGCAGTAGCAGAAGCCTTTCTCCATGGGAACTATGTGGCTCTGCCTCTTTCCTTGCCCCAGGTAAGTGTGTGGCTGGGTCAGCTCCCAGCTGCCTGATGTCGGCCCAAGGGTGAGCTGAAGGAGCTGAAGGGTAAGCTGGGCAAGGCTGCAACATCCGTGGCCAAGGTGGGCTCAAGCTGCTGCAGAGCCACAGTCTAAAGGTCAGATGAGGCATATCCTCATCCTGCTTTTCCTGCATGGTATTAGCTTGCTCACTGGATATATCTCACTGCTTCAGCTCACACATCTGTGAGGAAAAAAAGGGAGCTGTTTGAGAGGAATGCAGGGGGACTAAATTCATCAGCACTTTGAATTGAACTTGCAGTACTAAGCAATGGTATTATCACTGCAAAACCAGGCCTTTTGCTGGGAAGCATCAATGCAACAGGATCGTCTACTGACAGAGTTGTCAGCACTTTTTGTAAGGCTGGAGCACTAGGACATGCATTTGGTTAAACTGTTTAAGCAGCACATATTACTTACCATACGTTTTTCATGCTACTGTGACTAGAGAAATTGTCCTTCAAAAAGCCAAAGAAGCCGACCTGATCTGCAGGTGGTACAAAATAGCAGAGTTTCTCTGGAATCTAGAGAATTGCACTGATTTTTCTGCCTAAGCATTCCACCTAATAACAACCTATTTTCCTACGCTGTGATTTGACTCTGGCTGCACACGTTTCCATTCCGGTGTCATTTGGAGTTGTTTTTGACTTAAGCAAAAAGCAGAATTTGATTTCAGCCAAGACCAGCTATATCAGATTGAAGCTAGAAAAAGTGCTGGGGAGGGAAATGGAAGGGCATTTTGGCTAGGGAGAAAAATGAGAAGAAGCGACTATAAACAGACCAAAGTGGAAATTTCACCTCAGCCGTAACAGTATCTTTGCTGTGGCAGCAGCTAGCAGGCATAACTTTCTGTACCTAATCTCTTTACCCGTTGGTTTTTCATCTGCACTCTCAGCTGCGTGCTGATGAGCTGGGCGAGCTGGGGATCGTGGCTGCAGCCACACAGCCCACGCCAGGAACCGCTTGGTACACTGGCTGCAACCCTGTGTCCCAGCCCAAGTGAGCTCATGAGGCTCAGCTGGGCTCCGAGAGGTAGCACGGACACGTCATGAGCACGACTGTCACGGAAAGTCTAAGAGGAACGCTTGTTCCACGCGCTGCCTGGACAATGCAGCATTGGCTGCCGCCCCCTCTCTCAGCCCCCAGCTGATGCCAAGGCGGGCGGCCGGCCGCGGCTGATGAATAGTGGGTCTGTTCCAGCAGCTGAGCGGCCTGGTCCAGCAAGGAGAGAGTCTCCGGGAGTGCAGAGTGCCCCGCTCCTCGTGCCGTCTGCAGGGAAGGGAGCCGGGGGCAGCAGGATGGCCTCGGAAGGGGAGAGCATCAACCTGCAAGTGAGTCCACCTCGGGGGAAATAGCTGGGGAGGGAGAAGCGGGAGGGAAGATCCCTGCTTCACTTCAGGGGATACATCCACCCCTTCTATCGCTCGCTCCTCCGTTCCGGCAGCCAATTTCACTTGCTGCTTTTTGCCTCTGCTCTCCTTTGAAGTGAAACTGGCTCTGCCCCCGTTCTGCCAGGAGCTGGAAGCCTTTTCCTGGAAGAGGGTAAAACGAGGGGAACTGCTAGGAAGGGCTGCTCTGGGGGGCGGCAGGGGCAGAAGGGAGCGTTCAGCTCTCAGGAGGAGGCAGCACATACTTTACAAGCTGCAAAACTCCGAGCCGTTCCTCATCTCACAAAGCCTTGTTCTGTTTGGCAGAAAGCGCTCCCAATCTGGAGAGGAGGAGAAGAAATAAATACAGCAAATGCTGAGGGAGTGCAGAGGCCAGGGTTTCCTATGTGGGGTTTGCAGAGAAACAACACTTCTTGATAAAGCTCTTTCAGTTCTCCTCGTTCCTCTTCTGAGTATTTGTGTCTTTTAAGAAGGGTGTTTCTTGTGCTCAGCGTGTGTTCTAGGAAAGGGCAACTGCCCAAGGGTTTGAAAAAAGAAACTAGAGATGAAATGGAATCAAAACCCCAGATCACAAACACCCATCTGAAGTTCAAGCCCAGATCTGTGCTTGGGACAACTCTGGAGAAGGGCAGAGCGTGAAGCACTGCCTGGGGCTCAGCTTCCAGCCCCGGGAAGGTTGGCAGCAGAGTCCAAATTTTGCTGCTGATTTTTTTGTCCATAACAGTCTTCACTGTTCTCAGAATTAGAAGCAGAGAAGTCTACCCGGTGGCTCAATTTTTAGTTCTTCGGTCCATCTCAAAGAGAATAAAGTGTAAGGTATGTGCCCTTGGGAATAATCAGGGCCATCATCCCAGAGCAGTGGACTGGAAAGAAGGGTGGAGGCTCTCCGGTCCTGCAGGACCTCCCCTAAAGGTATGAAGTACAGAGCAGCTTTATAAAACCTTGGGATGGCTATGCTCAGAGATAGAGACACCGTAACTGAGTAATATGTAGAGGTAGCTTTGACAGCTGGTGAAAATACATTCTATTTAGCACTTGAGAAGAGAGAGGATAAGCTTTCCTAGGGAAAAATACAGACATCACTGAGCCAGGAACTGGGGACAGAGGGCAAAGAGGATACAAAATTATGCTAAATAAAAAATAAAATTAAATCCTTGTATATTAAATCTTCCCACACAATGAAAAGTGTCAGGTCTATCTCGGATTTTTAGCACGGTCCATAGGTGAAAAAAATCAACTTCACACATTAAAACGCTCAAAAACTACTGAAAAATCTGGATTTTAGATTTTTTCTGCAGTCAGACTTCTCTCTTCCATTTCATCTTGAGGTTATGAAGAACCAAAAGTGATTCGCAGTACCATCAGCCAAAAGTAGTCTTTACAACGCTCAGAAAAGAAAATAATGCCAGAAGGACAAAGCTTCCTTGAGTTACAAAATAGAGCATACATATCTGTTTCTAGAGCAGGAAAGGGTGGAGGCTGCCCAGGGAGGTGGTGGAGTCACCGTCCCTGGAGGTGGTCCAGAACCGTGTGGATGTGGCACTGAGGGACGTGGTCAGTGGGCATGGTGGGGGTGGGCTGATAGCTGGGCTAGATCATTTTAGTGGTCTTTCCAACTTTAGCGATTCTCTGATTCTACGAGTGTTTCTGTCTTTCTCTACATAGGACGCCACAACAAAAACCTGAGATTTGATTTGTGACAGCATAAAGAGATTTCATGAAGCCACCAGAAAGTACCAAATAGAGACAAGTCCATGCTTACGATCAGGAAATACGCAGTGCTGGCAAGGGAGGGAAAGTACATTGCATACAACTGCACTGCTGAGGCAAGCAGAGGGTCCTGGTGTGTTGTGATTTCAGAAGTGTGAGATAAAGGGATCAAAGATAAAGAGATAAAGGAAAAAAGAAGTCTTTCGGTAGAAAGTCCATTTAAAAGACTTTGTTGAGACCCTGCTCTGAGCACTGAATGCAGAGCAGGTGTCTTCATGGATGTTTCCAACTGTGGGTTTATGAGGGGCCTGCAGGAACGTGTGCCGCATGCTGTAGGGATGTGACTCCTGATTTGCTCCTCCTCTGGGAGCTCTGGGATGGAGTGGCAGGAACAGCCAGGGACTTGCATGAGATACAACACAGAAACATGATAGTCTACTTATAGGGAAAGGGTCCTAGCACTTCTTATACATTTGGACAAACAGGCATGTCAGGTGACAAGAGAATGGAAATAGTATGAGCCTCTAGCCCAGCACAGGAAAGAGCTAGGAGAGGTGATCAAGATTTTAGATGGTTCTAAGGACAACCGATTGGTTCCCAAAACTTTAGTTCATCCTAAAAGATGAGAACAGAAGCTCACTCAGCAAAATTGAAAGTCTCCCTGGCAAGAGACACTCCCTCTCCAGTGTGGTGTCAGCCTGTGGAATTTGCCAGCTCCTGGAGCAGGCCAGAAAGCCAAATATTAGAGCAAGCATTGAGAAGAGGTCAGGAGGATGTTATGATCAGTAACAATATTTACAGTTCTGCGAGTTAAAAAAGGTTCTTTCAATCCCCATGACCAATGGCAGGATAAAGACGAATACCCTCCTCAGCTCCCTCCAGGCAATAACTAAGTTGCTGACCAGGCTGCAAGAGACATCTCGCATTAGAGAAGATATATGCCAATTGTCCATTGGTGAGACCTAGGGCAGATTTTTGCCAGCAAGAAGTATTTGCCATTAATCCACTTTCTCACAAACAAGCATTTTCTTGTCCAGTGTGTTTCAGAGGAGCCTCTTTCCCAGTTCTGACTTCTAGGAAGACTGACGGAACCTCAAATGACACGGAGGGTCGCAGAAAGGAGAAAAAGCAGGCACACCAAGGTAGAGCAGCCTCACCCGATCTGCACCAGCTAGCCAAATGCTAAGGCAAAACTTACATTAAAACCTTTCAATTAAAAAGATTCGTTCACCTATTAAAAGACGAGACGTTAATGCGAATCAATGTAAATAATACACCTTTCTTACCAGACATCTCTATTTTGGTTTCCAAGCAAAAGTTTCACCTTCCCCCACTAAACATCCGCCACTGACAAGTAAGCATGCAGGCGGAGCAGTAACACGATGAGATGTAGCAGTTGTGTTCTGAGATAGAAAAACACATCTGGGAGAGAAACAAACTGCCCACAAGGTCCCATCACCAGGTCTTTTTTGCTTCAGGAAATAAAGGTTTGCAAGACAGAAGAGTAGCTTGGCTTCGATAGTCACACTCTGGCTGATTTACCTGCACTTCCTCATGATATTACTTCCCCTAACTTCCACCTCTTCCCCTGATTTGCAGGAGGGGCTGGGCGGAACGGGGAGGACGAGGGGGCTGTACGGGTCTGTTCTTTTCAGAAGCAAAAGGCCCATTCAATCTGCTTAGCCGTGTGCCTCAGCTGCTGCAGTTCACGATTTGGCATCTTAACACAACCCTGTTTCACTGGTAATTTAAGCTAATGTACCAGACTTTGAATGGGAGCAACTGAGACGACATCCGTTCTACCCCTCCCACCACAGCAACCAGGGGAAGGTCTGCAGACAGCCGAAGTCAGTAACACTCACACACTGCTGCCACGGCTACGTCTGTCAGAGCCCCAGATGAATACTGCGAAGTGGAGCAAAGGCTGGGGCCGATTCTAAACGGCTCCAGAGTCTGGTTAGGTTTGTGTTTTAATATTTTCTAATTCATGAATGAATGCTGTGTTCTGGATAAGTGGGCGTTTAAAGGATGTGCACTGGATGAATGCCATCCATATTCGTATTGCAAAAGGGCCAACATCGCGCACGCCACTTCTTTCTTTCTTTTTATAGTTTCTTACTCCTTGCTTTAAAAAAATTACAATCCTCTGGGATGAGGAGCAGAAATAATACATCACCATTTAGGGAATCATTCATACATCAAAAGTAAAAAGAGTAAACAGATAAAATTATCATTCTGGGAAAGAGCCCCCGTGCAGAAATCTTTTGGCAGAAGCTGCTTGGTGAACACTTGCAATGCTACGTACATCTGCAGAAAGAAAGACAGGTTTACAAGCAACTTGAAAGGAGGGGAAAGAAAAAGGTGGGGGATCTGGGGGGTTAAATCCTTGGGTAATTTACTTCCAGTGCTCAGTTTTTGACCGGGTCAGCAGCAGGAAGATTTTAAACAGGCAGATTAATAGAGTTAGCTGTAGGCCTGACTGTAGTGGGGACTTTTCCAAAATGCCCACAGAACAATTGGAAAGTCCCACTTAGTGCCGTAAAACCCATCTCTCACATCCCACTTTCAGCCTGGGCTTGAAGAGGGAAAGCAGCGAGTGTCTTAGACTTCTGGTTTTGCATTTTTGTTTGTGGCTTTAGCGTGTGCCTCGAGGCTGTGACGTGCTTACAAGTTCCTGGCTTGGGCACATTATTTGCCTGCTTCTGCAGTAACAGCCAGCTTGTGCTTTCTAGTGCTGGAGGACCTTTGCCCTCATTTAGCAATTTCCTAGAATGATGGCAATACAACATCCCCAGCCAAGCAGTGTCCCTGCCCCAGTGGACTTCAGTAGTGCTGTTTGGGTTCTGGGATGACCTGTGTGATTTGTGTTTGGACAACAGCCTCCAGTAAGAGTGCACTTTACAGAAAGAAAATCTCAAGAGCTTCAGAAAGAGTCACTCCTGCAGTGTGTGCAACTCAGTCATCAAGCGTCTGAGAACTTATTTCACCGCAGTTTTAACAACACTGGGCCAGCTGACACAGCCCCCCGAGCAGGAGCCTGCTCCCCACTCCCAGGGTGCACTCCACCTCCTGTGTCACTCATTTGGTCCTGGTGAAGCTAATTCAGAGAGTTAAACTCAGACAAAATGCATCATTCTTTGCCAGAGTTTCTGTTCCTCTGGGCTGAATGGGTTCCTGGAAGGATCAGGCAAGTGCCAACACCCAGCAGGGGTAGGACTGTGTGGCCAGGAGAGCACAGGGAGGGAGCAGGTTCTCTCCTCTTAGCAGAAGCTGCCTCTTGCTTCAGATCAGTTACTGAAGGTCCAAGTCTGAGTGTAGCCCGAGGCAGGAGCAGGGAATGTCCAAACCATAACAGTGATTGCTCTCACTAGTGGACGTCACTCAGCCTGCAAGATTTCAGATTGCTGCTTGAGACTAAAGCCTTTATGGGGCTAGCTAGAGGCTAAGGTGAAGATTCAACACGCCTTGTCAGTCAGAAGGCAGATATGAAATACGGTATCAGGCTTAGGAGTGAGAATGATCCTATGCTCTTCATTCTACAGTGGCAGGGACCTGTAAAGTCGGGGCTGGCTCCAGAGACTTGTAACTCTGACACCAGAGGACAGACAGCATGACGACAGGACCCTAAGAAGAAGGAAGCTTTTTCTTAGAGCTACAGTACTAATCAGTCCTTTGTTCTCTAGCCAGACGTGGCATTTCTCCTCTCCCCTGTACATTCCTCCCACCAGCTCTAACTGAACACAGACTTCCCACTTACAACATTCACTTATGCCTGTCCCAGACATAGGGATGGTGTTTTCTCATCTTGAAGAACTGAACTTACCCCAGATTTCAGGGTAGAAAGAAGGCAGTGGTAGGCCATTAGAAGAATGATTTTGTCTGATGTATCCAAAAAGTTACTCGCCAGGGCTTGGTGAGAGGCTGTGTCTACAGTTGCACATGGTTTGTCAGCAAACCTACATGCCAGAGCTTCCTGGGAGAAAAAAATCATCCTTGACAGAGTACCTCTGAAGCCAGGAGGGCCTCACAGGAAGAAACTAGAGTCTTTTATGTCTGCTGTGGCAAGAATTTCAGAGTAACCCAACAAAAATTTGCCATGGTGTTTGCACATTCATACTGCTTTGGGCCCACACTGAGGTCCCAGCTGTGTTCTGTGGTGGTAGCCTTTGCTCAGAAACCTTTCAGCAGCGGCCAGTGAAAGAAGAAAACAATACAAAGTAAGGAGAAAGGACTAAAATATTACCTGTCGGTGCTGCGTGCTATTGGACTGATATAATAAGTCCTCTTGCTGACGTATTTTGTCTTCACAGCACTCTTCTAGCATTCAGTCTACAAACTGAGGCTTTAGACGTTTGGGTTTCAGTCAGAGCTAGAGCTGCCATAACAATAAGTTCTGGGACATTTTACCCCACTGCCTGGAAGGGTTTATCACAGCACCTCACCTCTATGTATGGTAAAACTGTTCTGAAGAAATTGAGGGATTTACAAAAAGGAAAGAATTAAAGTTCCATGTTGGAAGGAGGGGGTCATATGGGCTGGAGTGCTGCCACCTCCTTGAGGTAAGGGGAGAGAACCTCAAAAGTCAGTTGCTACACAAGAACATTAATAATAATAGATTTCTGTCTACTTTATAAGTATCATACAGCTGAAGCATGGTAAGAGAGAGGGAGCAGGCACTGGAAACGTGAGCCTCCTGGGGGTACAGGAAGGACACGAAGCAGTTCAGAGGATGACAAGATGGCACCTGCACAGTGCGAGAGGCTGAGGGGACATGCAAGTCTTTGTGTGGTAGAGGCCCTATGCTCTGCCTAGAGTGGCAGTGAATCATCACTGCAGCACCCCATTTGGAGGATGGGAGCCACCCCTGATCATCCCCCTTCCCTCTCGTCCCACCATTTTTGCCTCAGCAGCCCTTTAAGGGTCCCATCTGTTCTACACAGACAAGCATCCCCCACACTTGCAACCTGTAGATTTGAGTGCACAGGGATTGGAAGGTTTTACTTAGTGGCTAAGTAAAACCTTCCATGGCGTGGTTATGGTCATGGTAACACATGGTTTTCCTCGTTGGCCAATATCAAAGCTTCCCACTGAACCATCTTTATGTGTTGGAGCCCTCTACAATGTGAAGCCCCTGCTAAACCAATCAATTTTCATGTCTTTTATAAAAAAATTGCCTCGTTTGGCCTCATTCCATCCCACATCTGAGAGCTGAATCATTCTTCTGCTTCTCTGTTCACCCTCACTTGACAGACAGGTACAGGTCCTCCTCTCATTTAGCCAGCAAAAATAGAAGCCTTCAGCCCAAGCTACCATTTCTCAGCCCTTCCTGAGAAATCCATGTTCATGTGTCATGTCTCTCTTCTGGCAGCCTGCAATGGGTGACGCTGCATGTATACAGTAACACCCACACAGAAGCATGAACTTCTCCAAATATGAAAGGGCATGTGGGTATTTTCACTGCCATTTCCCCATCCCTGGCTTGTGAGTCAAATGTTTATAAAACTCTCTCTGAGAAAAGGGAGTAGAAGAAACCAGCTCCAAGAAACTTAACACTACTGAAATCTGGATTGCTTCGGGTATGTAAACATGGACACCAGAATGATAGAAGAGCCCAATTGCAGATGCTGCAAGATTCACATCACCAGGTACCGTACACCTTGACACGCACCTTTGAAGAAGGCAAATTATAATTCCTTGTCAAATTACATGAATCAGCTGTGTGATTCTATAATTATAGCCGTGAAAACCTTTCTACTTGGGATCTTAGAACATTCAATCCAAAATAACCCTTAGGGAAGAAATTTCTCATGAAGCTTCTTGGGTCAAGGTTCAGCTGGTGCTGGAAATTCTGGGGGAATCCTACCAGCTACTTTAGAGAAATGAGAACACAAAAACGAGATGCTGTGCTGGTTTGTGGATTGTTTGGGCTCTCTTCTTTTTCTTCATAATTTTTGCAAATATTTATGCATATTTGCAGAACTTTTCACTTTGCACCCACACAATTCAAAATGATATTTTTTGGGGGAAGGAAGAAAAACCCAGGTTCACCACAGCCTCTAGTTATATGAAAAAAATAACTGCTCCCACCAGTCTGAAAAGAGCCAAAAAGCAATCAGCCATTTAGCTGTAACCTATGTTTTTCTGAAAGCATGTATCTGTAGAAAATATAAACACTGAAATATTCCACAGAACTTACATGAGAGCCAAGCTCACTACCCATAATTTTCGAGGCATTTTATAAGTATCAGTGGATTTAACTTCCCAGTCTGTGCATGGAGAAACAAGTGTTTTCTTGCCTATTTGACAGACTGGTAAATCAAAGCAGAGGGACCACCGGTGTACCCAAAGGCACACATATAGAAACTGACGGAAGCAGGAAGGAAAAACAGATTGTCTGAAGGAACAGGTGAACTGGCATGCAGCAGAGTGGTCTGCTGTTCCATTTCTCTTTTTCACTCGTTCAAGTCCTAATACCCACTATTTTTTGAGGAACTGTTAAACATTGCTGTATTTAGTCATCAGAGACCACCTTGTTACTTCACACAGTGTAAAGTAAAACATGAGTTGAAGCTGCCAATAACAGACCAAACACAATTCCCACCCTGCTGAATGTAACTTCAACATCAGTTGGAAACGGACTTTGTTGACAGGCTTTCAAAAGCCCAGGCACACAGCTGTGTTTGCATCTCTTTTTTGGTGGAGTTAGAGTCATGTTCAGCCACGTTGATGTAGGAAGCAAGCACCAAAGCAAAAGTGAAGCAAGCTAAATTAAATTAAACATAAATTATGACTCAGGATGATCACACGTGTTCTTGATACGACTATTCTACTTTAAGTTTGAACCCTTTATCAGCTGTTTCAAGATTAAATGTTTCTTCATGTCCCCTTGTGACTTCAGGCTGTGGCTACATTTTTTTTTTACTGACTGAAACTACATGACAGGGGGTTCATCTTCCCCACCACCATCAATTATTATTGCTCCCTCAATGCAGCTACTCAAGGTAATCACTCTATCAACACTGTCTGGGCTAGGAAACCTCCATCACTGAGTATCTAAGATAACCCACATCATTGTGAAAAAACTTATTTAGGGAACATGTAATTATGTCTTCTTCCACAGAAAAATTAAGTCCCTGTTGTCTTGAGTCTGGACAGAGACAGAAATGGCAGGTCCTTTACATAGGCCCTCATCCATATTATTGCCATAGGACAATTGTTCCCATCCTTGGATTTTTCTTGGGTGGTCATCTTAGCTGAAGATCTAGTTATTCTGGGATGATTTGGGAAGATCATGAGATATACAGTCCAAGTTCTTCCTAACTAAGAAGTAAAGAATAAGGAAAACAAACAGAAATACAACCAAAACCACTCCTACACAACACAAGTGCTTTCTTTTTCTCATCTTTAGCCTTTGGCAATACCTTGACTGGCAATCCACAGTGATCAGAGAGACAACGAGCAAAGAATTAATATGCCACAAGAACATATAATATGCTGCTGCTTTCCTCTCTTTTAAAAGAAACAGATTTGAACTCCATTTTCATCTCCATGTACTAGATTCCTGGGAGCTGATCCGGGACCAAATCCTTAGCCAGTCCCCATTTTTTGGCATGTAGCTGTGAAAAAGTTGCCTAAGGGAGTTGTGTCAAAGGGCTTTTACTTTGCTCTTAATGGCCTCACGTAGAGTCTGAAGGAATCTGAAGTGCTCACGAAATGTGGTTTCCCCTCTGGTGTTTGCTGTTCAGCTGGCTCAGCAGCTCAGCGTTAAAAACCATTGTGAGTGGATTTAGCACTTGTGAAATAATGCTGGCCTATTCAGATCCAGAGAGGGATGGGCAGAATCCATCGGCACAGTAAGAGCCCCTCTTCCGTCCTCCTCAAATAACGGTGTGACAGACTTGAAGGGAGAAAACTGCTCATACCCAGGCACAGCTATACAGATCTTAGGGGAAAGAGATATCGGACTATCAAAACAAAAAATCTAATAAATGCTCAGAGGAGGCAAAAAACACAGCATTCCAGAAGAAAAAAAAGAAAAAGAAAAAAAAAAAGAGGGGGAAAAAGAAAATCAGGGATAAGGTGAGTCTTGTCCTTGATTAGAGGCCTGTCCCCTCCTCCTGCCCTGCAGCCAGGAGAGCTGGCCCAGTAAAGAGCTCCAGCCGGGCGTGGTGCTTGGCAGCACAGCAGGAAAAGCTGGAGCTTGTCTTGGTTTGAGTTGCTTTGGTTGTGCAAGGATATCACTTTTCTTCTTTCATGCCTGTGACTTAAGAAAGGCCAGGGTCCTGCAAAGCTCACAACTTGGCATAGCCATGGGAAGAAAGTAGGAAAACTGGTGAAGAACTCAGAGGCCTATTTCCTTCCTGGGGAGACAGGTAAAAAGTCAGCCAAAGCTCAGTGTCTACAAATGACAGATTATGCATGCTAGTAAGCAAAATGTGGGGATAGAGAGAACTGAGAGATCTGAAAGTCTGTGTCCCCAGAAATCAGAGAAGATGGAGCTCCCCACTTCATCATAGCCTGAGCTACTAAGTATAGCAAGAGGAATGTTTAATCTCAGCCTATCTAATACTCAGTTATTCCACTGAGACCATGGAGAAAAAAAGATAACCGATGGCTGCTCTGATGTGGATGGCATTGCAGGCGTGCTGCAGATCTGTATCTGCTTGCAGAGATTTGAACTCAGGACCAGGCTCAGGCAACTCCATAGCAGATGGCAACAGTTCTTGGCAGCTTCTTATTAGGTAAGATTTGGTTAGAAACGTCTAGCCAAGAAGTCCTCTGATTCATTTCCAGCCCCCTCTGCACTACCTCGAGCCACAAGCCTCCAAGCATCACCCTGAGTTATTGAGCTGGGGCTCAGGGTGGTCATTTTCCTGGGTCATGGTAAGATGGCAGCTCTCTTGTGGATCCCTGGGTGGGGAATGGGCTCAGGATTCAGACCTGGGCCAGTGTGTGATGAACTCAGGTGTTTACAACCAGGGTGGGGCAGGGGCTGAGCCCAATGGGTCATGTTAAAGCTCTTCCTGTTGCCTTGCTTGCACAATGTACAAACAGGGACATTATCTCTCCTGTGGGAGCAACTGAGTCAGATGCTTGGCCAGATGCAGGGAAAGGTGTCTCCATAGCCACCAACAGCAAAGAATAGCTTAAAAAATACATCCATCCCTTTGTGGCAGCAAACGATAACATTACAGTTCTCTTTATTGTGATCCAAAAACATTTTTTTTTCCTTCCTTTGCTCTCCTCTCTGTTTTTCCTATCCGATGAGAACTTGTTTTGGTGTCCCTAACACAGCTTTTTGGACCTTCTCCCTTTTATTATTTTTATGTTTTTTTTATTTTATATATAATCAAATGACATACAAAAAGTAAAGTTCAGCCAACTAAACCCCAAGAGAGTAACGCGAGTGCAAATAACACTGATACGTCTTTTCAGCTTCACCACGAGCCCTGCACAACTAAACATGTATGTCCATGGACTTCATAAATTCCTTTGTGAAATAAGTTGTGGATATAAGTGGCTGCAGGCCTGGCTGGTGCAATCTGAGAGAATACTGTTCCCGATGGCATTCTGCTATCCTTCCATCAGGAGACAATGCCTCTAGCCCCATTCTCCTTACCTACTCTGAGAAATAAGGGGGAGGCAACTAGCTGAGTAACTGCTCTTGCTGTATGAGCCATTTCCATAGACATGCTGTATCAGTGCCCTGCACACAATGAGGTGCTTCTTCATTTGTTATCATCCATCCAGTGGGTGTAGTTGTAAGGCAGATTCAGCAGAAACAAGAGCAACAGCACCTGTGGGAAGCTTGTCTTAGGACTAGTGAAATACAGAGACTAGGAGAAGGCTGTGATTTACTGATCCCAATCTTTGCATGGGAAGATCCATGTCCTTTGAAGGTCTGCTTTTCCTCCCCATGCATTGTGAAGGGCAGATAGGCCTTCGTGACTCCTCTTGGTTGCACTATAGATAATATCCTGTGGGCCCAAAACTGTGGGAATATTGCATCTGTTACCAAGCAGCATTTGGTCTGCTTTTTGCCCAAGGCACCTGTACTACATACACAGTCAACGCTAACGTGTTGCTACCTGTGAGCAAAGGGAAATTCACATTCTGTGCTTAACTGCTACAAGAACTAAGGTATTAGGAGGATGTATGAAATTAAGGTAGGAAGGGCTGGGAAAGAGAGGAAAGGCTTCATAACGACATTCAAATGTAATAGGTGCAGCTGAGTGGAAGCCTTCAAGGTTGAAGACTGACGAGGTATTCTCTGAGGCAGTCCTTCTTCAGAAGGTAGTTTACCAGGTAAAACCTCTGCAAAATGTCCAATAAAAACAGGAATGTTTGGTGCCAGGGGTAAGAACTGAGAAGAAGAATTGTAATCATTTCACTAAATATTTGCCTTCCTGACAGGTAAATATAGATTAAGAGTCCCTGATCGTGATAATCATAGTAATATATGGAAAGATGTTTATTTCACCCATCTTCTCTGATCATCTCAGCATCAGCATGAAAGAGGATATCATATCAGGTTACCCAGACAAGACTTAAGTAGCTGTGAATAAGCAGTAAGAGGCACAGTGGCATCCATTTCGGTTTTGTAGAGAAACTGACGGTAGCAAGCGCAGAGAAAGGCACCACAAAACACTTTCACAGGGCTACTGCACACTGTGCCATCAGTAAAACCCTTCTGATCCAATGACATGGAGCTCTGCTGAGGGAGGCAGGAACCAAGAAAGGAAGATTCCGATCAAACGCAGATGAACTATAGCGACAACACTCTTTCATTACTTTGTGCTGGATGTGTGTAAATGTTTTAGCATGCAACTAAAACCAGGAGCCAGTATGAGCTGCTCTCTGAGCCCGTATCAAGCAAAGACAATCACAGCAACCATGGCACTCTCAAACACAAGCATCCATTCTAGTCTGTCACGAATGGCCCAGTTCATTGGTTTTCTTCTTACTTCTCCCCAACCTTATTCTCCTTAAGTCTTCCATCCATGAAGATGGTTGGTCCCATGCAGCAGTTTATTTGGACACAGCTTTTTGGCTGCCCTCTTACAAGAATCCAACTGCAGTACAAAACGCAGACCGAGTGAACCCAACTGAAACCCAGGGCATTTGTTCTGCATCTGTGGTTCCCACTTATTTTGTCCCTCAGCCATCTTGAAGTGAGAAACTACAAGATAAACACCAGAAGCAGTTAACAAAGGAACTGTAAGAAACCAGTTACTGCAAAAGTTTGCTTCCCACTGCTGGAACTTACAAGTCCTTTTGGTGGCTGAATGTGAGCGCTTTCGAGATGGCTATATTTGCAGAATTTGGGCATTCAGTTGTCAGAGAAAGTATTATTCTGCTTCAGTCTCCTCCCATTCCTATTCTGGCCCAGGGGCTTTTGCTTCCCCGATATGGTCTCCTAAGAAGCCCTCATTTGCTACACCCCTTTCCAAAGGTCTCTCAAAGCAACATCCACCCAGGAGATCTGTGAAAAACACAATTGTCACTAAGGGGATTTGGGCCTCTCTTTAATTTCTGCTATGCTGTACTTTAGCTCCTCATTATAAAGTTAGCTCCCCAAGGTTCTTTGTCTCCGCAGGGTTGAAAGTTGCTGACTGAATGTCTGGGTCCAATTTGCCTCCGTTTTTCCTTTAAGTGGCCATCCGCAGCTCTGCAAAATGTTTGTGTAACGCTACGAGATCCTTCACATCAATCTTATTTAAGATTCTAACCTTTTTCCTGCAGTGAATTCAAGAAGAAAAAAAAAAGCACAGTCTGAGTAATAGGTCACCATAAAAAAAATACTAGCCTAATATTTTAGTATAAGGCCTCAACTGTGCTTGGTTGTGTTTCTTCTTTCTTTCTCTCTCTCTCTCGTCCCGTCCCGTCCCCCCCCCCCCTCCATGGAAGGAAGAGACTGACGTTTTCTAATCTGAGAATGAAGTTCCCAGGGACAGGGTATGAGAAAACAGCAATAATCTACAGAGCACCCAGGAACAGTTGCTGAAAGATTCTCAGGGTGTTACTTTTGGCAGGACATCAGGTTCCAATCAAACCCTCCAAAAGCACGAGGCTAACAACAACAATCATAATATTTTACTGCAGACAAAGTATTTTATCTGAGGGTCACAAAAAGCTTCTGAGAATGGCAGATGAGCTCCTTCCAGAGGGGTGAGTGAAATTAATTGAGTGAATTATCATGTACAGAGTGTTAGAAAGTAGAGAAAGAAAAGAGTTAACGTGTATAGGCAAGCGTGGATCATTCATAGTAGAGAACTTGCATAGACACAGTAACCTATTTTTTAACGTCTTCACTAAATCAACTGCTGACATTCCTCATACACCATCTGAGCACTTGTACACAAACCAGGTAACCAAAAGTTACGTTGTGCAAATACACAAAGTGCTAGGTGAATTCATGCACGTCTATTTGACTCTAATGTGAAATTCTGTATATTGTGATTGCAGTTCCTGCTTGGCAGCTTTTTGCATGTTTTCTGGGACCACTCTGGGACTTTAAGATGTAACTATAGCCACACACATGAACATGAAATGTTAAGGACTAGAAGTAAAAGATTGGTGGATATCATACTTCCTCCATGGAGGTGTTCAAGGCCAGGCTGGATGGGGCTTTGAGCAACCTGATCTAGAGGGAGGTGTCCCTTCTTATAGCAGAGGGGTTGGAACTAGATGATCATAAAGATCCCTTCCAACCCAAACTATTCAGTGATTCTATGACTTGCAAAGTGCTAGAAGTTTGGGACCCAAACCCATACTTTGCAGCATTAGGCTCTCTTCTGGGAAACCATTCCACAATGCAGCTGCCTTTCACAAAACACAGGCTGCTGCTTCATGCTGGGCCAATCTCAGACTGTATTTCATATGAAAATGTTGCTGGTCTTAAGTTAGCAAAACTCCCAGTGGAAACAGTTTCTACCAATCGAAGAGGTTTAGTTGACAAGGAAAAGGTATCGTGACATAAGCAGTCCAGAAAGAACAAATAGATCACTGACATCTTTTATTGCTAAATTTGATTGCTTATGGCTTTTAGCACAAATATACATTCAAATATTGCTGCACTGATCTTACCTAAATTACCATAAGAGGAGAACATGTTTTGAGATAAGTTGTCCTCTTCCTCAGAGTCTCTCAGTACATATTTCCTATGAGGATTACTTGCTCTTTGTAGTCATTTGAACAGTATACACTGCCTTAACTTCCCAGCCCAATGCTCTCATTGGGCAGCAAATGCTGTTGAGAAGTCACTAACAGACAGAGACACAGAATTTGTGGTCGCTGTACACATGAAGGAAATTACCTGAAACAAGGCATGCTTCCTCTATGTCCTAAGGTTAACAACAGAAGTAACAAAGGTTTTGTAATGACACCCCCAGTCCAAGGCGATGACTAACAAGCAGAAAGATTAGATATCAGGGTGATCTCATAGCCTGCTACTCCCCAGAAGGGGAGGTCCCACTCTTCTTCAGCCTACAACTCCCTTGCTCCCTCCTGACCTCCCGCTCCCACAAGCACATCCACCTTCCCTTTGGGTTGGAACTGGACAGACCCCTCTCAAACAGTTCAGATCACTAGAGTTGCAGGAATTAATTTATTTTTTGCTTAGTTTTGTTAAGTTAGCTTGGCTTAATGAGCTGAATTGGCTCGGAACGGGGTCTTAGGAAAGATAGAGCGTAGAGAGCACAGGACTTGTAGTAGGTCCAGTTTGCTTTGGACTCTTACATCAGCATAGTTACAAGGTATAACCCCCAGCATCTTGCAGAAGATACTTTCTTGATGGTACTTTAACTTCCTGTATACGTGACCCTAGCTACTTTCTGAGAGAATTTATTCAAATCAGAAGGGGGGTTAGCAGAATACTTGGTGCAATTCAGAAGTTGCATTCAGCTACAAATGGACTCCTCGAGCTTTACCCTGCAATACCACAAAGGAATGAGGAGGGGCAATGAGAACTGATGACACATGGCTGGAATAGCTTTTATAGGTCGATCATGCTGCGATGGCTCACCTCTGGGAGCTGTGTAATGCTTTACTCACTATCAGATATACCCACATGTCTTGCCTGTGGCTTGGAGCAGTGTCTATCACTAAGCAAAAGCAGACAGAAGCATACCAACCACCATGCTTCACTGCAGAATTCAGTCCATTTTCTCTGTCTAGTTTTCTTGCCCTGGTCCTGAAGGGCACCTTGTCAGAACCCTTAAATAAGCTTCAGTGCCACCCTCCTGGAGTATTTGCGTGCTCCTTTCAGCACTCTATTGCTGCACAGAGGTGACAGAAGATGTGTGTGTGTAACTACTATCATTGGACATGGGTTAAAAGTTTAAGAATTGATCGTAGCAGCTGTATTTGGAAGCTCAATTCTGACAAAGGAAACTGTTCTCGCATTCCCAGATTCTGGTTTTGAACAGCTCCAGAGTTACGGTCAGAGATTAGAAAGATTTTTCTTTGGAGGTGTTAAAAGAATGGTGTGGAATTTCTCATGCAGCCATCTGCCCTCAAAACGCAGCAGATAACTCACCAACACTCACCTCCATTCCTTACTGAGCTCAAACTCGTATCTCCTCAGTTCCACCCTGTACCCTTTCAGAAACAGGGCCTGTTCCAGTACGAAAGGACAAAGAACGTTTAAAGTGCGACTCAGAATTCAAGTTTTCAAAGAACTCACATTAAATTCTGGCTAAGCAAGCACGCACTCCTGCACAGAAGCATTTGCACACATAAATCACAGCTTGCTTACATCTGACACACACAGAGAGCACACTGCTTGGCACGCTGTTTAAATGTGCTTCAGCTGCTGGACTGCGTTCAGGTTTGCAGACAGCTCTAAAAAAGTTTCTTTCCGGTCAGGAGACACAAAACCTCACTGAGCATTTTGGTGATATTCTCATGGACCAAGGATGGCTGTTGTTGCTCACCATTTTGTAATGAAGTTTCCGCAGCTGTACGTCCATGGGATTATTGAGAGGGGTGCTTTTCACTCCCAGGAAGTAGAAAAGATGTCTCCGTATCTGAGATACTATCTACCCTGTGCAAGTTAGAAGCATTCACAGTTCCTAAGCTAGCTGCAGAGCTTAACCAAGCTTGACCAAGTTCATAGAATCACAAAATAATTTGAGTTGGAAGGGACCCTTAAAGGCCATCCGGTCCAACCCCTCTGCAGTGAACAGGGACACCCACAGGTAGATCAGGTGCTCAGAGCCCCGTCCAGCCTGACCTCGGGTGTCTCCAGGGATGGGGCATCCACCACCTCTCTGGGCAGCCTGTGTCAGTGCCTCACCACTCTTATCATAAAAAACTTCTTCCTTGTATCCAATCTAAATCTTCCCTCTTTTAGTTTGAAACCATTTCCCCTTGTCCTATCACAGCAGACCCTGCTAAACAGTGTGCCCCCTTCTTCTTTGCAGCCCCTCTTTAGATACTGGTGCCATGCCAGCTTTCACCACCTCGTACCAGACTAAGTGCACATCAGGTGAGAGTTCTAGAGTGGTTTGTGAAAACCCATTAGTCTATACAACATTCATCACGTCTCTTTAAACCCTAATTTTTAATTCTTTTATTCCCTGCAAGTGGGTCATATTCATACTGGGTCCTAAATTACAGCTTTTGAGAAAGGAGTATTCCTGTTGCTCTTAACCTGGAAATTTACTCGAACTGCTTTTGAGTTATGCAAGTCCAGATCTGCAGTTCTTTCATAATTGCCTGTGATGGTAACAAACAGGGCAGCACCATGACTGGTCCCTCGAGTCCTGTACTCATGCCAAAGATAACCAGTTATACTCACATAATTAATTTTGATGCATTAATAACACAACAGCTTTTGTCTTCCCTGGTTGGTAGGATTCAGCAAAGCTCTTTCCTCTGCTGACAAGGAGAGCGATTCTCGTTTAAGGATTAATCATCACTTTGTAACTCCTGCAAAATTCGCACTCCAGGCTCTGATTTGGTTATACACAATACCTGTGGCTTACTAATTAAGAACAACACGGGTATTAGCCTTTCTTCTTTTATGTTCTTAAATTGCTGATTTAAAACTTCTCCCAGTGTGAGAAGCACTTCTAACTATCTGATGTGTGAAATAGCAAGGACAGAGCAGATTCAGCCAAACCCACAGAGGCTGGAAAGAAAGGCGAGATTTACATTTAATACCTGAACCTATAACCCAGAGGACATCTGGAACTCTTCAAAGCCAGCTACCACTCTGCAAAAGAGGGACTTCCCCTCCTGTGGTACAAAGCAGATTCACTGCTTCTGAAGTTTTAACTTGAATTTCTCCTATACTTTGATAGTGCTTCTGAGCGGCTGGGATCACGGAATGGGAGCTCAGCTTAGCGTGATTAAGGCAACATTTCTTCTGATCACGTATTGTTAAGAAAGATGGGATTAACATCATCTCCAGCACCATGCACAATTTTTTTTTAATCGTTTTCATAGAATCAGAATATTCTGAGTTGGAAGGAACCCGTAAGGATCATCCAAGTCCAACTCCTGGCTGCACACAGGACCACTCTTGATTCCTTTGAGCCTGGATTTGATAGCAGTTTTGAACAAAAAAAATTGATGCCCACTCTGATTCATTTGCATAAATAGCTTTGATATTTCTTTCAAAACTTTTAGTTTGTTCACTCTTTTTTTTTTCTACCAGCTCTTGTTAATCGCTATGTAGCTGCAGAATTGCAAGAAAAGGATTACAAACACAGGCTGGAACAAATCAGAGTTTTCAGCAATACTTAGCATCATGGACAAGGATATGAGTAAGAGGAGATGAGTGATAACCCTGGGGGCACTGACAGAAGGCAGCACATGCACAGCATGTAGAGCAGGAGAAGGGGCAGATGTAGGTAAATGAGGAACATGAAGTTCCACATGACCTTCCTCCTATTGACTTTGATGAAGGGATGCAGAAGGTAGATAGTTAAATCACTAGCTGTGACTCCTGCAATATATAGTGAAGGTTCACACTGGAACAGTCTACTCTCACTCCTCAGTGTCAAGATGCGATCACGTGTTGACCAAAAACTCACTCTGATGGTGACTGTGGTAGGTAGAGTTGGTGGACAGCATCTACTTCTCTCAATCAGGGACATTCAAAGACACCTGCAAGGCATGCAGCGTGCTTAGCCCCACGCTGCAGGGACTGAAGCCATTTGGTTGCTTTTGGAATGGAAGAAAGTGAACAGCATGAAAACCATTTGTACTAGACAGCGCTATGAGATTTCATTATGGCCTTACTGCTTCTTTCTAAGGGATTCTGGATTCCCAAAGGAAAACAAATTGTCAGAAAAGTCCTTTCTTTGCATTTTCCAGGTAGCTGCAATCATTTCTTTCCTATGGAGATTTCAATTGCACAGTGCAGTGCTTTCTCAGTCAGTTCAACACTACATTCCAGAGAGCGCAGGCTTGTGGCCTTTCCAGAAACACCAGGTAGTCCCGGGCTCCTTGCTCATTTAGCTGTCAAATACATAGCTGATGTAAGAAGTGCTTTCTCTGGTTTCCTCTCCATTTCTAGATGCACTCCAAGGGAATAAGTGCAGCTGTAAAAGCGAAAGAGCATTTATAGTCTGTCTTGTAGCAGCAGTAGCCATCTCTTACTCTGGAAGAAAAATCCCCAACCTACTGCAATGACCGCTAACATTCCAGTAACCTGACTATCCACAGGAACAGGGTATTTTTTGATAGCAAGTCCTGAATTCTTCATTGTGTGGATCTGGATAGCCCACAGAGGCTGACATCATTTGACCACATACTGCAAGACAAATCACTTGAGCTTTTGCCAGAGTAAAATGTGATAGCTGAGCACCGACCAAGATTTCTTTTGGAATCAGCATCAACTATATATGGTACTGTTCAGCAGTGGCATGCATTCAGTGCCTGTATGCATCTGGCTAGTAGGTGGCTTTTTGTTTTTCCTATGGATACATTTGCCAAGATGAAAAATCAGAAAAAACGTAAACAATTTCCAATGTGTTTCCAAGTGCTGAACTACATTTTCTGAACCACATTGTTGAGTAGTGAACTAAACTTAATGAATATTCTCTTGGGCTGCTATTCAAACAGTGACTCTCCATTTTCTTTTTTATGATCTGTAAATCACTAAATATTATCAAGTGGGGCTCTACACATGCACAATCTGGGTTCATTACAAAGCAAGTCATACTGGGCAGTTATTTCTTCCTCTCTAAGGGTTTGGAAATTTACCCTGGAACAATATTATAGACTGTTTTGGAATGAACAATACCCTAGAAACAAAAACTGTCCCTCTTTCCAAGTATGCACTGGTGTTGCTATTGTCAGTTTGACTCAAGTGTGACACACACATATTTCACAGGAAAGGCTTTGGTGTTTTGGGGTGTTTTTTTTTTTTTCCTTTTTTTTTTTTGGTTGGTTTGTTTTGTATTTTGCTTTTTTGTTGTTGTTGTTTTTTTTTCCTCCCCAAGCAACTCAGTGTTCTGAAAGAACTGATGATGAAATATTGAACAGGCTCTCTTAACATTTACTTGGAGCAAAATAACATCTTGGCCAGAAGTTTTACACTAAAAAAAAAATCACTTTCTATTAGAGAAAAAAAGACAGTTCTAGTAAATATTTTCAAAGCTGTGTTGATTTAGCTAAATATATATATATATACACACATGCTTTCCACCTAAATGTTCCAAAAATGAAGCATTTCATCTTTTCACTTTGAAATGGCTGTCTCTCTTGGATTTGAGTGTCCTGGTATTTTATGTTACAAAATACTGTTGAGATTAGTTAAAACATTCTCTCAACAGAATATAGATGTTCCAGTTTGAAAGTTTGTTGGGTCCCCCGCCTCCTCAGGCTTTCCTTTCCCAGGCAGTTTTGAAATGCTTTGCCACCATTCCAGATCAGAACAAAATAAACTGAATGTAACCAAGTAATCAGAGAATATTACGCACTCTCCTCTGGGCCTGAGCCACACAGGATCTGGATCAGTTACAGCTTTCTGATGAAAAACTTGGCTCTTTGGCTGAGGCTACAGGGACCTACACACTCAGCTTTGGATGTTCTTGAGTTAATATTTCAGTGCCAGCGTTGGCCATCGCAACGGTTATCTGTACTCACTGGATTTAGTAATCCTAGTGCTGTAAAACCCACTGAGCATGTGGTCTTAGTAAACGTAGAGCAAGTTCCAAATTCTGCAGCAAGATATCTTGAACAAACATTTTATACCTATAATACACTCATTAATAAAACAGGAGACTTCAGGTTTTGAGTGTGGCATGGAGAACTGAGATTTTCTGCATTCAGTAGGTATCATTTTCCTGACCTTGGGAACAGAGAAGGCGAGCAGAAAGCAGTCAGTTACCTGCCATGTATTTATTGATTATATAAAACTATTGGTTGAGATACAAATTTTCTCCAGCCAAATACAATAATGTTAACTACACTGCAGGAAAGTCAATTATGGTTGTTAGAACAGGTAATTGAGGCTGTTACAGGCAAACCCCAGAAAGAGTTGGAAATTTACAAGCCAAAACCAGCTAGTGCTCATGCAGTTCCAGCATGTACCAAGAATCAACCTCTTTCTAGTCTGTTCTCAAAAGGTTAACTGATTCAAGCACTGCTTCAGACAGTTTTGGTATGAAAGAATGAAGCAGATAAATGTTCTGGTTCAGAACTTAGGTCAGGTAGTAGCTATGTCTCTCACTGCTGACTTTTTATGTAACTTCCAAATATTCAGATCTCTCTGTAGGTGTTTGTCATCTACAGTTTGGCATGCCAGGATGAGCTGCAGCACAGCAGTCAGATGGATTGTATATGCCAGAGTCTGTGCTCTGAACAAAGATGTCCCACCCAATGGGACCAAAGATGTCCCAATGGTATGCCATGAGTTCTAAAGTAATTACTCAGATCTTCATAACTCACTGCTGTCTTCAAATTATCAAAAAGTTATTACACTCACGGAGCCACACATGCAGCCCTCTGGTGCTCCTCATCATTCGTACAGTTGAACGGAAGGTCACACAGTGCTGAGGTCAAGAGCTGGGTGTAGCACCTTCAGGTGCTGTTCCACAGTTGCATGGTACCAAAGTAACCATTACAGGGAAGACAAAACAGGAAGATTCTCCAGGTGGCTCATAGAATCAAAGAATCATTAAGGTTGGAAAAGAACTCTGATCTTAGAGTCCAACCATTATCCTATCCCCACCGTGCCCAATAACCGTGTCCCTCAGTGCCATTCTACCAGTTTCTTGAACAGCGACTCCACTCTTCTCTGGGCAGCCTGTGCCAATGCATCACCACTCTTTCTGAGAAAACTTTTTTCAGAATATTCAACCTAACCTCCCCTGGCACAACCTAAGGCTGTTACATCTCATCCTATCATTTAAAACCCAGCTAGCCTGTCATACAGTTACAGTAGCATTAGCACAGCATCAAAGCCTTTCTCAGGGGACATTAAGCCATACATAATCCTGCTGACCCTCCATCTACATCTTTGAGATTTCATAGAAGTTAGGTGAATTAACTCAATAAAATCTTTTGATGTCAGAACATGACCAGATCTGAATGATATGCTGCCTTCACTGTCTATTTAATTCTGTAGTTTATTTTCTTTTCAAGTCATGATAGATTATTCGTGGAGAAGAAAATAATAAGAGATACAAATATACTTTAGATATTTTAGAACATGTGCTGTTCTCTGACAGGAAGCTAGGCAAAAGCAAAGGAAAAGTCACTTCAGGGAAAATACGCCTTCCTCTTTTTTTTTTTAAATAATCCAGTACTAACAGGAACGTACATTACCATCGTCACATGGCAAGGTCATTCCTGGTTCTGGAATCCCTTAAACTCCTGCTTTTTTAAAATATCAGTATCCAGATCCCACAGAGCTGTTTGAAGAGAGCTTATTATACAGTAAATTATTTAATTTAACAAAGTAATCAAACTATACCCCAATTGTAACAGATAGAATAGTTGCTATATTAGCACCAAAGCTGACTGCAGTTTGCCACGGTACAGTAATACATTTCAAAAGTTCAAGAAGAGTAACAGACATGAGTCCTTAGGGATCATTAAATTATTCAGCGTCACCTCCCGTGTAAGGTTGATGCTATATCATTTTGCTTTTTCTGCACAGACTTAGAGTGACTGGTCTTGGACTAGAGCATATAAGGTGTCACATCTTGATAGGAAAGTTTCAAGAGGTGGAGTATATAGCCCCTCTCTTGGCAAGTTACCTCACAGTCTTCATTTCTAATTTAAACTTATGTAGAATCTGCTTCCTGCTGTAGGATTTAAATATGCATCCTCCAGCAACAATGCAAAGTTGCTTTAGGGTAGACTCTGCTACTTATTAAATCTGAATTAAGTCTTCCTTTAAGGAGATCAGCTCCTTAAAAATGAAGAGGGATTGGATCTTGTTCAGTTTCCCATTGGAAGACATTTTTTAGTATTTTCATAATTTGTATGGCTCTTTTCCTCTGTGCTCTCCAGATTTTCTGGATTTCTCAGCTAAAAGACAAGACAGCTTGCTTCTCAAGTTATTCCAGAATTAAACTAATGAGTCTTGTGAACATGGCCTTGCTCCTGTCATCACTACAGAACTGCCATATCCTACATCAAGCTCGTATTCAGCTCTATTTCCATTGGGATCCTTAAGTCCAGTGCAGAATCACTTCCTCTCAGTTGTATAGCTCTTAATGCTCATAAATCATACTTCTCTTGTATTGTACCTAGCCATTAATAAAAAGACCAGATAAGAAACTGATTATGGTTACCTTTATCGACCATTTGAAGTCAAATCAATGCAAATTTCCCTGACAAATCTACCCAGCACATGACTATGTTGATTAGAATCAAGATACTCATATTGGATCAACTTTGTGACACAGAAAGTTAAATGATCTTTTGCCTTCTCTATCCCTACAAGTACAAATAAATACATTTTTATTCAAAAACATTAGCCCTTACATACTCCCTTAGCCATAGCAGATAGCCTCATAGCCCACATGCCTTCCATAACTGGCTACCTCTCACACATTTTGTTCTATTATAACACCTATTTGAGCCAGCTTTGGTCTCAATAAATGACACAGACAAAAAGATTGAACTCTCTCAGCAGCTGTCAACAGGTTGATCCTAGCCTGGATGGTTCCAGCTCTAACACTCAACATCTGCACCAAATCCAGCTATGACACCAACTAATTCCAGCTACCAGGGAATGCCACTGAAATTGATAAAAGTCTCTACAAGAGAATCTAGTAGAGCAGGAAAACATAAAAAGAAATAGATGTCTTCAAAAACCTTATTAATTTTTTTTTAATAAAAAAAAGGCCCCAAAAAACCAAACCTCACATTATACTTGGTACAATATAGTGTATCCTTTTTCCTTCTCTAATAGTTGATTTCTCTATCAGCTTTTGTACTATTTGCCTCTACTGTCAAACTGGGACGTGATTACCCAAAGTTATCTTGCCTTTCTTTTGAATTACTGCTCCTTAATATCTGGAGTTTTTCTTACTGACTAAAGGCTTGCTACAAGCTAGCAAGAGAAGACTACTCATCTCACACAGTTCTTTTTTGCATAACTGGACCTATCTAGGCATGCTGGTTGGTTTTTATTTCAGTTCTTCATGATTACTGCTTAACATCTTTCTTAGCAACTTGGGAGAGCTGGAAGGTACTTCTCCATTCCCATGAGGCATGATTACATCAGCTGGCTTCCTTCTAAATGCAGAGGAGAACTATTGAATATTTCTGCCTTTCCTGTGTCATTAAGACTTTCCCTATCTTCTGCTAGCAAGCAGACTATGCTATTTTCAGGAATCATTTTATTCCTGTTATCCTTTAAAATGCCTTACTGTCCTTAGGCTGCGAGATAGGGGCTGCTTTTGCTCCTGCTCAGGTCTTTCTCATCTCTCTGTTTCCATGGTCTCCAATTTATGTAATTGTTGCCTCCTTCCTCTTTCTCCTCTTCACCCCTGTTTATTTGATAGCTTTAATAGCTGCCTTTGCTTCCTCACTTAGTGAGGAAATGCCTCTAACCAAAGCAGTCTTTAACCACAATTTCATTGTGAATATGTCATCGATTAAAGTTTTCTAGAATCATTTCCAGTTTTCATTCACGTTTCCCTGTTTAGATCTGTCCAAGTTTCTTTTCCCAAACACTTTCACTCATCCTTTTCATGGATACTTTGGAAAATAAATCATTTAGAAATACTCAAAACATTTGGAATGTGCTGGGACCAGGGTTCAATTCTTGTTCTGATTTAGTCTAAGTACTTAGCTACTAGCAGGAGTTGCTAGGCTTGTCATGGCACCCTATTTTCTAGGAATTAACCAACTCTACTCAGCTTGAAATTACTGGGAATCTGTTAGGCATCATTACTGGAGAAATGAAAAACTACAGGGAAAATTAAATTACAAACACTAGAAGTTCAAAGATGCACTAAAATACTGGGTGCATATCATATTAAGCCTTTCAGAAGCTTGCACATTATTAATAGTAAAGATAATTAGATTGTGCTCTTAGTGAACTGTGTTGCATTGACAAGTCCAGAGGGAAAATGCTAAGCTATGAAACATTCCTTTGACAGATGTTTTGTGAGTTGTTTTGGGTTTTTTGGTGTTTTTTTTTTTGTTTGTTTGTTTTGTTTTTTAGTATGTTAGTGAATAAAACAGAATGTGTAGCATTTCCAGCAAAGTAAGAACAGGCAAATGATTTTGTCTAGTTGATGCTTTTCCTTCCTGTTAAGTACCGCTGTTTGAGAAGTATGGGGAAGCAAGGAGTGAACATTCCTGATGATAAGTAGAAGTCTACCAGGACTGAAAAGGCTAATGATTATGAGATTATGCTCTTGTTCACGGCTGAAAATTGATTTAGGTAAGATGTGTTATGAATATAAAGCCGTTCAACTTCACACAGCTAATTCTTGATATGCTTTGTTAGTGGATAAGTATGATAGCACGGAACAACATAGGAGCATCTTACTAGACATAAACATACACATGTGCATATACACACAAGTACACAGTTCCTAAGTAGCTTTGTTATTCTCTCCTTAAATTAAATCTAGTGCAATAGCTAGAGGAGAGCAGGGGAAAAAAAGGGAAAACAGTCTAATAGACACTATACAAAGTTTACTATAACATTTTAGCCTCACACAATTTTAGCACTGCTATTTATGAATAAAACAGGAACAAGTATGAATGGCATCAGCAAGAAATACATAAGAATATGTGGAGGCCAAATGACAGCTTTGGTATATGTAAAGATCAGAGACACGTCAGAAGGAATGTGACCATTTTTAAGAAAATACTGATTAAACCCAGCCATGCCTGCAATTACTTCAGACAATATAACTGCTGCAATGGAGTGAGCTTTATATTTTATATTTATATTTTATATGAGATGTTACAGGGGACGTAATACCATTGAATAAGAAGTGGATTTTTTTTCCCCACCAAAGCAGCCTCTTTGTATTAGCTCAGTTCTACATTTATAATCTTGGATAAGAAAGATTCAGTAACTACTGAGTTCAGTTTTTGCCAGCCAAGGAGACCAGTAACTTAAATGACGAGACCCAACTTTCACTTGGATCAGCTTAGTTATCTTGAGAGCATAATGCTGAAGTAACAGTGAAACTTTTCCCTCAGTTACGATGAAACCAAGAAAATCTTATCAGAAAAAAAAAATGGTTTAACTGGGGACAGAGAATAGAGCTAGCTACTAAATATTTTACGATAGAAAAAAATCTGGAACTTATACAATTCAGTGTGGCAATGCACTCATTTTCTATGCTACTGGCAATTCTTTTAAGAAAATTAGGTCACTTCATTTTTTATTTTTTAAGAAACATTTGTAAGGAGCATATGTAGAGATTATACATTGGAGCTTGAAAGCAACATGCTTCTTAATGCTATAGTTATTTCACATTCTCCATAATTTGTTGGGTTTTTTTTCCCCCCCCAACATCTAACAGATTTGTCAAATTGAAGTGCCCAGACTCAGCTTAATGTTTATGTTTTTCTATAGTTGAATGCTAAATTAGAACCATCATGCTGTCATTATTCTCTGTGAGGTACTGCTGCTTGACTTTATTATTTCTTTTTCACTGCTGCTTTACATACTCTTTCAAATCATGGGAAAATTTACATCAGATACAGGTTGGCTCAACACCCTCAACCCAATTCCTGGGAAAGGCTCTCTTCTAAAAAAAATACCAAAATAATGGGCACCATAGGTGACCATATACTTGTTCTCTACCTAGACTAATATAAATTTATCCTTACTTAACCTTCAATACCCATCTCTAAAACATAGCTTTAAAACTTCTAAGGAAAAATAATCACTATGATAGGTGTCACACACTGCAATATAATGCTCGGAGAGGTTTTGAATGGCCCATGCATTTAATCCTTTTGCAATAGGACCCCAAAAAGCCAGATGCTACTGTTGGCCTAGCTTTGAGCAGTGGTTTGGACCACATGGTCTCCAAAGACCATTTTATCTCACATTACTCAATTGCATATGGAAAAAAGTGAATATTTTTTGAAGTAGGAAAAAGAGAAGGCTTATGAAACAAAAGACCATTTTTTAAGTCTCCTGTTTAATATACATTTCCTAACACAAGTGATTCTCTCAAGACCACATGCTTCTCTAATAGTGACAGTGAAAAATGACAACTGGCTTTAATAACAGGAGCAAGACCATATCACATTTTGATTTGAGTCCCATTGGCAAGTGTGAGATGGTGTGCTCTCATACTGCTGGTGCTATCTGGAGTACATCTGAAGCCTGGCAAGGTCACGACTAGCAGCAGAAGTGCAATGAGAGCTCATGTGGAAGGCAACGCTGATGGGCGCTGAGGCTGAAAGCGTCAAATATGCACGCTGTTGCTTTGAGTTCTTCCATAAGACTGGCCACAGAAGCATTTTTCCCCTTGACAGAAATGCTGTTCTTCAGTATGTGAAATAATTATGAGATGAATATGAATTGAAAGTGCACTTCCTCTTGACCTACTTCCCAGGCAGGGAAGCAGAGCTGGATGCCCTCCTGTTTAGTAAGGTAGAATTATTTCTCTGCATTCTCCAGACTCCACAAAAGCCTCTACTGTTTGGCAGCAACCACGTGGCTGATTATCATACCTCGTATGCAGTTTCTTCTAATGATTTCCTTCCATCTCTTGTCAACACCCAGGCTGACTGACCAAACTGGTTCCTTTGGAGAGAAGTGCACCTCTTTACCCCATCAATAAATGGGCTTTTTTAACTGAGAAGGTAAACATTCAGAATGATAGCATGAGCTGGTTTGGGAAAGTAGCAGATCATACTGGAGAGCTCCAGGATTTCGTACACCTGAATCCTACCTCATTAAGTGAGCAGACCTTTCTTTGTTCACAAAGTTTCAGAATGCATCTTTTGACTCCACCACAAAATCAGTTACATATTCCATTAGCACTGAGGCCCCAAGTCGGCCCCAGGTCTTCACACATGAGTCCCATATCTGCTCTCCCACACCTACGGCAGCTGAGGGTTTAGAGCAGATGGCAATACCACTTCTCTGACAATGTGCTTACATGAGGAAAGTAGGTTCTAACCTACCACTTTTAATATGTAGATCTCCTTGCCTCATCAGAGGTCTGCAGCCCTCACTCTGGTGTCTGTAAAACCATAGAGAGGGTGTTCCAGTATAGCTCTTGCTGGTGTTTCAAAGTCAGTGACTACGCTGGCATGGCACACTAGTGGGAGACACTGTTGGGTTTGGTCTCGGGAGGCTTTGGGTTTACAGGTCAATATTGCTGGCCATCTCTTCCTGTGGAACCATTTATGCACCAAAAGTAACTGAACATGAGACTTAGTTTAGTGGGTAGTACTGGTGGTAGGTGAGCAGTTGGACTAGATGAACATAAAGGTCATCTTCTACCTCAATGATTCTACAAAAAGGGAGAAACTGCTGGGATTTTCTGACCCAGATAAGCTTCCCACAAAGTAATCAGTGTATATAGCAAACAAAACTATTTGCCAATACGCTCAGTTTATTATTTTCCAAGGTAAATGCCATAACTGATATTTTGCTGTAGCTGGCTGCTATTGTGCCCAGGCATTGAAAACAGGCATCAAAGGTATAAAGGAGAAAAGAAAGCTCAGCAACACAGCAGATGACACGCTGTGAGATTCCTAAATTAGCGCTGAGCTAAGTCTGTGCAGCCCCAATACCAAGTTGGGCTGGAAGCAGCAGAGAGCAGGGTGTTGCTAAATGATTGCTCAGTTAATCCATAACCTGAATAAACCACCCACAGATAAGTGAGAGCTGATGGTGTGTAAACTGCCAGAACACAGCCTCTATTCCAACTTCACAGGCAGCAGAGCTAATCATAACTCTGCAAGACACAAAGAAAATTGTGCCAGGGAAGAATCTGATCAGGGATTTTTCCCAAGCTCTGTGTATGACACTGGAGATCGTATCTTTTGCTGCTAACTTCACCTGGGATGGATTGTGAATCAGCATATATAAATCACCTGCCAAACCCTCGAGTACGTCACTGATAAGATAATACAGATTCAAAAGTGCAAGTGTCATATCAGCAGCTGGAGTACATCTGACAGCACAGCTAGAGACAATGACCATTCCTGAAGGTGTTCCTGGACACGATCTGCTTTTCTCACCTCACTTTCCACATTGAGGTATGTTGCAGCTGAGTGATGCAACCTCTGAAAACTCTGGATATGCAGCTGAGTTCTCTCAGCTCAGTGATACTAATTTCGTTCAGCTTCGAGCATTTGTAGTCACTACTATAATCCTATACAACACCAAACTTCCCATACATACCAGTTGGTCCAGAAATGAAGTTACAGTTCCAGATTTCCCTAATGTCAGTCTTTTCCTTTCCTCCATCCCCCACTTCCATGCATTGAGGCAACACATCCCCCAGGTGACAGTTCTGTTGGCATAAAGATACTTAACAGGGAATCTGAGATTTATTCACAATAAGCTGTTACAGAGGCACTGCTTTCACTATCAAAGCAAGAACAGCTACAGCTGAACTGGGCATATAATTTCTTATTTCTACAGTCTAATTAAATATATCTTCATTATGCTAGAGGAGATTGCCTTCATAAACCCAGTCTGACTTACAGAAGTGCTAAGTATATGCCTAACCCCCAAAGCCAACCAGAACTCTTACTCAGTGCCCTGGGACAGCGCAGCACCCCCCAGCATTGCCCCCTGCATGCCCACTCCTATTTCCCCAGGGGAGGTTAGCAGAAGCTTCCTGTGACACTCTAGGTGTATCTACACATAATAGATCTCAGAGTTTCTGTCACTTAGGAGGTGGATGAAAATAAATGGTCTCAGACTGCATCACTTTGCTGCGTGGAACAGCAGCCAAAGCCAAGCGGTGCAGCTGCAAAGTTCCCACTGGTAATACCAGAAGTTCCAGCCCTATTAGGCTCATTAAAAGGAATAGTACTCCACATAGTAGTTAGAGACCACTGTTAACTTTTGAAGTGAAGAAATATAATTCAGTTACTGCTTCCATGAGCCTCAAACAGAATACTGGACTGGATGGGCAACAGCAGTAAAGCCTGATGTGCAGAGATGGACCTAGGCAGGACACCTTGGCTCCTCCAGCTAGGCAGGAATGGGTCATTTGATCTTCCACCCCACATATGTGCACTCTCACAAGCACAACTTCAGCCACATGAGCTTTCTCAGCTGTCTGTGAAGGCTTACTGGTTCACCATCTGGAAAGCCTGCATCACTTTTAGAGGCACAAAACCCTATTCTCTGGGTGCTTAATTTATTTTGAGATACCATTCCCTTTCTTTCCTCTCTCAGTCTAAGCTTTGTCATCTGTGTCTTGGGTTGCAAGGCAATGCATTATATATTCCTGCTCTTGACAGGTTTGAGACTGGTAGACATTCACTATTTAAGACTATATGGAAAACTCACTTCAGAGGAGGACTGTTCTGAATCATTGCTCTGAAAACTGAAACAGCAGGATGAAGTTTATGCTTGCTTGTATTCCGCACAAGAGTTACACTGGATTTAAATCACAGCTGGTTTTATTTCTAAAACACTGTTTAACCTGACCTTCAGTATTGCTTTAACCTAAAACTGAAGAGCCACAGCCATAGCTGCATGAGGAACTGAACCCAAAGCATAATACTTGCCCAAATCTACTGCAGCATCTTTCTGTGCTGCAGGGAAGAGAAACTTAAGACTCCCCGAGGCTGCTATTGAAACTCAGTATGTAGTGTTAAAGCAGGAGAGACAGTCTTACCTGATGAGAAATTTTATTGGGATAATGTGTGCCAGGTGGTTGACATTCAATATTCAAAAGAAAACAATCTAGGGCTACAGCAGCCATTAAAAAAAATAAATCAAATCTAATAAGAGCCAGTTTTACATGCATGACCGGCTTCTGAAGTAGCTCTTTTTTACAGTGCTTCCCTCCTGGGCTTTGTTGTACACATTACTCACAACAATCTTCCAGCTACAACTCAGGCCAGGCTCTTATGTATAATTTTAGTACAAAAGAAAAAAAAAACAAAATGAATTCTAAAATAGATGATTGGTAGATGAAAGAGGAGAGTGCTCTGTATATTTCTTCTGCTCTGTAGTCCCCGTATATTTCATTTGCTGTGTGGATTCCTATGGCACCATACCTTGGATCCATTACATGAGGCATCTTTGAAGCCCAAAG
Source organism: Gallus gallus (assembly GCF_016699485.2). Lineage (NCBI taxonomy): Eukaryota > Metazoa > Chordata > Aves > Galliformes > Phasianidae > Gallus > Gallus gallus. The sequence goes on along the minus strand of NC_052532.1, from coordinate 60,432,066 downwards.
AATTACAGCTTAACTCTTTGCCCTCAGACTTCAATCCCTACACTGCAGCTAGTCAGAGAAGCTTCCATATTACACAGATGTAAACGAGGAGATAGTGCAAGAGTGCACTATCTTGGTAGCATATAAACCCTTTTAGTCATCATCATATCTAAATTCATAATCCACTGGAAAAATACTGCTAGCACAGGGTAGGTGATTGCACTGCCTCACATTTACAGCTGAGCACCACCTGCTGGTTACCTCGAGTCTCATTTAGTTTAGCCATCTCTCCTCCCAGTAAAGGAGGAAATCAGATCCTAGCTTTTAGGAAGGCAAGCTGATGGGAAAGGGGCTGGCTGCTGTAAGGCAGGTCCTAGAGATTTCAAAGCTTCTGAGCTTCTGAACTCAGCAATAAGACTCATGACAGGAAGGTGGAGGCAGCTGTGAGGACACAGCTGGAGCAGACATCAGAGGGGGCCACTTATCTCCAGTCCCATAACATAGAGGGCAGTAGGGCAATAGCCTTCCTCTCTGTACCAGCTCCTCAGTCTCAGAGACCTACACAAAACAAATTCCAAGAGGAAAAAAACCAACAAGAACAGGAGAGGCTGTTTCTTTCTGCCAAATTCCTGAGTGCCTTTATTCACACTGTTGAGTGCTTGCCTCATTCTCATCGACTTCCCTTGAAACATATGACTCTGCTTTGCCCTCTCCAGCACCCCATAGTTGAAATCCAAGAGGTTGAATTTGTTGTTGTGCCACTGATCTAAGGACCACCCAAGGGATTTATCATCAACTACTTCATATGGGTTGTGTAGGAGAATAAACAGCTACTATTAGGAAAAAAAACACAAGAGCAAACAACAAAAAACTACTGATCCCAACTTCACTTTCGCCACTTTGTCTGATCTCACTTGAACTGCTGTGCTTTCAGAACAAAACTGCGGGAGTATAATTTAATCCAGCATTGTGAACTTAAGCTGAGATGGCTAAAGATAAGCGTTTTACTTGTTCAACTTTTGATGAACTCAGTGGAAATAGGATAAGGAAGTCTCAGTACCATTTTTTTTTTTTTAAGAAGAGGGAGGTGTTACTGGCCACTGGCTGCTTTGATGCCAGCCTCTGCCTAGCTGCAATTCACAGTTTATGTGCAATATTAGTGATATACTAATAGCCATGTTTATAGCACCCTATATCGTTGGCCTGACTTCAGCATGGCTGGCTTTTACAGCACCATCAAGCTGCACTGAAAGATTAAAAGGAAAAAACAACCTCATCCTATGAATCCTTCTGTCAACATAAGCTACAAACCCAAACAACAGGATGACTCCACCCTTCAAATTCCTCCCATGTCTTTCTGGTGAAAGCCAAACTTAATATTTCTAATTACTAAGGAAAATCTTCCTTTCTATAACCACCTTAGAACTCCTCCCTGGGCTTTACTGTTCATCCTAAGGCACAGACTCAGTCCAATTAAATTATTAGCAGGAACAACAGAATCAAAGTTTCCCAACTCAGATGGCTTAAGTCATTAAACCCATATAAAGCAACATGATACTAGAAACACTGATCTCAGATTTTCTTCCTGACTACCCTGGGTTTTGTAAAGATGCTGTGTTGGATCTCTCCCTTGGTCCTCACAAAGGAAGGGCTCCTATAGTGGCTCTACCAGCTGTGTACCCAGGCCTCTGGTTCCCAGTGCCTTCTAGTCCTTGCCCAGGAACACCGGCTCCCCAACAAGAAGCAAGCCTCGGCAGGGCTTTGGACACACAACACTGTTTGAGATCTTATTGGGTTTGTGTAGTTCTGCACTTAACGCACACCAGGGGGTCTGTAGAAGTTGCTGGAAGAGGAACCAAGGCTGAAGGAATGGATTCAGCCTGTAAAGACACTTGGTTCATCTCAAAATTACCTCCCCCCAAAATCATAGAATGGTTTGGGTTGGAAGGGACCTTTGAGATCATCTAGTTCCAACCCCCCTGCTATCAGCAGGGACACCTCCCTCTAGACCAGGTTGCTCAAAGCCCCATCCAGCCTGGCCTTGAACACCTCTAAGGAGGGAGCATTCTCAGCCTCATTGGGCATTCTGTTCCAGCATCTCACCACCTTCATAGTAAAGAATTTCTTCCTAATATCTAGTCTAAATCCACCCTCTTCCAGTTTAAAGCCATTTCCCCTTGTCCTGTTGCTACCTGCCCTTATAAGAGTCCTTCCCTAACTTTCCCATATACCCCCTCAAGTACTGGAAGGCCATTATAAGGTCTCCTCAGAGCCTTCTCTTCTCCAGGGTGTCTCTGAAGAGTCCCAAGCTCTCTCAGCCTGTCATCATAGTGGAGGTGCTCCAGCTCTCAATCACCAGTTATTAGATTTAGTCTTTTAGACTGTTCTTAAGACAACCAACTGATCAGAGGTTTTTGGTGCCTTCTGATTCAAGGCCATTCCACCTCAAGGTCCTATGTGCTTCAGATTTCTGTCACATCGCCAAAAAACCACCAACCAACCAGATTCTGGCACAAAATTCACCCTAACCTGATTTTCCATTTCATTCATCCAATATCTATTAGTAATTAACATGTGTAAATTCTCTGCAGAAGTTAACTGTTAGCCTTAAAATAGGGTTAAAATTCTAGAAACACCTTACCTATGTATCTTTGGTAGAGTCAGGATAACAGGCTTGGACTGAGACCAGAGCTCTACTGTGCTAGCCACCATCCACATAAGAGAAGCAGTTTTCTCGTATTTGAGAGCTCTTAATATACAAGAAGTGAAATGGTAAACATGTGGATAAAATTAAGAGCCCAGAACCATAATTATGCAATAGCTGAGACCCACAGTAGTTCTCCAGCCAGCCTGAGAGATGCCATGGATGTGCTCTGAGGTGTTCCCATGCACACCAGTGAGCACACAGCCATACTCTGTCCTAGCACAGTGCACTGTGTCCTCTCTGGGTCACCCACAGCTGCAGCCCTGGCAAGGCAGCAGTCTTCCTTGGCACAGCAGGTTCCCAGCAAGAAGCAACCCCACAAGCCAGAGCTTAATGGAAGGGCGTTAACACTAATTGTATCTGAACAGCCACAGCCATGCTTCACCTCGCATTTTCTTGTGTTAAAATGCAAACAGCCATTTGTTGGAACACCCCTAATGCATTTAAAAGTCTTCCCGGAGACAGCTGATGTTATTTCTAAGTGTGACAGCCCTCGCTGCCCACTGCTGGAAACAAGCATCTGTCCCTGCAACCCAGGTACCAGCTCATGAGTCTCTGCATTCAGTACTTCGTTTGACCAGCACTGACAAAAAAAACCCCACAATCAGACATATACAAGTAATTAGGATTGGGAAGTTATGAAAGATTAGATTGGCAACAGCACCTTTTTTTTTTCTTACATTTCCTTTCCTCCTGATGGGCAAAAGGCCTCAGTTGACACCCAACTCAGCGCGCCAGTTCTGAACAAAATCTGCAGATTCAGCCCTTTCAGATCCAGAGATTGGTTCGATTTCCTGGCAGAGAAGGGAGCTGCGTCTGGCAGATTTTGAAGAAAGAATAGGATGCACCCAGGTGAGACTAAGTCAGCAGGGAGTGTTTGGAGACGCTGGGAGCACTGCAATAGGAGGCAAAGACACTGACCCGAAGGACAAAGATGTTGTGAGTATTAGCACATGAAACTGGAAAACTGCTTTGTGGGTGAAAAAGCCTTATAAATAATAGAGAGACAAAAACCCCTGAGTTGCACTGTTTATAGATATGATTTCATCAGCTCTGCTGTGTTGAAACCCTCAGTCACATTCTCCCCTCTTTCTGCCCAGATGATCACAGCTCCATTCCTCTGGAAGAGCCCTGAGCACTCAAGGTAACCAGAGGCATGCATCAAACCTGGAGATGAACCCAAGCTCCAGAGGGGCTTACAGGGAGGTTTATCTGTAAAACACTAAGTAAAGCTTCCAGGGAGTAAAAGAAGTCACCTCCCTATTTTAATCAACTTTGCTGGCTTATCTGAATGAGGGATTTAACTTATGTATTATATACAAAACACCGGAGCATAGCACACTCCTGAAGTAGATGCTCACATAAGTGATCCCTAGGGAAAGAGCTCACAGACCATCCTGAGTTGGACTCAGTACTCCTTGGGGAGGGGGAGGGGTTTACTTCCAATTCCTGGCTCCACACAACACCACCCAAAAAAAAAATCAGACCCTATTGAACCCTAGACTGCTCAGGTGGCCCTCATTTTATAGTCAGAGAAACAAAGATCAGGGGAAAACAAGCAGGATGCCCTAAGCCACACAGCAAGGCAGGAATGCATAGATGAGGATTTCCACACATGAAAATTAGCATTGGCTCATGGCTGGGGTAGTTCTGAATACCAGGCTGCAGGTTACCAGGCCAACAGATCACAAGAGACCCTTGCTATGTGCTTGTCCTACTCCAGTAGTAGTACCTCAGGACATCTGCTAGGAACCAGAGTCAGAGGGAGCTGGCCCTTTTGTCTGACCCTGCACAGTGTGTCACTGCAGTCAGTGTGTCCCCCCAGTTTCAGAAATAAGCCTGACCCTCAGCAAGGGGTGCAGACACCCTTCGACATGGAAGAAGTTCAGATTTAAGACCTGCCTCTAGAAACGCTTAAGAATCAAAATGATTGATGCAAACACATTTGCTCTTTGGATCCGGCTGCAGACTGAGATCTGGCCCAGCTTTTCTTAATATTTTAGGCCATAAGCCATCCAGCTTGGGGATTTATTCATCTTAACATGTTTAGCTTTGTAAGCACAATGCAGTAGTTACTGTTGTGCCTCCCGGCTGCTCTTCCATTTTTTATAAACTCATTTTTTTCTGCTAACCTACTTTCCCCCACACACACTCTTCCTGTAAGGCTGTTTTTAGCCTTCTCTTGCCTTCTCTTTTTCTCCCCCTAAACACCAGGAAGAATCTGCTCTGGATGCTAAGCACAAGTGACTTGAAGAGGCTCCACCACCAATATCCTGGCTTTGGAAATAATTGTTCCTGCTGATCATATTGCATGCATTCAATGAGCTGTTCTCCCTCTGCTACACACCCCCACCCGGTTGCTTCTGTTCAGCAGCCAGGGACCATGCATCAGCACAGCATAGTTGCTGGTGCCACAGAATGTTTGTGCCCCCCCCCAAACCCATCCACTGCTCCTGAGCTATGGATGAAGGCTCCTCTACCAGTGCTTTTGCCCTTCCAAGCAGCCGGAGGAACAGGCAGGAAAAGAAAACTTGTCTTCTATTCCAGCTCTGCCCTGCAGCCTGCCAGCCGCTTCCTGGATCCCCTCAATTCAGTATCATAAATACACTTAACGAGGGAGTTTAATACAGGTTCGGTCAGACAGTTATTTGTGCAGTACATGATTTATGCCGCCCTGTAGCACAGGCAGTGGCAGATTCAAGGAACTCACCATAGAGCTGTGCCAAAGGGAGAAAAGCGGTGGGGGAAAGGAGACAGCATCCCAAGTGAAGGAAAGGAGCTTGATAACTGGGGAAAAAAAAATATGAAAGACAAGGAGAGAGGCACAGTGTGGGGAAACAGCAAAGAAGAAAACTGAGGGAGAGGATGAAAGAAGAGGACAGGAGCAGAACAGAAGGATGCAGACAGTTTGGGTCCCCCAGGATAAGCGAAACGGGAGCTGGGAGGCACAGTGTAACACACACGTGCCTGATGTGACAAGCAGGTCTCTGCAGGCTGCCAGTGCTGCAGCCAGGCAGGAGGCACAGCCCTGCTGCTGTGTCAGCCGGAGGGCAAGGGCTGGGACAGGCTCGTGATTCCCCTCCTCCTCTCCTCTGTTGCCAGCCACCAGTTAGGTTTCACTGCTGGGATCCCAGCTCCTGCATAGAGTCCTAGCAGGAATGCAATGCCAGCATTGGAGCTGGATAAAGGAGAGGCTTTGAATCATAGAAACATTAAGGTTGGGATAGACCTCTAAGATAACTCAGTCCAAACATCCACCTACCATCACCACATCCCTCTGTGCCACATCTGCACAGTTCTTGAACACCTCCAGGGACGGTGACTCCACCACCTCCCTGGGCAGCCTGTGCCACTGCAGCACCACTCCTTCTGAAAAGTTTTTCCTAATATCCAACCTGAACCTCCCCTGGAGCAACTTGATGCCATTTCCTCTCATCCTATCTGCTGACGGCCTCGCCAACTGTACAGTCACAACTTCACCCGTATCAGTCCTCCACCTGGCTTGTATGTGGGTGTGCAGTGAGATACAGGAGGTGAACAAAGCAAGTGGAGTAGCAAATAACTGTGCCCTCAGAAGTGCTGGCTGAGAGCATCTCTTCATGTTCTGCCTGTAGAAAGGGAACTGTGAACCCCTCCTACTTTGTGAGAGGCTGTTTGTGTTTTAACCTTCATCAACCCATGTTTACAGAGTGCTTTGAAGGCTGCCAACCAACAAATCCTGTGGAAAAATACCCTGGACAGTGAACCTGGATTTCTCCCAGTGCCCGTTTCCCTGTTTGTGTCTCTGTTCTGCTGTTTATCAACTGTGGCCCCTGCAGCATGCACAGCCTGCATTCAGGCTTCTGTTTCCTTTGGCATTCTCCAGCATTTCCCTTGGAACCGATAGGCAATAAGGGCTTCTCCTCAGACATCCCCTCCTGCCAAAGCATTCCCTCAAAGAGGATTATCATTCACATGCTTCTCAATCCCATGTCATCCTACTGTCTCTTCCAGCTTGCCCACCCCTAAAGAGAGGGGCCACAAGACACATAAGGCACACAGTTGCAGTTAGATCTGCTGTTTTTGCCCCCTTCTTTGAAAAAGGCTCAGTAGAAACTGAGCAAGCAATTCAATCCCATTTCTCACAGCAGGTAAAGGGGGTTGAGGCTCAAGTGGAGGGAAAGGTTTGATTCAAGTCAGGAGCTCCTGACTTGATTCATCTCCACAGAAGCAACTAGGAACAGATGCCTCAGCCTCCTCGTGCCAGTCACTTGTTTGACAAAGGCTTTGTCTGATTTGTAGGGAGTCCTTGTTCTCACATCCTTCATTCCTCATTAAGGAGATAAATTGTCAATGCTCAGCACTGTAACGCTGCCAGGCAGAAGGCTGACTTCAGAAACAAGTACACTAAAAGGAATCAGGTTCCAAGCCTTGCACTTAGGTAGGTAGTGCTCTGCTGTGACAGGCTCGTGTGATCTTCAGCCAGCTGAGAGGGTGTAGCACCTAGATCCAGGACTTGAAGATATCCTCAGGATCAAGCCTTCTGCTGGCCTCCTTGTCCCAGACATAAGATACCTCTGTTCTGCTGCCCCAGACATCACTGGATCATTTGGGTTGGAAGAAACCCTTAAAGGTCATCCAATCCAACTCCCCTGCAGCGAACAGGGACATCAGACAGCAACATTTAACAAGTCCTGAACCCACACATTCTGTCTTAGAATCCTTACTGGCTCCCCAGTCTTTCATTTCTCTTTCCAGCATCCTTTACCTCTTGCCTTAACCAAGAAAGAAACAGACTTTACAGAAGAGCCTCTTAATAACAGCAGCCTTAGTGTCAGAAAACACAAGAATTACATGCTTTAAGCTAACAAAACAATCCCGCAGAGCAGCTCAGAAAAACAACAAGAGAGGCAGTCTATTTTTGTTGCCATACTCTCAGCCCTGTCTCAGGTGGACAGACAACCGTCCCCTTTCTCACTACCAGTAAAGGAGGTTGCAGCTCAAGGGGAGGATGCACTCCCCCAACCCTAAGCAGGCGTCTTAGGGAGCCACACTTCTCAATTGTTCAGGCCAGACACAGTCCTCTTTTTGTTGCACATTTTTTTCCACACAAAGGAGACCTACAATTGTCTTCTGAAATACAGCCCTATTTTGGCCCCACGTGCACACAACACTCTCCCATGTTTGCTGGCCCTGCCCAGGGCAGAAGCAGCCAGAAGATCCCAGAGACACACAAGGAGACCAGAGACAGCAGCAGAGTTCATCAGCCATAGTTTCTCTTCAGTGCTCTGCCCAGGGAAAAGTGCACATCCTATGCTTTATCTAACACAAAATGACGAAAGCAGCACTCAGTTTGATGCAGGTACATCCCTGCTGCCAGCACACATCTAGAGGAACCTCTTCCACACTCCACTGAACAAAAGAGGCCCTCCAGAGGCCTCCTCCAGTCTTTTGCTCTATATTTATAGAGTTATCCATCAGCCAGTGCTGAGGGCAAGGCTGCCAGCCATCACTGACAACTGAGAGGAGGCTGATTGCCAAGACTGAAGCCTGCCTACTACATGGACAAGTTGTTTTTCATTCTTCTTGAGAAAGATCACAGCTTGTAGATGTATCTGAACCTTCTCTTTGCTGGTGTTTTTTTTTTTTTAATCAACTTAGGACATTCTGAGTGAAGACATTTGTCTCCTTTCTTTTTTCCTTTCATCATTTGGGTCAAGGCAGCTGATGGAGGAACTCATTTGAGGATAATATAGAAAAGGCTGATGGCTAAAAGCAGCCAGATGACCTATACCTTGTAATGAGACCACCCACACCTTGTAAATACCCATTTCTCTCCACTGATGAGACATACCCAAGGGATTAAAGTTAGGTGTAATGAATCCCACCCCATGTCTCCAAGCATCTCAGTGACTGATGTTTTGAATAATGCCCATGGTTTCAGGAAAAAACATGGATTGTCACATTTGCTCTCGTGCATTGTCTAAGAGAGCAGCCAGCAGAAAGTGTTCAGAGACTCTCTTCTCAAGTGGTGTGCACAGATAGGACAAGGAGGGATGGCCTAAAACTTGAACATAGGAAGTTCCATACAAACATGAGAGAACTTCTTTATGGTAGGGTGACAGAGCACTGGAACAGGTTGCCCAGAGAGGCTGTGGAGTCTCCTTCTATGGAGATATTCAAGACTTGTCTGAACGCCTACTTGTGTGACTTATTATAGGGAACCTGCATTGGCAGGGGGGTTGGGTCTCTATCTCTTGAGGTCCCTTCCAACCCCTGCCATTGTGATTCTGTAATACAAACCCCAGCCACTGACAGTGCTTTGAGCACCAGACCCAGAAAGAAGATTTCTCTCTAATCCCCCTGAAGTCTGGGGCTTGTCTGTACCCTGAAGGTAGAGAATTTAATAATGCTTATTAAATCCCTTGCTCTGGGTAATCTACATTATCATAGCTCTGGACAAGCTTTTTTTCCACAAAAACACTTTTCCTGACCTTGCTGAGCTCTTGGTCACCAAGAATGCTTTGTGCCTATTAACACCACAAGATGACTGTGAGGGAAAACTGGGTGCTCTCGGCAGGCTTTTAAACACCAAGCTTTAACTCTTTCCCAGCTTTCTAGATAACCCTCACAGGGATGCAGCAGCTTGCCTGACACAGACAGGCCCATCAGCTTAGTGCTTGTATCAGGTCTTGCAGTTTCTCTTATCTCCCCAGGGCATGAATCCTCATCTGCGAACCAATGGGCCAATGAACATCAACCACTACGCAACAAAGAAGAGCGTGGCAGAGAGTATGCTGGATGTGGCACTGTTCATGGCAAATGTCACACAGCTCAAAGCCGTGCTGGAGCAGGGGACTTCCTTCCAGTACTACACCACCCTCATTGTGCTCATCAGCATCTCCCTCTTCTTCCAAGTGGTGATTGGGATCCTTCTCATCATCACTGGTAAGGCAGCCACTGAGATGCACACATCACTACAGAGTACTGCCGGCGTGGGGATGGGAGGGAGAAGCCCCTTGCCCCAAAACATTCTCCTGGCTGCAGTCAGGTCTCTGGGAAGGCTGAAAGCATCTCAACACTAGTGATGTAGGTCTACACTACCGCATCATCAAATCACCTAGGTTGAGAAAGACTTTCAAGATCATCAAGCCCAACTGTCAACCTGACCTACTGAGTCCCATCACTAATCCATGTCTTTTAGCATCACAAAGCATGTCCCTTCACACAGCTCCTGCAAACAACACATTTCAGCTTCAGCTTTCACCTCACCCAAGCCAGGGCCTGACAGAAAGATGTAGGCAGAGATATTCTCTATATTACATTGAGATTTAACCAATCCCACAGGTCTCCTAGTGCCATATAGACAGTACATTAACAACAGTGTTTCAAAAAGACTTGCCCAGTGTTTCACCTGAAATAGGAGTTCCTATACCTCAGCCTCAGACATGTCTCCAGTATTAAAGAGAGCAGAACCCTACCTTTTCCTGTACATTGTAGATGTTTTCTTTATCTGGAACATGGGATCTGAGGCAACAGGAAATTCCAAGGTATGTTCTTTCCTATGTCCCACATGCCTTTCCAGGGGCACTTTTGCCAGGAAGGGAGGGCTTGCAGGGGTCGATGGACTTGGAGTCAAGACACAAATGACCATTTGTTTTTTTTGCACTGAATCACACAGCTCGTTTGAACCTGAACGATGTGGCAAAACAACCCCGCCTGAATATACTCAACAATGCTGCAACAGCTCTCATTTTCATCACAGTCATCATCAATATCTTCATCACAGCCTTTGGGGTGCAGAAGACAGGCCTCTACCCTACCAGGAATTTTCGACCTTATTAAGTTAAGGGGAAGCAGAGCCAGGTAAGAAAAGGGTGAACCCCATCACTGCCAGTCCCTGCAGGAGCTCTCAGTCTTTGAAAGCATCATTGCAAGGAGGAGAAGCAGAAGGTAATACTGCATGAATTCACAAAGGCTCTCCAGAGCCATGTTGGTATCTTGTGGGCATGTGAGGTCACTGAACAAATACAGAGAAGGAAGATTTTCTAGGTCTATAAAGAAAGAACATTGAACATTCCAACTGCTGGTATTCACCAGCAAGCAGTTCTGTTCTCAGAAGACTGCAGATCTCAGGCAGATGCAACAGCAATTGTGACTGGGAGCTAAATTTGGGAAAGAAAATGAGATGTGCTGGGAGATACCTGAAGATGGCATCACTATGTGAGCAGAAAAAAGGGAAGGTGCTTTTTGGGGCAGTGGGGAAAAAGGCTCTTAATGGTCAGTGCAGCTGGCAGAGGTCATTTTAAGAAGCTAACTTGAGAGTGTCTTGTGACTGAGATCCAATCAAATGCTTGGGTTCAGACATCAGGTCAGATGAGGTCAAGAAGCAAAGTTCCTGTTTGCTTACTTATCCTGCAGTGTGTAAGCACAGCTTAAGAGGAATGTAATAGGGCAACAGCAAGCAAAAAATAAACTTGATAGACCCATGACACTCAGTATGAAGGCCAAAAGCCTCCATAAAACATTGCTGGCTGGGGATCTAAAGGGGTGGGAATGCTGAGGACCTGCAGCCTCCACCTGTGGTGTGGCCATGGTGCCAAGTGACCCACTATGCTCCAAGAGCTCCTCTCTGCCTGTGCAACATGGAGAAGCCTGCCACAACCTTACCATCATTCCTTGTCTTCCCTGCAGGATCTGAACAGCACAACCAGTGGGCAAAGCTCTCCTCAATGTTTTGAGCGATCTCAGCAGGATCCCAGCAAAGAATCCAGAGAACCAAGTTAAACTATCAAAATCGTACGTGTTGTGGCATCCCTGCCCCTTAACTATAATGCCTGTGCAGTTCTGCAGGGGTGAAGATTTCCATTGCTTTTCAAAGCTAGAGCAAACTTCGCAGCGATCTCTAGAGAAAGCTGCAGAAACAGCAGCAGGTACATAATTTCAAGGCACAGTTCTCTAAGCCTCATCTCTTACTGTAGCTGCCTGCTTCACACAGTCAATATTGGCTCATTTTGTAGAGAAGAGCGAACAATGTACTTGGTAGGACAAAAATATAAAATATATAAAATATCCAGCTTTTTTGGTCTTAAGCATGATTTGCTATATCTATAATATAGATAGCAGTGCTGACTAGTAGTTTACCTTCCAAATGGAGGAATGGCTCTCTCAAACCAAAAGAGGTTATCCTGGGACAATAGGAAAGTACACGTGTCAACATAGCTAAAGAGAGAAAATATTTTCCTAATTGTTTAAAAATAAAATGAAATAAGAAACAGTTATGAAAACAATCATATATTTCCAGTATTGGAAAGTTCACAATGACAGAAAATAGATATTATGTTCTGATGTCATCAGCATGGGTGTATCAGGACTGCTGCCCGAGCAGCCTAACAAAAGGTAGGAGAGAAACATCACACATGAGACACTCTAGGGCTAATTGCCACGATGAGACACGACAGATGTGTAGGGTATTACTTTATTTATAAGTTACCATTTTAATTTAAGGTGTTATCGCTAACGTCAATGTTTTAAATGTGTAATCTCCACATTGACAACGCTGGGAACTCTTTTCTTAAAGAAAGATCTTTCCAGTACAAGCCTCTGAATTGAAGATTTTTCAGATTTTCTTTAAGTAGTAAACATTTCGGATCCCAGATTTTATAAGTCCGCAGTCACAGTAATTGAGATTTTAACAGCCTGGTGTAAGCCTACTTAAATAACAAAATGCTTTTCTGATTATTAAATGTTTTTTTCATTCTATAGCAGAATGAGTGTGACTATTTCATTTTGCAGATTCTTACCAAAACTGAGAAAGAAGTGTCATGAGGAAGTTCACACATCAATCTTTAGGAGCAACTCAGAGTGACCGACACTTTGAAAAATAGATATAAGTAGATTCCATTTACACTCCATATCTGCCGTCAAAGAGCTAAATTTCTCTTTAAGAGGTGGTGATTTGTTCTGGAAACTGCAGATGACCTCACTAACAACAGCACACAGGTACGACTACCGGCCCACATCAGGTTGTACCTGCCAGTCACAGTGGCTCTTTTTGCAGCTGGAAGACAGTTGCATATAAAATGTAGAGTAGAAGGCACGTATGCTAATTTAAATTCTGATCAATACAAAGCTGTGTAGAGTTTGGATTTGTTTCCTGTGTCAGGTAAGGCACTCTTCTTCCACTTTGTCCTAGAGATCATAGAGCCATAATGTTTGGAAAAGAGCACTAAGATCTTGAAGTCCAACCACAGACCCAACACCAAGATGCCCGCTAACCGTGCCCTCCAGAGCCACAGCCACTCATTTCTTGGACACATCCAGGGACAGTGACTCCATCACCTCCCTGGGCAGTCTGTTCTAATGCATCACAACTCCTTCTGAGGAGAAACATTCCCTAATATCCAACTTGAACTTCTCTGGTGCAACTTATGGCCATTCCCCCTCACTGTTACTTGAGGGAAGCAGCTGATCCCCACCTCATCACAACCTCCTTTCAGGCAGCTGTAGAGAGTTATGAGGTCTCCCCTGAACCTGCTCCAGACTGAGCAATCCCAGTTCCCCCAGTCAATCACCATAAGACCTGTGCTCCAGACCCCTCACAGCCTCGTTGCCCTTCTCCAGGCATGCTCCATGGCCTCAACGGCAGCAAAAGGCCCGGAACTGAACACAGTACTCAAGGTGCAGCCTCACTAGTGCCAAATATGCAATGACAGTAGGTCTGGAGTGACAGTGAGCTTGTTAGTCATCTCAGTCCTCAGTCTCTGCTGACAGCAAATGCAAATGGAGGTGGACATACCCAAGAAGCCTCTATTACCCTACTCTCCTCTGGAAAGAGGCAGCAAAACTGGTTTCAGCTGCTGGAAAACTATCTAAGGGCCAAGGGCACATGGCCACTACTGGCCAGCTGAGCTCACATGAAGGTGGAAAAAAAAGTTACACAGCCACAAAACCTGTGACTCACTGCTTCATGGAGGCAAAGCAATGGGTACTGATGACGTATATAACAAAAATAGAGGCTTGGCTGGGAAAGAAGCTACAAGAGGATATTCATTATCAGACCTTAACTACAACATCACTGAGGGAAAAAGGGGCTAAGTTCTAATACAGATAAACAGTTGCTATGAAAGAA